>NC_054548.1:14373773-15066273 GCF_017654505.1 Polyodon spathula | reverse complement strand
TCTTTTCATCTGGAGTCATACATCACTAACCTAAAATAACCAATAATACAAACCATGCTATTATAATGAAATGCATGCTGGATAGCAACTGCAGAAACCAAACCTCTACTGCAGAATTCTATGATAAGAACATAAAAACATTTACAGATTGCTGTCCTTGTTATTCAAATGGCCATTATTTTTTGATGAATTATAAAAACATAAAACTGAAGAATAAAGAACTTTTAGCATGGTTTAAATAACGATCAGTACTAATCAAGTCCCAAATGGTTTGGATTAATGAGAGTCTGCTGTAGTTAGTTAATCACAACTAGGTCTGCCATCCTCCAATGTAAAAGGAGTGAATAAAACATAACCAGAGGCTGTGCGCTAGTGTTCTGGATGGATGACACAATCTTGTGATGAACATTTAAATCTCACTGAGCTCATTCTGTTATACCCTTTCTTTTTCAAATTTTACACCCCTTTTCACAAATCTGTTAGGACCATTTTTTTTTTTTTTTTTTAAATCCCATTTTAATTAATTAAAACTAGCTTGCAATTAATGAACCCATTTTTGCAACTACTTTAGAGGGTTTGTTAATTTATTGACATTTTTCAAAACACTTTTTAACCTTAGAGAAGATTTATACACTTTGAAAAAGTGTCCTTAAAATAAAATAATCACTGCTTCAGGACCATATAATTTGTTTTCCTTTACTCCTGTCCATAAAAACAACCAGTAACCAGTAGCAGGTCAAACACAGACAGTATTAAGTTGTTACTTTTTTATTTTGCCGAGTTTCAAGAACAGCTTCTAACTGATTCCACATGGCTAGTTCTAGTCCTCCCTGCACAGTATTTATAGAAAACACAGATGGGGGCATCTTAAATCTTTTTTTGTGCTACAAGGTCACCCCAGATGTAGCCAAAAACAGTAGTGCTCCAAAACAAAAAACAGATCCAAACAAGCTTCCTCACGTGTTTATGCTAAAGGCAATTCAATCGTTTCAATAAGAAAGTGCATTAAAAGACTGTGACTCTGAATGTTTCCGATGAGCAGCCACAGCGTCTGAAGGTGGGGCACCGTCAGGCTAAATTCATATTCTAAAGAAATTTGAACTTCAAAGAAACTACTGCAGTATGTTACCTAGATGCAGCTTTTTAAAATGTCTCATATGGACCAACTCGACAGAGTAAGATGATTTAAAAGCACAGTACATCTGAAGAGAGTGCAGGTCAGTTATGGAATACAGAAGCTACAGGCTGAGCTGGTCACTTGGATCATGGAAGCCGTTTAAACAGAAACATGACGGTAACCAGGTACCTCTACCGGTGGCGGCTGCGCTGGCTCCTCTGGTGGTGGCTGTCTTTTGCAATGGAGACAGCAGAGGCTCCTCCCCTTCTGGCTCTGCAGATGACAGCAGCTCCTCAACCTTTTGCACTGGAGATGGCAGTGGCTCCTGCCCCTTTGGCACTTGAGACAGCACAGGTTCCTTCCTTTTTGGCTCTTGGGATGACAGCAGCTCCTTTCCTCACCTCCAGGAATGGCCTGTGCTCTCCTTTTTTCATTTTGGGACAGGCTGCTTGGTCTTCTCCAGCTTTAGGGGAGGCAGCCCCTCTTCTTCCTCTTGGATGGCCACATCTGTGATTTCTGGCCGGGACAGATTTAACCCCATCCCTGCCAACCTTACATTCCCCCCACACACTATTTACACCAGCAGGGCTTCTGCCCTGCCACAGGACGTTACATATGAAGTCCCTGCCGCTGACACATACAAGTCAGGAAGTGTTTCAGCTGATCAGAAACAGCAAAAACACGGAATATTAACACATTCAAGACAGAAAAGTGTCTGCAAACCTGATGCCCAATTAACATGTCTAATCATGAAAAATGAAAAACTAAAAAAAAAAAGAAAATCCTTCAATATGTTTCACGCTTCTCAAAACTAATGACTGAAAAATGAAGAGCCCTAACAATAAGAATGCCGCTTTGCACTGGGTACACGGAAAACACTTTGTAGACTTTTCAGTAGAACCTAAAAAAGTTACCAATGCCACTCTGACAAACTGGCTGTTATTTAATTTGTGAAAAGTACATGAGGGGTCAGCATTCGGTGCTGCAGCAGTTCCTATGGGGTACCATGGCTCACATTGGACCGCCGCCAGCCAGATACAGGACTGTCACTCAGTGATGGAACACTTTGCCTGTGGTATGCTGTGACGCAAATTGAAAATAAGCAACAAAAGACTTGGAATAACTGTTTCCTGAAGCCGACATACCCAGGCAGGAAAGGGTATAGATATTGCATGTTAATTCAGTGCTGATAATGAACCATTTCACTGCTCGGGGATGCAGACTGCAAGCCTTTCTTCCTTCGTTTCTTATCATTCCCCTGTTAAAAATAGCCTTCTGCCCCGTGCCCAGTAGAATGCTGACTGTCAGGGAAGGAAACGGCTGGAATAAACTTGGACAAGATACAGTAAACATAGCTCTTACAAAGCACTCTGTCAGCACCACTCTGAGTCTCTTATTCTCATCTGCAAACGGCAGTAAACAGAATTCACTTGTTGGCTTACTAGCAAAATGAAATTAATTCCATATAATTAATCTACTTAGATCCAGTTTTACAACCTGATAAAAAAAGCATAGATTACAATAGTAAAACTGCTGCCCAGAGATATTAACATCCAACTTTTCATCTGGAACTCACTAAATAGGAATCAAACTCACAGGTTGAGTTTAGCATTCCAAAACTCTCAACGAGACCCAGCAGAGCTTTCATATTTTATCGAGTAGATGTCTAACAGGCTCCCAGCAGCCACCTTTAGGCTTGAACTTTAAAAATGGTATAGGACATTCTGGCCTACAAGAGAGCCCTTAGTTTTAAAACCTGATGATTTTGCTGGATCTGTTTCAGATTTCAGCTCTTGTGAAAGGTGCAAGCACTACAAACTCATATTTATCCAGTTTCAGTGCCGGCAGCAACAACACAAAATCCATTCCAACCACATTCTCACATGACAGGAATGGAGGGAGCCAGGGATCAATTTCCATGCGGGGATAGGGAGTTTTTATATAAATATAAAGTATAACAAATGTTAAGATTAGGGTGACCAGACGTCCCGATAAAATCGCGATCGTCCCTATATTACGGTCTTTGTCCCGCATACCGATCAAGGTGCTGTCGGGAGGTCATTTGTCCTGATTTTTTAGTAAATGTTGAAAACCTAGGCGTAAAATGTGACATTTTTATTTTCTTGTTACGAATTTTCGTTTATGTGGCTGCTGTACTGTCTCACTGTGCAGCAGAATATTCTACTGGTTTAGGCGTGTTGTTTGATTGAGATGTTTGCATTGCATCTATACAACTATCCAATTACGTTAACCTGCAGTCATATGATGCGGTATGCATCATGTTTTTCTTGGTAAATGTGTCTGTCCCTCCGGTTTTACTGGTGAAGTGTCATGATGGCTGGTGTTGATGAACCTGTCACTAAAAAACAAAAAAGACATTGCAAGTACCGAACGCAGTGGGGAAAAAATTGATTCAATCATATGCCCATGGTCAAATCATCAAATTAGGATTAGGATTAGGATTATAATTAGGATTTCACGGACATTTCGCAGACCTGTTTAAACATTAAATACACCTAATATTTCAGAACACCTTACTGAAACAGAGTGCTTTCATTTGTTATAAGGCAAGCATGCAACATCCCCCAGCAGTTGCTGCTGACATTCTGTCTGGTGTGGATTTGCCCATACACTGAGACTGCACGTCTGTATCCACTAAATTGGTTGGAAGTGTAAGGCAAATCTTTGCCAATTTATACAGATGTGGACCAATTAGAAACAGTCCCAAAACTCGGTTACGCAAAGGCATCTGGCATTCTTTAATAAAGTCCATATATGCACCATGTTTGCTGTCATGTTTGTCCCAATCAGTACCGAGTCAAAACAAAGAAAACATGCCTATTCAGGTCTAAAATTCTGACTGCATTTTAAAAGTAAACAGCAGGTTGTTTAAACCGAGGTGGCTGTGCTTGATTGTACCTGTTGTGCCAATTTAACTTGGCTACAACCGACACAAGAATACTTTTTTGTCTGGGCTGACTTTCCAGTTTGTTTTCTGAAAGCTGTTTGTTTTACGTTCTGTTCAGCCGCCTCTGTAGTAGCCTTTTGTTTAAATGTGTGACTCTGAAGATAAACAGCGATCGATCGTATTTTCTTTACGTCACATTACAAGATGTGCAAAACAATTACCTCCATCTGCCTGTACAGTTTCTTTGGGAAATGTTTTGACATGATCCTCGACCAAAATTATTTTGCATTGTTGTCCATTTTTGGTATTTTGGGTCCAATGGTGAAAAATAGATTTTAGCAACCTAAAATCAACTTTGTCCCACCTGCTACATACAGTACAGCAGGTCACAGAAAAGCCAGTACAGACCCACTGATAGACTGATTAAAACATCGTTGTCATCGAACAGTAAACAAGAAAGTTAACGCTTTGGAGTATTTTTTTAAAAAAATTATACTTCTCCAAGTTTTTGTTTTTGCCTAAGTGCAATGCACACGGGAAGGCGAAGGAATAAAAAAAGCCTATCTACAGAAGAAAGAAACGTAGTTTGCGTCGCTTGCGTTGTGCAGTAGTTCACAAGGTTTCTTTCCTCCCTTCACAAACCGAAAGTGTCCCGATTTTTCGCTCTTGCTATCTGTTCACCCTAGTTAAGACCTCTCACAGCAGATATGTGGAACTGAGCAAGGCAAGCATATATCCTTCCCTGAAGGAGTCACAATGTAACTAATTCTAGATGTCAATATAGATAAAACAGCAGCTTTAACTGAAGTTATTGATTTAAAAGGGGTTGATTCCCATTGGTGAGTGTCATTATTGTAAGTCATTAATTCAGTCCAAATGTTATTGTTTCTTACAGTTTAGTAAAAGCCATACACACTCTACCGTGTAGCAGTTTTATTGCATTCACCTAGGATAAGTAAGAAGATCTAGTTTTAGAGAGAATCAAGCCTTAGATTTGTTGAATGTTTACAGCAAAACTGCACACTACCGAACATGGAGAAACTGGAGAGGTTCACAGATTTTACTCCTAATATAATTACATTCACACACGTTAAGCTTTTATAGTAAGTGTAAAATTCTTATAAAAATTGTTAACATGATGAGCCTTCAGATGTACCTCTGATTTTTAATTTATGAATGTCTATACCAGTGGTTCTCAATTTTTTTTGATCACAGACCACCTGGTTATTTTATTTTTTATTTTTTTTGCTCTTGGCAGACCATACAATAAACAGTTTTGTTATGTTAGCCTCCGTGCTGGTCTCAATCGCTCTCATTCCAGGGCTTGTGCGTTGTGTTGCATTAACATACATCTTTGTTGGTTGAAGTCAACCTAACTACAGCTGTATGTTAATGGGTCATAACACACGCCCTGCCGTGTTATCCCTTACGTTACAAGCTGCTGTGTTGAGTACAAATGAGTGCAATACACGCAAACTCCCTAGTATAGAAAACCCTAGAATACATGGCAACAGTCATTATATGGTCAGGATAGTCCCGATTTCCTAGAAAATGTACTACGTCCCGATGCATAGGATAATAGTCCCGATATTTACCCAAAGAAAAACATTTATTTATTCTGCAGATTTAGTGAAAACCACACACTCTGCTCGTCGTGCTGCCGACACATCTGCTGATTACTAACTTATACAAAGGTAGAAATGCTTCATGATGTCTATTTTTACTGTCATGATGGTCGTGTGGTGTTGAGTTAGGGGTCCCCCCCATCCCCCCGCCTGAACTAATGGGAGTGTGGACACTACCACTGTGTGAAGACACCAGAGCAAACCACATGCTACAAGAAGTCAGATGAAATTGAGAAAGAGGTTGGCTGATAAGAGAAACAAAGAAAATAGACAGAGGCCTGATGAAGAATAATGAAGTGGGTCCAGATGAAAGACTGATAAAGTCAAGACAGGCATTTCAGTTACTTAAGAATGCAGCAAAGACGCAGTGCCGGACCATGGATTTATAGACACATGCTCTTCCATTCATTACGTAGATAACCCCTAAATGCTGGAATGCGAAATACCGAACATATGGTTCAACGTAATTGTTGGTTCAATAGCTAACATGATTTGATACGGGGCACAACCTTTGTTAAACAGTAAAGAATCTTTCCAAAAAATCATAATTATGGAGCAAATGTCAGAGACCGAATTCTTTTATCCAAAAAGGAAGATCTAACTGCTTTCGAAATGTAAGAGTCATTTAAAATGAACCTTGTCTAGTCCTTAGGGGTGGCATTCAGTTATACTGTAAGGATTATTGCCCACATTGTCAAACAAGTAACACAGCAATAACTATCCATGATTCTATACAGAACAGAAAAGCCAGCGCACTTGTTGCTATGGTTTATTTATTCTAAATCACTCTTCCTGCAGTGATTTAGAGGACAGATAGCAAACCCTTGTACACTATAGCAGACATTTTGTAAAGAACTTTGAAACAGACTTTAAAGTTATAAGTGTAAAAAGTTGTCAGGATGTTAACAATGAAAAGACAAAATTACAGGCACGTTATTTAACCAGTTGTAGCAACACGTGGGGACATGTAAAGCAGTATTTTTCAGAACCTCTCTACTTACTCCAAGTTCCCCTGACAATTGCTTTTTACCAGAGACTGAAAAAAATGCTTACATGCTACTTGATGAATTTATTGTAAACAGTCTACCAGAAACAGGAAAAGGCAAAGAAAGATCTAACAGCATTTGAAAGTGGGGGATAGTAGGTGCACGTCAAGCACGTGCCACAGTAGCAAGCACAGTTATGTTGGCAGGCAGATACAAGACATAGGTCATCAGTACATGGGGGGGGGGGGGGGGGGGGGGGGGGGGGGAGCAAAAGCGGTCACCAACAGAGCAGCAAGCAGTGGGCAGACAGAGAGGAAAAGACAGTTAGTGAGGTTTGTTAAGTTTGAAATAATAACAACTCAATAGATTATCATCCCTCGAAACACCTTCCAGCACCTTGTGGCGTTTGAACCACGTCAGGGCTGTGATACCTGATATCAGGTACTCTGGCTAATAAATATGTCCTGAACATCCGATACACTATGAAATGCTGTTAATCTGACATACAAGTAGATACAATGTATTTGGGACATGGGTGATTCCACACTATTTGCTGGTCAGGTGTACTGCTGTCCTGTATATGTACAGGAATCTTTTTGTACTTTATGGCCCCAACTGTGAAATTTCTGAATGGAGTCTCTTCACCATCTGTTCTTTCAAACAACAGCAGCCACCTCTGTTACTCCTTTAAGTCACCAGACAGGAGCCCATAATGACTAATTTCAGTCCGCCTAGTTTAGGCAGCGACATATAGGTCTGTATTAATGAGGCCTCTGTAAACAGTTTAGAGCTTATCTTTGTTATCAAGAACATTTAACAGACAAGTTATTTTTTTCAGGTTACTCTATTTTTACTAGCAATTTAAAAATTATACTGTTGGATGGTGTAAATGTATTACTTCTTAGTAAACTCTGGATGAGTGTGCTGGATGATCTGGGCAGGCCCTCATTAAACACCTTCAAAAGGTTTAGACTAAAAACCATTGTGCCGAATATATTTCAGTTTGGTTACAGTACCTTGTGTAATTATAGTGAACACGCAGGAGGTCTACAAATTGAAAACACATGGCACTGTGTAAAAACATGCTGCTATGTTTTCCATTTGCCTAGTTGGAGATACAAAGCTTCTAGTTTAGTTTGCACATGCAGCTATTGATGGACAAGTGGTATACATCAACAGAACAAAACAACAAAAAAAGGAGTAGCATAAAGCTTGTCCAAACATGGAGTAAACATACCACACCTTTTCAACTGGACGCGACTTCATCGCACATACCAGTAAACAAGCCGTAAACATGGGCCAACCTTAAATAACATTAAAAAGACAGCACTGTGAACATTACCAACTGTGAGTTCATAAATTACTTCTAAACTTCACCTACAGCAAGACAAGAAACCAAAACCATGCAGTACGACATGTTAATTATGAGTTTTCGTCTTAATGCAGAACTTTCTTTTTTACAATGCTATTTTTTTTCAAGTTTTACATTCCACTGATTCAGTTTTTACTCTAAAAGTACGTCTGACTCAATAACTTCTTGTCATATGTAATGAATTGGGAGGAAATGTCATTTCCTTTTCAAAATAAACTTAACTGCCATTTTCTGGCTCCATTACTAACTGGACAATAAAGAACTGCTACTAGCCATCACCTGCATGAATAATTAATCGGAGCAGCTAAAGTTTCAACTAGCTACAGTACATTTCCATAGAGAAATGAAACAAACTTTGAACAGTTGTATCAGAGGGAATTTCTGCCATGCTCTTATCAGTTTCTCTCCGACATAGTGGCTTTCCCAGTACACATCCCCCTCTTACCTAAACTCCCTATTACACCAGTTGGGAATACTGGCACGCTATATCCTGACTGTTCAAAGTACAGATAGAATCCTCATGTTAAGCAGTCCACTGGTGGTTTTCAAACCTGTTTGTGCTTCAGCGCCCCTTTTCCTCCCTCCCAATAGTACTAACATGTTCTAAACTCACTGATGGGTTTGTAATGTGACACTGGTGCAGAAGGCACACTTATTCAAAGCAGAATGAGATGTGTTCACAATGTTGTAGATTTCCCAATGGGACAGAAAAAAAAAAACATGGTGGATAAGAAAGCTACATTTGCATGTTCTCATCAAATTTTTTTTACATCCATTTGGGATCCATTTTTAGTAGGTGTCCAAATGAAGAATGAGAAGAAAAAGAAAAGAACAGGTCACAGTGCAACAACTACAAGAGTGTTTCTTTACAGCAGTGGTTCTCAAACAGTTTTTTTTTTTTTCTTGAAGATATATGCAAAGAGCAATCTACAAAGATAGCTTTTATTATTAATTCACCTTTTTATGATGTTTGCAACCATGCTGATTGGTTCTTACGTAATTATAAATCACAGCATTGATGTCATCTCGTGCATATACCATCATACCTAATTACAATGTTCAAAAATGTAAAAAACACAGACATACCCACCGGTACCTACTGTAAAATGGAGCAGCCTATAACTGCACTCTTTCTTTAATTGTCAATGAACTACTGTAGTTTCTTTGAAGATAATATTAACGAAACATCGTTGATTTTGGACTGAACCATTTCATAACCAGGAAAGGGGGAAAAAAGCAATATTTTCAAAACTAAAAAATATATTTATGTTAAAGCTATTCCTGAGTACAATCTTCATTGGTGTGATTAATACTATGTTATGTTGTGAGCAGGCACAATTTGAGCAGTCCTCTCACCCAAACAGCACAAGATGACATTTCTTATACAATAATAGGCACCCTGTACACAACGTATTCACTTACGTTACTAAAACAGTTACGGTTTAAGGTGCTTTGGCCCGAGCTGCCAACCATAGACATACAATACAGAGGCTAGATGCATTAGTGGGCTCCCAGAAGGAGAAGGAGTTAAACAATGTCTACAGGATCATGTCAGAGTTCCTGTTTGTCCTTTCTCTTGCACTCTCAGCAGGCACTGTTTCTATGGCTTCCAAATCCAGTCAAGGCTGAATTTCTGGCTTGATGAACAGCTGAAAAAGTGGCCACTCTCTGGACAGTATGTAGTAATTCTCTTTGTCAGTGGTGGTTCTCCCTGGGGTAGTCATTTCCATGCCTCCAGATCACTCAAGTCAGTAGGAATCAGTTAGGAAAACAGCCTTTTTATTGGTTTTCTTCATGGCTGGCTGAACTTTGAATTTTTCTATTTTGAATTTTACCAAAGTATGTACAGCATAGCCAACTGATACCCGGTCCCCAGTTCATATTCCAGTGCGTAATTTGTATTTTTATTTATTTATTTATTTTTTTTATTTTTTTTTTTTTTTTTTTGTGAAGATGAAAGAAACCTGGTGAGAAACATTTAAAGTTAAAAAAAAAAAAAAAAAAAACCCTGTACTGTAGTGTATTGGTGCATTTTCTGATTTCTGCAGACATAGATAGGGTTAGCAGTATTGTGTTTCAAGCATTGAAATACATAGAATATAAAACCATTCCCGCTGGATTTTATAAGTTGCTAGCTCACAGCCCTGTCTGTCTGGTCTTTGACCTAGGCCAGCTGAGCCCCAACGTTACCTCCCAACCCCCTAATTTGTTTTGGAGGGGACAAGGGCAACAGCCATGCTGCCCTCAGCCCAGGATTTATTTACAGGAATATAAAAAATACCATGTGACACTACCAATAACACTACAGTAAGTTACTGGTGGAAATACAACAAATGTACAAACAGAAAAACAAAACACAAAGAAAAATACTCCCAACAAAATGCTGTCGTTAAGACGGTGAGGGATACTCCCGCTACCCAGGTACCGCTGACACACCTCGCTATATTTTGGGACGGTCCTGTCCTGGCTCATCATCCTCGATGGTGTGTCAGCGACTTCCTTACATGGTGTGACGCACTGTGGGGTACACCCACTTGCCGGTCAAGGACCCACAGCCATCCAATCCTCTGCTGCGATTTCTTGTAAACACACTCAGCAGGCAGCACGTATCAGGTTCTCTAAACTATTTAAAGAAAAGATGAACGAAAAATAAACAAAGCACACTTTTACCTTCATGTGTAGGGCCTCAGCCCTGCCACACTCACTATCGTTATAATCAGAAGAATGGAATCACATTTTGGGACTGTAGCTGCACAACACATACAGCAAGAGGCAAGTGTTCCTAACAAGGAGGCCCAAATACCAACGTGCTGACATCACCACTTGGCCTTTGAACTAAATGCAATTTCTGATGTTGCCAAGCTGTAACCCAGTGGGATATATTTTGACACATGTATCACAGCATCATTTCATGAAAAAAAGACTTCTGGTTGCACCCCAAAGCATCCTGCTTTCATCAAACTCCAATCCTATCTTTCTAACCTAAATGTGGACACACAGTAACCTTGTCCTTTCTAAATCTCATACAGAACAAAATAACAATATTTCCCAACCTAGCATGCGCTGTGCTGTACTGTGACTTAGAATCCACACTGTTTACAAAAGGAGTCTGGCGTCTTCAGATTATTACCGATTGAAAAGTTTAAAACGAGTGTGTGTGAAATCCATACTGTTCAAGGATTAAACAGCAGTGTTTAGAAACAGAACTGAAATGTTTGCTTTGCTGAGATATAACAGCATAGACCCAGTTACCACCACAGTTACATTTCCTCACATTTAAGGGGTGGATTCATTGAGAAAACAGAACGCTGCTTTATGACCTGTGTTTATCCCTGCTTATGGCACAACTGCATCAACCCTTCAGACTGTGCTACATTGGCCTTCACACCCCCCCGGGGTTAGGGTGAAAAACCAGTTGTATGTCCGGCTGTAAAACCACATTTCTTCAGGAATCATTTTCTTTCAACATGTATCAAAGCAATGCTGTCTGCAATCCAGATCTGCAAGGTGTGTCCCATTTGCTTAAGTCCCACTGTGTGCCTGCTTACAGGTCAGCTTCTTCTGCGATGGGAAACACACAACCTTGAGCTAAATACTGCATACCATGCCATGTTAGCCGGTGAAGCCAAGACTAAGGACCAAGAAATAGGCTTCAACAAACAGTGTGTTTGGAAACCCGACAATTCTAACTTAAAGCCTTTCCAGCAATGCTCAGCACAGGAGTGACTGATCGACTCTAATAGTGGGGAAGAGGGTAAACAACATTATTGTACTGGCATACTGAAGGCTTCATTACTGCATTTCATCTCGACTAAACATTGAAAATGAATAAAACAACAAATACAAGAAATACAAACATTTTCAGAAAAACAAAATTGAATGTTTCAACCGATACCTGAGCCCTTATTTAATCACAAGTTTATACTCCAGCTTGCATTTTTTTGTTTGCAAAAGGGAAATAAAAGCCTAGTGAGAACCGTTTAAGGTTAAAAGGCCTGCACTGTACTCCTCTGTCTCAGAAACCCCCCTGAGAAATGTCACACCTCCTCCTGATAAAACTCAGCATGCCCTGTAGTGATTTCATCCCAATAGAGCAGGTCAGTGTCACAGAGGACGTTTGTTAAAAAAATATTTCTGGGGCAGGACATCATCGACTGAAAAGATAGGCTTTCAATAATGTTGTAGAAACAGCAGAAGGCTAGTTAGCATGCAAGTACTATAAGTGTTACTGTAGGCAGTTCAAACTGCCAACAGTAAAATGCAATCCCCTAAAAGGCTGTAAACTCAATGTTAGACAATCAATAATCAACAGAATAAGAAATAACAAGAAGGGATTCTTCAATAACTTATGCTAAACAATGTTAACAGACATTAACGTACAGACAGACATACAGCCATCATTTCCCCAGAATCTGATATTCTTCATAACTTATCAATGTTAATATCAAGTTTCATGACAATTGGATAAGCAGTTCTCCCGATATATCGAAAAAACTAATTGTGAAATATGTACGGCCGTACAAACAGCTCCCTCTCCTTTTCAGGGCACTGCATCCCCAGCACATACAGGTTCATAGTTTTACAGTTTACACACTTTCTTGCCTTGTCAAAACACTATTTTGATTGTCACTCATTGCCCCATCTGAAGGAGTCAATAAGGTCAAATTCTGAGGCATTTAGCCTGGAACAGTCAGGCTAAATGTGGTCTGAACCGATGGCACAGGATCAACATGCCTCAGCTGAGTGCAGGTTTACTAAAATAAGTTCATATACAGGGGAGGAAGAGCTTCTGGCTCCTAATCATTTAAGTTATATTCAAGGTAGTACTGATACCCTGGACTGGGTGTATGACTAGCGTGAGTTTCTAATACTGGTCAACGGGCAGCCTTGAGAATGCTAGCGTAGAAGCACAGTCCTCATTCCAAGAGGGCATTCTTAAAAAAGCAACATCTAAAATCCAAGCTAAATTTAAAACAGGTGGTGCATCGTCCAATTCCAACATGCTCCAGGCTATCATAAAAACGCAGTATGCACTGTGGAGCTTACAAAACTTCAGCATTCCTCCATGGTTCCCGGCACTGCTGGTTACAAAAGCTACCCCCCCCCCCCATCCCCATATCCTCTATGACCTTCACATAAAGACATTAAAAGCAGTAAAATGTATTCCAGTACAGATGCAGTAATTTGGCTCAGCTTAAAGAATGCAGGGTGAACATTCCCGTAAGGGGTTTCAGCAGGGCGGCTCATTTCAGAAAAAATAGGGGATGGACGGATTGAGAAGCCGATACCTAATCCACTCTACAGAGCTCTGCAAGAGGGTCCAAAGGAAAACAATCATAATAGAAGTGGGAAACATTTTTTGAAATTCAATATGAATAGCTTCCAAATACATTTTGAAAGTGGTTGTTTATTTATTTATATGTATTTATTTTTAACCAGGGACTGCAATTTCTTTTGACCAGATTACCTGCCTACCTTGATGTGGAACATTCCACAATACTGTGGTATTCATTAAAGGCATGGTATTTTATTACAGTTCTGTCACTTTCTATGAGTAGGGCTGCTACGATTTCAATAGATTACCCCCCTTATTAGATACATCGATATAAATGCTGAATAATCAATTCCACAATTACAATTTTGTAACACACATAGTTAATAACATTATTTAAGTTTATCAACGAAACTGCACCGAAAGCCCTGCCTTGCTATTTACAGTATTTACTATTTACAAACAAGCAGTGGGCGTGCTCTTCTTCTCCTGCTCATGTTAACTAGCATCTAATTTGCTGTTCCCATCCTACCAGCAAATCAGTTTTGTAAATGCTTTAAGTACACCCCTCTGTGTATTCGATGTAAACAAACAAAAAAGTGTGGCGCCTTGTATCCAGAGCAGGATGATAGGCTTGTATTCCTGGCAAACAGCCTGTAAATACATTGTGCACATTGAAGAAAACTGACTGTATATAGCTTGCGCTCCTTTGGAATTTTAAAATGAACTGCTATATAATTAATATTTAACAATATTTAAAAAAGTAAATAAATAAATAAAAATGATCAGTGATGTTAAACATGAAGGTGTGCACAGACAGACAAACAGACTTCCTTTTATCTCTAGATTCTGATACTATCCAAGAATCTCCTGCCAAAGCTGGACTTGCATAGTTAAGGCTCAGCTGTGTAGTGCGTGCAAATCAAGCTGTGCATAACGAGTTCTATCAGTTTTAGGCCTATTTTGTAAAAACACTACACATTCTGTGTCTTTCAAAATCAACAAAACAAGAGCAATAACCTGCTCAACAGTATTCAGCTGATAATAACTGTTTGTTATTGTGCTTGTAATATAATAATAATAATAATAATAATAAAATAATAATAATAACAATAACAATAATAATAATAATAATAATAATAATAATAATAATAATCATAGGATGCAACATCGTGGGTGTTTTCCTTCAGGTATGAAATGAAGCAACCCATCTACTAGTCCATCTTCTGTGTTCCTTTGGAATGATCAAGAGAAGAACAAGGAAACCTTATTATCATGTTGTAATTGTGTTTTGACCGGTGTGTGTGTGTGTGTGTGTGTGTGTGTGTGTATATATATATATATATATATATATATATATATATATATATATATATATATATATATATATATATGGAAAGTGGAAGGTGGGTATGAATTTCAAAAGATGGCACAAATAAATCAGCTGGTTTCAAAATGCTCCCTGGCCCCCCTCCGAGAGATTAACACAGTGCACAGTCTGCTCCCCTGTCCCTCAATCTCTTTCAGCTCCATTAACCTCGAAGCAAGCTGTCTTACAATGCTTTCACAGCTCCTCTCGTGACCTTGAGCAGGGCACTTTATCCAATCACAGCTAACAGCCACACTGTGAATCCCCCAGGGCTGCCAAGCCCTTTAAGATACAGAGCCTTGCTGGAGAGCAAGCTAGGCTTATTCTGTGCCTTGGAAACTCAACTGTAACTTTGTAACTCTGTTTTAAGTGTTTACACGAGACTGAGATTCACATTGAAAAGGCAGGAATCCTACTTTGGATTAGATAACTCAATTGTCACTTGACAATGCCGTGCCCATCCCCAGGACATAAACGATATATCAAAATTAGGACAAAAGTCAAACCTTAGGCGGCTAAGAAAAGAACAGGGACCATTATAAAAATGGATCAGGTCTCTACAAGATCCTAAAAAACAAATGACACATAAAGCTTTGTGGCTGTTTATTATTGCTGATAAGTTGTATATTGTAGCCACTGTGCAGTGAGTACTGCTGATACAAAAGGAATTAATGTTTCCTAACAGCCAAGCCTCAGCTATTTGCTTCTAAATCCCTGTATGTGTAGAAGTTATTTTTAAAGTAATCTCTTCTGCTTTGACACAATACAGGAATGTTCATTCACCACAAAGGTTAGCCTGTGAATAAGAGGAATGCGCAATGATTTACGTTTCTTTAAGTAGCTTGGGACCAACATTATAAATCACAAAGCCACTCTCAGCCGATTAAAACGCCAGATTCCAGAACATCTTATTTTGTCATAAGTGTTGTCTCATTCACGGTATACTAGTAACTGACAAAATTCTAACTTAAAATGTACAGCTGACCCTGCCTCTTAGGATAAGTGTGTCTTCTCATTTCGGCAAAACTTCTTGTCCACCTGAAGTGCACACAAAAAGAAACTTTTATACGACAAGAGACAGAGGCCAACTGTACATAATAACTTGTAGTATTTGTCCTGCTATTGCTATTATCAACTACTGCACCCTCTCTCATGGCGGATGCTCAGTGCTGGAATCAGCTTGTCCTGTCTTATCTTTCCCCCACAGTTCAATGAGACAGCGCCTGTACTCTAAGCTATTCCAATCTGCTTGCACACACTGACAATAGACTGTCTGGCTCAGCAGACTGATAAATGATCTCTTCAGGCACTGACTCTGGAACGCTCTATCTGACAATATCCAATACACTGACGTGGCTTAAGACCCTGTAACTAAACTAAGACACTCACACAGCATGCATTGCCTTGGAATAATCTGTCTGCTATACAGTAAATAAAGAATTCTGAGCGGTTATTTAATATCATTGTCAAATTTGATAATTGGGAGCAGCCACAAGCTATAAAAGGAGAGTCCAGAGCTCCACTAGGGAGACGACCAGGGACCTGGGAATAGAGAGGTTTGCTGCTACAGGAAGAAAAACAAACATGCCTGTATTTTTATATAAAAACCCACTGCGATAGTGACAGACTTGGGTGAGGGGTTTTCTGTTTCATTTTGTGTTCATGACTTGTTTTTGTTTAACCTTTTTATTTTGGCTCTGTGAGCTGTATTTTTTGTTTATAATTTGATTTAAAGAAAAATAAACTAGCAGTTCTTCAGTCCCGAGTCTCCTTTCTGCCTTCTGACCACCACAGACACAAGGCTACTCTACCACAGGGTAGCAATCCTTTAAAGAGATCTCATGAGAGAAGTTAAAAATGTCTTCAAGAGATTTAATTTGTGTTACCTTTTCAATGAATTACTGGAGCTGTGAAGAGGGTAGGTTATTTGGAAGAGCCCTCTGTGTGTGTGAGATCGTATTCCCAGCAGGAATTCCTCTGGTCTGGCTGTACATCAACAATGCCAGGCATCTACTGTACATGGCACCTCTTCAGAACCACAGCTCAGATGTATTCACTTGACTTCTCAAAACTGGGAAATGACTCACTGAGGCAACAGAATGTTGTTTTTCAGTGTGGTCCAGGCACAGAGGCACAGGAACACGACCCTTTCAGTTAATTTCGAAAACTGAGCACCATCCCCGCCCCTCCCCTCCGGAAGTCTAGCGGCAAATTTTTAATTTCTTCATTCACCATCTGGCCGGCAAAGCAATGTATAGCACACGCTGTATTGAAAGAAATGTCTCAAAAACCCTCTGTTGTGAGATTTTTTTATTAAATGCCCAGACTACCAAAAAAAAGAAATGTTGAATGCAAACTGTGCAAGTGAATGTTGATGTATCGGAGGTGCAAGCAATCTCCAGGGTCAAGCAGAAGTTAATAATAATAATAATAATAATAATAATAATAATAATAATAATTTTTCAGTAGTAGTAAAGTGACTGTGACTGATATCGCAAGCAGAACCCAATACATATACATAAACAACATGTATTTTTATTTTAACCATAAAACATGATTACTGTTCTATATAACGTATTTTAAAATTAAATGTGAATATTTCACTACATTTATATGTATTACCTGTAAAATAATAGGATTTTCAATCAAATATAAATTAATAGCTATGGTGACATCACCAGTAAATTATGCAAATGAGTACCACTGAAGGTTTGAACCTTGCTTCAGTAATGCACCCTTCGTTGTAGCCCTAATATTTAGACATTTTAACCCTTAGTGGTCCATTTAGTAAGAGCCTGTCAGGCGCTTCAGGTCCAATTTATTTTCACACATGCTGTTTAAAAGTATTTTTTCCCACAGTAAAACAGGTTTAAAAGGCACTGTATATCAACAGTACTGCATCTCCAGCTAAGCCCCACCCCTTGTTCGCTGTATTTATCACATATCTCTTCATAGTCGTGCATACTTTTAAATCCTTTCCTGATCACTCGTTTCATCACCAAACTCCTCAATATTGCAATCCACGTCATTATTTTATTACAATAACATCTCAAAAAGCTATTTAAATGTCTGTGATATTCTTTGAGCGTTAGATGCGGAAGCTGCTATCTCGTTTTTTTGTCCATGTTAGGTCTGTGGTGCAGGGTCTCTGTGTATTGCTCAGATCCACCCCTTTTTTCGGCTTTTCTCGTCCATTGAAAGGTTTTCTCTGCTTATTCCGGAGAAAAAACGACTAGGGACTTGTGTATGATGCCTTTTTGATGATGTCAGATTGGGTCAGACATTGGACCAGAAAGGGAAAATTGTAATGTTGGACCTGGTCTGACATAGGACCGTGATTAAGGGTTAAATCCCTGATCTATTCTCTGAAGTTATTTCCCGCCCCACCAACCCATAACCTTTAAACTTAAGGTGCTTTTCTCAATTTTAGGGCAAGTTTAAATGATTTTGTTAAGGACTGTCTTTTTAAAACCTTTTTTTTTTTAACAGATTAAATTAAATTTGCATTTGCAAATCCCTTTTTCCAACTGATTTAGAGAAAAGTGTATTTTCAGTTTTTAAATAACTGTTTAGATAAACAAACACTTGTGAGAAACCAACTTTTTGTAACCACACCCCACCCATAATGTCTGTTATGCTGCCTAAGGCTTTGGATCAGAACTGCACTGTATTCATATAGCAGCAGACACATCATTATACCACCATGGCAATACAATTGTTTATTATTTTACAATTTAACTAAACCAAGTGTATTAAGTCATTCTAGATTCAATGAATGCTGTCATTACTTAGAATATGGACATTCATTATGAACCCAGTACATTTGTATATATTTTCAAGTTCAAAATTCCTTTAAAATAGTTGGGCTACATAAGAAATGTTGGCCCATCAATACAAATACTGTACATAAAATAGCTCCCTAATCTTACAAAATAAGTATGATACAGCATGACGTGTTTTATTTAAAAAAAAAAAAAAAAAAAAAAAAAAGTTGCTTGTTTTGCTTTCAATACAGTAAGCCTACAAAAAAGTATTGTGATTTTTGTACTGACATCAATGTGCAGTACAAGGCATTATTTGCAACAACCAACAACATACAAACAACATATGCTGCACTAGAATTGCTGGTGCAATAACAAAATATCTGTGTACAAACATGTAATGTTTAAATAAATACTAGTATATTACACTTTCAAACATAGGAAAGACACACTATGTGCTACTGTCGATAAACAAACTGCACAGGTTAAACGCAACACAAAAAAAAAAAACAGTCTTTTAGCAAACATCCCTAAACAAATGTGCCGCGCATGAGATTCAACCTCTGGTTTGTTATCATACGCAGTGACTTTATTCAGATTGAACTATCCCGGTCCTGGAAAAGCGTCTAAAAAAATTACACCGAAATCTGAAAATCTAGGTGAACTGTTGTTTCGATGGCTGTATATTTATTAAAATACATGAATTCCCTACATCGTAGCGCAAGATCCTGGTTGGTAAATCAGTCATCAATCAGAAAGTTCTTTGTGCACACAGTTCTGTCAGAGATGTCACTTCCTGTTCTACACAATAAAGCGGTATTGTTACAAAAGAAAGACTACGTTGTGTGTGTGCAGGTCACCTTCTAAATGTCTTTTTTCTACCGTGTTGTATCTCGAATAACTGTTTGAACTATGAATTAGGCTAATTCAAGCACCGGTAGAGTGCAGGTATTGGCAGAATGAGCTTCCCTACACTGCTCTGCCAGTGTGCCCAACAAAGAAACATCTTTCTGGAAGACAATCGTTTATCAGAAATTATATATAAAAAATAAACTCACTGGTGGTAAACATTTATATTAAAAAAACTGAAAAGACGACGCTCAAGTTTCTTTAATAGTACTCAAAATACAAGGAAACATATCCAATTAGACAAATGTGTAAGAACACAAAAGTCCAAGAGAAAGATAGATTTTTTAGGATTACTTAGAATCTAGTGAATGAGTGCACAGAGTTAAGTAAGCCTGCAGCAGATGTAAATAATTATTCAGCTTGAACCTAATCATGCTCAAAGTGCTTCCAACTGACAACCCAGAACACAGGTATGAACATTGAATGCCATTATTAGATTAAATCATCCCAGGACACCCTGCCTGAGTCACTTTACATCCTTGTGCTTCAGTCCTCCCAGCTATGAAACTGGGCAGACAGGAACAGACCTGTGCCTCTCAGCGGTCCCCTGATGGGTATCTACTTCAATAAAATAAAGGCAAATTCCTATCTTGCAAACCAACCAGTACTTAGTAGTGCGGTTTACAAATGAAACAGTGTCTGGATTCACTCAGACTTTTGAACAGTCTAACACATTTATTACAGTAAGTGAAAAAGCAATCTAGCCCACACAATGTTACAACTGTTTAGCAATTAAACGTCTGTGCAATAACATTTGATCCTCTCATAATTAATTGCACACGCAGTGGGAGGTCTGAAAAACATGTTAAATACACAGCTTTATTTTTCACTGATGGAAGGATTGTTCCTACATTATATAATACTAATTTTGCTGCATTTAATGTTGCGTTTCATCGGGAAATGAACCAGTGTTTTTGCAACATCCAGATCACTGCCCACCAAAGTTTTGACATTTTACACACTGATTAACTGAAGCACATCTGGTATTGATTAAAGTGCTTTATTACATTTTAAAAAGGTTTAGAACCACTTAAAATAAGTTACTGTTGTTTATTTAACAGCACGATGTAGTTGGAAACACATTTTGCAAAAAAGCAGAGACAACAACACATTCTGCTTTCAATCTATGCCAATCAGCCTTGGGGGGAACATTGCCTAGTAAAATCCAAGAGGCCAAAGAGAATGGTTGCCTGTCAGCCTATAATATCAGGGTTTCAACAAGAAAACAACAACAACAAAAGGTCTACAGGACCATGTCTTTCAGAATCATTGGCATTCCACTGTTAAGATGATTGGTTTTCTTTTCTTACATTGCAAATCTATGTCTTGGTTATAAAAAGATACATTAAGAGAAATGATCTCAAAGAAAATAATAATCTAGGTTATGATACTTTTTGCTGCAGGTGACAATTGACATATTTTGTCAGTTTTATTGAAACTATTTTGTAATGACAGCTAAATAAAACGCTATTATGAAATCCCAAACAAATCTCGGGAAGTGCGGGCCTTTAGCTAAAGAGTCGCTATGTGATCAACAAAAGACAGAACAATAGAAAAATGTTTGATCACTAATCCCTACTGGGTCTTAAACCAGCCAGCCCCATTCCCCCATTCTGTGGAATGTGGAAACTTCTGGAGATGTCAACTTTGAATAACAAATGAACAACTTTGACAGATGTATTTTATTTGTCATGCAATCTTTCCTTCTGCAGATTCATAGCTGTTGATCTATGCTTGCCAAATATGATATTTAAAGCTATAATTTAACGTATTTATAAAACCGTTCCCAGGAGTGTAATTGGGAAATGAAAAATATAGTAACGTTAACTAGAAGCGAAAAACTATAGTCTATTAATACAACAGGAGAAAAACGAATTATTCGGGTTGGGAGTTGCAAATCCCAAGGCACTGCAGTAAATTAGCAACAATGGTGATGTCATCCTGCAAGAGGAAATAGACCTGGAAAGTTGCTTACAGAGCACCTGGCAATACGAAAACACCGCGTCTTTAATCAGCTGTTTCATTTGTACATTTAGTTGTAATCCCCCTCAAACTGACAAGCAACTTTTTGTTTCTCTATTCAGTGTTTTGTAGTAAGGTGTATAAGGTCTGGCGAGCACGAGCATGCTGCTATGCGTCGACTTACCTTAGTTATGACGAGCGGCTCTCTGTGCTCCAGACCCCCTTTGAGAGTGAATCCCCAGGGCGCCCCGCCTGTCAGCACTACCTCCACCAGGCTGGTTCCTTCGGTATCAGCAGCTCTCTGCTCCATAACGCTGAGTATTTCTACTCCCTGCTGGTCTACAATTCCCCGCACCAGTCTCTGATTCTTGTCAGTAAACCTCTGGTCAGTCCTCTTGTCATCAACAATGTCCATGGTGCTCCAGTGTGTGTAACTACAGCTCAGCTAACAAACTAGAGACCATCTGATAACAAGCCACGACTCTGAACAGGTTGAGACTGCGTTCCGTGCTACTTTGTAGATAATACACATTCAATTAACGATGTGCAAAGCGCTGTATAAATTATTATAAGTAGCAACACATGCAGCATTGGCCAGAAGCGTGACACCTACGAGTAAATATGATCAAAACGCAATCTACCATACTAAAATAATTGTGCAGTTCTTCCAACTTCCAGAGAGCGTGACAGTGTGTTCAACAATATCCCAACCTTGGTTTGTCAGACATAAAAAGAGCAAATGAAATATAAAACAAAATGAATAAAAAATACTGAATAGGCCTTATTTTAAAATTAAATCCTGCTCGAAATCCCGAAATAAAAACTAGGACAGTGTGCCCACACCGTGTTACTACGATGATAGTGTCCTTGGTCTCCTCTTTCTCTTAGTTACTTACTTTATGTCCATTGGATCATAAAATCGGTGTATAAATACCTTACTTTCAGTCTGTTTCAATCTTCAGTACTTGGCAAACGGGGAAATACTTACAACAGGCGATCTATTTTTCCCAAACCTGTATTGTATCAACAGGCGGAATAAACTCCCTTCGTTTGTTTTTTTTTGTTTGTTTTGTTTTTTTTAAACGACTTTATAATGTCCCGTCACATCAACGTATCTTAAATCATCTTGAACCAAAGCAGACTTTCTTCTCCACGTTGAGTCTAATGTCGTTTTCCAAGATCTCGATGTTTTTCTGAACAAAAAGGTGATAAGCGCAAGAGGACACGAAACGGTGTTCCACAAAGTCTTCGCTGATTAAACACAGAGCTGCCGCTGTTCTGGCCAGCAGGGGCGCGGCGTACCTGCGCAAAAAGCAAAACAATCAAGCATCGCAGACTCATTTGAGATTGAAGTTTATGCCCTCTAACGTCAGGTTACAAGAACAGCAGTGTTTTGTGTATAACAATATCTACAGTAGTAACATTCCTGAAAGCAAAGTATTGTAGATTATTTTATTGGTTTTCTTTCTATACATAAACGCGTCACATTGAATTCATATAAATGTTTCTTTTGATAAGCAATGTTGTCTCCGCCGGGTTTAAAAAACATTGGCATAATGCCTGTATATTGCTTGCCATATACATTCTAAAAAACGACCAGGGCTTGAAAATTTTATTTCCTCAGTGGCTAAACGAGGTTTGTGTGAGTCATTTATTCAGTCGTTGATTTAAAAAAAAAAAAATAGTAAGCATGTCAAATTATTATCTAAGCAGAAACAAACGATGTATATTTAGAGGGTAATAAACTACGAAAAAATAGTATCCCTTTAACCTAGTAATAAACGTAAACAAAACATTAAACGTATGTGTCCTGAGATGTGGATTCAAACTATAGTCTCCCCCAAAAAATAAGACTGTATTGTGAAGATTTCCATTAAGTATAATCCATTTTATACGTATATTTATAAGTAGAGCATTTTAGTTACTGAAAAACACATTCTGCCAGTGCATTACAGAACAAAGCGGACAAATGCGACTTTAGCACCACCTTGTGGTAAGTGTCGCTATTGCAAACATGTTGCCCGAGTATGAATGATTACGAAAGAAATGCTCGCGCATATGTAGGTTTATAAACTAGAGCCTACTAAGGGTTTTGTTAAATAGTGATTATGTAAATAATACGATTGCCTATGCAAATCATGTCGGGCCATTTTTGTAGAAGGTACAGTACCTCAAGAAAACCAAAGCTGCTGGAAACATTTCAGCAATGGCGAGAACTGGTCACAGCTGATAATAATAAGCTATACGTGCTAGTTTAAAATGATCGTGGTTGTCCAAGAAACTGTAGCCAAACAAATAACTGAATACGCTGATTCTAAAGGCGGGGGGGGGGGGGGGGGGGGGGGGGGGGGGATACAGTAATACAAATTTAAACAATAATAAGAATTTAAACTAATTTTTAAAACAAAAACGGGAAACCGCTAAACGTTCCCATAGTAATCAAACACTTTGCATCGCCAGTGGAGGGTTCAATAGGGATACAGTGTAAGGAGTATCCACTACTAGACAGTGTCCCGAGGGCATCAGATGATTCTCGGGCAGGAGTCTCCAAACCTGGTCCTGGAGAACACCTATCCAGCAGGTTCTATAGGTGTCTTTACATCACCAGTGGCTAAAGACCCGGAACACCTGCTAATCTTGGCTAATTAAGCACATAATTGGTTCAATTAAGTAACTGAGAGATTGATTGCAACGAAAACCAGCAGCCACAGAGGCTCACCAGGGTTGGAGACCCCTGTTCTAGGGCTTTTGCTAAGCACTCCCACTTTCAACTTCCTGAGCTAGGCACCTCTCTGACGTCAACCCACCCTGACCCTAACCCTAACCCTAACCCTAACCCAAACCCAACCCAAACCAGCCCTAAAACCTTACCCTAAACCTAACCATTAAAATCCATCGGATGCCCTCGGGACAGTTCTAGTGCAGTGGTTTTCAGCCTGGTCCTGGGGGACCACTGTCCAGCTGGCTTTCGCTCCAACCGAGTTCTCAATTACTTAATTTAACTAATAATTTACCTAATCTGAGCTCTTAAATTATTTTAAACAGATGGAGAGTTCAAGTTAAGTATAACATTGTATAAGGAACTTCAAATCTCCAATTTCTTATAAGCCGCACAATTGAAAGTCACATTAAGCAAGTTATTTGTTCAATTGAGGGTTCAATTAAGTAATTGAGAGCTCAGTTGAACAAAAATCAGCAGGTCAGATTGAGAACGGGCAGTGAGAAGGGACAAACCGCACGAGACTCAATTTTAACAAACGCGGAAGTGAATGTGAGAGATCATACACTGGTGACGTTTCATGGTTGGAACTGGCTGGAATAAACAAAAAACTCCTTCTTGTTTAACAAATAAATCACAGATTTTAAGGACGGAAAATGTTTCGGGGTTGGGGAAACTGGCTTAGCTTGGATTCGGAAAGCCCAAGCACCAAGGAAGCGGTTAGAGCACAGAAAGAGGCAGGCGAAGGGAAAGGCGTGGTAGAAACCGAAGTAAACAAACCACCGGAGAGTGAAAAAGAAGAGATGGTCGACCCGGCTCAGGAACTTCTTGAGCAGGCCAAGGGACTGAGCGGTAAGTGTGACAACGCTGGCCGCAATACAACATACCCAGCTTCATCCTGACAGAACAACAGTGATACATTACCGTCGTTACAAAATGCAGACATGCTGTGCTATACAAGAAAAAAGAACGACCGTATGTGTGTGTGTGTGTGTGTGTGTGTGTGTGTGTGTGTGTGTGTGTGTGTGTGTGTGTGTGTGTGTTCTTGAGGCTTGTTCGGTCCCAACCTACCCTCAGCACAATAATATCTGTAACAACGACCAGGCTGTAGTTGTTTAGGTATTGGATGATGCCGGGGTACAATTAACCCTTTGGCCTCTGGGTGGCACGTAATGTATATGTGTTTGTTTGTTTATTTAGGACACGTTATACGGATACTTTTATTTAGCTGTGAATTGCCTCAACGCTGTTTGTCAAACAAAGTACTGTACAACTCCAGTGCAAGTGAAACTTGTAATGTGTCCTCGCAGGATATCTGACACATCCACATTCTCATATTTATAAAACTGAGAACAAACGGAATGCTTGAAAACACACTCTGGATAATTTTGACAAGTGACTTCGTAGAGGTGGGGGAAAGTTTTGTGCATATTTGTCTATAAACTTTTTTAAAAAGCGACTGCAGAATAGGGAAATGAGAAGGCTTTTTGCCAGGGAGTGTGTGGTGTATGTTTTGGGTTGTTTTTTTTTTTTTGTTCGTTTTGTTTTGTTTTTTATCACTGTTGTTTTTCAGACAGTATGATTCAAATGGTATATCTAGAAAGACGCTGACAATAATTATTGTCAACAAGTTTTAAGTAGTTTGGACAATTTTTTTTCTCCACACAGGTTCTCTCTTCAGTTTTGCCAGTAGGGCTACAAAGATGATTTCTGAGTCTGTTGTTGAGACAGCACAGACCTTAAAGAAATCTGTAGAAGATGGAAAGATTGATGGCCTTATTGATAAGGTACGCAAAACATTTCCCTGCATCTAAAGAATACAATAATGACATTATGCTGCTGCATCGTAGTATATTTCTATTCACACTAACACAAGAAGACTCCATTAGTTCAGCTTGCTCTGACATCTCCCACCCATGCTTTCCATGGCTCATCTCTTATAAACTGTTTTAGTACTGATTTCATCTTTGCAGGGCTATACAGCACTGCATGCTAAATTGGTCGGTCACTTATTAGGTTGTGTAACTTTCTGGGTTTATTCTGGATATAGACAGGGCATTTTTAGAGTATGTCTTCTATTTGGTACACAGCTGTATTCTGTGATTCTGTCAGTCACAATCCATTAGAGATATAGTCCAATACAAAGTAACACATTGTTTTAAACCCATATCAATAAAACAGAACACATGCTTTGGAATGTCTCCGTTGATAGACGGTTATATTTTGATTCTCTTGCACAGTGTCATCGTTGACCAATTAAAATAAACCGTTTTGCATTTCTCAACCATATCTCAGAAACTGTTAATACATAGTTACTACATGTTTGTTTTTTCACGTACCGTATCAATTAAACAAAACTTTTTATTTATAATTTTGTTATGATGTGTTCATTTTTTGCTTGGTATTTTCTGGGACGTTTCAGGACTTGAAAGGCAATGTGTAAGTTGGTTGTTGTACCCTTTCAATTCTGATGCATAAATACATGTGTATTGTAAATGTGAAAAGTATTGTGATCACATTTTAAAGTCATAAGTAATTTAATTTGATCATTAAGTTTTAACTTTTAAATATTTATTTGTTCCTAAAGTTTTAAATAATATTTATTATTTCTTTTACAGACAATATTGGGAGATTTTCAAAAGGAACAAGAGAAATTTGTGCTTGAAAAGAATGCAAAAAAGACAGGTAGGTGAGACTGCTGTTCAGAGTAAGTTCACAGATAAGTCACCCTGTACGTTTCACAAAATGGTAAATCCTAAAATGCATTCATTTTGTGCTGATGTCATATTATTAAGCAACAATGTCAGATTGTCATTTTCGCCTGTGAATTTGTGTATTATTTATATATAAAATTATTGTTTTTTTTTTTAATTTTAAAAAGGAAAACTGCTGTGTACCAAAAGGTGTAAACTCAAAAAGAAAAAGGGTATGTAGGTACACAAAAATGTGAATAAGTGATAAATCTGTTATAGCAGGACGTTTCGGACTACATGTCTTTCAGCTGGATGGAAAATGTAGTGCGTAAACAAGCTTATTCACATTTGTGTACCTACATTGCCTTTCTCATATTTATTAAATAAATAAATTGTTGATAGCTTATCTGTAAGGTTAACTCAGCTTCCCAGACCAGGTACAGTCCAGATACAATGAACACAGAGCATGGCCTTCTCAACTGCTAGCATAATATCTCAAACCATTTGAAATGCTTACCTCATTTTCAATATTATGAAAACTCCTCTGGCTAGATTGTTACCCTTCACTTTGTCCAGTCACCTAATATGGATGCCATGTTGTGGCTATTTGATTTCTGGAATATAAAGACCTAACATTTTGAGATGTTGTCTTCATACTCGGTATACAATTATTGTATTCTAAAATTCTCTAGCGCATTGGTTCCCAACCTGTTGTCCACGAGTAAACACCAGGTGGCAAACAGCTCCCAAAATTCGGTTATGCAGTTGCAAGCAACACAACAAACAGCTTGTGATTGTGTAAACGCGGTCATACTGAATTTAATTTTTTTTCTTTTTTTATTTTTTTCGTGCGTCACCAATACGGGCATTTCATTTTTTAAAGGGCCGCGAATGGAATGAATGATCCTATTGTATTTTGACACTGCACTACCAATCCAGTTTAGTTTATACATCACATCCCACCAGAAGTGGTAACATGCTGTACACCCTCCAATCATTTTTTAAATTGCTTCTCACCCACCTCTTCGTGTTTTATATATGTACATCAAGCAAAGTTTGGCAACCCAGTGAGTGCAATAAGTTACGTTGGATTTATACATACACGCATACAAATTAGTTTCAAAATGCTGTTGTGAAAGAATGCGTGGCAAGTGGTCCGAGAGAGAAATCCAAACACCAAGGTGGTCTCTACATTGAAAAAGGTTGGGAACCACTGCTCTGGGGCAATTCCGATTTGTGGTTATAGTACAAGAAAACGTAACGCTTTTCTGAATTTTTCGTAAAACAGCTGAGTTTTATATGATTTTTTTCTTTTAATTTCTAACAACTGGTGATGCCCACTGGGGAATTAACCTTTTCACTGCCATATCAATTATGCAGACTTTGAGACTTCCTGTTTTTTACACAGTTGTATTCTATTTTATATTGTTCTCTGTCAAGTTGCAATGCAGTTGTTAAGATGCAATTACGCATACATTACACCCTGGGCATGCTTTATTTTCTTCACAAAAAAAAAAAAAAAAAACAGCATTTCTAGATTGTGGTCTCTAGTCCACTATAATTATCTCCACAGATGCTGCAGTGCCTCCCTGGGTTGGCTACAGTGAGGAAGAAACAATTCAGCAGCAAATCTTGGCTTTATCGGCTGTAAGTAATTAAAACAGCTATTCCGTCAGCATTTTGCTGATCCCATCAGCCTGGATTGTGCACTTGACACATGCTCACATTTTCTTGTAATTTACTGGTAGATTTTTTATGTCCTTCTTTTATGGAATACAAGGTAACAGCAATTCCTACCAAAGACCTAAAAATCCAGACATCTCTAACTGGGTTGTAGATGTGTTCTTATCTAAACCAGTCTGTTGTAGGTTTTGGAGCTTGTCCCTTACCTGTTAATTTATACTGTGTGTACTAAAGTATGCTCCTAGTTTTTATAAATGGAATTAAAAACAGACAACATTTCAATACAAGGTGTAATCAATGTCAAAGCTTGGAATTTGCAGGGAAATATGTTTCAGAAAACATGGCTTCTGCTTTGAGATCGGGAGAGATTCTTTGAGCACCTGAGCAAGATTAATTTTCATGAATTGGCAAAGCCTTTACACTTTTTGAAAATGTACCCTTTACCTTTGAAATTTTAGCAAACCATGTATCTTCATTCTAAAACACTATCTGATACTACACTAGGTTAAAGATATCTCTGCTTGCAAGCCATGCTTTTAGACTGTCCTGCACTTCCTGGGTCATTTCACCTGGAGGGTGAAATTGTACCCACCCCTTAATTGGCTTCTTTCCTGTCAATAACCAATCAGCTGTTTCCTCTATTAATTGACATGCTTTCAGCCAGTAACATTCTTTGACCCAGAAGTCACTGCTGAGGAGAAATAACCAAGAAAGTAAAGCAATAACAGACTTCCTGAAAGACAAGGAAAAGAAACATCCTTTTACCTAAATGAAAATACAGATTTGCCATAATATATATATATTTATTTATTTTATTTATTTATTTATTTAAGTGGACAGTTGACACCTATGTAGTTCATGGAAGTGCAAAATGGGTACGATTGCAATTATTTTGTTAGCTAGAATTATTTTATGTCCTATAGTGACCAAATCTCATGTGTTTTAGGACAGGAGAAATTTCCTTCGAGACCCCCCTGCGGGAGTGCAGTTTCACTTTGACTCGGAACAGATGTATCCCATCGCCATGGTGATGCTGCAGGAGGACGAGCTGCTCAACAGAATGCGATTTGACCTGGTCCCAAAGCTGTGAGCTCCTCCTTTTTTACATCTGTAAAGCCCGTAGAGCTATTGAAATATGTGTAAGGTATTTCCTTTGCTATGTAGGCACCTGTTAATGACAACTGGTGAAGAGATCATCATAAGGTGTTATTTATCTGTAGGTGGCCAGCCGGAATATAGTACCTGTTTTGCAGAAAGCATCCTAGTTGTTTTAGGAAATTGAGCGGTATACTTTTATATGCTCTACATTTTCCTAATATTTAATTTCTATTGTTTCACATTAGACCATTATTTACCATGCTTGCTTATTCTAAATAAAACTCCCCTTGGTTGATAGTGGGGCAGCGATGTGGGTAAACCTATTGGTGTTGCACAGGCCTCACGGCACAATGCTTCACCTGTGAGCTTCAGAACACACTCGGCCACAAGGAAGCTTTTTGAAGCATATTTTGCTGGAATAGTCAGCACAGGAAATAATAATCTAAGCAGCAGTAGATAATTTGTACATACACACATTCTAAAAAAAGTTTATTAAACAGGTAGGAAGTTAACATTTAGGAAAATGTATGTAGAAGATAATGTGGTTTGCAAGTAATAATTTTGTAAGGAAAACAGACGGCACTCTTTAATCTTTATAGTTGTTAAAATACAAATGTAATACATTTTTAAGGATGAAGGAGGAGGTGTTCTGGAGGAATTACCTCTACCGTGTGTCTCTGGTTAAGCAGTCTGCACAACTCACTGCATTAGCAGCTCAGCAGCAGGCAGCAGAGAAGAAAGAGGAGGAAAAAAACAGTTCCCACACAGATGACAATCACTTCACAGGTACCTGCAAAGGCTGTATCCCACACTATCACTAACTCCTGCCTGATGTCTTCTTACCAATTTTTTGTCCCATTTCAATTGGCAGATTAAGGATGTTCACTACTTTGCGCTAAATCCAGTAGGCTTTCCCTCTTTACTCAATTCCTACAATTTAGTGTACTGAAGGTAAATTGAGGTATGAAATGGTCAACTGAAGGTTTTATTAATCCAGATGTTTTTGTTGTATTTTAGAAAACATTAGACCCAAAACTCCACCTACTGCAATCAATGCCAAGCTAAAACCTAATGAGGTAATGGTTTATCATATTTATGTCCTGTAATATGATTTATAAAAGTTATGATACAGTCTCTGTTTAGCGTGGGTTACTGTTCTTAAAGTATTTCGAGAATTTTGTGTGTCCATCATGTATACACAAAGCTGTACACTGAGTGTGCATGCAATGGTTTATTCATAAGGAACACTATTGATATTACACAGTGACCTTGTTATATGCTGTTTTTTTCCATTTAATACATTTTCCTTCTTTGACTGTTGTGGGTGAAACTAAATATCTGCTTACAAATGAAGTTGATGTTGCCTGATCAAACAGACCATTAAGTGCTGATTGTTTGCTTGTGTATGTTTCCCTGGCAGGATGAAGAGGAGATTTCAACGAGTCCAGGTGTCTCTGAGTTTGTAAGTGATGCTTTTGACTCCTGTAATATCAACCAGGAAGACCTGAGGAAGGAAATGGAGCAGCTGGTGTTAGATAAGAAGGAAGAGGCCATTGAAGGTATGCACAGAACTAAAGTCACCAGCTACTGACTTAACATCTGTAATGCGCTATTTCTTAGGGGAAGGATGACATAAATATGTAGCCGCAGACAAAAGTATTGAGACCCTATGCTTATTCTACCATAATTCAAGATAACAGATTAAGGACAAGCATTTAGTAAACTTTTAACCACTTTTAATTAAACAAAATACACAATTTCTTGTATCTTGTTTTTTAACAAATAAGTTTGTTTATTGATAAAGATTATTTCATTCATTACAAAAGTATTGGTACCCTTCTTTAGTATTTTGTGTGTCCTCCCTTTTGCTTTTATTCTTTTATTTATGGCAATTCTTAACCAATATGTTGCATCTTGTTGATGAAATGCTCGGCTTGGGTTATTTCCTTGTTTTAATGACTCAATTCAGTCAAACTTCCAGATATAGAAAGACACCCCCCCAAGAACACCACTACATCATTGAATATACTGCTAGGTGGTAATCCCAGGATAACTCTGGGGTACATGGTGATGCAGTCCAGGGGAATTATGTATCTAGGTCATATCCCTGTGTGATAAAGATTGATCCAATCAACCCATCAATTCAGTTACTGGTTTTGTCTTATGTTTCCTTAAGAATCTCCAGACTGGGAGGAGGAGCTACAGCAGGAACTTCAGGACTATGAGGTTGTTGCAGAATCAGAAAACAGAGAGGGCAATTGGGATAAAGAGATAGAGGAGATGTTGCAGGCTGATGGTTAGTTCTGCTGAGCGGAATGTGCTTTCCAAACAGACTTCTATGAACTTCATCACTTTCAATACAGAATGTCGAACATGAAGGACCAGCTAACATGAAATGATCATCATTGCCATCAAATTCAGCTTTTATCACAACATGGAGAATTACTCTCCCACCACAGTGCTGAACACTCCTTGGATTAAATCCTTGTACTTTTCTTTTGGAAATACCTTGAGGATAAATTGTACAACTTCAGTTGTTTAAAAACCAGCATTCAAAAAAACGAACACCTGAGTATCTTCTATACTAGTGTCATCTAGGTCCATAAATCTTGTAAGTAATACTTCACTAGAGTTGTCACTACACCAAAAACAATGTAATTGTAGTCCACTACAGTACAGCTTTTAATTAAATTAGTTTAATATAAAGCTATTCTTGATACATCTTTTATTTAATTGTCACTTCTATTAAATTTAAAACAAGGTTATAACAGATATCTGTCGAGCATCAAAAGGAACTTATCACTATTAAAACATGTATTTAAATAAGGTGTATAAATGAGACATTGACAAAACGTTTCAGGTTTGTTTTTAATCACTCAATCATTCATCCTTGACCATGGCACACTTGAGTGACTATGACTGAAGCATATGCACTTAATCACTTAATTAGTGAGACAGTTGATTGGACACTGGATATGGAGTGATTTCAGCTGTTGAATTGCAAGCTTGAATAAAAGCAATAAAGAAAATCGTAGAAAAATATATATATGCCTCGTCTGTCAAAAGAGCAGCGCCTTTGTTCAATCGGCATGTTGGAGGCTGGACTAGGGCAGCGTACTGTGGCTTGTGATCTTGGGTGCTCACAGCCAGCAATTTCAAACCTGGCGAGATGGTATAACCAGTCACACTCTGTCAATGACAGGCCATGAACTGGGAGACCACAAATCAACACCTGCCCAAGATCGACAGATCATTTGGAGCATCTTTGTGATGTCAATTGTTAGTCAGCACAATAAAATGTCACTGCACCTGCTCTAAAACAGAGGTTGTAATTTTTCAATCACATCTAGTTAATTTTATCCAAGTATAAGTTTAATAGAATTTTGATGCTCAAATATAAGTGATGTGTTTATTTTGATGCTCAGTGTGTGTGTGTGTGTGTGTGTATATATATATATATATATATATATATATATATATATATATATATATATATATATAGATAAACTGTACAGGGTTAATTTACAATGTAGGATAATCTAATGGAAAATATAGATTGTGCCAAACGATTACAAACTGACAGACCTTACTACATTTGACTGTAAACTGATATTTGATAATGTTTTAAAACCTATTGGATATTATAATATATATATATATATATATATATATATATATATATATATATATATATATATATATATATATTTTTTTTTTTTTTTTTTTTTTTTTTTTTAAATGGCACAGTTTTATAGTTTGGCAATAGTGGTTGTATCTTTTGAGTTTTGAGTTGTTTTCTGCTTAAAACCTTTGGCTAAATTTGAAGTTCTGTTTGTATTTTTCAAGGAACTAGCATTCATTGCCTGTTTCGATAATATGGAGCGCTTAAACTGTAAATATTGTATTACTTTTTATTTGTTAAAATGTATAGCCAAGTCGTTTCTGTAGATGCCCTATTTCTGCTTTTAAGCCATTACCAGATATACTACAGTTAAAATTTAAATAAAAAAAACCGAAATTATTGTACTTGTAGTAGAAAATATTTGATTAGTGTACTTCTGTTATACTGTACATGTTAGTTTTGATGAGTTTGGTTTAACACAATGGTCCATGCTCAAAAAAACAAAACAACTTGGGCCTGGATACCAAAACTAAACCTGTTTTTAATAATCAAGCGTAACAAACAGAGTGGTACTGGTATACAAATAATGTGTTCTTGTTACTGCTCATCAGCTGTTCTTTTTATCTAGTCTTATCAAAGTAAAGTTTACAGGTAGCTTGCTATTTTCTTTTCTTTGAGAGCGTCACACATTGTCTTTAAACCAAACCAAGTATCCTCAAAATATTCCAACTGCTCAATGATTAAAAAATTTTTTTTAAAAATGTTGTTTGAATAAATATTTTGTAGCAACAAAAAGGGCCAAGTTAGATCTTTTACAAAATGTTTTTGTCAGCCATTGCTATTTTAGATTGACTATATTAAAAATGTTAGTTAATAGGGTTGCAGGGGGCAAACATAGTGGGAAGAAATCTAAAGGTGATTTTCTATAAATCCCAAAAAATGGAAACAATGGTTCCAGGCTCAGGACAGTTCATTGAATGGCAGCTAGCTAGACTACACAACTATTACGGCAGATTTATCATTTACCACATAAAAACTAACATCTGTTCTTGTGTGGGTATAAGACTAAAGCATACAAGCATTCATTGTTAGATTACTCAATAAATAAAAGAACATATGAAAAGATAATAACCATAAAGATAATATTTTGATCATAGAATGTTAGACTTAAGGTACTAACTTACTGTTACCATTATCTACCATTCAGTTATGCCATTACTAGCTGTGGCAGGCTTGTTTCTTAATGTTTCTGTTTTTACCAATAAACTACCTTACGCATTACTTTGCATTGAAAAATATTACAGTTAAAAGCTAACAATATAAATGAAATACTGTACATGTTTTATGTATGCAACAGTAAATAATGGGCCCCCATTTAAAGTGTATTTTTGTTTAAATATTAAAGTTTACTTTTGTATTTAATTTGTTGAAACAGCCACAACAGTTTTTAAAATCTTTCAAAATGTATAACTTTATGCGGTATCATTATGGCCATATGATGGCTTAATTTTGAAAAATAATCTGACCAAAACCAGGATTAGTTTAATATAAATCTGCTGGGGCACATGGTTTTCAGGGACAAGGGTAAATCACACTGTATTAGAGGAAACAGATAGTACTGTCACACTATTTTAAAAAATTGCCATCAATTACAATGTCACACACCAGTCAAATACTGGGTAAATACTAGTGAGGCAATAGGCATCATTTACAAACCACCAATACATTGTTTAATTTCTAATTGTCCTATTGAAAGATATAAATTTTAGATGCAGTTTATAATAAAACAACAAAGTATTACATAACATGCATAAAATGAAAAATAACATTCAAAAACGAATTTCATACTTTGACAAAAGTATTTTAAACACCCTAGGCGTGTGGACATTGGACCATATTTGAACACCCTGTGTGTTACTGAGTTTATAAAACAGCATCCCTAGCCTACCCCAATCCCACATAGTGAACTGTTTCTCAACTGTGTCAGTCAGAGTGGTAACTGGCTGGTTGGGGACACGTACAGTTGCAGCCAATGAGAGCGCTCCCTTTACGAATAAATATAAACTAGAGCACTTTCTTAATCCACAGTGTCATCAACCAAACGCGTACTGTCGTTGCATTCTACTAGTCAAACACCCACAGTTTATCTGCTATATATATATAAAAAAAAAAAACAGAAAAACCTGGACACAAATGATTGACATGTGACTTCATATTCTTATTCACAATAGCAAGTCAACTAATTAATCCCCATGTTCTGACGTATCTATGACGCCCTGTTATCCTCACAGTCACAGCAGACCTTGCTGATATTTAATCTATTTACTGGAACTGAAAAAACAGCGCTGGGTTTTTCTTTCTCGTTGCATTAAGTATAAGCCCAACCCCTCTCTCCTCTTGTGTACTTTTTTTCCTCGCTATTTTATTTCGTCACATCATGGCGACGCAGGAATCAGCAACTAGGGTCGATTTAAACACTCAGGTACCTCTGTCTGCACCACCAGTCTGTATGTTAAATGTTCAGTTTATATATAAGGTGGTATTAAATTCATGGCACATGTATTAAACCCTCACGGTCCAGTTGTTAACTGGCAGGTGTTAAGACATTAAAACCAGGAGATATGTGTAACTTGCCGAAGTACACAGCAGGTTGCAACTCACGCATTGGGTCGGTGGGGTTGTGTATTTTTGGCGTGTTAGGGGGATGCTGTCTTTTCAAGGGATGTTCACACTTACATTTAATTTAAAACAACTACTGTTAATGCAGATACTACAAGCAGCTTGATATAATAATTTTTCTATTTTATTTATGTATTTATTTCTTTTATTTTATTTTATTTTTCCTGGTGCGGTAGAATTGTGCAAACAAAACTGGCGCCTTACGATCACACAACGACAGCAGCGAGGCCCAAATTAGATTAAAATTTATATTTACACAGTATACCCAGTGCTAAATAGTATTAATACACATCCAGACAAACAACATAGATTTTTTAAAATAATGTAAAAAAGTTTAAACACAATACGTGTTGTGTCGAATCAGGTGATTTATTATTATTATTATTATTATTATTATTATTATTATTATTATTTGTGTCACTCCGCACTTGTATTCTGTACGTGTTTGTTATTTCTAGTTATATAAAAAAATTGAATGTAAACGTTATTAATTTAACATTATAGATACAGTATAATTTAATTTTGTTTCCCGAACAGTTCCACGTTGTGCGTATTTAAGTTTAACGCTTGATTCGGAGACAATCTCATAAACGCATTTTTTTACGTGATGACTTTATTTAAGTTTGAATCCGGACTGTTTTCAAGGCTATGTATGTTTGTTCTTTGTATGTAGCACGGCATATATCTTAAGCACGCTCTGTTTTCGTTATACTTTGTTTAATTTAAGAAGTCTGACAACTACCAATGCGGCTGTTAAATGAGGCGCTGCTGCAGTGAAGCACGTGTTGGTGTGAGTTTATGAAACGTAGTGATAGTCTAGGAAAATAGTTTGCTTTTAAACATTGATTCAAGCGCAGAAAGAAGCATGGTTTGTTGTCCAAGGAGTGCCTGTTTTTTGTGTTTTTTTTTTTTTTTTTTTTGTATTTTGAATCAACCTGGAAACGTCACACCATACAACCTCCTCCAGTTTTTTGTACCAGTAAGAATCGGCATTTTTTTTTTTTTTTTTGTAATGTGTATATTAAACTTATTTTTTTTATGTAATTTATTACTTATTTTACTGGAGCTTTTTTTTTTTCTCCCTCAGTTCACAGAGCGATCAATGGCGACCCCAGGAGTGTGTGGGATTGATGTACTGGTAAGCAGCTCCTGTATAGGTCTAGGTTCTCCCTGCCATGATGGAGCAGGAAGCCTCCTTCAGCATGATTGCTGCACTAAGGAATCCAGAGGAGAAACGCCCGGAAGAGAGGATTCCCGTAATGAGCCTCCAGATGGGCAGCACGACCCAGAGGCTGACAAGAGCAAGGAAAAAAAAGGGCTAGGTATGGTGCGAACCCACCCTTCATTATCGCAATGCCAATCTCACATGTTTTGGTGCCAGGGAACATAAAATGCATTTAATCAGAAGTCTCAATATGAATAATCATAAGGCTATGGTGTAGGGACTGAATAACATCACATTTTCATATCATTTCACATGTTTTCATATATTAAACGATGGGTATCATAATTTGGCACTTCTGCTCTACTTTAGCATTATGGTACAATATGGTGGTATAGCATTTCCTGGGGCATTGTCAGCAGTAACACCTTTTCATTATTACTTTCTATGTTTATTTTTCACAATTGTGTTTTTGTGGCTATCTGACATGGCTCTTTGCAATTGCAGACTAAATCCAGGCAGTGTAAGGGTTCTGCCAGAGTAACAGTGTAGGAAAGAGTCCTTGAGTGGATACGCAGAAGTCCAGATATTTGGAAAGGCCTCCGTTTATTTTCCATCACATACTTTGTTACTCCATCCTCACAATCGAGTACACAAACCACAGATAGCCAATATATGTATATTATTGTAAGAGTTCCCATATCCCTACTCAACTATTAACCGCCATGCTGTACATGTTGCACTCTCTAATGCCTGAGAAAGTACTGAAAGTTATTGCAGGTGATGCAGGAAGATTGGAAACAGCACAGCAAGGTCCAATACATCTTACAGATAGTGTTGTAACTCGCATGGACGTGATACTGCGTCTTTAAAAAAAAAGCTGCTGCTGGTTAACTTATTTTTAATTTTAATGCATTTATTTTTTAGTTGGCCATTTTGATAGAAAGCCAGTACTTGTTTGATTTATTTATATATAATACACATACACTTTATCTTTTTTACTCATTGGCGTTTTATTTTAAGACTCCTCCTGCCTGAGGTTCTAATTTGGATTCAGGCATTCTTGTTGGCCACATAAGCCCTTTTCAAAATTCTAGGACACAGTATTATGGCGTTATATCTAGCCGTATACAGATTTCCCCTGTCATGTTGGAACTCTCCTATGTAAAATAACAGATGTGGGCTCCAAACTGACACAACTACAGGGGTCCTTCTCTCCGGAGAAGGGTCCTGTACCATGCTCTCGCTTTATGACACAATAATAGGGGTCCTTCTGGAAAACCGTTAATTTCATTTTGCATCTGATCAGTTCAATTCCAGACGAGCTTTGGCTGTTTTTATTTATGCTGTACTTTACATTGAGGCTTTTTTTAACTGTATACCTTACTGTTTCTTAATTAAGGTAAGTGACAAATTTGCAGACCTACTTTTTTGTTTCTATGAAAAGCAACAAAAAAACCCCCCAAAACAACCGAAACAGCTATGCAGATCTGTCTGTATAGATGCTGGAAACCTCTATACCCATATTCTTGGTAATTTTTTTGCTTTTGAATTCCTTACACTTATCCTCGTAAGTTATCCAAGGATAGGTCTGTTATGCAGACTTGGTGTGGTAGATGCAGGAATCTTTGTAGGTTAATTAAACGTGATTGTTGCTGCCCAATAAAGATTATAATGGGGGTGTTAGCCCTGTAAAATTTAGAGCCACACGTGTTGGTTATGTTCTTTTTACTTTACCAACAGCTCTACCGATTTTCTAGTAGAAACATGCTAAAGTAATGCTCAGAAGACGGGTTAATACGGCTCTGTGCTGGGTGAAATAACATGTTATGTTTTTTTTTTTCCTTTTGCTTTTTGTGCTACAGGTAAAGAAGTATTATTATTGATGGAGGCACTAAACACACTGGCATCTCCTGAAGAGAAGCTTGCAGCCTTGTGCAAGAAATATGCAGATCTTGTAAGTACTATACTGACTTCGAGGTCCACTCGTAAACTGGTACAGAATGGTGGTGGTGGGGGGGGGGGTTCGCATAACTTTTATGCATAAGTACCAGCAGAAATGGTTCGGTAACTGCCAAAAGTAGGGGTCATCATCTATGTCGCTGTCTAGCTCCACCTCTTCCGACGACAGTTCAAACCATTGATTAGTGTAATTACCAGAAAACGCATTATCTGTTTATTTCAATAGGCTACCACCACATAAAAAAATAGGAAAAAAAAACAAAACAGTTCTTCATTTTATTAGTGTTGTTGAACACGGTAACTAGACGACGCAGTGGTATTGTATTATATAATATATGTGTGAGTTTTAGCGCATAAAAAAAAAAAAAGAAAATCTTAAGGTACTTCATGCATCCAACTTGCAAATGTCATAACTCTAAATACCTTTGTAGAAAGTACATTCACATTCTACTTGTTGCTCTTCATTGACTAGATCAGGTTGTTCTTTTTCATTTTCTACATTTTCTTTTTCACCATCCATTTTGGTTTGGTAGTTTCCACATTCAGTGTCACTATTTTTGCTTGGAAAATTAGCGGCTATTTTTTTCAGTCATTTTAACGTTTCAGCCTCTCGAAGTGCTTAAAACAGAAAACACACCCCTTCAACTTTCTGATTTGTTAAATGTAGTGTCAATATGTAATACAGCAACACAGCTGTCATGTCATTCCAAAATGTATTATTTAACCCAGCGTGCGCAAGTGATGTAGTCTGCTAGCAGCGCAGGCAATCCTTATCGTTAAAGGCACAGTAGCATCTGCAAGACGGGTGGCTCAGAGTTTTTCAGCTGGGCACCGACAACTATGGAGCCGGGCAACCCACCCATATGAAAAGGCCTTAGGAGAACCCTGTATGTGTGTTTGTGTAGATAGATAATGGCAGCCCCTGTGTATCCCGATATCAGTAAATGCAGTGTGTGCTTTGTCATATTACTTGTGTGATCTGATGAGACATTTCCCTTTTTTTATCCTTTTAGCTAGAGGCAAGTCGGACTGTTCAAAAGCAGATGAAGCTGCTCCAGAAGAATCAGGCTCAGATTGTGAAAGAGAAGATTCACCTGCAGAGTGAACACAGCAAGTCCATCCTGGCTCGCAGCAAGCTGGAGAGCCTGTGCAGAGAGCTACAGCGACACAACAAGACCCTGAAGGTGGGTGTGCATGAATGGCAGTGACTCTCTTATGGCCTGTTTGTTGTTTGCTTGAATGGCAATGACACTCGTATGGTATGGTGTGTGTAATCAGAACATGTATAATCACAGAGAATGCTCACCACCTTTTAATCGACTAAACAAAAACAAGCTTCTCGATTCCTAAGCAGGTGACATATAAAATATTTGTAAAACCAAGCACTTCACTAAGTCATTATCGGCCTCTTTACTTCAAGACCAATCCTTTGTCAACTGCTGCTGTTTCAACAACTAATAACGTAAACCATTTGGGATGCTGTCTTCATATTTTCAGTGTTGTGGAAACTCAAAATCTGCCTAAATTATACTTTGAACTAAAGCACAAGAAAAAATGACCCATTTATGGCAGCAGTTTTAAAAAGGTGCCTCCGACACTCTAGGTACTTCAAATTGTCTGTGTTAAATAAACACTGTGTTGCAAATGTGTTGGTACCTTGACACTGACCTCTGACAAAAATGGCTGACATCTTGATGTCACGTGACTTAAGTTTCTAGGGTCAACACTTTCAAGTATTGTTTTTACAGTTTGTACAAAGCGGTATTGTAAGATTGTATTTTCGATCACTCGTTTTGTAGAGTAAAAACAATACAGTTTTACTGTCAATGTTTATACCACAAGCCATATCAATGAGACCGTATTCTATCGGAGAGTTTATCAGCTTTACATTATGCTCCTGGGTATGCTTAAAAAAAAAAAACTTTATAGTTTATTTCATTCCAAAATGGATTACTATTGAGGGTTTTAAAGCTATGGATGAATAGAAAATGTAAATGATGGAAACATAACCACAGGAGAAAGGCATAGGGTGTATGTGGTGGCATAAATATTCTTCAGGATTTACAAGGTAAAGTTAAGAATCACTTGTAGTGTAATTCTTCAGATTTGAGCTCTTCACAGAAATAAGGTGCTGCCAATACAGTGAGGGTCATTGGTGTTGACTGGGCTAATTTAACTTTCCAAGTGATGAAAGAGCTGCTTCGATTTGCGATGATTGCTTCTTTTCCTGGACTCAGTAGAGAACAGACATCTGCACAAATCCAAGGAGCTGTTTCTTGTTGTTTCACTTGAAATGGTAAATTAGTCTAAAGTGATCTTTACCTGTGGAGAGCTTGATCCGAATAATCGGTTTGTGCAGCTTTAATCTTGGGGTTCAATTCATTTACCTGTGTAAGTCTCCTGTGCAGGAGGAAAATATGCAGCGGGCGCGTGAGGATGAGGAAAGGCGCAAAGAGGCAACAGCACACTTCCAGATGACACTGAATGAAATTCAAGCACAGATGGAGCAGCATAACATCCACAACACTAAACTCCGTCAGGAGAACGTTGAACTGGCAGAGAAGCTGAAGAAACTCATTGAACAATATGATCTGCGGGAGGCGGTAAGCACAGGCGATTCGGAGATTCCCTTTAACTTAAAAAATACATAAATACAGTATTATTTTATGTATTTTACCTTTTTCTGCTTGATAAAAATCTCTGTCCTAGTACACACCCTCTGGGCCTGGCCCTCGAAGCACACCAATCCGGCCCATGATCCCCTCAAAACAGGAGCTATAAATACAGAAGAGTATACCTGGACAGCATAGGTCAGGGGTGGCCAACCAGCATCTCTCCAGCTACATGCAGCTCTTCCATTGTGAATTTTATTATGTCACGTGTAGCAGCAGTAAATACTGTGCACCAGATGGAGTTGAGAATCCTGGAGCTTCCTGCTCTGCTTCAGTAACACATACAGTTTTATCACAGCTCTCAAGTCCAATATGTTCAGGCTTGTTGGCTGTTACAGGGGAGTGAAATCGCTGTAAAAAGCTTGCACACTGCAACATATACATACGGTTCCCACAATGTAACTTTTGAAGCAGATGTCTGTATCCTACAAATGCAGCAGCAGTGGTAGAGATCTACCTGCCGCATTAAGGGTTTTGTTTTTAACCAGGTATGGTGCTTTGGTTTCAATACCTAAAAAAATCTAAGCAGAGAATACTAGCTGTGGAGAAGGCGAATCAGATTTGCAAACAACTGCAAATACGTTATGCTTATATCATTGTAAAAACTGCATTTCTATATAACCCCAAAAGTACAAAATAACTTCATTTAGAAAGCATCAGTCACCACTACACGGATGAGCGATCCTTACTGATGCAGCTCCCTGCTTTTGCAAAGGGCAGTTCAACAGCATGCCGGTATACACCGGTGCTTTTTAATGAAGTTATTTTGTGCACTTTTGGGGTCATTGAATACATGAGCTGGAATGCAGTTCTAGCAATGATATTAGCATTTATGTTGTTACTAGCATTTATATCGACTGTAGCCTGTGTAAATATATATGAATTGTTTTCTGTAGAATGTACCACAACTATTTCTGCTGTATTTATCAAATGTCGTTGGTAATTATTTAAATTAAAACTTCAGTAAACAAATAGGAGTGTTTGACGTGGTTCTAGTTCTATTCCTAGTTAAGCTAGTACAACTAAAACCAGTACGCAGCATAGACACCCTCTTCTTGCTATTATTGGGGTCATCCATATTCAAGTCCGACTAACTTTCATTTCACTTGTTTCTGCTGCTTTTTTCAAAAGTTATTGTCGTCCGTGTACTCTGTGGTGACAGTCGATTATGGTCTGTGCTTAAATCCACAATGTCCCTTTCAAAGAAACGGAAAATAGATTGAGTGCCGTGTTTTTAACAAAGTGGAGTGATGAGTATTTTTATGTTCAGAATAAAGACAAAATGCTATGTTTGATTTGCAAAGAGACCATTGCCGTTTTTAAAGAGTACAATGTTAGGAGGCACTATGAGACAGAAAACTGTGAATATCTAAATGTCATCCAGTTTTCTCACACTTTATTTATGTGAGCAAACATCAAAGTTGCAAAAAAAATAAAAATAAATGACAGGTCGATCACCTCCATGCAGTGCATAGGGTAGGGTTTCTAATCTCCAACCAGATGTCAGAAAATTGGCCAGTGAGGTGTAAGCACAGGGGTTACCCTAACATTGACCTGCCCTACCGGCCCCCAAAGGTGTCAGTTTTTTGTTTAGTTTTTTTTTTATTTAATTGTAGCCAGTGATTTTTACCCCATTTTTCTCCCCAGTTTAGAATTGCCAATTGTGTTCTTGTTAATCCTGGTTCACCGGTGCAACCCACTGGCGACTCAGGGAAATGGCAGCTGACACACGTGTCCGAAACGTGTCCCTGCCAAGCCGTCTTTTCGCACTGCGGATTCAGAGTGACCCCATCAGACCTATAGTGCCGGAGGACAATGCAGATCTGAATGGTTCCACAGCAGACCCTCAGGCGGCCTGTCGGCCACAGGGGTCGCTGGTGCACGGTGAACCGTGGATTGCTCTGCTGACCTAAGTCCTCCCTACCCGAACTATGTATACCTTTTTAAATAAGCAATTGTTATATACTGATTATTTATTGATGTATCTGTTTATACCCCTGCCCTCAGCACATCGACAAGGTGTTCAAGCACAAGGAGCTCCAGCAGCAGTTGGTCGATGCAAAGCTTCAAAGAACAACTGAACTCATGATGGAGGCGGAGCACAAACATCAGCAGGAGAGAGACTTTGTGAGTGCCGCACATATTGACACCACACTCTACAACACCCACTATTTGTGTCCTCTAAATTAAAATCGGGTCATAGTACCAAGAATTGAAGTTCTTTAAGCTTCGTTCAGATCTTCTTTTTTTTTTACTAATCCAGTCTCCACAGCGCATTTGCATGTTCTGGTCACTGAAGTCTGAAATCAGCCTTAAATGTTTAAAATCAAATTCTGTCAAATTACGCCCATAGATGTTCCTAAAAAAACTGAACAGCCTTAAATGAGTAGTTTGATAATCAATCATAGCATGCATGCACTTTTACTATCACAATATATGAAATATGGTATTGTTAAATAACTAATATGCTGTTGTAGTAATAAAAATATAATCAAACATTTGTGGCTTGGTAAATTAAAATTTGTAGCAAAACAGGTACATTTATTTGCTTAATCTTTTTTTTTTTTTTTTTTTTTTAAAGCTTTTAAAAGAAGCAACTGAATCAAGGCACATGTGTGAGTTGATGAAGGAGCAGGAGTCCCAACTCAAACAGCAGGTAAAAAACCAGCTGGACTGACAGAATTTATTTTGTAAAAAAATAAATAAATATTGATTTGAAATTTACAAATGCCATTTAAAGCTTTGTGGATTTGAGTATGATACTGTGACCTTTCAACTTATTATTTCAAGGTACAATATTAAGTATTAATATTGAAAAGTACTATTTTTATGTACTATAGTAATTTCTAAATTCATTTGCAGCTTTCTCTGTATATGGATAAGTTTGAGGAGTTTCAGACCACTCTTGCAAAGAGCAATGAGGTGTTCACTACCTTCAGGCAAGAAATGGAAAAGGTAAGTTTGGGTCAAAAAGCCAGCAGTCTGAAAAATGGCCAAATATATTTTCTGCTTTCTGCTGCATAGACCAAGAACCGTTAAAAATGATTTGATACATAAAGCAGTTACACTACTTTATAATTCCACACTGCGCAACTGGAGTTCCCATAAGCAACAAAACAGTGATTAACAGATTACATGAGTCCTGGTATGAGGTCAAGAAGACTAGCTACAGCTCCTCAATTGAAGTGGCAGCACCATCAGTGAACAAAGCAAGTGTCCAATGATGAATCAGGGTTTCATCTGTCCACATGACCATTTAGGAGGGGATTCTGTTATGATGTGGGGAGGCATCTGCTGTGGAGATTGCATGGATTTTGCTGTGCTTCCAAGGGGTGGATTTACTGCTCTTTGGTACATAGACACAGTCTGGGACCCTGTAGTAAGACCATTTGTTGGTGTGGTTGTTCTGATGCAAAATAATGCCCACTGTCATACTGCTAGGATTGTCATGGATTATCTTGAGCAGGAGGTTATGGATTGGCCAGCAAGAAGTCCAGACCTTAATCCCATACACCTTTGGGGCCTTCTAGGACATTGTGTTTATTAGCATTACAGCCCTCCAAATGACAGCAGAGAGCTTGGTGTTGCACTGACTGACGAATGGGACACGATCCCCAAAGATGTAATCTGCCGCCTTATTAGAAGCATGTCCTGTAAATGTAGGTTCCATTAACCCTTTGCGGTCCATTTATTCAGCGCCTGTTATGCACGTCAAGTCCAGTTTATTTTCACATGTGCTGTTTTTATTTTACACGCATGGTTTAAAAGTAATTTTTTTCACAGTAAAACAGGTTTTAAAAGGCATTTCATATCAAAAGCACACTTTGCTGCATCTCCAGCCCAGCCCCCACCCCTTGTTCACTGTATTTTTCTCATACCTCTTCATAGTCGTGCATACTGATAAATCATCTCCTGGTCACTCGTTTCATCACCAATAATGTGATCCAAGTATATTTTTAAAAAGCTCTGCAAATGTCAGTGATATTTTTTGAGAACTGGATGCGGAAGCAGCTATCTTCTTTGTTTTATATCTGTGTTATCTCTCTGTTGTAGGGGCTATGTGTATTGCTCAGATCCGCCCCCCTTTTTTTTTTCGGTCTCACTCGGCCATTGAAAAGTTTTCTCTGCTTTTTCCGGAGAAAAAACTACTAGAGACCTGTGCTTGGCGTCTTTTTGATATCGGACCAGAAAAGGAAAATTGTAATGTCGGACCTAGTCCGACATAGGACTGCAAAGGGTTAATGCCGGAGGAGCCTATACGTGATAGTGAGACATTCGTATGGACAAACTGTCTGCATTTTTACTTTCACGTGACTTTCACATTACTATCGCATGTTCAAACGTGTGTCACGGATGTTGCGCACGTAATACCATTCATTTATATGTTTATTTAATTAAGTTTGAAATGTTGCTTCTTTGAGCAGTGTACATTGGGAGAAAATTCACAATGCTGATTTTTGTCTAGTTTTCATATAGAACTGTTTAAAAAATAAATAAATAATCAAACTGGTGTAAACTTTTAGTAACTGTTGTGATTTATTTTTGTGCACAGATGACAAAGAAAATCAAGAAGCTGGAAAAGGAGACTACTGTTTGGCGTACCAAATGGGAAAACAATAATACAGCTCTCCTGCAGATGGCAGAAGAGGTGAGGCATATGTACATTACACTTTCTCTTTCGGGACCATGCTTTTTTTTCAAACCTTGATACCCTTTGGGGCATTTGGCACAGACTGGATGTGTCATTCAGTTATGAGTAGGGGTGTCGTGATATTAACTTTTTCATTATCGTGATATTAGTCCAGAAATTATCATGATGTATTAAGTATCGCGGTATTACCTGTCCGATTTTTGAAGTAAAAGCAAACTTTTCCCCATTTTTTTTCTGAAAAAAAAAAAACAACAATATTTTGAGACTATCAAGAAACACATCTGTTGCAAGTTGGAACAATTAAATTATTATTTTGAGTTGTTTCTTATTAATTTTACAGTCTTTAAAATGGTTTTATTCTTTTCAGACAAGTGAGGACAAACTTTGCACTTGCTTCAAAGTGAGGCCCTTGGTATTCTTAAATTAATCTCTATGAAAACAAACTCCTTTTTCTGGAAATCAGGCAGTTCTACTGATTAGACATACAAAAATAAGAAACAGAATTATCAATTTGAGTCTGTTTTAATTGTTTAAAAAATATACCCACAATTTTATTTGTATGCTACTAAAATACCCAAACAAATGGCTTATTCAGTTATTCATATTCAAGCATAATTATTACAGTAGCTACATAGGACTTGATACCCTTGAAAAATTCAAATTTTTACAAACAATTTTAACACTTAAAGGCACATTTTAAAGTTACTGCATTAAAAAAAAAAAAAATTAAGATCTTAAATGATCCTGATCCTTGTGAACCTGAATAGTTAAACACTACAGCAAAATAAAGTATCCAGTGTTAGAAAATCCTAATCCTTTGTAGTACTAGCTATCTGACAGGTTGCTTTGCAAAACCACATAAAGCTTTAAAAATACAATAATTATATAAATAAATAAGTAAATAAAAATCTTGGTAGACTTTCACTTCCATTGGAAGATGCTGTTCCCACTGTCTCTCTTTAGGGTGTGGGATGATGGTCACGGAGGGGGACAAACATGTTGGATGTATTTTGATTTTTTGCAGCAATTTCTTTCTTGCAGCTTCAGCACACTGGAAAGCCATCCTCAGTTGCCATGCCATTTGAGAGACTTTTTTAGTTTAGTAACACTTGTATGTGTAAATTACGTTTCTTTCCCTTATTACTAGTCAAGCCATCTAGCAGTGCAGTACTGGCGAATTCTGTGTAAGTCTGCCTTTCAGACTCTATCTTATTTACAATACCATGATCCCACGGTTATCACGATAATATTTTTTTTTTATGAACTGTGTTTTTCAAACAGTGTGTACAGTGAAACAGTCGTGCATCTACGAATTGAGATGACTGTTGGATACTGTACAGTATGCAGGTCGGCTTAAGCAATTTTGCACCACCCCCCCCCCCCCCCCCCACACTTTTTTTTTTTACATACATTGTTATCAGAAGAAAAGCTGTAAAACATGTATGTGCCAGTGTAGAAATTCCTCAGGGAAGGGTGCATTGTTTTAAAAGGGCTAGTGGAGCAATTTTAAACACCAGGTTTTCTATCCACAATCTAGAACTATACATCATCATAAAAGCCACATTGCATAGAAATATGACTTCTGTGTTTAAGTATAGTTCTGCATATACAGATAACATGAATCTGGCCACAGACAATACATATATGGCACAAATAAGCCTCCCTAATAAACATCTGTTTTAAAACAAAAATATTTTGGAATCAGAATAGCTACGAACTGCAAATCCAAAATTGTTGTGAGCCTTTGATACGCATATTTCGCGACTGAAAAAATCTAACATTTTTGGCACTGATATGCTGTTTTCAGTAGTTGTGTAACATCACACAATATTAATGTGGGTGTAATAGTACTGCTAATTTAAACTTTGATTTTTCACCTCAAGTTCTGGGGTCCCCTGCCGGGGGTGGTTTTGCAGGAGCCTTGAGCCGGCCCTGACAGTATGTCTAGTGCATGTTGCTCAGTGTATTCATTTATAATTACATAATGTATATTTTGTATTTAGTATTTTTTGTTTTGTTCATTTTAAGGTAATCAGTTTTACCACATTTGGTATCAGAATGCTTAAAATAAATGGCCATTTAGCCAGGAAACAATTAGTCAGATTATCACTTTTATTTTTTTTATTAAGAAAACTGTACGGGATAAGCATTACAAAGCCCTTCAACTAAAGCTGGAGCGCCTGGAGAAGCTGTGCAGGGCTATGCAGATGGAGAGGAATGATCTGAACAAAAAGATGGAAGTCCTTCAGGGGCAGCTGTCTGAGGGGACTGTACCAACAGAGGCTGCCATGGAGGCGCCCTGCAGCACAGAACAGCCGGGCGAGGAGGAGACTGTGGACTCAGCCAGTGAGGACATGGGCACCCAACCAGACACAGGTGTTGCTGACCAGCCAGGGTGCCTTGATGCCGAAGGCTCAGCCACTTCAGTTAATGTGAACTGAGAAAAGGCCTAAATGTATTTTGTGAAGGTATATATTTTTGTGTAATAATAATAATAATAACAATAATTAATTTGCTCTGTACTTGGTAATTATTGGCTTTATGGTGAGGATTTCTTATTTCATTTTTCTACCACATCTGTATTTTCTTAGAAAATATTGAATTTCATGTGGTTCAAAGTAGCTGTAACTTGCAACGTTCGTAAGTCAACTTTTGCGCACATCTGCCTCATTTGTATTGCCTTGATTTAATTCCCTCGTCTGCAATACCACAGTCTGATATTTGTGGACATCAGCATTTCAGAGGAAACCTAATTTTAAAGGGAATTTACACAGGGCTATATTTCTTTTGGTTTGTAAGACAAGTGAATTATCTTAAGAGTTTACATTTGGGTCATTCAAGTTTTCAGTTGAGAAACCAGTGTAAATATGGTTTGGAATGTTTTATGTTGCATTCTCCAAAGCCAAGTAGTAGTATAATTCTTAAGCTAGACCCCTTGCAAGGTGCAGTCTTTCTTGAAGAAATCAATGCAACGTTCTGGTTAAAGTTTACATATAGCAAGGTAACAGAAAAGGGGTTTAAGACATTTCAGACTTTTACTATGAGCCGTGGTGCTACATGCAGCAGTCTACTTACATTTTCTATAAAATATTTAAGCAAAATTGGAAAGAAAATATCATATTTCTGTGAATCAAATGTTACCTCTGCTTCACAGCTGTCATTCCCATTCTTTATTCCACAAGCCTGCCTTTTAGTATAGTGAATGTTAATATGTTTTTTAATTATTTTTTTATTAATGCAAACTGCTTTCTAAAATTCCTTGGTGGCATGTCATTGCTGTCCATTTTGCCATGATCACATGGTGCCACCTCATGGAATGAAACCCTACCAATGATTCCAGTCAACTGCAGTAGACTTTTACCAACATACAGAACATTGTACAAGCAATATCAATGTGCACATTTTCCATGCAGTAGAATTGTGTACAGAAAGCCTTTCTGTACACTTTCTGTAAGCCTTTTCATTGTAAATCCTTGAGTTGCATAAACTGTTGTTCTTAGAGAGTCTTTTGTTGCCTGATTGAACAGAAAAGTATTAGCATTGTAAAAGTGTACCTTCCTTTTCCATTTTGATAATTACACCACGTGGTTGGAGGAAACTAATGCCCAATGGTAGACATGCACCAAACCAAACACTGTATACCTTCCCAGGATTTTAGTACTGGTATGATGAATGTAAATATGTTTTTTACAAATAGGTCTGTTGCTTTAATTACTCCAGGGCTGACTGTACCTTCGTCCACTTGTTCGTGGTGGAAATACAGGGTTTACTGCCATCCACATTCCTCAGGGTTGGTACAAGTTAATCTCTTAGACTGGACAATTGGAATCCAGGGTTTAAACTCTGAAGGTGGTGTATGTACTTATTTTTAATTCTACTTTACTTGCAAATAGAATTGGCTTCATCTAGACAACACTATATTGGATTTAACTTTGGGACCAGAGAGAGAAAGGAAAATCTATATATTTTTGTGCAAATTATAAATACCTTTATTTAAACCACCATGCTTCTGAGCAGTAGCTTACTCTATGCTACTTAGATTTATTTTTTTGCACTTTTGAGATAACATTTCTAAACCACATGCTTAAAATCAGTAGCGTTTTTGTTAACTTTCTATTTCCTCATTCCTTGTAACAGTACTTGAATGTTGGTGTATTTACACTGCCAAAAACTGAGTGCAATATGTACTGAAAAATCAAGCTTGTAATAAAAACTGTTCCCAAAAGTAGGGAACGCATGGCTGGTAAACTCTCATGTCATTAGTACTTCTGGATGTGAAAAGTTTGGTAATCTACAGAACTTTGGTTTAATTCTCTTACTACATCCATCCCAGACACACAAAATACCGTCTTTTCTTCATTGGGTGTCAATGCTGGTATGCAGGCAGTATTGCCAATGGGTTACTAGTTGCTAACACAATGTCCAGAATGGAATTGATTTATCAGATGAATTATTTAGGTTTTCCAAACTTTGACCATATCAGACCCACTGAGCCAGACTGACGCATTTATATGGAGTCTGGTCCAAAAGTGGGTGGGAGGGAGGTCCTATAGCATTTTGGTAATGCAGATTTTGTGAGCCAAATTCATTGAGTTTTCTAAACAATGTGAATGTGTACGATTCAAAGTAGAAGGCAGTGAGGACTGCGTGATTTGTACTAAGGGTATTGATTGTGTCATTGTTAATTTGACATACCTTATGCTTTTGGTGTAGTCCTCAAATAAAAAAATAAAAAAAATGTTTTCTGACTACCTGTTTCAGACCAATACCAGGATTTATGCCATGTTTGGGATTTTTTTATTAATTTTATGTACTTTTTTCTTCTTTTTATGAAACCCAGATGGTTGTACTTGTTCAAAGAACTGTTTTAAAAGCTACTATATTTGTTTGGGTTGCTGTCATTATTGATGTAATGTGTTGACTTTTTCTGTTTTCCACTAGTATGTAGTTATGCTAGTTTGATTCTCAGGTTATGCAAAAAAACAACAAAAAAATCTACCTCTTCAAGGTTTATACATGAGGCTGTGAAACAAAATGAGGTAGAAATCTAGTTTGTCTTTTTTTAAAGCTTGTTTGCTTTGAAAGATGCTAAGGTGTACCAATAGTCATGTCTTGCTTTCCAATAAACCATTTTGTACAAGTTTTTTCACTATTGTGAATCTAAAATTGTGTTTGTCTTGTCTTTACATAATGTCTTTCACATTTTTACTTCATCTAGAGAACTGCTTATTCAATTTATGTAATTTTGGTTAAGGCATTCTGTAAAAGTTATTGAAATTTTCACAATCTGGGGACATGTAGTATGGAGGATACCTTTTTAGTCCGTATGATGGATGACTGTCATGGTGATCTACTTTGTCATGATACCCTGCCCAATGACCACCTGTGACCAGTTGATCATGTGGTTACCAGAACAATACTAATTAAATGCCACCTGGAGGTAAAGGTGACATTTGCCTTTTTGGTAATAATTCATCATATTTTTACCTAGGGTTTTATTATATCTGTTGCATTTAATGTTTGTCATATACATTTTGTTTTCCACTTCTTGATGGGACCCTCTCGTGGCTATGTTAAAGTCCCAGAGCACTGTAATAATATATCTGTTCGGAGAACTTGTTTTTTTACTCTGCAGCAATGTTTTAAACCTGCCTCTTGCATCCTTTGGATTGGACACTCATAATGTAACTTCTATCAGTGGGAGTTCTGCCAGCCTTCATACCCAGTTGGGACTGAGAATCACAATTAACGTTTATCTGGTGCTCCTAGAAACGAGCAGGAATGATTTCACATTGGTCTCTGTGACAACTGGAAACATGGCATTAGTTGTATTAATGAGCACCTATAATATTACATTTTTGGCTATTTTTTCTAGCAATCTGACCAAGCTAGAATGTATTACAAACTTTCACTTTTAACATTAGCTAAAGAAGCTAAAAATGTCTTGGTTTTTGGGGAACTCGCCAAAAAAACGTAAGCCAAACAAATTACCTCCCTAAAACTGCTAAATTGAATACAGGTTGCTCACTGCACACGTAGAGCAGGCACTTGCTGGTTTCCAAATACAAACAACTGTCTGAATGACATTGAAGCTGGTGAAATTACCCTACATCAATAAGGCAAGTATGACACATAATGTACAGGAACTCCCATTGCATAGCAACCTGTAGTTGTATAAACAAACCCTAATGCAATTTACATCTCAGTACACAAAATGTTCATCTACTAATGACTGAAGCTTGACTGTCAAACATCTCATTTCTAAAGGTACATTGTAAAATATCCTGAGCATTGCTTAAAATCCCTTGCCAGCTGAAACAAACTGTATATTTAAAACAAAATAATTCAAATGCATCAGGTAAGTAATTTCCAAAATAGTTGGTACTGTGTAAAATGGTCAAAAACTTTTAAAAGTTGTTACAAAATGTTTTATTGCATCTTTATAATGTATTCTGAACAAAATGAACATGTATTCAAAGGAAGCAATAAAACAAATGTCAACCCATGCTTATGCACACCGACAACTCGCCTTAATATTATAAAATATAATATTACACAAACATGAAAAAGGGGCAGTTTATAAAATGTTTCGTACTTATGTTTCTTCTGGGATTATTTGTGGGTCTTGTCCAACTGCAAAAACATACAATCTGTCCACCCACTTGATTCCACATATTGTGAAATTCACAGAAATACCTCCTCAAAGGCCTCAACCCCCATATCCCCCAAAAGAGTGGTGCAAGAACCATAAATGGCATAGTCTGCAATATTTGGCAATTTCTACAGTATCAAACTGTTTGTTGTGATAAAAAAAAAAAAAAAAAAACATTAAGATAACACACTACGAGATACAAATAACTATACAAGAATGTGTTGCTGGAAAATACAAGTATTCTATTAAGCTGAATGCTGAAAAAAAAAAAATGCTCAGTGAACAGAATGGAGCCACAGGAAAAGTTAAACTACCGAAGTATTGGTTCTGTTTGCTTTCTCCACTTTCTTATACAGCCATGCTGGGGCATCTATCTCCATTAAGATCCTTGTCCTTCTAGTTCAGAAGCGGGAGTGTCTGGCTCTTCATCATTATAAATATTCTCAGCCTAGATAAAGCAAAATAATTTGTCATTTCAGTTATTACACACACTTTTACCTATACTACTGATGCAAATTTATTATACCTTTTCCCAAAATGCTGACCCAGGATACCACAAATGAGTGATCATGTTAAAATATGTTGCACTACGATGACAAGCTGGAATTCTTAAAAATGTGCCTCTTGTGCAGTTTTGGCAAGAGAACTGCAAAGTTCCAGGACAAGCACATTTTCTTGAAAACATTAATCTAAACTGCATCAACACTTACCATCTGCCACACTTGCATGATGTTGTCCTCTGATACAGAGCAGATTACCCAGGGTTCATTGGGGTTCCAGGAGAAGTCCGATATCTTGGCAGTGTGTCCTCCGTGAATAAACTAGAAAAGATAAACCAAAAACTGGTAGCTTTTAAGTACACTTACAATGACAAAACTGTTAGTATATAAATCAAAACTTACCAGGAGTTCAGGAGGGCCATCTTCTGCGTCCTCGGCTGACTGTTCCTCTCCAATTTTACTAGAAACAGAACCAGTTGATACAGTTAATGTGTTTTTGTATCCACCCCCGAATAACCCCCTACTTATGCCACACTGGAGACATCAGAAACTGACCACTCCAGAGGAAAATGGTTTAGAAGCTTGTGTAGGCAAAAAAAAATATTATTATTATTATTACTATAGCTCTTGCACCATTCAAAACCTTTTCTACATAACTTGCTGAACACCACTGTGACTCATTAGGAAAATCATTTCTTCCGACAAACTGATTTATATGAGGTATTTCTGTGCATAGACAAAGTAGTACTTAACATTCACTGATAGAAAAGTCACAGCTAAATCCTGATCATGCTGAAAGCAAGTGAACAGGTGCATGTCAGCGGTTCACTGAACAAAATAAACCACTGTTGAACTACTATGTGACATTTATTAAAAACACAGCAATAAAACACACAAGCATGTTAGTTACATACTATATCATAAATACGCTTGGAAAATCCATGCTTTTCAAACAAGCATGTCAGGCAGCCCAGGCACTTTTTGGTCCTATCAAAATTGAGGCATTTTATATTTATATACACACACTTCAGGGTTTCTAGTTGTGCTGAGATATATGGACTTCTCTAAGCATTCTTAAATCTTAGTGTAACAGAGCAATATTTTGTATTTATTTTCTCACCTCAAGTCCCACACATTGAGTCTTCTATCGGTGCCACTTGAAGCCAGAATGGTTTCGTTATGAGGCGACCATTGTACCTGCCAAAAAAGTCAGTAGATTCACTGTCAGTGCAATAAAGCATGGTCCAACTTACACACAGAACTGTAAAAATGGCTCGGCTTTATAAATCCTCAGAACAAGCAAAAACTTTATATTGAGATTTACCTGGAAAATTTCATCCTTGTGAGATTCAAAAGAATGAAGTTTCAGTTTGAGGTTTCTAAGATCCCAAAGAGCCACCGTCTGCCAATAGAAATAGACACGTTAAAATCTGCACAGAGACCAAACCAGCCCCTTCATATCGTTCATCATTGAAGCAACAGACAAGGTTTTGTCAGCAGCGTAAAGCTTTGACCCTGGGCATCCCTGACAGGAAAGCATCCCAGAAAGATCATAACACAGGTTTCAGCAAAAGGATGATGTTGAACTATTCAATAAATCTGGTGAAACTACAAGAGATAAATTTACGTAAAGAATTTGTATGAACCTTATCGGCTGATCCGGTTGCTAGTATAAACTCGCTGTAGGGGTTGAAGGACAAACAGTTGACCTCAGCTGTGTGGGCGTCCACAGAGTGACTGGGCTTAGAAGTGTTGTTTGACCTGGTGTCCCAGCTGGAAGAGATGCACAACTGTGGTCACTTAATATTCCCTAGATTAAAAAAGTTAGTATCTTCAAGACAACATATTTCAGAATGCCAACAATTGCCCTGAACCCATCACTCAATAGATCAGTAAGCTTGTTGGGAAGGAAAATACTTTGTGTTGAACACACACAGTACATACAACTAAATGCTTTAGAGACTGAAATAATTAAACAGTTGAACTTCCATGCCTCCATCAAAAGATGTTGGTAAGATACGTGTTGCTCCCACTCAACGTATATCTATGAACTTACATCATGAGTTTCTGATCATCAGCAACAGAACCAAACAAGGATTCATGAAGCAGGTGCCAAGAGACATCCTCCACTACAGCAGTGTGGCCAGTGAAGATGGTCTTGGCATCCACGATTTTACCCTCTTTTGGTCCTGCACCTATATCCCACAGGCATATTGTCTGGGGAAGCAAACAAGTTGTATTTAATATCAAGGCATTCATACAACCGTTTAAATTATATCTTCTGCTTTACATTATAACAGAGAAACACAAAGTATTGTGAACAACACACATCTAAAAGTGATCTTAAAAATAAAACCTGGTTCATTAGCACTTCTTACTAAAATTGGTAATAAATCAATCAACCAATAAATAAATAAATAAATAAATACAATGAAGAACTGTGCACGACAAAACACAAAAGTCAAAATAAAATACATTTGTAAAGAGTAAAAAGACAGCAAGATAAAAAGTTTTATAATGTTAAATACATTTATTGTATAATAAATATATATATATATATATATATATATATATATATATATATATATATATATATATAATGTATGTTTAAAATTAAATGGTCATTTAAAAAAAACTAAACTATAAAAGTATGTTCCATTTTGTGTTAAAACCACTGACTGATACAGAACTTTTGATATGGGGTGAAAAATACCTAACTAAGCTCTCTCTCTCCCTTACTTCTTGTGTAAACTTGTGGGAGGCACTGCAGTCCTGCATCAGCTGATGGTAAATCAGTTGGAGGTATGTATGTGAATAAAAAGCTCCTTTATAGAAATATGGTGCCATACTATTAAGCGCTTTGTAAGTAAAAACTATTTTAAATCAACTTTAAACTTCTCTGGGAGCCTTTGCACTGAGGCCAACACAGGAGTTATATGGTCTCTTCAGTTCTGCCGAGAACCAGAGAAGGTGCAGATGAGTTATGACATGACCCCGGAGCCGAGCAAATAGAGTACTGCAGTAGTCTGCAGTAGGAAGACACAAAAAGTATGAATTTGTTTCTCAGCATCACAGTGAGAGAAATTACTGAAGTTTAACAATGCTTTGCATGCTGGTAAAAAGAGATTATGGTGACACTGCAAATATTAGACTCAAAAGATAAATCAGTCACAATTGGCCGAGCACCTCCCGGGGGATAGGGCTTAGGCCGGCCAGGGTGTCTACCCCTGTAGACTAGCCAGGCACCTGCGGGCTTGCCTGCAAGCTGCCCAGAGCTGCGTTGTCCTCCGACTCTGTAGCTCTGGGTTGGCTACATGGCGGGCCTGCAGAGTGAAAAGAAGTGGTCGGCTGACGGGACACACGTGTGTTCATCTTCGGTGCCCCCGAGTCAGTGCAGGGGTGGTAGCGGTGAGCTGAGCCTAAAATGCAACTGGACATTCCAAATTGGGAGAAAAACAGGGTAAAATCAATTGGTGATTACTAAATTAAAAAAATGAATAAATAATTTCCCAGATCTACCATATTCCTTTGAATTTTTATGCACTTTTTAAACTTTACTACAACCTATTTTGCACCAGGGAACAATCCCAACTACAAAACTACTGAGCATACAGCAATTTATTAAACTCCCACAAAAGAAAAGAGAAGAAGCAAGCTTGATATTGCACTGTAACATTTATTGCACCTAATTACCCACACACTAAATATATAAATATTTTAAGTATATAGAAAACATTTTTTCCCAGCAATATTAAAGTTTGCTAAACACACGGGTAATCAATCTGCACAATCCATACTTTATGGACCCTGACCGCTAAATATGCTATACATTTTTTGCTCTGCAGTCATTGTAATTTCACAGGGAAATGGGCCTAAGTTATAACTTTTACTTACATGTCACAAATATATACAAAACCGATGCCCTGTTCACGCTAGCATTTTTATACCGATAACGTTGCAGAACCGTACCGCAATATCTGTCCAGACAGGAGTTCTTACGAAACTCAAAAAAGACCAGGTTTCATACCAGTACTGTTTCGATACGACTCGGAACAGCTTAAGTGTGGACAGGTAAACCGACACGGTATCAATACAGTTAAGTCAATATTCTGAAGCATGTACACATCTTGTTTACAGTTTAACTACTTTAAACAGCTTTAGTGATGATGACTATGAGGTAAAGCGTACTGCAGAGCAGTGCTGCTCTAGAATAAAAGCTTTTGTGGGGGAATATCAAAAAGCAAAAAAAAGCCTTTCCCAAAGCCGTGATGAAACCCATTGTCATCGCAACCTCAGGCTTTTAAAGACGGCTAATTGTTTTCGCCTTTTTGTTCATCTCACTCTTTCACGTTCTGCTTGTCTCTTAATACTGATTGAACATCAAAACAAAATACTGTACATGGACTGGAAATGCTGCATTACATGACAGCAGATCCATTTCTAACAGATATGACAGCAGTCGTCATTGGAAACGAGTTCAGAACCTGAACACTGTCAATTTAAAAAATACATGAATGTGGACAGGTATATCGCAATTGAAAAGTGAGTTAGCACAGAAAGTGGTTTCGTACCGGTATATTCTATACCGAAACAAACTGTACTAGTATTGTACCAATACAAATGTGAACAGGGCTTTATAAAATAGCGAAATGCCAATCATTCACTATTGCATTCAGAAACTATCATGAGCACGGTCAGTTACAATGCACTGCAAATAAAGAAGACGACAAACAGTAACCAAACACAATTTAACAACTATCCTATTCTCTGTTCACCCACTAATAGGTTAAACATGTGCATTACTTTAGACCACAAATAGAATATAGAAAAATAATAAAGTGCACTTATCATAGTTTTGTGTCTTCACACACACACCAGAGCAAGAAAGCAGACAAGACAAATAACAGAGAAATACAAAAACATTAAACACAGTTTACATGTAATATAAGCATAGCAGCGCATTGCATTAAATACAAACATATATTTTTATTAAGCTAATAACTCCGGCTTTATAAAACACAGCAGTCTGATCCAGTAATTTAGTAATTAATCCCCTGCACAGGCTCTCCAACCAGTTGGTAATTCATTCAGTGATCGCTAGTTCTTTTAGCTTAAAACAATCATACCAAAGTTCCTCTTTGAACCTCGTCAAAGTCAAAACATATTATAATCCTAAGTGCAACTAAAAAGCACAACGCAACCAGTTAATTCCCAAAAATATGCAGAATAACAAATAGAACCTTGTTCTTTCCAAACCCATTTAGAAACCCTAGTTTTTGTATAATTAGAAAGCGTAGCCTCTATCAGACACCCCCTTTCGCCAGCATATAACCGGGTTCCAGTTAAGAATTTATTATTTTTTTTTTTTAATCTAGTTTGCGCTGAATAAATAACAGGCGCTGAATAAATGGACTGCTAAGGGTTACAACACAAGTTAGGACCTCTACTACATCTCTACCCTAATCTAGTTTGCGCTGAATAAATAACAGGCGCTGAATAAATGGACTGCTAAGGGTTACAACACAAGTTAGGACCTCTACTACATCTCTACCCTTGAGGAGGACAGTAAATATAAGACCACTTTTAGCATAGATTTGGGCTGCTTTTTTAAAAATCTTTTAAGTCCCATTTGAATGACGCTGCCAAGAGACAGTCCCTACTCAGATACATACATGGTCATCAGAAGCACTGAGAAGATTTCCGCTGAGGTTTGGATTCCAAGAAAGCCCATAGCCTTCTTTCTGGTGGCCTCGCAACCGAAGATCTGGACTGCACTCTCCACTGGGATCTAATTTTGGCAAAACGAGGAAACAATGATCAATGGAACGTGCTTCAGTGTTGTGTTAGCTGTAATTATTCCAAGGCTAACAATGATATTTTACATTTTGATTAATTGTTATGGAGCACGTACTATTAAAGTTGAACTGAAAATCTACAGAAACAATTTCATTAGCTGTTTCCACTTACCTGGTTTGGAGGGGTGTTTAGTGTAATCAAAGACAAGCACATCTGAAGTTGGCGTCTTTGTTGCAATAATACAGGGGTTTTGTGGCATGTACCTAGCCCGATTCACTTCTCCCTCGTGGTTGATTTTAATTTCAATTTCTATTTTACCACTCACTGATCCAAATCCTCCAAATTCTAAAGAAAAAAAAAACAATTCTGAAGGAAGGACAGTTCTCTTCAAGTCTACCAAGATACAGCAAGAAAAGAGTCTTGTGTACATAGATACATCCCTTTAGGATGTATCCAATTTTCATTTGCTATGTGTATTTAGCATGATTTGCACAGGAATAAAAATCAGGTGTCCTCAGAGTTGGTCAAAAGCAGAGGACATCAAAAACGTCCCAGACGTGTAAATAATTTGTTGTACTTTCTTTTTCAAAGGCTAGAATAACCATTTTCTCCCTTGAGTGATATGTATTTGCATACATATCTTCAAATACACCATTAAGGGTCGACAATTATGTTTTGTATTTTCACACGGACTCAATTTGATTATGCCCAATTGTTCTATTTTACTGAACTGTAGAATCTTATAGGAGTAAATAAAAAAATAATAATATAATAAAAAATAAATAAATAAATAAATAAAGAGGGCTTCTGAAAAAATGATCTGAGAAAATGATCTGTGATAAAAAATAAACTGATGGTTCACACAGGACTACATTTTACCAATGTCAGTAAAAATTCTAAATCCACCTGTTTATGTGGTCTTTTTCCATCTTGTGCGAATCAGGCTTTTGGAAACTGAGACCAGATTAATGGCATTACATATAATCAGTAAGATTTATTTTATTAGCTCTATGTACTTTAAGACAGATACAAATAATTATCGTTGTCTTTCAACAAAATGCTCACTGTCCCCAGCTTTCAGAACACTTGATCATGTCAGTTCATATCCGTATCCCTAAATCAAAGGGGATAATTCATACTACCTCAGAAGAGACGGATTTCATGATACAAGCCTTCTACAACGTGTTCATTCCAATCTTGGTTGTTAGCTGTGTGCCTTCACTGACTGAACCCTGACGGTACCAAAGCTTTCTCTTAGACTGCATCAGAGTGAAGTAAATCTTACCTGCTGATATTAAAGGGGGATAAAAAAAACATTTTAAAGAGGTAGTGAAAAGTAAGAAGGTCAGATTTATATTACAGTAATTGATGTCTGTGCTATGAAACTGATAATTCAACGTTTTAGACACTGCATGTTACTTCCCTTACAATTAGATTTTCAGAAAACAAGCTCTCCTCCATTAAAAGGATGAATTAAACATTATTTCACTTTCTTCTTAATAGTTAAATGACTTTCCTCACATCTTGGCTAAAAAAAGAAATAATCTTTGCTTCAAAGCTGCCACTGATCATCATTTTAAAACTCACCTCCTTTTTCACTGTCGTAGTGGGAAGCGTCAAACTGGGCATCATCGTTGGGGATCTGAACGCTGGCAATTACCAGATGGTTTTGTTCGTCCGAGGTGTGAGTGCCCAACACCAGCCTGTGAACAGCATAATCCTTTCCCTCTGGTCTAGAAATACACAAATCACCACAAGGGCAAAGTTAGGCTAAAAACAGCAAACACTTTGAATGCATGCCTGTTGAAAACAGAAGCTGAATATATATTTCTCCAAACACTAAGCAGCTTTACAAAAAGATAAATCAAAAAGGATTTAAAAAACATCAGTGTCTTACAGCAGAAAAATAAATAGAAATGCCCTGCCCATACATATGGTGTGGCGTGTGTAAAACAATCACTATACAATACACATGCTAACGTACAGTTAAGAGAAATGTGTGCACATAGAGACTACTATGGACACTGACACAGTTCAATATTACTAGATTAGCTTTTAGTCCACTTCACACATTGAGATGTATCCATTAATGACGCAATCTAGTAAGAGGTGTGATAGGTTGCATCTAGAATTGGGTACCTGGTCACATCTGGAAGCCACTGTACTGTGAGACTTGGCCATTCCAGTGCATGTGTCATCACCAAGTCATAAAGGAAAGGGGTGTTTTTCTTCCAGATCTTGTATTCTTCATTGATAACTCGTTCTTCCACAGCATCGTCATAAACTGGGAAGACAAGAGGAGGTACTTGTCAACCGACACTGAAACAAAGGGTGTCAATAGCTTAAAGTTTAAACTTTGTCTAAAAGTATAAACTGTATCCAAACACGTAAAATATAAACCTGTTGGTCTCAGTGTGTTTACAGTCACTGTTGCTTGTTTCATATTTAGTATTCCACAAAAGCCCCTTTTTTCAGATTGCTGTCGAATGGGTTTCTCCAGCACTGCAGTACATACCTAAATAAACAAATACATTCAAAACTTTCGTTGTTTTCTGATGTTAGGAGTGTCTTCCACACAGTAGTTACCAATTATACCAACAGTATTTAAAACTGAGCGAAAAGGACATCCCAATTAAACCAAATCTAAGTCATCAAATGTGGTCTTCCGGTCATTAACCACTTTACAGACAGTACATAAAATAATTTCTTGACTTTGTCAAAAGTAAGTCCATGAACAAGTTTGGTACTGGGTGAATCCAACCACAGTAAAGATCACCAGACGTAATGGAGATACTCCACCCACGACCTGGCCAATTTAAAGATTTCCTGTTCAAAATGTTCTTATCAGTTTTTTTTTTGTTTTGTTTTGTTTTTTTAGACGCAGTACAAGCAAATATAGAAGATCTTTGGGACAAGAAGCCGGCCTGACCAGAACCGACTGCGCGACACCATTCTTGGTTTGGCAAGTCTGTTGTCGGGAACAAGGAACACATTCATGCAGTGCGGAATAATAACAATAATAATAACAATAATAATAATAATAATAATAATAATAATAATAATAATAATAATAATTGTAGTAATATACTGCACACGCGATCACAGAAATACGGCTTATACGATGATATAATGTTGTTTTCTTGTACACTGAAACAACCACCCAGCTATGGTGAAACAGGGAATGCTCAATGTTGGAAAGCATGCTTTACTTTACCTTCTTTCTCAGCCATTTTGCTTGCTTGCAGTAAAATATTATTATTATTTGAAAAGACAAATAAACGCCAATGTTTCGCGTTTCACTTTATGTTTTAAGACCGATGTTCATATATACAACCCCTCTTCTCCTCGACTACTGTTAACCCGCGCCTCAGACTCAACAATGCGGCTGCGCGCGGACATGCGTACACAGAAAGAAAATACCATAGATAGCAGGTACGCTAACACTCTTGCATACGTTCACTTCACATTTCACAAACACAAGTAATAGCTTTGTGGTTTGCATAGGTAGATGTTATTACATGTAATCACACAAAAGAAAACCTGTATTGTGAATCACAGTGAGACTCAGTTTTCTGAATTGGGAGTTGCATCTATGCATTAAAAAAATCCTTTAAAAGCTCTTTGGAACTCCGTTAATTTCCACTACGAGGCAATTTTAAAAGTACGCTTTATTGAAATCTGCATACTGTATCTGAATTCTCCGCCCTTTAAAAGCCATAGTCCCCATACACTACGCTTTGCAATATTTGTAATGCTATAATAAAACGTTGATGAGGATCTTGTGGAGACGACAGTATGAGCATATATCCAGAGAAGCCGTTGTCAAATTGAAAGCAAAGGAGCTATATTATCTCACAGACTATAAGAAGAGCTTGTAGAGCTAGTTTGGCAGGGTTGACACAGAAAATGTGAATAATATTTAAAACATGTAAAGCAGCAGGTAGCCCTTATGAATATGTTGGCATATAATGAATACTAAAGCATATGTCTGTTTGTAAAGTGTGTATAAGGCGACTGGCAATTTGATCAGAAATGATGCACAGTGCTGTCTTCAAGGTCACATTTAGTAGGTAAAAAATAAAGTAGCCCCTTTCCCTGCTGTGCACAGGATGGCAGTAGTTCTATCAGATCCTTGTGATACACTGCAGTTTTGCCACAAGAGTGGAGTGACGAAAGACTAATATGCAGCAGCTTCCTGTTCACCAAATAGTTGACAAAGCCATGACTGTTGTGTCAAACTCGCAATAGCCACTCTTGACCCGATAGCAAATTATCCCGATTGACCCGATTACAAAACTATGATGTATGCAATTATTTAATGCTAACACCATATACAATGCTTTGGTGTGTGTGTGTGTGTGTGTGTGTGTGTGTGTGTGTGTGTGTGTTTGTGTGTGTGCTATAACAATAGCAGCATCTTTTAGAAGTTGCTTTGTTAATTCAATGCCCGAGGTGTTTATCCAAGCATCCCACCTCGAGGGTGGGCATTAAATACTCATTTATCACACACTACCCCATGCAGTATTTTTTATGTTTTGTGTTGCTTGTTGTGGGGGAGCGGGGCTTACTCAACTGCTTGTCTATCTCAATGAGTTACTATTAGCTAGCTCTGTGGTCGCACTCTGTTGCTGGTGTTAATAACCTTATTACGAGAAATTAGTTCATTGAAAAAAAGTGGTCACCAGTTATTGTCATGTTACAAGAGACTGGTGTAAGACAGAAGGTAAAATTGATACACAACATAAAACAATAACAAACAAAGGTGGCAACATTGTTTTATGTTCCTGCAGGATAAGAACAGCATTCTTCTATTATATTTTCTGAATAAATGTCCACTCATTAGGATATTCAGAGTTGAGATGTGCAGTATTCCACATAAAATACAAACCCTAAAATCCAATTATTGAGTATTCTTTGAGGTAACTATAATAATAGTTCAATTATTAGTTAATATCATATATACGCTATATATATATATATATAATCTATATAATATATATAATTATATATTATATCTATATGTGATAATATAATTACTATATATATATATATTATATATAATATATAATATATATAATATATAATATATATATAGATATATATATCTATATATATATATATAATATATATATATATATTATATATTAACGTTTTAGTTTGCAAAATCACCGTTCCCAAGGGTCTGGTTAGTAGTTTCACAAACAGGTGCACTGCAGATAATGAAACTCAACAGCCCTGTGTGAAGAATATTGTCATTTCTATCAAACGGCAAGGCAAACGGAATGCGCAGTATTACCGGTATTGTAGGATGCTGCTTATATGCTGTTGATTATTGAAAATGTGAAGGCTTTCAGCATGTTGTATGATTTTACAAGCTGACGTCAGCAGAGCTGTTCTATCTATTGTAATGGCGCCGCTATGCGCTTTCATGTGGTAATTGGTCAGTCAGTATAAGCACAATATCACTGCATAGAGACGCCTTTGGTCAGGACGCACATCGCACTTTACGGATCTGGTAGCGAGACTGTTGTGTCGGGCTATTTAGGATCGAAAAGGGTTTTTCTTGAATGTGCCAGGAATGGAGCAGGGGCCTGGCACAGTGTCGGGAGGTGGATTTATATCCCTGAGTGAAAATGAACAAAGATGTTACTCAGATCTTTATACTTTGTGCCAAGCTGACAGCTCGGGGAAACTAGCAGCCAGCAAAGTGGGAGAACTATTCAGAGCATCCCAGCTACCTGCAGATACACTTCACCAGGTGAGCGAAACGTCACCCGTTTAATTGTACTATTATTTAGTGCTGTTAAATATTTTATTATCATCATTATTATCTGTGTTTATGTATGTAATTGGTATCAATCCAGTATTGTAAATAATGGTATCGTTTATGATATTTAAATATTTATATATATATACTCTGTGTCAGCTGGATGTGCACAGCGAACTGTAACTTAAATATTCCGATAAGTGGTTGACATATCATGATCAGGAAGTGTAGCCTACTGCAAACGGATAGGTTGTGTGTCTGTATTGCTTTCAGTTGGTGGTTTGTGTTTTTGACTGATTAAATAGTGTTATGATACATTGTTTTGTAAAACATACATTTCACATACTCTGTATAATGGTGTTTTTGTAATTTGAGTTTGCCGTCGTATCGCACACTTACAACACGGTGTAGTTGTTTGTACTATATATAGCTGCAAGCATTTGAGTCGTCCCCGCTTTGCAGGTTGCTCTGTCCTGCTCTGCGTGTGGTAAACACTGGGAACTGCAGGATGTTCTGTATCATTACCACAGAACCTTAGTTAGCTGATCTATTATTCATGACACTACAGTTATGCATAGTTTATTATGTCAAATGATCCGTTCTGTGGTTAACTTAACCAAACAAAGCATGTTCCTGTAATTACACTAAAACACTGAAAGTGCCAGTGTGTGTGGTATGTGTGTGTGTGTGTGTGTGTGTGTGTGTGTGTGTGTGTGTGTGTGTGTGTGTGTGTGTGTGTGTGTGTGTGTGTGTGTGTGTGTGTGTGTGTGTGTGTGTGTGTGTGTGTGTGTGTGTGTGTGTGTGTGTGTGTGTGTGTGTGTGTGTGTGTGTGTGTGTGTGTGTGTGTGTGTGTGTGTGTGTGTGTGTGTGTGTGTGTGTGTGTGTGTGTGTGTGTGTGTGGTGTGTGTATATGTGTGTGTGTATGTGTGTGGTGTGTGTGGTGTGTGTGTATGGTGTGTGTGGTGTGTGTGTGTGTGTGTGTGTGGTGTGTGTGTGTGTGTGTGTGTGTGTGTGTGTGTGTGTGTGTGTGTGTGGTATGCGAAGACTGTTACAAAAGCAGACGGTTACTTTGCTTATGTCATCAAAAACACACACTTGAAACTGGTAGGACTAGTAGCTGCAGTAGGTGGTTAAGATTTTGTTTCTGGGTCAGGTGTTTACCATGACATTTGAGAAGCCTAAGAAATGTACTATCGCTCTGTTATGAAAAATAGGTGTTCATGGTTTTAATTTTAAAACATTTAAAATGAAAATAGTTGAAAAGGGCATAATAAACCAACTACATATAATTGTAGTTAAAATCAATAAATAATGTAGAAACAAATGCATAAATATTGACAACACAATAAAATGAGAGCCTGTTAATCACAATGAATTAGTCTTGATCAAGGATATAATATGTGAGTGTGGAAAATGTCACAAATAGACGTTTATATGGAGCAATACCCCATACATTGTTACAAACAGTGGGTTTCACAATAACCATGTTGAAAATATCAGGTTTACTTGAGTTTCCTGTAAACTGTTATCAGTAGCCTATAACTAAAAAAGACTATCCCCTTCTCAAATTAAAATTTTCATTTAGCCTGAAGGTGCTTTTTGACAGGGTAGTTATCAGATACCTACTGCAAAATAAAAAAATACTTTTTGGTTACAGAGTTTGTGTCGGTAAAGCTACTTGTCTTCAACTTTGTGAAAAACAGGCTGGATGGCCCTTAGAGATGCAGCAGGAAGTTAGCAGCAAGCCACCACAGCTGTATAAAAGGGTGTGACCTGCAGATATCATGCTGCTTAAAGGGGAGGAAATGGCAATTGTTTTCTGCAGTAAACAGATCTGCAAGTGCAGCACTCCTCGCTCTCATATTCACACCCATTTGCAAAACTTTTTCAAGATGCGGTCACTTTGTAGCAGGTCTTTCACTGATGGAGTCAACCACTGTAACTGGACAGAAACAAATTCGATGCAGGAAGGAGCACTTTAATGATCTGAAGTTTCTCTTCCAGCTTTAATTCATTAAAGTACCCTTTCTTACTCTTGCATTTAAAGAATGTTCAACAATAAAAAATAGAATACATGTCAAGGTTAAAATGTCTTATAAAGTATTCTAATACTCTATATCATCATCTTCTTCGTTTCGCTAGGGGGATGTGCCATTTACCAAACTGGCTTCCCTTTCAGTTGTTGTAATTCTGAGTGAAGTTTTTAAAGAGATGAGACAGGCAGTGGAGCCTGTGTTGACCCTCTGCCTGCTACTATTGAGTGTTTTATTATTTTAAGGGGTTTGAGTCCAAGCAGGAGTTCCCCGGTTCAAATCCCGGCTCACTCACTGACTCACTGTGTAACTTTGAGCAAGTCACTTAATCTCCTTGTGCGCCGTCTTTCGGGTGAGACGTTGTTGTAAGTGATTCTGCAGCTGATGCATAGTTCACACACCCTAGTCTCTGTAAGTCACCTTGGATAAAAGCTAAATAAACAAATAATAATAACCCTGAAGTTTAGCAGACCATTTCAAGGTTAACACATCCTTAACTTGAAGTATTGAAGAGTTACACAGCTACAATGTACCAAAAGCTGATTGGGGTCTAGCTTGGTGTGCATGTGGTATACTTGCGAGTGTTCAGCATTAATTTTTGTTTTTGTAGAACATGTCAAATGTATTCCGTTTCTCAAGCTTTTCACTCTTAAGCAAGTGTTTTGAAGAGTGTCATTTCATTATAAGTAACGGCTCAAAAGATCCTCTGTCAGAGGCCAGGAAAAAGAATGATTTGTTTGTAGCTGTAATAGTAACTTCTTTGTTGTCTCCCCCATGGTGTTTGGCAGGGAACACTAATAAGTGAATTGGATCCCTACCAATGACACAGTGTGTCTAAAAGATCCTCTGTTGAATGTTTATGATTTTCTTTGGCAAAATGTCTTTTATACTCAAAAAGAAAATAAATCCTAAGGCTGCTGTAGACATCTTGGAAAAAAAACAAAGCAGCTTACAGAGTATTTATGAATCATAAAAAACAACATTCAGGACAGGCAGATCGATAACTCTAATTAGACAAACTGATCCTGAAAGTCACTTTCAAACTCAATTACTGCCCTTGTACAATTAATTCTGCAGCACCAGAAAGTTCAATCTGGACGCTTAACACTAAAAGCTTTGATATATTAAAAACATATGAATGTCAGTAGCAACGGTTACTTGTTGTTTTAAAAGTTTGCTCGTTACTGAAATCTGCACAAGACATATCCCCCAACTCTGGTGACAGTTACCCTCTGAAGCGTTTGAAGGTTTTTAAGTTTGGACTTAAATTTGTTAGGAGTTGAGTCTTTTTTTATCTGTTTGTGTTTGAGGGTTATGATCTGGGGAATCCTTGTCTAATTGTGATGTGATGGAACATGGTTTGGTAAAACCTGTCTAATCCAGCCCCTTTACATACCAGTATTCTCTATAATTCGGCTTGATTTTTGGATCCTGACAAAATTCATATTGAAATTAATGGAGTGATACCCTCTATAATCTGAAAACCTGTCTATTCTGGAATCCGGAATTATTTTTAAGTCTCTTCTGCCTAAAATCAATGCAAAACTCACCGTGCAATCTGGCACCGGGTTTTTCTTCTCTAAAATTAAAAAATATAAAAATAAATGTCTAAATATCTACCCCCAAGAGCTACAGCCAGTCAATCCATTTCAGACTTTCTGAAATTAAAAGACGCTTAACTAAAAGCAACATAGAGAAAACCTGAATGCCATCAGGAAGCGCAGGTAGAGTACGAACTAGAGAACATCTTTCCGTGGGAATGGTTTAAATAGGCTTATATTTACCATAACAGGTAAAGATCTTGTTGAGGCATTGTTGTGTTTAAAGTTTGCCCAGGTATTGCTGTGTTTATTACACTGTGCATGTACCGTAATACTTAAGCATTCAAATAGTTTTGTCATTTTACCTTTTTCAGTACAATATTCGATTTTTTACTGTAACACTGTAATACAGCACAAGGTCTAATCAAGCACAATTTTCCAGTACCAAGTGACTCTGGATTGTACAGGTTTTACTGTTTTAACATTATTTAGCATACAATATTGAGAGCATTGCTGTAGATCCTGGAAATATATGGGGATGGCTTTCTGTGCATACATGGGTCCATCTGTATGTAACACTTTTGCATACTGTGTATCCATCCATCTGTATATTTTTGTATAGGTTATATTTGGAGAACCGCTGGATTCAGTGACAATGTATTCTAATTCTACCTGGAACACACTGTGGAACACTCAGTTGACCTCAGAAACCGTAAGCAGTAAATGATTCCCAGGAAATACAGTATCTCAAACTGAAGTGGCTGCCAAGGCACTAGCTGTTTGTGTGTCTTCTCTAACTGAAGGGGCACTACGATGTAGTTTAAATCTGGGATTGTTTTTGAAATGACATATCGTTTTTTAAATAAAAATACATGTTTGCTTTGAAAATAGTTTTTTTAATGATCCTGTTTCTGAGTCAACCTTTATGCTGTATGTACAGTAACTCCTATTCACCCCTACACCATATCCTTTGGTGAATAGATTTAATTTCACAATATTGTAAAAAAAAAAAAAAAAAAAACACTATTGAATTACTCTGAAATGCATTAGCAATTTTTGTGTAAGGTTTATTTACACTTACATCCTGGATCAATCACATCTGTTGCGGTACATGATACTATGACAGGGCTTTTTTTGTTTTGATCTGTAACTGAAATGCAAGCAGCCATTGGCACTCAAAGACTGTACACTGTCTCTAGAGGGATGGAATATAGCAGGTAATGACTTTTGCTTCTGTTCACTTCTGGTTAAAAAAAATATATTATATATATTATATATATATATATATATATATATATATATATATATATATATATTATATATATATATATATATATATATATATATATATATATATATATATATATATATTGAAAAGGCTGTATCCTATCAATATCAGGGTCTGCTATGTAATATATATTCTATGTTGCCATTCTTATAGAACACTTTGTTATAAGAAATAAATCGTCCTATTCTTCCTTTTCATACTTTTTAAAGAAAATGTTTTAGATAATTTGGTCGTCGTCAGTTATTTTTATTATTTTCTCCCAATTTAGAATGTCCAATTATTTTTAGGCTCAGCTGACCGCTACCACCCCTGCGCTGACTTGGGAGGGGCGAAGACGAACACATGCTGTCCTCCGAAGTTTTTGCCCTCAGCTACCCGCTTCTTTACACACTGCAGGTTCACCATGCAGCCACCTCTGAATACATTTAAAGACCAATACACCACACAGTTCTCACACAGCTCTCGCCCTGCTCCTTTTTCCTCGTGTTTTTAACGAAACACTAATACAAATCCCTGTTCTTAAATAAACAAACAATACATTTTATCAACAGGGCTTTGCCCTGCCCCCTCTAATTATGTACAGGCTCTCCTCTGCCCTGCTACAAGGTCTAATTAAGCTAATGAATAGTTAAATTAAGAGTTCAATTAAGTAATTGCGAACCTAGTTGGAATGAAAACCAGCTGACACAGGGGTCCCCCAGGACCCGGACTGGGAAACCCTGATATGACATTACCTTTAGATTCTGACATTCAAGGCTCTGTTTTCCCCCGGGCTGAGAATGTGTGTTGTTTCTTAGCACATTTTGATTTTTCAGCAGAGAAAATCGAGTCAGTATTAATTGTGCTGGAAGTGAAGAGTGTCCTCATTCTGGAGCTGTAATTGCACATTGTACAAATATCACAGGGCTTGTCTTGCATACATTGAATTTATTATTTTTTGTATTATTTCTAAATTCCTCAGGATAGAACTGAGACACACGCATGTGAAAAGTGCATTATGACTATGAGCACTATGACGGCTCTTCTCTTCTAGATTCAGCTTCTCACAGCAGTGTGGTATTGTATCATACAGGGTAGCTTGAATTGGGTTGACAGCTGCAGTGCCAGCCTGGGTAGGGGTGGCTATGTGCACTGACTGGTAGAGCTATTGCAGTGCTCTGGCAGACTGATTTAAGATCACCCATGTATGTATATTTAGTTGTGATTGGATAGGAACCCCTTATCTTTAGACCTGTGCTTTTTGATTGTGTGTTAATTGAGTTGCACTGTGTTACAGTTTTTGATTGTGTGTTAATTGGGTTGCACTGTGTTACAGTTTTTGATTGTGCGTTCAGTGGGTTGCGCTGTGTTACTGTACATTATGTCACCAAGATGCACACATGGGTGGTTAAGTAATTTTGTGGAAGGTTGTGCCTGCAGGATAAAATAGGTATAGTTTTACCTATGGAGTTTTAGGAGAAGGGCTAGTTGAAACCATAGAAATAGTGTGCAGCAGTCTAATGAATTCAAGATGGGTCCTTAGCCACCTCCCCTGTATTTGTATGAGAGAACAACAGATACTATAAATTCACTCGCTGCACAAAGTCTCCTTAACTGTTTTTTGATACTGGTACACGAAAACTTTCATTATAAAAAGCTAATCAAACACTTTTACTAGATTCTAGCTCTTCTACTCTTCTACTACTGAATTATCAGGCTCCACCTGTATTCAAGCCAACAAGGAGTTTCCTTCACTGTGTGATGTCTCAATAAAGTGGCAGTTTAACTGCGAAATGACGTGTACTGGACAACATATATGCTGCTAGTCTGAGAGTAATGTTCCGTTTGATTGTGGTAGAGGCTGATGTCAATGATCCTGAACCCTTGGATTGGAGGTTCGTCAGGCAAAAAGAAAGGGAATGTGCTCCTGGACTGTATTGCTTGTTTGCCAAGAGGAATGCCATTCTCTGCATCAAGCTGTACTCTGTATATGCAGGACTGAATGGTGATCTGCTCACTATGTACAGCCTCAAGAGCTGCTGGGACTAACAGTCCCTCCTTGAAAGTGGATCATTGTTTTGTAGCAGAACTAAGTACAATACCATAACTGTCCAAATAAAAAGACTAGCAATCTGGCAATGCTGTAGTGCCATGTCCATACTGAACCTTTCCAGTGCTTTAGTTGACATTGTAAAATAAGAGTTAGAATTTATTTTAGCATGGGCATAACTGTCATTGTTTGAGTGCTAGTGCTAGACTGTCCCAGTAACGTGCTACTATGATTGGCAGTTGGTGGTCTCAGGTAATTGATTCTGTTTTACACTGTTTTGATTGGACACCGCTCTCCTGCATACATCTGATAGGCTGAACAGACTTTTGAATGTCAGTATGCAGTATGTGAGTAGAGGTTTATGAAGTGTCACCATTGGACCCCTACCGTAGGCTTTTAGGAAGCCTAAACAAGATGTGATTCTTTTAAAGTTAACAGCAGAACAAACTTTCCCTGGAGAAACTATATTTCAGAAGTAGAAAATGGATAAGCTGAATGAAATCTCTACAAAAAAAAAAAGAAAAACACATTTCAGTGCTGTACTTTTTGGTTTTAATATTGATTCCCTGAAGTTCCACGAAAAAAAACAACTAGCATTTTTTTTTGTTTTACATGTCTGTGCTCCCTACTTATTTAACTATTTGATTAATTCATGGTTTGACCATTTTGACAGTAAATTGTAGAGCACATGTACAATACGTTATTGTGTAAGGACCCTTCATCATTTCACTACCCTCAATATTTCACATATGTTTTAAATGTCAGATTGCAAAATACAGGAGTACTGTGTTTATTTAACCAGGGTGAACGCTTGAATTCACTGAAGGGCTTTTTATCTCCACTCAAGATTTACTACTGTAGGGTCACATTTCCACAAACATTTGGTAAGTAGTAATTAAATTGAACAATCAGAACTTGATTTAGAGCAAATATTTTTGAGCAGTTAGGTGCCGTGCCAAATGCTGTCGTTGATAAGTTTGTGTTTTTGCTTTCTGGTTAGGGTAACCCTGCAGTTAAACATACAGCAGCTGTCGTGAAAATGCTCATATAACTTATCCTTAGGTCCGTTCAGTTGATCCAAACGATGACGGATCTAAATACCACCATCATTCAAGTATTAAATTAGGACCAAATATTGTGCTTAGTTTTAAAGACAAAAATGCACACTGTGTTTGAGATGTTGGTTTATTGAATTAAACAATGGCAGTATTTAAATTTGTGCACAACTCTGGTCCTCTAGATGCATTCTAATCGGTCCAAACTTGGTTAATTAACCCTTACAGTACCAGGTTCAATGAACTCTTAGAACCTGCAGAGTTGTGCACCACTGGTTTGGATCAGACCTCAGTCTTTTAATTATTATGATTTAAGAATAAATATCTATATGGTTTTGGGTTTGCATGCCTCGTGGGTCAGATTCTAATTAATCTTACTGGCAGTGCAGATTATTGCTCGGTTTGAATAAGAGAACTTTGCAGGCAGTATTGAAAGTCTGTGTTTAGTTTGAATCCCTGTTGTGTATCTAGGTTCCCGTCTAGCATGCAGACAAGCCAGCCATGTGAGAATGTGGCTGGCCTGGTTAGTCTCACCTGTTTGGAGGTGAATATGAAAAACACAAGAGGTCAAGTCAGATTGGACCATTAATTTCCAATTTGACTTGAGCACATATTAGGAGGACCTGGAGACAGCTCCTCAGCTTATTCCAGCTGAGTTTATTTGTACAATACAGACCAGAGCAACCTTCATAGACTATGCTTGGGTGTTGCCTTTGTTTTGCATTGGGTTTATTTATTTTTTGCTTATTGGAATAAAAATGCAATCTTCTGTCTTCTGTTGTCATACCTTACAAAAAAATGGGGAGATGTGCATCTGATGTCATTTTTATTTTATTGTTTCATTTAATTTGTAATATACTGTTGATTTTTTTTTTTTTAACTTCTGAATATTTTCCTTTTGTTATCCCCACATGGGACACATATCCCTGGCGACAGAGATATAATAAAGGTGGCTGTACACATACAAGAGCTGCTGCATCCACAGTTTGTTTCATATCTTACATCTTACATTGACCATTTTCAGTGTGTTGCAGTGAGACAGCTTAATGGTTACATTAGTATACTGCATGAGGGGTCCAGTCTTCTTGCTTCCTGTTTTCAAAGGTTCTTCCAGTCAAACTTTCAAAGCTACCAGTTAAATTGGTATGTTTTGTTCTTCAAGGTCTTTTATTTTTTAAATAATTCTCACACAAGTTTATTACAGTAGGTGTAATGGATTACAACTTATACAAGAATGTTAATACTATTTAATGTCACCATTTTCTTTTAAAGTGTACTAACCACCTGCTGCTGCAAGTAGAGTCAAGCTTGAAGGCTGGGCGTTCAGGATATAGTTTTATGAATGTTCATGTCACTGAGGCCCTGCACATATATGTTCATATAGTTTAATTTGTGCTTTGTTTATTTTTCCTTTTGGGTTTTGTGTTTGTTTTTGTTATGTAGTCAGACTCTCCACCTGAGATGCTACCTGCTGTGTTTAGTTGCAGGGAAAAGCAGCTGGGCATTGGCCATCTGCAGATCCCTTAGCAGGTGGGTGTGTCCGGCAGAGTGTCTTGCTTTAAAAATGAGCCCCTGGCACACCTCCATGTGGAGAACAGAGAGGCCAGAGTAGGAGGGTAAGGAACAAAACCTTTGTGAGCACTACCGAAGACACGGCCACTGTGTGTCTAACCAAGGTAGCTATTGCAAACAATCATTTCGATCGTTTCAGGATGCTTAAAATCCCATTTAAGTAGAGGTAGTGTGTCAGCAGCAGGAGCCCCTGTTATAGCATGTTTAAGGCAAACTCTTATTTTCTAGCTGTGTTCTGACAGCATGTTTCTTCTGGGTTTTTTGTATTTTACGCTACTATGTATTGTCGCCCGGCTGCTATCATTGCTGGTACCTGGTCATGGCTTTAACTTTGTATTGCAATACAAATAAATCCTGCATGCCTGAGTGGCATGACAGTATTTCCTGTGTCTCTCTCGTTTTGTCAGCACATAACATACGCCCCTGTCACAGTCACAAAGAAAGAATGGGTTGTTTTGAGCTAGAGAACTGCTTATCAAGTTGTGATCAAATCTGTTTATGTTGTGTGTTATTGAAAATATCAGAACCTGGGGAGTATGTGAAGGAACCTGTCTTAATCTTCATATATCACACTTACATTTTAACAGTTGGATACGGTTGAAGTGTACTATTATTTGTATTTATAGCATATATTCTGAATTATATAGCTAATTAAAAAATACTTTACATAACACTACATTTATAGTATAGCATTATGTGCTTTGTAAAGCTTTATACAATGCCTGTATGATGCGCAGTTTGTTTAAATTCCCAAATGTAGCTTTGCTGGGACTTTTCTCTCCACCCCACTGCAGTACCTGAACAATGAGAGGTTAGAAGCTCTATTTAGCACTGGAAGCAAAACCCATTTTAAAGGGCAGCAGCTTTTAATATACAGATCTGGTATTAACACCATAATATAAATACTTAAAATAATTATGGAATTTCAAGCAAAATAACTGTAAGGAGCATTGCCCCTTTTAAAGCGGTAACCTGTTTATTTAAAATGTACTGCATACACTTTTAATTATCTGTAAAAATCAATATCAAATAAATGCTTCCAGACTTCAGTGTCCTGACACAAAGCCTGCATTGACAAACCTGTCCAGCTGCATTGTCTGTCACGCTCTCAAACCCGTTGGAAACCACAACCGGAATTGCGTTTATAGTTAAATCGGCATGTGAGTAAAATTGCCGAAGTTAATTTGCTACAGTGAAGGGAAAATCAAACAAATAATTATATTACCAGCCAAATAGGGAACCTGGGAGTGAGGGGTAAACCTGAAGGCATGTGACTTTGTAATTTAATATAAAAGTACCACACAGACACGTGGGGGAAAAAAATCAAATTAAAAAAAATTATTGGTTGAACACTATTTCTGGTGGAGAAACCAGAAATTCCGCCCTTTTCACCCCCGGGAGTTTTTGTTCGGACATCTAGAAAGCGTCGGACCTTTTGGAGCGGTTCCACCCGAAGTGCCCTTATACTCACCTGGGGGCAAACCGCTTGGACCTGAAATAAAAGGAATAAAGAGGGAACTGAAATAGGGAAAATAACTGAATAACTGAATGACTGAAGCGCCCGTGGCGCGACTGAGTCTCTACTCACCTTACATAAATACGTACTGCTCTGTTGGCGAACAGGGGAAATACTTGACTACAGACTCAAGCTGTTTTTGTTTGTTTGTTTGTTTGTCTGTGTAGTGAGGAACAAAGAAGAAAGTCAGTTAGGCCTGGAAAAGGGCTATTTGTTTGTTTATTTTTGTGTAAACAATAAACTTACCGTCCTCCCTTCGAGAAACTCCTGTCTGGACCTCCGGTTTTTGGACATATCCACTTACCTGTCTGTCACAAGACCTTTAATTATATTGCTTGCCAGTCAGTTTCAAGTTGTGTAAAATTAACATGCTTGTTACAGACTGCAGTTACGGCTTGAAAAAGCTCACTTTTTGAGGGATTTTCTCTCAGATTTAAGTACTGTACCAGTATAACAACAATGTTGTGTAACAAATGTGCTGAATTAGGCAACAAGCAAGCAATCACATGACCAAACTATGAGTATATTTGTGGCCTTCCTCAGTAATATTTTTGTAGGATATTCTCCTCCAAATCTCTGTCAAACCGTATTACCACACAGACGTAGAACATTTATTTTGGAGAGCAATATATTTATTATTTAAATGTGTTTAATATTCAGCCAAAAAAGTGGATGTGATCAAAAAAATGTCTGCTGTTCTGAAGCCTTACTGTAATAATCTTTCTTCTGTGTGTGCGCCACTAATCTAATCTGTAATCCTTTTCACCAGGTGCTTGGGTCTGTGCCCTGCCTCATGTGCAGCGTGTTAAATATTTTCTGTGGTGCGCTGTGGCAGTGACTGAGGTGATTTGCCACTGGCCGTTGTGATGGATGTCATACAGATTCTTTTATCTCTCATCAGAATTAATCTTGCTTTAATCCTTTGATAGCGCTGGAAGAAATCAATTTGCTGTGCTTTGTTTCAGAGGTTTCAAAGCCTGCACGGTGTGCCTACATTGCTGCAGATTGGAAGCGGTCTGGCTTCCCTTACAGGAGCGCTGCTCAATATCAACGTTTGATTGCTTTGGTTCGATATCTTCTACCTTTATTTTGATATTCAGGAAGCAATAGCTTTTGTATTAATGTATAGTAACTAGTGATACTGTACCTTGCTAAAATAGCACCATTACTTATACAATACAATGGCGGCTGGTGGCCAAAAAAAAAACAGGGAGCTGACCCCATGCATTCCCTAGTCGCAAGCCCGCATCACAGAATGCGGAATTGTTGGTTATTCCCAAGCTTAATAAAATAAAAATGGGAAGAACAGCTTTTTGTTACAAAGCTCCAAAATTAGGGAACGACGTGCCCATTTTGAGAGGGAAGCTGGGACTTTTAAATCTAGATAAAAACTTTTTTTATTTTTTTAAATGAGTCTTTTTTTTTTTGTTTTAATATTTTTATTTATTTTTTTAAGTGTAAGATTTTTATCTTTTTTTTAATTTCACAAGTAAACTATATTTTAATTCCAATTTTATTACATTTTTGTATCAGACTTTTTTTCATTGTTCTATTTTTACAAACTACTTTTAATATCTTATTTTAAACAATTTTTCCTGTAGTTTCAAAACCAAATACAGGATGATTTACTATATTTTATGAATTTCAAAATTCTCTGCTTTTTAAATGATACACTGCCTGGCTGGCCACTTTATTAGGACACTTACCTACAGTAATATCCGTTCGGTCACAGTTTGCCCTGACCATAGCCATGGCAGAGACTCCACAGTGTCAAAGAACATTCATTCAGAGATACAGTAGGCAGATTGATGCTGACCTACAAACTTTGAAAGCATTTTGTTTCTATAGTAGCTAGGATTGATCGGGGTTTACAGTAGCCTTTTGTTTAGCAGGGTCTTGCTGTTATAAATTAACTATCAGCTCACCAGAGAGTTTAAGCTGAGCAGATTCATTAACTGTGAATAATCAATGGATATTACTTGCTCTCTTCGGAAGAAACGGTAAGAATTTTACAGAACTCGTGAGACCAGTTGTTAAACAGAGGTTAATAGGGAGTGGGGTTGTACATTGCCACAATTTAGGGTTTATAATGTACAGTGTGTAACCATTTGTCAGCTTCTTGCTAGGTTGAAAAATGGTCTAATGCGGACCTAATAAGTCTGGTGTTTTGTTTAATAGACTGCACTAGAATAGTGGTTTAATGACTGTCATGCCCTAAACTCACCCGGGGTTAAAAGTGCTGCTTTATCAAAAAACCCACATTAACATCAACTTAAACAGCATCAAATTCTTATTCTCTGTGAGTATTATAAAGTCATTACTGAATCGATTTCAAAATATCTGCTTTCTCAGAACACAGCAAGAGAAAAAAAGACATGACTGCTCCCTGGAGTGGAGCGTCAGCAAGCGTCCTGCTGCCTCATAAAGCTTTGATACATGTTGCATTTTACTTGTGTGTTGAGTGCGGCTGTGGTTTTCATTGGACTTGCTCTATAGTGTACTACTGTAGAGGTTTTTCTTTTTTATACAAGTCGCAGAGCAAAAGCATATGCAGTAAAATATACAATTCCTTTTCGATAAGGATCTACCAGTAACCTGCTTCATCGCAGCCCTCTTAACAAATCATCCTTCGGGTCTCAGTTTCATCAGAATGATACAGTCTCTTTGAAAGTACAGGTCATGTGAGTTTCATTTAGTGTGTGAAGGCTGAGGTTTAACTAAAGGCATTATGATGTTGGGTTTATATATGTGATATGATATAATGTACAGTGCTGATTCTGTATATTAATATACTTCCCTAATGAAGTAAGATAGGTACTTTCCCTATAGTCTTCATTGTGGAGTGGGTAACGGCTGCTTGAATGCAAACCTTAAAACACTGGCCTATTACAGGGAGGGGCATGAAAATATTTTCCTATCTATTTTAACCCTTTCAGCCCTAGTGGGACCGCTAAGTCCTGCCACATCTTAGCGCCGTATGTTATAACGTCGGAAATAACGTTGGACACTCACCTAGGTCCAAGTCGGTGGTAATATATAAATATATGTATTTCATGTATACTCAGTAAAGAGGTTTATTCTGCAGTTCGACAAAAATAATTCAGGACTGAAAGGGTTAAAATCAAAACAGTATTTTCTACACTATTTCTATTTCAAATACTTTTAGAGTCTTTAATTGAAGTATGTGTATATATGTGTGTGTGTGTATATATATATATATATATATATACCATGCCTTGCAAAAGTATTCAGACCCCTGACCAATTCTCTCATATTACTGAATTACAAATGGTACATTGAAATTTCGTTCTGTTCGATATTTTATTTTAAAACACTGAAACTCAGAATCAATTATTATAAGGTGACATTGGTTTTATGTTGGGAAATATTTTTAAGAAAAATAATAAACTGAAATATCTTGCTTGCATAAGTATTCAACCCCCACACATTAATATTTGGTAGAGCCACCTTTCTCTGCAATAACAGCTTTAAGTCTTTTGGGGTAAGTATGTACCAGCTTTGCATACAGTGTCGGAGTGATTTTGGCCCATTCTTCTTGGCACATTTGCTCCAGGTTGTTCAGGTTGGTTGGACTACACTTGTGGACCGCAAGTTTCATATAGTGCCACAGATTTTCAGTGTGATTGAGATCAGGACTTTGACTGGGCCACTGTAGGACATTCACCTTTTTGTTCTTGAGTCACTCCAATGTTGCTTTGGCCTTGTGCTTGGGATTATTGTCCTGCTAAAAGGTGAATTTCCTCCCAAGCTTCAGTTTTTTAGCGGACTGAAGCAGATTCTCTTGCAGTATTTTCCTGTATTTTGCTCCATCCATTCTTCCTTCATTTGTAACAAGATGCCCAGTCCCTGCTGATGAGAAGCATTCCCACAGCATGATGCTGCCACCACCATACTTCACTGTAGGGATGGTGTGTCTTGAGGCATGGGCAGTGTTAGGTTTGCGCCACACATAGCGCTTTGGCCAAAAAGCTCTATCTTGGTCTCATCTGACCACAAAACCTTTTCCGACATCGCAGCTGGGTCACTCTCATGCTTTCTGGCAAACTCCAGACGTGCTTTCAGATGGTACTTTTTGAGTAACGGCTTCTTTCTTGCCACCCTCCCATACAGGCCAGTGTTATGCAGAGCTCTTGATATGGTTGACTGGTGCACCATTACTCCACTCCCAGCCACTGCACTCTGTTGCTCCTTCAAAGTGATTGTTGGCCTCGCTGTGGCTTCTCTCACAAGTCTCCTTCTTGTTTGAACGCTGAGTTTTGAGGGACAGCCTTTTCTTGGCAGTGCCTGGGTGGTGTGATGCAGCTTCCACTTCCTGATTATTGATCCAACTGTGCTCACTGGGATATCCAAACACTTGGATATTATTTTGTACCCTTTCCCTAATCTATGCATTTGTATTACTTGATCTCTAACTTCTGGTCTTCATTTTCCTTCAGATTCACAGCCTTACCAATGATCCTTCAACAATGGGGTTTTTATACAGAAAATGTGACAGCAACTTTAATGGTTCACAGGTGGTGGCCAATGGTAAGGTAATTGTGTCCTCATTAGGGCAAATTCTGTCATCGGTGCAAACTGGGAGCTTCCACAGCACAGGGGTTGAATACTTATGCAAGCAAGATATTTCAGTTTTTTATTTTTCTTAAAAATATTTCCCAACATAAAACCAATGTCACCTTACAATAATTGATTCTGAGTTTCAGTGTTTAAAAATAACATATCAAACAGAATGCAATTTCAATGTACCAGTTGTAGTTCGGTAATATGAGAGAATTGGTCAGGGGTCTGAATACTTTTGCAAGGCACTGTGTGTGTGTGTGTGTATAATATATATAAAAATAATGTATGTGTGTGTATATATAGAAATGTATTTGTATTTATATATCACAACCAGTACACGATGTCTACTGTTTATAAAATGCTATTCGCAAAATTATTACTATTTTCTATTCAAAATACATTACTGGCAACCTATTTTGTATTTGTATTTGAAATATATTTGTGGAGCACTATGTTCTGTGTAAATAGTTTCCTTGACTGTTTTGCCCAACCCTGGCCCATTATATCTGTAAACCCTGTTACACAGCAGAAGAAGAAGAAGAAGAAGAAGAAGAAGAAGAAGAAGAAGAAGAAGAAGAAGAAGAAGAAGAAATTCTCAGTGATTAAAGGCTGTAATGGCAGAAGACAGCTCAAGTGCACTGTTTGGCAGTAAATGCATGGTAACAGTATACAGCACTGGCCTCTTCAGACTCTCTTCAATGCAGCAAGCATGAGTATTGAGCAGCAACCTCCTCCTGAAACACTGAGGTGGGACACAGTGCTGCATAAAATCAATGTGGTTTTACTGTTTGATCCTGCAGTAGAACTACTTTTGGATCACAAAACTGTTATATAATACACAATTCTCAATTATTGGACAGTAAAATCGACTGCTCCACTTATATAGGGATTTCAAGCTATATCCTACAATACACAGTGCAGAATTCATATGTTGCAAAAAACACAATGTCATAATGGCTTTTACTTTTTTATGTTTTCATTTTGATTGAAGATAAATTAATTTATTTGCACTCCAGTTCCACTGTTGACTACATGTTCCCGTAAACAATACCATGTTTATTTGCTTTTACACTGAACAGGCCCCAGAGTTATCACTTAAGTAGCATTCCTTATTCCTTACCGACCTTTGCTTTCTCTATGAATCCTGGATCTTTGATTAACTTGATACACTTACAGGATTGCAGAGTTCTTCAGGTGTAACCTTGCTTTTGTTTGTGCAATACATGTCTCCTCTGTAGTTCTCAGATCTAGGACTACATTTGCATTTAGGATACAAAGCCCAAAACAACCACAGGGAGGCTATGAAAGGGACTGCAATCAATTGTTATTTGCAGTAGTTCAGTGGTCATTCAGATTTATCAATATTTAAGTATAGGATATAGTTTACATACATTTTACTGGTAGTGGAAACTAAGTAGTATTTTAGTCCTCTGTATTCATTCCGGCCATGTTTTGTAACTTAATTAAAAAACGCTAAATATGTCGCACAACAAGAGTCTATTGTGCAAGTCAAAAGAGTGGAGTTAATGCCTTTACATGGAACTGATTTGCAATCTTTAGTCTGCAGTCTACAATTGCATCTTCTTTGTGTTTCTTTCTATTTCATTGCGAATCTAATTAAAAAGAAAAAGGGACCAGTGCTACCGTACGAAGTGATGTAAAACCTGACTGGGTTTCCTACAAAGAATAAATCAACTCCTAAAACACAAACGTTTCTTATATTTTCACTTAGTGATGTCATTGAAATGATGTCATTCTTAACATCATATTTTGTCTGGGAGTTCTAGGGGGGCAGGATGCGTGAGCTTCCTAAGTCTTTTTTAGAACCACACTGGAAAGATCGTCTTGGTCATTTCACATTATTACAAAAAAAAAAAAAGTTTCATGTATTAATTGCTAAATACTGAGATTGAAATCTGCAGCTAAGAAAATACAGGTGTTCATTTTCCATGTACAGTATTGCACCCTAGATTTGTTTCTTTCTGCAGAATTGCAGTTTTATATTTATATTTTATAAGGGTACAAGACACTAAGGCTTTTGTTTTGTTAATGGAAATACTGGCCCCAGTGGTCTCCTTTGATTATAAAATATAGTATCACTAAGAGTGTGGGACCTATTGTCTGCAGGATGACTTATCTTGTTCGCTTTTTGTTTGTTTCCTCATCAGGTCACCGAGCTGTGTGGAGCAAAGCGCCTGGGATACTTCGGTACTGGGCAGTTTTATGTAGCTCTAAAATTATTAGCTGCAGCACAATCAGGCTTCCCAGTACGGCTCGAAAGCATTAAAAGTGGTAAGTAGTAAAGCTGTGGTCTTGTGAGCATGGAACCAGGAGCTTTCAGTGCAGGGATTCATTGCTAATGAGAAAAAAATGGGTGGCCATTCAGATCTGCAAGATACATACTGTACTGTCCCAGTTACAATATATATATATATAGGTTGCCAGTAATATATATATATATATATATACACACACACACACACTACTGGTCAAAAGTTTTAGAACACCCCCATTTTTCCAGTTTTTATTGAAATTTAAGCAGTTCAAGTCCAGTGAATAACCTGAAATGGTACAAAGGTAAGCGTAAACTGCCAGAGGTTAAAAAAAAAAGTTTAGGTTACCAAAAACTGAAAAATAATGTACATTTCAGAGTTATACAAAAAGGCCTTTTTCAGGGAACAAGTAATGGGTTAACAACTTACAGCTGTTCTGCAGCAATAGAGGTAAATTAAGCCTTGAAAGTTGATGCTAACAATTCCTACAGGTGTCCCAACTTTTGTTGAGTACTTACAAACCCTCTGTCTGTATAAAAGCAGTGTTGGAACAGACTGTGTTACTGCACCTTCTTAAGCATTATTTGGACAGTATTGTACTGCAGGAAGTAGTATATTGCTATCATAATGGCAAGAAAAAGGCAATTAACAAAGGAAGACAGACAGACCATTATAACCCTTAAAAGTGTAGGTATGTCAGTGAGTACAGTTTCCTACACCATCACAAGGCACTTGGAAACTGGAGGAAACTCTGACAGGAAGAGGTCTGGCAGACCCAAAGCCACAACAGAATAAGAAGACAAGTTTCTGAGAGTCAACAGCTTGCGTGATAGGCGGCTCAAAGGACAAGAGCTTCAAGCACAGCTTAACACTGGTCGAAGTAAGCAAGTCTAAGTTTCAACTGTAAAGAGAAGACTTCGAGCTGCAGGTTTGACAGGTCAAGTGGCAGTAAGAAAGCCATTGCTAAGATGGCAAAATAAGAAACAGAGGCTTGCCTGGGCCATGAAGCACCGCCAGTGGACTACGGAAGACTGGAAGAAGGTCTTATGGACCGATAAATCAAAATTTGAAATCTTCGGTTCATCACGCAGGGTTTTTGTATGCCGTCGAGTAGGCGAAAGGATGGTTCCTCGGTGTGTGACACCAACTGTCAAACATGGAGGAGGAAGCGTGGTGGTCTGGGGCTCTTTTGCTGGATCCTGCTCATTTCAACTTAAAGTTTCTCATAAAGTATGTTTAATTACTATTATTTTGATTGCAAGTTGTGAGTGGTGTGTTTTTTTGTTTCTCCCAGAAATGCCACTTCCCAGGTTTGTGGGAATGAAAAATGATGCTGAGGTGCTGAGGTACCCAAACCATTCCCAAAACACTGAGAGCCAGGGGCTTCACCTCGGGAAGCCGTCAGTGACAATCGCCCAGCCCAGCCTGGACAGGAACGCCCTGAAACGCACAGAGAGTTTAGGAGATAAACAGGTAGGACAGGGCCTGTGGCTGAGGCTTTAAGCCTGCTATATAGACAATGAAGTCAGTTAGTGCTAATGTAAATGTATAATCTCTAACCTTGGGTGAGAGATGATGATATTAACAGGCAATGCTGGGTCCCATACCATACACAGTGCTGTTCCATAGTTCTCTTCTATTACATACAGTGGTTGGACAAAAATCCTACAACACTGTCATTCACTACGGACATATGCAGCTAGAGGGATACAATGCCATTTATTGCCTTCCGTGCAGTGCAGTGAAAAGTTCAACCATTATAGCGATCATAGTACTGGCTAGGAAAACAGATTTGAAAACAATGAAGTATAACTTTAATTCAATTTAAACTTGTAGTTTGATTGTATGTTCTTTTAACAGGAGCCCTGGTCGCCTCTAAGGTCACCTCCCAGTTCTCCTTCAAGCTCAAGCAACCAGGACAAGCCTCTGAGCTATACTTACAGGAAACAATGGAGCAGCACGGAACAGCTGACAGGTAGAGAAACCAGACACCCAGCAGCATCTGAGACGTGTTGGTGGACAAGATCCCATAGCACTCAGAGTAGTGAAAAGTTCATTTCTGTACATCTTCCTTCTCCTATTAGCATGCACAGGGCACTGTTAATGACTTCATCGAGGGCGTCTTCCCCCATTCCTTCATTAATCAAGTAGTGTGCTCGCTTCTGCCCTGCATTCTTGCTCTTTTTTACATTGCATTGACTAAACAGATGTTCCCTAGACAAGACTGAAAGAGCAAAATAAAACATACTGTACCCTGGCTTCCATGTTAGAAACTAAATAAAACTGGGCTGCCTAACCCTACAGTGATAGCGTTCCTCTAGTGTTGTTAAAGACTGTGCAGCACCAAGGGGTTGCACGTCCTCTGCATGTCTTGTTAATTAAAACTGTCTCGCTTTGGACTACTAGTGTTCAGTCACCTGTGACAGTAACCTAAATTAACTGTAGGAAATGAAATGGTTTAAGGGCCGAATGCTCTTTGTCAGATTTATTTTTTTGTAATAAAAATTTTCTAGGTCTTGCCCTCCTTTTCATTTTAGATTTCTATTTGATTTGGGAACTTGGTTAACCTGCCAGTTTTTTCCTTTCAAATGTCAGTCTTTATCCAGACTTTACTGGCTAAGTTTTAAATTCTCCAATTCAGTGTTAAAACACTAAATGCCAGGGTCCCTGATTGGCTCACCTGGTAAAGGCACAACCACGTAATATGCAGGGTGCGTCACACAGGAACAGGTTCGCATCCTGGCTGTGCACTTTCATTGCAGGTGTAGTTCAGCAAAAACTAACCCTTTCCTGCCATCTCTGTATAATGTTTTAACCCCATATTAATGACGGAGACTTTTTCAAATTAGAGAGCCACTCTCCCCTTGCATCATTGCTGATTCAATTTTAATGTCTACTGGGGATCATACTTGCTGGAGGACTTTGAATAAAAACAGTCTGTGCTGTTGTTCTTATATATAGTTATATCCCTGACTCAAAGAAATGGAGCAGAGGGAGAGCGTTATTAAGTGAGTGTAATTAATTGTATGTTGTAGGAGCACACTTTGAGTATGGTTTAACCACCTTGGAGACTTTGACAATCTTAAAATACACACAATACTGGTACTGGTACTTTAATAAAGCATGTGCTCATATTCCTAGAATAACTGCACATAAACCAAAAAATAACAACATTCTCTATCCCGGCTTGTCAGCTGCTTGAAAATCCATTATTGAGTATAATGCAGAAAGAAAACTGATAGTACTATATACAAACTGAAGGCATCTGTAAATAATCACCTCTGCAACACTGTGGACAAGAGAGATTCTCTAATAACCTCTCAGCATGATATACAGTAGTGTTTCATACAGAGGTACAAATAGGTACATTATATTGGCCAGTGTTGAAAATGTCAGTTCTGTAGAAAATATTAGAAGTATAACAAAAACAAGTGTACAGAAGGATGAACTCTGTGTAGTAATGAAATGTAAAAATAAAAACAAATTATATTGTAATGTAAAATTGGAAAATAAGCCTTTTGACATTGAAAAAAGCTCCTACTGCATAGGTTACAACATTCAATTTGATGAACCTCTTATCGTAACAGTCCCCTAGTAACCACCTGTGTTGCGTGCAGTGCGGCTCTGCCCCGTTGCCATGGTTGCACTGACCACCTTTACAGCACAGTCTACAGTCATATGAGAGGGTTGGCAGTGAAATGTAGTATTTTAAATGATTCTTTAGTAATGTAAATACCTATCCAAAATGTTTGCCAAACTTCTCCAGCAAACTAAGATTCACTTCTGATAGCTGTGTAGATTAGGCATACGGTAACATCTTCTTTCAAGAAACTTCGTTTAAGCCTTCCTGTCTCACCCATAAGCCTTACTGATAGTGCCATAGTAATATCCTAGACTGTGTCGGAGGCCATTGGCACACACAGAACAGTTTTGTGAAACCATTTTTTTATTATGCGGTGCCTCAGGGTTTCGTTGAAGAAGAGAGCTGTAGAGATTATGATAAGATTAGCTGGGTGTGCTGCTGCATGCAGTGTAGTACAGACAAGCTCCACAGATGCACAGACTAGAAGCTGCTTTTTTTTATCTGGATTCCAATTATCAGAGTTCCCAGCAATACTTGTTATTGCTGCAGTTTGGAAATCTAATGAGCAAACGCTTGACATTTGACCCTGGCTTTGACCAGTGGCGTAACGTAGGTTTCAAAAGATGAGGGAGCAGTTTCTGTAGCTCTGGCACTACAAATTCAAAATTAAATGTTCATTTTATTCATATTGGCGCCTTTGGGGTCATGAACATCCTTTTTGGAGGGCAGGAGGGATTATTTACCAGCCACTCTACGAAGATAAGGTCCCAGTGTTCCAACAGAAAATATTTTTTATAGCATTGAGACCATGGACATCACAAATGGTGTCATAATTGAGAATTCTCACAATGAAAAGAAAAAAAAAAAAAAACTACTACCAGGCTCCGCTTTCTCCTCTCTGCTTACGATCTCCTTAATGCATTGTGTGCCAACTCTGCCTCAGTTAATTGGCATTTCCGCTGGGTCCTAGTGGAGATTTATGTACTGAATAGTGATTATACTAATAAATAATTGATGAATACAAGTTTTAGTAGTGTTGCAATGGGAGGTATAATCACACTAAAACATAGCTCCCAGGGTTTTTGTACTCTTAAAAAATGTGGCATGTTTATACACCAAAGACTACTATTTGTCCTTGAAGACTTTTCAAACTCATTAAGCCTAGAATGGGATACACTCCCTCCTTTATGATCCATTTTCAGAGAACTAAGGAGCAATCCCTTCGACAGTCTCAGAAAATGTAAGTGGCACAGAGCCCCTGCTGGATGTAGTTGCAATGACCCTAAACTGTCTTTGGGCAAACCCTGATCGCTCTTGCGAAAGATTGTTTATGCAATAATATTGCTAGTTTCCATATCGCATTTTCTTTATCCCGAAACCAAAACTAGCCATTTTCAGTCCATGAAAGGGTTGGAGACGGGTATCGCTTGTTTGGGAACAAAACTAGGAAGGCACAAAACAGCAGATGTCAACCAATCACAGCTTACGTTCCAGACCTTCCAAAAGAGGCGGAAACAGGAAGAATGCTACCGAAAACAAACAAAGGTAAGCGTCTGATCATGCCGCTGCCCAGGAGCCTCTACCTCCACCTGAGGCCATCCCCTCCAGAAGGGGAAGGGGCAGGGGCCGGAGACGGAGATGAAGAAGACATGGCACCTAAACATCTGGAAGACCTCTGCTTAACTGGAAAATCCCTCCAAATAATAAAAAAAAATATTGCAGCTTAATAAACATTCTTTTGGTTTACATTTGTAGTTTTATTTATTTTTTTACACATTATCATATTTAAACACTCCAAAATTTTTTTTGATAGACTATTTCAAAGTGCAATGTAAGGCTTAGGACATGTTGGAATGTGGGAATATATGCGATTACTCTGGTACAGTTTATGCATAACATATATCTGCATACCTACCTACATAAACCTACTTCTCTACAACACTGCGGCTTCTGCACAGGGCTTCATTGTAGTGCCCCTCCGCCTCGGTCTGTGGATTTTTCACAGGTGTTAAAAGCCAGGGGTGGAGAGGATAGCCACTCTAGGAACTCAGAAAATATACATAATCAGCTTAACGCAGTTACCGCACGTATTACTTAACAATACAGTACTGATATAACATGATGTATAAAGTATTAAACACACATGCACTTACCAAAGAGGTGACCTGTGCTGAGGCGTCCCTCTTTGCCAAATGCTTCAAGGGGACTTTGCCACAGAATGTAGGAGTCATGGCATGATTCCGGGAAACGTGATACAACGCTGGTGATTTTGCATTCTAATGTTGTTGTCATTTGCACACAGAGGAAACATTTTCACTTCAGATAGGCACATGCGTGTTCCCCAGGAGACTTGATTGCTCTATGAGTGCAATCAAGGGCCCCTATTATAGTGGGGAACCCTCCTACACTATGGCTTTCAACAGGTGGAAACTTAATGAATTGGTCAGAAGCAGCCACCAGCGCATCTGTCACAGATGCTATGACGTTGCTGGTAGTGTCCTGGCACGCTCCCACTGTATCCCTATAGTGGTTTGAAAGGAGCCGTGGCATAGAATGCCATAGCGACACAGACTGCACTGTGCCTTTAAGAAATGAAAAATTGCCCGTGGACTTCAAAATAAAAAAGTTTGTCGTGGACACAATAAAGACCAATAATAAAACAAAATATTGTATATCTAAAACGCTTTATCATCACCGAAAGAGGCATGATAATAATAGGCATAATACATAATATTTGATACTGTAAATTATTAATTTTAAATTATTCAGTGTTGTGTGGAAGTGTTTGATATGTTAGTGGAGTACCTTAGTGGAGTACTTTTGTGTGTGCGTGTTTAGTTTTATTTAATTATTTTTACTATTTGCTTAATACGCAATAGTTTCGACAACTTAGAAGTTGAATATAGAATCAGGTGCTGCGAAAGTCTTGCGATGTGATTTATACCTGTAATTGATTTGGTCGGTTGAGAGCAAACCACTCTCCCTTCTCAACCCACTTGTCAAAAAGCGACAGCTGCTTTTTGCAGCGCAAAAAGGGCTTGTTTTGGTTCCGCGAGATTTCCCTTGGAATTTTTATTGCTTTTTATTACCGAGAATTCTTTCGCGTCCTCGTTCGCCAAATTACCTATGTTTTACTACGTAGTAGAAAGTGAACTAAAATCAGTATACACACTGCAACGTGCTCTCAAAGTCTGTTTTTATTCCATTTGAAAAATCTGTATTTTATGATTTCATTTTACATTTTGTAATTAACTCTTAGTTAAATGTCAAAAGATAAAAATGGTCATGCCCTCAGCTAGGGCTGTGCTTGTACTCCCACTCATGAATGTGTTGATTTCAAAATAAGAAAAGTTGCCTTTCCCTCACCTTTCAATTGCGTTGGGCAATAAACTTCCCCAGTGAGTGTTTTAAAATCTGTTTGGAAGGGATTTTTCCTTTCACCTGGGGCGCTGACATTGGTATTGCTCTGCTGTCACACTGAGGCTGTAAATAATATTGTCATTGTCAGTTCACAGCCTCAGCAGGGCAGTAAAAATGTCAGCATGAGATGAAAAATGTGCTCCTAGTCGGTTTTTAAAACACCCAGTGCGACAGTTAATTGCCATTGATTGGTACCCAATTGTAAAGGTTAGAGAAAGTTAGCTTTTCTTGTTTTGAAATCAACACATTAATGAATGGATTTGTTTAATACCTGACGATAAATACGAGAACAAATATCAGCACACCCCTACCCCCGACCATACCTGTGCTTGAGGCCAAAAAACGTAGAGGACCACTCATGTAAGAGTTCTACCAAAAAATGACTTTGTAGCATTTCAGGCAGTTGTCCTCCATTTGTTACCATTCTCTCTTCCTGTGTTTGCCTCCTACAGCTTCCTATGAAAGTAAACACCCGAGTCGGCCTCTGTTCCGGCAGGAAGTGTCATCTCCTAGTAACTATGGATCCAAATCTTCACTCACGCATTCCTCAGTCACGCAGGTAAACACATTTTTAAAACTGGTGTGCTGCCTTTCATTTGCTAATTTGAGAAATAAGCCATGTGTGTCTGGAAGGACGATCCTGGAGATCAGTCCAGACTGTCTGTCCTTCTCATTCATGCCCACTCTTCTTGAGACTGGTTTCAGGCCTGGGTTAAATCAAAATGATGGAAGTATAGCTATTGTGGTGCCATAAACTTGTGTTTAAATCAGGCCTCAGGCTGGTGTGGAGCAGAGTGGTGAAAGATTAGCACATTACCCACTCTGCCAGTCTTGATTTTAAAGGTATTATTAAAGTAAATTACTATTAATTCACTTGTTGGAGAGGAATTGGTCATGTCATATAAAGGTTTATTGGCAATTAAGCACCCTGGAAGTGCTAATAGTTAGTATTAATGCTAGTAAATCTGCCATCACCACTCTTTAAACACTACAGGCAAGAGGAAGGGAGCGCGGTCCAAAAAGATCTAGGACTAGAGGATTCTGTATTTCTCCCTAGTCAGTGTATGATGAAATTGCTGGTGCCTGGCCTCTAACCTTATACAGCCTATGGGGTCATGACACATTTTTATTTACCCCTTTCACACAGATGAGTTACGACGGCTTGGAACCGGCACTGATGCTGCATTTTGGTCTGTGTGAATTGCCTGTACTGTCACAGCCATCATATTTTAGACCGTCTCTGAATCACCCCCTAAAGTGCTTCAGAGACGGTACTGAACTGTCTTAACTGCCTGTGTGAAATGCTATGCCGGTACTGAAGCGCTATAGTGGGTGTGGATTAAAAGACAACATTCCACGTGACTGTATACCGGACGTGCTATTCAGCCAGGTAAAATGTTTCTCTTCCCATGTGGAAATGTTTTTTCCCCTCTATACGAAAATCTTGGGAGTGTTTGGTTCCAAAATACATCACCATGTTGGTGTTCCATTACCCAAGTGGAGTGTTCACACGAGCATCCTTTATATATAGCAAATACCAGCATCCACCATATTTGTGCTCTCTGATTTTGCCTGAAGAGCTGGACTCTCTTCCTTTTAAATATATTGTGTTGTCGCCTTTGTAATAAAATACGCAACCTACATTATGCCTGAAGCTCCTGCAATTCAACACATAACATGTTATAGATTGTATAATATAACTGCAAATTAAAAGCAAACAAAATTCAGCCAAATTTACTACTTATGTTTGATTTGCATTTTGTTTTTTGATTTTCTTCGGTTTCCATTGCCATGAAAACGATTTGTTGACTGACAGGTATGAAAGTTGTACTCACATGATCCCTTTGGCTGTGTGAAAGGGTTATGACGGTGTTATACTGGCATCGCACAATTTTGTGCTGTGTGAAAGGGGTATTAAAGCCAGCCGCTTTGAGTTATTGACTTTGACTTCCTTACACACAGCTGTATTCTTTAACTGTAGGTTAATGTAATGGACTATTCTGTGCCACAGGAGGAAGGTTTGTTTTTCGCACACGAATACCATACAGAGCTGCCTCCTTGTCTTTTTTGTTTATCAACATGTTCATATGTATCAGTACGTGTGCTGTGTTTCATAGTCAAATCTCTCTTATCTTCATTATCAAAACCTTTCTTAAACAGCCTTTATTGTTCTTGGTGTATGTGTGTGTGTGTGTGTGTGTGTTGTGTGTCTTTGTTTTATTTAAAACTCCCAGGTATTAACCATTCCAGATCCTCCTTTGACCATTCTGGAAACCTGTTGTACAGGCTGTCAGAAAAATCTTGGTTCTGTGTGAATTTTAAAATTGAAATGGAACCATACTCATGAAGCCAGGTCCATTGTTCACTTTCTGTTTGAGTACCTGTTGGTTGATTATGGAGTGCATGTATTGTGCTTGAACTGTATTGCTTTTGATATTTCAAAATTGTTTTTTCAATGCTCGTACGCCCTACATATAATTATCTTAAAATGATCATCACAGCATATTTCTCTAGGCAGCTTTGAATATCCTTTCAGCTGCCTGTCTGTGTGCGAATGGGACGTGTTAATGAACAGTGACACTCCCTTGATCAGAGCCTGCTTGCCTCCACAGGCCCGTTCAGTGGAGAGAAGCGCAGAGGAGGGCAGTGCTGATTACCACGATGACCCCTGGAGGATTACTGAAGAACAGCGGGACTACTACACCATGCAGTTCAAATCCCTGCAGCCAGATGTCAGCTCACTCATTTCAGGTAGAAGCAAAATTCTAAAACAATGTGGAGGGTCTGCCAATGTAGATAGTTTAGTTATTTTGGGGAAGGGGGGTTCTATTTTAATTATGTAAACCGTAGCAGATTTAAATGCAGAGCCCTTTAAATGACCATAGAATAAAATGGTATAATGGGGTGCAAAGATAGTATCCTATAGTATACAGTAATACATAATATAGAATAGGAATCTATTGTGTTTTTGGGCAGTGCTGTAGTATTTTTACATGGGTCTATATTCATCTTGCTAGGGTTTTCCCCCAGGGGTGAAGATTGACATTAATATTATTATTATTATTATTATTATTATTATTATTATTATTATTATTATTATTACATACAATAAAAAGGCTGATTGTGGATTGAAAATGCTGGTTAATAGATGTATGTGTAGATCATTAACATTGACCCCTTGGTGTTATACTGTAGTTGTGTCTTGGCTCAGTGGTATGTCATCTTCCTTTTGTACAGTACATGAGAGTAACAGCTAGCATTCTTTTAGTGTAACTGAAAATCTTTTCAGTATTAATAATCTGTGAGCCTAATTTACACCTGAACCTGTTTAATTGCATTCAGCTGTGGCTGATTAAGCACACAGAGACTGAAGTGGGAGAAAATTCTATGGGAGCATTTCTGTTACCCTGCTGCGAATGAGCACTGCACTTCTATTTAAGCAATATCTAAAGGGCGCATTGAGGAGGTAAAAGTTTTATCTAGATGAATACTCTGTTTCTAGCTATTATGTGTCACATGCTGTGGGCTTTCCCTTATTAAGGACCTGTATTTTAACAACATAAGAAGTTACAAATGAGAGGATGCAACTTGGCCCATCACTGCTTGTCCTGTTCCTAGTAGCTGATTGATCCCAGAACCTTGTCTAATCTTTTCTTAAAGGATTTTAATAGTTCAGCATCAATAACATGGTGTCGTTACCCATTCCATACACTCGCCACTCTCTGTGTAAATTAAGTCTTTATCCTAAACAATAAACTCCCAATGCCCTTTGCAGTTGGCACTTAAAAACAAACTTCTGATTAATAGAAGGTGACATTAGTGTGCTCTGTTGAGCCCACCCCAGTAGAGCTCTATAAAATAAGCAAGCATTGATCTTTGCAATTGTAGAAACCCATTGATTTTTGTATTACTTTAAAGCTACAAAGTCGCACATAATTTTTCCCCCCTAACAGTTTATTTTTTATTTATCTTTGGTGCAAGCATGGGACACTCTTCATAGAATTCTAGATGTCAGAACTAGTTCCATCAGCCTTCAGATACTGCACTGTACACCTGACATGTTCCAGGTAATATCCCAGAAAATCTGTACTCACACTATTGTTATTGTGCTTTATTTTCATAGGTTCTGTTGCTAAGAATTTCTTCACAAAATCTAAGCTTTCAATACCTGAGCTCTCCCATATATGGTAAGTATAATACATAATATAAAATATTATAATCCATAATAAATACTTACTAACATAAATACATGCTTTGTGATTGTAGTGTGACAAAACCTAGTAAGAGAGGGATGCTCACACTTTCATGTTCAATGCTGGGCCCCAAACCCTTTTCACAAAGGGTAAACCGTGATCCAATCCAAAATGACACCTAGGTACAGTACAGGGGGTCTCCTACATCACCAGACATTTCGCTGCTTTGTAGGTACCTGTCTTGGAAGTAATCCTGGTAATTGCCCAATCTTACCAAATCAAAATATTTCTCATTTTTTCTAATTGCGCTACAGTTCTGCTGGGATAGCTTGAAAATAGCGGATTGTTGTACTTCTACTAAGCTTACCGCTTACTTATTACAATGGATGCTTTCCAGCCCCCAAGGAATTTGGGGCCTGCTGGTACAGAGCTCCGGTTGACAGCAGGAACATGTATTAAATGGCTTAAACAAGAATTCAAGAGACTTTCTTGTGAGACTTTGTATCCAGTCAGTAGTTTTCATGGAAGGCAGTATTCTAAAAACAAAGCAAAACAGAATATCTGTGAAAAACAAGGTTGTGCCCTGCAAAACTGGTTGTGGTATTACAGCATATATAGCAGTGTTCATAATTCAAGCCACACAAGTAGTAAGCAAGGTGGGGGTGGTGGTGGTGGGGTCCTTTGAATATTGAGAGACTTCAGAGGGAGCAGCACATCGGCTCTGTGACACCCACAGGTTAGGGAGGCAAAATCTTTAGGGACTGTTTCTCCTCACTTCGCTATGTGGACCCAAATGTTGAGGTGCCGGTGGACACCTGCAGGACTTGCCACTGTGTTTCAAAGGCCTGTAGCTTGCTGACATCCGCTGTAATGCTCCTGGGTGTAAGAAAGGAAATGGGACTGGTCGTGGGATCGGAGAAAGACCACTAACCTTCGGTTCTCTTGAGCGCTTGTTGGGATTGCTGAGGTGAAGGAACTTAATTGGACTTTCTAAATTGAGGTAAAATAATTGGGGACAATACATTTATAAAAAAAAAAGTAGGCAAAACCTGAGTAGCTGTTTCAGACGAGATTTCCTATCTCTGTGTGAAGCAATCATGATATGGACCCACTAAAAACTAAAACAAATAGATGATTAAAGTTGATGTAGCTAACAAAATAATTCCATTAAATGTATTTGTCCTGCACTTCCATTGGCTACATAGGTCTCAAATTTGGCTTTTCAAAGAAACAAATGTAGGAGCAAACGTGTATTTTAATGATTTACAACACTCTGGTATCTGATATCTGGTACAACACAGGGTTAAAGAAAGTTCTCAGCTTGCTTGCCTTATCTCCAGGAAGCGTGGCATTTCTCCTTAGTAAAGTCTCAGGGATCAAGAATGTTATTGACTGCAGTATTAAATATGTTTAATTTTTTTTTTTTTTTGCTGCTGCATGTGTTTGTTTTAAAAATGCACATTTTAGACATCCATCGTTGCACTGTACACTACCCTGCTTCGACATGCTTGCAAAAAATGGATACACTATTATCATTATCAGTATTGTAAGATGGATTCACAAATGGGAACTTATTTGGTGACAAAAACATACAGACCAGTTGTCTTCATTGTGTTGACTGGACACACACCTGCTGTAAGTGACAATTAAGCACTGCAATAGCAGCATTGTCAACTGCAATGAGAACCGATGTAGACCTTTGGACACACACTCATATATATTACTCTCAATAGATTGTCATAGAACAGGTCTATACATCTGTAAGTATGCCCATTATTTTGAACATACAGATGCAGGTTTTAACTGCATTATAAATCTTCTAATTGAGTGTAAAATGCAAACTGATAAACTACCCTAAAGCACCAGTTGGGCTTATTTCAGTCCATTCCATGTCAGGATGGCCACTCTTCTGTTTGCTTCTGTGTTGGTAGGGAACTCAGCGATGTTGACTGCGATGGAGCACTGACGTTGCTCGAGTTCTGCGCTGCCTTCCACCTCATTGTTGCCCGTAAGAACGGATACTCTTTACCAGAAAAACTGCCGCAGACACTGCAGCCTGGTTTTCTGCAAATAGATGCAGGTAATTAAATTATTTGTGTGTATGGTACAGTAGATTAATGTATGGAACTCTTTGTTCTGTATTCTAAGCTGTAACTGCTGCAGCTTTCCAACCAATACATAGTATGGTTATAAAGTCATCAAGTGAGTGCTAAACATATTTTACTAGCATCACCATTGGCACTAAAAGACCCTGTAACAGCAGGGCCGTTGCACTGATTGACTTGGGCACTGTTTGTCTCACAGAAGGGTTCAATCAGCAAGATAACACCTGAAGCACGCCGCAGAATGAAAACATTTTAGATGATAGCATCCTTTTAAATCAGTTAGGAAGCAGCTTTGCTGGACCTGTATAAATGTTGGTCACATTCAAATGCAAAATAATCAAAAACATTACTGTTACACAAGCAGTGAGTCACAACAATTCTAAAAAAATACTTTGACAATCATGCACAAATACAGTGCCTATAGAAAGTCTACACCCTCTTGAACTTTTTTTTTTCACATTTTGTTGTGACAGTGCCTCAGAGTTTCATGCATTTAAATGAGGATTTTTTTTCCACTTACCTACACACCATACTCCACACTGTTAAGGGAAAAAAAGTTGTTACTGAGAAAAAAATTATGTATTAAAAATAGAAAACCAAAAGATCATAATTGGATAAGTCTCCACCCCCCCTGAGTTAATACTTGGTGGAAGCACCTTTGGCAGCAATTACAGCTGTGAGTCTGTTGGGATAGGTCTCTACCAACTTTGCACACCTAGATTTGGCAATATTTGACCATTCTTCTTTACAAAACTGTTAAGTTCCTTGGGGAGCGTTGATGGACAGCAATCTTGAAGTCATGCCACAAATTTTCGATTGGGTTTAGGTCAGGGCTCTGACTGAGCCACTCAAGGACATTTACCTTTTTGTTCCTTAGCCACTGCAGTGTAGCTTTGACTGTGTGCTTTGGGTCATTGTCATGCTGAAAGGTGAACTTTTGTATTTAAAAACTTATGTAAAATCTCTGTACTTTGCTCCATTCATTATCACTTCTATCCTGACAAGTGCCCCAGTCCCTGCCGATGAGAAACATCCCCATAACATGATGCTGCCACCACCATTCTTCACAGTAGAGATGGTGTTCTTTGGGTGATGCGCTGTGTTGGGTTTGCGCCAAACATAACGCTTTGCATTTAGGCCAAAAAGTTCCATTTTAGTTTCTTCAGACCACAAAACTTTTTGCCACATGGCTACAGAATCTCCCAAGTGTTTTTTTACATACTTCAGATGGGATTCAAAGTTGACTTTCTTGAGTAATAGCTTCATTCTTGCCACCCTACCATACAGGCCAGATTTGTGGAGTGCTTGGGATATTGTTGTCACATGCACACTTTAACCAGTCTTGGCCGTAAAAGCCTGTAGCTCTTGCAAAGTTGCCATTGGCATCTTGGTGGCCTCTCTGATCAGTCTCCTTCTTGCTCGGTCATCCAGTTTGGAGGGACGGCCTGATCTAGGCAGGGTCTTGGTGGTGCCATACACCTTCCACTTCTTAATAATTGTTTTGACCGTGCTCCAAGAGATATTCAAGGCCTTTGATATTTTTTTATAGCTATCCCCTGATCTGTGGCTTTCAACAACTTTGTCCCAGAGTTCTTTTGAAAGTGCCTTTTTGCTCATGGTAGAGTCCACTTAACTTGGTTTGTGATTTTGAAGGTGGTTGGTTACAGCTGAGCTAATTTAGGGTTGCTATTACAAGAAGGGTGGATACTTATACAATCAAGCTATTTCAGTTTTTATTTTTAATTAATTTTCTACAGATTTCTAAAATATTTTATTCACGTGGAAGTTGTGGAGCAGGATGTGTAGATAAATGAGAAAAAACAAAAACAAACAATTTTAATGCATTTTAGTTCCAGGCTATAAAGCAATAAAAGGTGAACAGGGGTGTAGAGGGTGCAGACTTTGTATAGGCACTATATGTATTCTTTATACATATAACCTGTGTTGTTATTAATAATAATGGAGTATAATGGCCAGTAATTATTATTTTTACTTATTTTAGTGTCTCCCAAAACAAAGCGTGACGGTGCATTTTTGGGTTCTTATTCTGAATTGGTGCCACCAAGTCAACAACAGAAAGAACCAGCTCATTCTGAGGTAAAACAATATTGTGTTTTTTAACCTAAATGTTGCCCTTTAGAAACACAGATATCCACAATGTTGATGCTGTTTTTGCAAATCAATAGGCTGTTTGTTTCTTTTCAAATATATTCACTATCCTTTGTCAAAGGAATCTTCAGTGTTTTCAAAAGGAACTTGGATGCAGGCAGGAGTGGAGCTGGTACACGCTGCATTTTTGCTTGATTAGTGTTGGTGTATTTTCTTAAATATATAATGGTGCAAACCGTGTTAGCTGCTTTTCCAGTCGTGTTCTGAGTTTAATGCTAACTAGACATTTACACTGCCTCCTCTCTGGTGCAAATGCTTTGAAAGCAGATAACTCTAGCCCCTTGACATCTTTTTTTAGTCTTGCCAAGAGTCTGTGTCACTCTTGGGATGATAGACTAGGTTGTGTCAAGCCAGGCCTGGCTCTCAAATTAAATTTGCCACCTCTCAATGTAAAGACATTACAACAATAATTACAACAAAAGCAGTAAAAAAAAAAAAAAACACCACCACAAATCAGAGCCCCTATGTATAGACTGGATATATATCATGGTGATCTACTTTTTTATGATACTAATAGCTTTTTGTGTACTACCACGTCTAACAGATTACAAGAGTTTCCAGCAGTTTCCTCTAGCCTCCATAATCTAATACCCACACTAATAATATAGCTCAGCTCAGAGGACAGTTCTTGCGCAACCTGGTGCCATCATCAGCCAGATGTGGATTCTGACACAAGGTCACTAAGCAATTTATGGCAGATTGTCATTGCATTGTCGGAAAAGGCAGTCATGGCTATTTTGCTATTGGGGTGCAGGATTCAATTCATTACGACTTTCTGCGCCAAATTTAAAATTTGATTGGCTCCTTAACTGAATAAACCCTGCCACCTGAGGTCAGGTGTTTTTTGTTGTTTTTTTTTTTACATTTGCTGTGAAGTATTGCCATGAATTGTTGTTGCACGAAAGTGTCCACTGCAGCGTGCAGCACAGACACTGCTCCAGCTGCTGACGTGCATCTCAAACCCGATGGTTTCAGGGAGATACAAAACCATAACTATTAGAAGTTACTAATATATCACTGATATATCACCAGGAACAGCCTCTGTGGGCCATTCTAAGAAACTGAGATCTGACCACCGAGTCAGAAGTCATTGAACAATGGTGACTATCCCACCAGACAATTGTGTCCCTAAAATTACAGTGAGAAAGAAAAGTAACCTCAGGCAATGTAACTTTCTATTTAACCTTAGCAATGTGCAATAAAACTTGACTACTATTACTGAACTAAAAATTAGAACTTAGAATAGAAAGCTATTTCCACTTTTCTTATGCTGCTGTTGCAGTGTTAAAACTGCACTTCACTATCTGAAGTATAGCATCCAATCGGTCAATGTCCTTGTGGAAATACATTTCCCAAAGCTATTCACGCTATTTACCAAGTAGTGCTTTTTTTTTTGGTTTGTTTTTTTTGTTTTTTTAAAGTAACGCAATTAAAGGAATAAGAAACAACTTAGGACTATTAACAAGCCCCTAAGTATCTCTGTTGCTTATTTCTGGTTTGGTAACTTTATTGGCTGTTTTGTTCCTTTCTGAAAAACCTAATGACAATTTGGAGTAAATAGCTCTGAGAATGTATCTTTTTCTAATTATATATGAGATAATATAAATTAATTCTGTATTTGGGAACTGAATTTAAAATAAAGACAGTAATCAAAGAGCAGTATTCTATTTGTTGTCAGCACCAATTACAATTACAAGTATTTGTTTGTATAAGTTAAACTGTTGGTGTCAGCTTTTAATTGTTATACCTGTTTGTTTAAACTATTATAGGGGATTACATTGCTGCTGGTGGTGTTATGTAACCTTTCTTACTGTGTGTTGTTTAAGCAGTGGGAAGCCATCAATGAACTACCCAGAACACCGGAGCCTCTCATTGTATTTAAAGATGACTCCAGAACTGCTCCACAGGTAAGCGGTTCTTGCAAAGCCCATTTAAGATCATCTTGGTTAACATTAAGTCCTGGTTTCATCATTCTGTTGTCCTGTGTTTTTTTTCAATTGTTTTTTTCAATCAAACTTCATTATAAGAGATTTCAGTTCTATTTTTCCACAGTCAAATTATTGATTCTAAATCTTGTAACTAAAAGTGGCTTTGAAGAGAGCGGGGCAGATATATTATTGATGAATAAATTCACAGTTTGTGCTACGAATCCACAGAAAACCGATTCATTGATAAAACCACAGTCAGAAATTTTCAACAGAAAAAGAATACCATTTTATTAGGCAACAATCATTTTAAACAATTATTATAGTATTACACAGTTTGAAAACCAGACGATGAGTAAAATCCATCAGTTTCGTGTCGTCCTTACAGCCCACTTATGTTTTGCATTTTAAGTACTTTTCGAAAACCAATCGCTGGCAATGATATTCAGGTCTTCATCTGTTTTAGGTTTAACAAAACCATCAATAACTTTAATCTCTGAAACAATTAATTATTTTTTACAAATTCAGCACTTAATGTTGTTTATCCCTTAATTAACAATTGTAAACACCATGGTTTACCAAAATGTACCATGTCTCCCAGTGATTTACAATACTTTGTGTGTAATACCATGATAACTGTGCTTTTACTATTCTTCAGTACACTTTTACTTTGCTAAAGCACATTTAGCTTTTTTAAGGGAGAATTATTTTTGACCTTTCAAATAAAAAAACTCTAAACGTAGATCTACCCCAATGACCTACTTTAACCCATGTAGGGCCCCAAATACAAAATATACCAGTAAGAAATCATTACATGCATTTCCCAGCATTTAGTTATTTCTGAAATTGGGTGAGCAAAATGCATTGATTGGTCTTAGCTTTTCTTATTTGCCTTTTTTATAGGAAACAAACACAGTAGAATCCACATACCCACCTTTATCTGATATAAGCACACCGAAGCAAGAACCAAGGATTGACAGCTGCATGTCAGGTAGTGGACTTGTTTAATTCATGATCTGTGTTTTATGTTATAATTATAGGTTCTGATTTTCATTCACTTTTCACAGTTTTCAGGTTTTAAAAAAATCAAGTTTCATTTTTGAACTTTTAAGAACGGACAGAACAGTGTGAAAACAAATAAAACACGGGATGTTTTTCTTTTTAATATACTTCCATTTAGTACCTTGTAAAAATGATCCTGATCGTTGTTTAAGTTTCACATAATGAAGTGATCTGTCAGGTAACAACTTCATTATTTTTATTTTTATTTTGGTTTCCTGCAGCCTTTAGCCCGAAGAGAAACCCAGCTTTCAAAGACACGTCAGCTGAACACAAACATTTGGAAAATACCTCGGCTGCTAAGACAGGTAATGAGCGTGGCTGCAAACCATATAACCACAGAACAGCTTCAGAGACAATGAATTGCAATATCAATAAAACTTGATGTGGGTTTTATTAAATCGTTAACTATATATACAGTATAGTGTGTTCCTTATTTAGCAAGCAAAAATAAATAAATAAATACACTATATAACTTTCAATGTTGACCACTCGTAAAAACTGGGGAAGTACTGTAGTACTGATTGATTCTAAAGCTGTCAAAGGCATCATTAACCATTTCAGTGCCCAAGATGAGAAACCTTGTATTGAAGAGAGCAAAGGTAGCAGTGTATAATGATCATAGAATAAGCTTTGAGGCACAGAACACTGCCCTGGTCTGATCACTTTTTTACCTTTTTAGAAAAGAAAATGTAGTAAATATTTATTACAATGAAACATATACGTTCTTCAGGATCAGGAGTTCATGTTACTTGGTTCTGAAACTAAAGAGGCCACATAAAGTATAGAAAACACTACACTATCTGTTTCTAAAAAAAACAAGTTTTTTCATTTAGATTATATCAATATATTTTGGTGATGTTACAAAGACATACATGAAAACATGCAACACTGGAACATTTGAAATGTGACACTGCATTCAATTTACTGTGGCATTGTGTTTGATACTTGGCAATGTCAAAAAGTCAGGATCCAGGGAGAAGGAGTTACAAATTCCCCAGCTTGACCGATTTGTAATAAGTCACTTCCCACTGCTCGTCCAAAGGGGACTGGAGATGAATACTAGACGATGGTGTCATCCCAGCACGTTTGCCCTTAGAATCAAAATTGGCACCACTGCAGCTTTTTCTAGAAAGAAGCCGTCAACACACTCTGACCTGGCTGATCCGTGAAGCATGGTAAAGCATTAATGATGTTCATGATGAAATTCACTGACCCGTGTGCCAATAACCCTGTCTGGTGTTGAAATAGTAATAGAACCAGAGAGGAAACTGGAAAACAGTGTATCCTATATGTATCAATGAAATGGGTAAGGGCTGGTGCACACTGTTGCTATTGAACTGCAGTGATGTTCAGTTAAACATATGTATTTTACCACTTATAATAAAGGTCAATGAATACATCTAGCACAATAACCCCAAAAGTGAATGTGGGTGGTAGGCAAGCTGAATGAGCCAGAACAGCACACAGGGAGTTACATGTAATGGATTTTTACAAATCACAAAAAATAATTAGACAGACGTTTTGATGTGTTTATGTCTTTTGTTTAAAGTAGACAAAGATTTTAGCTAATGCTTCCTTGCTTTTTGGATAATGCATCAGGCTTTGTCTATTTGACTTTCCTATAGTATTAATTTGCAAATTAAATAAGAAAGGATAGCATTGAAGACAATTTGTTAAATGTAAGAAATCTGCTAGAAATATTTTGAACAAAAGAAACAAAAGGATAATACACCATGCCTGCCTAATAGTGTTTAATATGGCCCTTTTAAAAGTTTACCATGATAGATTTGCACATATTTATTTTCAATATTTATATTCTGCATTTTCCAAGGTTAACCATGAATTTTGCTTAACCAGAGTTTTTTTCCAATCTTCTTTGTGCTTTACCATACTTTTACTGTGCTTTACTACACTTGTCAATTTTTGTCATACCATAGACGATAGTAAACATTTATAAGGTGTATTTAAATGTCTTAATGTGAAATAAAAGGACTGATGAACAGGGTTGTTAGTAATATTAATGACACTGAAGAGGGCTGTGTTTTGTTCCCTTGTTTTAAATGCAGTTGGTTTAAATGTAATTCTTACTGTAATAATTGACAGTTTGGGTTTCAGTGTTTAAGGCTACATGCCCAGGTTAAAAACTGAAAATGAAATACTTTCTGTCTCAGCAGAGAAATGGCACACTGGTTGTTAATTGCACGGGAAAAAAATAAGATTTTAAGGATGGTGTTATTTTAATGCATTCACTATGAATTCTGTTCATTTCATTTTAATTACAGAGCACTTCACTGAACTCTATTTACCTAGAAAAGACAGATTGAGGTTTCTCAGAATGGTTCCTCTCATATGTCATTTTCTCTACCCTATTTAATTTACTGCAGTAAAGTTTTCAATCTTTGACCTGTTCGTGGCAGCTGGACCAGAGCATTTGTTACAGCGCAGTGAAAGAAATAGAATGCAGATGGCAACAGCAGCAGTAAGAGACGTAAGGGTCACAGCTAGGGTGGTGCTGTGCTTTCTTTTTTGAACAACTTGAGAGCAAAACAACACTTTCCATTGAAAAAAAAATAAGTTCAGACTGGAGGTTAAACAGTACTAAGAATAACAGACCAGAGAATTATGATGACAGTAAGTAAATTAACTTTTTAACTTTAAACACTTAATCATAAATTATGAGGTAACACTATCAGAAACTTAGTCATGGAGACAAACTTGTCAGCTAATGCCTTCATCAGTTTTTAACAGCATTACTGGACTTGGGGGTACATTTTATCCATGGCTGATTCTAGTGAGGTATAGATTGATCAAGTTACTTTTAACTTTTAGTTTACAAAAGAGGTAATTTGAATCATTTTTATAAAGTGTATGCATAGGTAATGCAGTATGTTGGAAAAATGTACTGTATATATTGAGTATTTATTAAAAATAATAGCAATGTACAAAAGTATAACTTTTCTACACATTGTATAATATAGCAACATACATATATAGAAAGCTGTAATAGCATAATGTGTAAATATTGAGATCAGAAATAAGGTGGAGATGAACCAAAACATTTTACTTAAGATAATAATAATCTTTATTTTCATATAGTGCCTTTCATAGTGGACCACCATCACAAAGCACTTTACAAGATACGAGACTAAGGTGTGTGAACTATACACCAGCTGCAGAGTCACTTACAACAACGTCTCACCCGAAAGACGGAGCACAAGGAGGTTAAGTGACTTGCTCAGGGTCACACAATGAGTCAGTGGTTGAGCCGGGATTTGAACCAGGGACCACCTAGCTACAAGGCTGTTTTTTTTAACAGCCTCCTGTAATACAGTTTTTAAATAAATTACTAAATACAAAAACAAAACAAAAAAACAGCTTCAAATTGCAAACTCATGTTTTTTTTCAACCCCTTATGTTTTGTATGCAATTGTTGTGGGTGTTTCTAATTGCACTCACTCAAATGTGCTATGTACTGGGTTTAGCTGCAGCTCTTGTTGCCATAGATCTCTGTAACCCAGGCTTAATCAGCCCGTGCCTTACAGTCCGAGCCAGTTTAATGAACTGGTGCTAAGGATCTTACTTACCAAAGACCCTTGGACTGATACAGCCTGGGTTACGTATGCCTATAGCAGGCAACTAGAACTTTAAAGCTGCTCCTGAAATCAGGTAAAAGTACTTTACGCAGAAAGTACATTTTAAAAAATAAATCAATATCATCTGGCTTAGAGTGAATCTCCCAAACCAAATGGTTTAAGATTTTCAATTGACAGTCTGTTGAACTTTGTGATCCATCTCACTCATAAGGTTTAGCCCATTTGGCTCATTTTCAGAATATCATGACTGGACACCTTGCCATTCACACAGCAGAAAAATCACCTGCAAACAAATCATATCTCAGACATTAACCGTGGCAAGCTGAAAGCAAAATGTGCAACACACTGTGAAATAGGCATAGAGAAGATCTGAGCAAATCCTCATGTCTTGTAGAGTAACTCCTGGAATCATTTATCTCAGAGGCTGGTGACTGATCCCTTTAAAACACCTGCAAACACCTGCAGACATCTAGATCCAAAATGTTTGGAGGTTAAGTGGTTAGTCATGAAAGTGTTTCCTTAAACTCTGTAAGGAAGCCTTCACTTCATGTCACTGTTTGTTTTCAGATCCTCCACAAGAGCTGGATCTCCAAGTAAAGTCAAGAACAAGACAGAGGTAGCATATTCTTTTATGAGTCTAAAGCTGTCAAGCAAAATGTACTGCTGCATGTAGTGTCCAGGGTTATGATTGAGGTAGTGCATGTAAGGCAGTACTTCAGCTCTGTAACTGCTCTAGCCAACTGGCCTAGCTCTTTTGGACAGTGGATGAGAGTCTGTACCCAGTCTCTCCGCCTGTGCATCGGGTTGCCTCGCCCTGTGATCTCCCTTCGTTGGCCAGAACACTAGCACCTTCTAGACTGTATACCCAATAACATAAACTCATATTAAAACATATACACAGTAGTAAGGTAGGAGATGGCCAAACATTTTGTTGGGTGGCAAATCAGATTTAGCATTTATAAAGTTAAGTGTTTGTGAGATGTTAAAAAGAGATCATGTTGGGAGTTAGCAGCTGTTTCAGAGTTAATGTAGAATAACTGAGGAACATGTGAACTCTGTATTTTGCCAGAGAAGAAATCGGATATTGGAACATGAGTTTCCTAACATGTATAAACAATAGGCTATGTCTGGTAAACTCTGCCCTTTCTTTATTTAAGCCTTTTTTTTGCTGCTTCAGCTGTGGTTTTAGTCTCTGTATAGTTTAAAATTCATAATGAATATAATATGAAGAAACACAAAAAAACATGTTCATGCCAGCTTTAACTGTCACGCAACACTTCCTGCCTAGCTCATAAAAATATACTCCAAATTCCACTTGGATCTAGAGAGAGGTTTACTTGAGGTTCCATTGCTTAAAGAAAATGTACTATGTACAGTATGGAATTGTTGTGAATGTACTCCAGAATGTGCATTGCTGGTATTCTAATGCATGCGAACTTGTGTGAATAGTGGCTTCTATTCTAATGCATCTTGCTAATACCCAATCAGATCGTACTCCAGCACCTCAATAGGCGATGCCATGAAGAAGGTTGAGGAGCCCCCTACACCACCCCCGAGGCCACAGAAAACACACTCCCGAGCATCTTCTCTGGACCTCAACACAATCTTCCAGCAGAGTAGTCAAGGTGGCTTAAAATCGCTCTTTCTTATAATGCAAAACTGGTGGGGGAAAAAAAACACATTGTCACATCGATTACATACAGCGCTTCCTTGTTGTTTTTTTTTTCTGTTGGATAATTTGAGAGTTTGGTTTCATGCTTTAGGCTGTGTGGCAAGTCAACTGTACTTGCACTGTACTTTGCTGGCCTTCAGTAATTCACGTTTTTTCGTATTTCATAGATAACAACGGAGCAGTGTACAGTACACGCACATTCAATCTCTAAAAAAACAATCAATATCAGGGCCTATATCCTGTCAGTTTTGCTTTCGAATAGGATATCAGCTAAGCTGTCCATGACAAGCTGCTACTTGTCCAGGGGCATACCTGATAGACTGGACTGTTTGCTTAAAAGGTATGTGTTGAAGTAGGGTTCTGAATGCAGTTGATGAGCTAACACAGCAGAGAACTATCAAAGGGACCAAAATACGAGTGTTAACTAAAAACAGGTCAAATTTTATTAATTGATTCTATAGTAAACTCAACACATATTTTAAAAAGACTTATAAAGAAAAAAGACTCATATTTGGTGTGGATACCAAATAATGCACCTCATTGGGATACATTCTATATTTGATGTTTCCCAGGCAACCCCAGTAACAAATTGCAGCTGTTTTTGCATCTTCATTGGATTCAGTTTAACTAGGGAATAAAAAATAATCAGTTTTGACCGAGTACACGCTTGACTTCCTCTTAATTCATAATAAGAACTTCCCCTTGTCCTTTATTACTTTATGGGATTGTATTATTTGGCACAAATTAAAGTAACTATTTAATATTGTTCATGTTAAAGAACAGAGTTTAGAATAAGAACTATAGAAATATCACTGCCTTGTATAGACTGGAGAAGGTGCTGCCAACAGCATGGAAAGGTATATGATTTTTTAAAAAGGAAATCAAAGGCAATGCTTTAGGACTTGTCTTTCAACAGCATACATAATTGTTTCTGAAAGCTTGTGTGCAACAACAGTATGAAAAACCTTATATCATTATTGAAGCAACAGAATCACTCAATGATTATAAACATCCCAAAAAAAAAAAAAAACATAAGGGAGAAGTTAAAAAAAGACACAAGAATTGTTTTTAATTTTTTGTTATTTTGTGAAGCAAATCCAGCGTGTTGCTTGTGGTTACTATATGATTTCTAATGTCCTGTAAATCTTTTACTTTAGGCTACAAGGGTGGTTGGCTGCCCCCACCAGCACTCCCTCCAAGGCCTTTGGCAGCACAGGTATAAACCAAAGCAGTGAAGCTCCGGCACACAGTGAATTTGTACCCACTTGGACTGTCTCCCTGGGATATTCTTCAGGGGCATCCCCCATGTTTCCAAGTTGTAGCCAGTGAAAGTACAATATATATATATATATATATATATATATATATTATATATATATATATATATATATATATATATATATATATATATATATTGAGTTATCAAGCTAGTTAAACTGTAGTACTGAAATGCCAGTGTCAACGAAGGTATCAATTCCCATCTAGCAGTATGTATGGTGCTTATACAGAACAAGAATCTGTTAGCTCTCATTACCATAACAGCTTCTTAGCAAATTTGAAATAATTTTTCACGGTTTTAAATTAATTGGCCTTATCAAGTACATTGAAATGTACTTGCAATACACAACTGTTCCTGTTCACTTCCATAGGTTTATTGGGGTATTGTTCTCTAAGTTTGTAAGATATCTCTCCTTTCTTTTAATTATCGTCACGCATGACTGAAGTAGCAGTTACTTCTTTCAGACTAATGCCAGACCCAAGGCATTTTATGGTGCTGGGTCTATTGTAATGAACTGAAGTTTGATCTTTAAAACGTCTTGGGCTTGCTAGTAGTCTAATATTGCTGACATCCAAAAAAACTTTTTTTTTGTATATGGAATTGTTTCTAACATTGAAAAGTGAATCTGGGGCGAATAAAAGTTAAGTGCTTACCTCGCAACAGTGCAGTCATATTTCAAATCAGGCAGGACTAACAGGAAAAAAGGAAGCCAATTAATCCTCACTTGCAGGCAATATGGGGGACTTAATTGGAGAATAAATCAGTGTGCACACTGCTGTTCTTAAGTTGTTGGTTGATTTATATAGATAGATAGATATTGTAAAACTTCAAAAAAAAAAAAAAAGCTTAAATGAGATCTAAACCCTATTTCTAATGTTAATACTTTCTAACATTTATAAAATGACTGTAACCCGGACTTGAACCTGCTAAAGTGTGGCTTGCAGGCTAACTGCTCTGTCATCACCACTTTAAATCATACAGCTTCCTTGCGGGTGGATAGAAAACTGCTTAATAGAATCTCTGGTTAATTGAATCAAGACAAAACCTGCTTATTGAATTAACCACTTTAGGTGATTTAAAAGTTATACAGATGGGGGCTCCCGTGTGGCGCATCCAGTAAGGTGCTCCACATGGAGTGCAAGATGCACCCTATAGTATGGATGTCGCCAGTTCAAGTCCAGGCTATTCCTTTGCTGACTGAGGACAGGAGCTCCCAGGAGGCAGCACTGAATTGACCAAGCACCACCCAGGGGTAGGGAAGGTTAGGTCAGCCAGGGTGTCCTCAGCTCACCATGCACCAGCAACCCCCATGGTCTGACCATGCACCTGCAGGCTTGCCTGTCCAGGGCTGTGTTGTCCTCCAACACTGTAGCTCTGGGTGGCTGCATGGTGAGCCTGCAGTGTGAAAAGAAGCAGGCAGCCCCTCCCTGAGCTAAAAAAAAAAAATAATAATTGGACACTACTAAATTGGGGGGAAAAAAAACAAAAAACTAATTGGGAACTACTAAATTAAACATATATAATTTTTACCACAGTGTACTGTCAGGATTTCACTGTAAACATATACAAATTAATTCTCAATAATCAATAATAAATATCTACACCATGACAAATCATTCTTTGTGAACTGGTTCTGTGTTTGACTCTGTTTTTCAGATTCCACACTTTGTTTCCAGCACAGAAACAACATCACAGCAAAAGCCAGTTCGGAAACTCAACTTCGCAGATTTCAGCAAATTCAGTGAAGAGGTAAAAAGATGCCAGTGATAATACACCTGGGGTTTGTCCTGTTTGCAAACTGTCTATGTTATAAAACTAGCAAAAAAAAACAAACAGTTATTTCTTACTAGTTATATAATATTTACAGTTTTATGTGTGTTCTCTTTTTTTTCTCAAACAATTGAGGCATTGCACTGTTTGCATATAGAACAAAATCTGCTCCAGATGGCTTCCATCAAATAGAAAGAAAGAGTTTTTAGTGCTGCTGTCATTTTTTCCTAAAATGTATAAGACAAATGCTTGTGAAGGTGATAGAGAGATTATGTATTTCCAGTGTGGGATGAAAAGGTAACCTACTTAAAAATGTAAAGATTGTTCTGCAAAGGGTCATGTACTACAGTTCACTCAAAGAATGAAGGTTGACAGTAGTGTGTGGTGGGTCTGCACCAACTCATTCTAGCGCTGCTGTTTTTGTCACAGGCTAAGTTGGTCCACTGCTGTGTTGATCCTTTTCTACCGTCTAATGGAATGCTAATCCACAAAGTGCTTTCCGAAGGGGTTTAGACGAATTCATGTGCAAAGAGTAAAAAGCAGGACTGCAAAACAACAAAGCAGTAAATTGAAACCTACAAAGTATTCCTAATGAAAATAAAGAGTTTTATATTGGTCTCCAGCCATTGCTATGGCAACTTTTGATTGCCATGGAGACGTGATTCCTAGTTTTAAAAGCATTACTTGTGCTGTTTTTGAACCAATTTTGATCTATTAGAACAAATTACCTGCCTGTCATATTGACTCTCATTTTGTCTTGAGGATTTGTTTCTCTTATTTATGTTTTTTCATGTTGGTATTCAGTCGACCCAGGGTGCTTTATTAGGAACTTTCATGACATGAAACAGTTGTTGACTAGGCTTTAAATTGGGTTCTATAGAAGTCAGTCTGAAATTCTGACATGCACAGCAGTGACCTTTCAGAAATAGTGTAACCCTCTGCCTTTACATTAGTGATGCCTCTGAAACCCATCCATTCTGCAATATTGTTTTATCACTGGTCTATTACCCTGTATTACGAATTTCAGAATCTTCATCCACCAATCATAAATGACTGCAGAATATTCTGGTAGTATGTCCTGCATTTAATTTAAATAAATATATATATATATATATATATATATATATATATATATATATATATATATATATATATCATAATGGACTGCTGAAAGCTATGTTTAAAAGGTGCCTTTAGGCAATATTCTTGATTGTAAACCTAGAAAAGAGAAATCACATGATCGATTTTAGGCAGGCAAGATTTACAAGTCATGACGGGTTCCAAAATAGACAGATTCCGGATTGTAGCGGGTACAGTGTCACATCATAAGGATTTGGTTATGACTCAGAAATTATGATACAGTGTATAGAATGCCGAAATGTAGAGGGGCTAGATTAGACTATTAGACTGTTTTACTATCAAACAGAAGCAGTGATGTAACGATCCCACATCTAAATAATGCCCCATGTACAGTGAGTTTCAAACCGTTTGGATGCAAGGCCTGCTGTCAGCTGCTTATTGTGCTCCAAAGTGTTTATTTACCTGAACGAGTTTAACACAGTTTTACTTCATTTATTTGTGAAATATGATCAAGTTGTGGATTAGTTATTGGTGAGAGGTGTTATATCCACTGGATTGTTTAAGGCTATTAATAATGTACTTTTCCTATTTGGCTGTGGAATTGTATGATCTTTTCCTCTTGTAGAATGAATATGATATCCCCACAGAAGCCATTCGATGTTCTCATTAAATCATTGTACAACTCTGATTAGAGACATAAGCCAGGGTCTGCTGCAGGACTGAATTAATTTGGGGTGTTTGCATTCACCCTTATAGAGATTGCCTGTCTTCACTTTCATTATTGTGAAAACCTTATGTTATATGCAAATCTTCCCTCAGTAGAGATACAACATAGGGATTTTACAAAATATTAGAAAACACCTACCATATCACTGTCAATATGGTATAGGTCCTCTTCTGGTTTGACCATTGCTCAGTGACAGCTGCTGTTAGTTTGTGGAAGTCAGGGCTGGACTTTTCCTGAGTCTATTGCTTGTTCCCATTTGCACATATGCAACTATGATTGAGTGTGAAATTGATCCAGCTTTTCACAAGAGCAGCAGAGCGATATCAACACAATTGGAAGGCTGGTGAATTAATTTGACCTTTGTGTAAAGTTCGGTTGTATATTCATTTTTGGAACTTCTTTTGCGTTTTACAGGCTGGTTACATGGAGCAAATGGAAACATGGCATGAATCAGTTTTGAGAAACATTAATAAACAGTACATTCTTGAATACAAAACCACCTGCCAAACTATGTACTATGCACCTAAACTATGTTCCCTTCTTTTATAAAGTGCAGACTTGAATGCTCTGATTAGTCAGCCAGGTCCTAAAATTAAGCTTCATTCAACCTGTGATAAATCTTTACTTCCTCCCATATTTTAGACAGCTAACATCTGTAGGTCTTACAGGCTGAACTCATTTCACCTAACCTTTTTTTTTTTTCCTAAAAGCTTCCAAGAAAGAGTTTTCATTTGGAGCTATCGGCAGTTAATTTTACTGGTTATGAAAGTTATTTAAGACCCCCACACACATGGCAATGGCTTCGGGCCCTTTGAGTTAACCAGTTTTGTCTTTGTTCTGGACCTAAGGGGAATGCCATTGAGTTTGCATTTATATTGTGTTTATTTCAGTTACTGGTATGTTTATGGATAATTACTCACTCAAGTCCAATTTTCAGTGAGGCTCTAGAGCAATGTTGTATAACATTACATAATCCCAGGAAAGAATCTAACATTAAGTTTGTTAAGGGTATCAGTGGGCTGTACTTCTGTCGTTGTGGGTCCAGAGAAAGAATGAAAACGCTACCACACCAAAATGTTCAGCTTAAGAAGCGGAATTGAATGCGGGCCTGTAAAATATGGAATAAATTGATAGAAAGGTATGAAGCCTATTTACAGTAAACATTTTTTTAACTTAGTTTTTAAGTAGTAGTTTTAGTTTACTTAGTTTGAACACATTTCATCCTTTTAATACACTTCTAAAGGTTTAGTGAGGTATCATAACGCCATAGCAAAGTGCAGTAACGCTATAGCACAATCACTGTGAAGATTTGTTTAGTTGAGCTCAGGAAAGCATAGTAAATCAGTTAGAATCCTAATTACAAATCACCTCCCTGTTGTAAAATTTAAGTGTTCGGAAGACATCTAATTTAGCTGAGATGGGCTTCTTGTGAACCCTGATCAAAACTTTTTAGTTAACATTTAAAAAACATTAAGTGACCGAACCATTAGGTCAACATTCCTGAGTGGTGCGAAAACACACACTAACAAATGAATACTTTGCTAAATACTTTGTTATAAAATGAAAAAAAAAAGTGTTGCACACTACTGTAAAAATGCTTGTTCAGTAAGTTTTTTTTTTTAAAAAGCTGTCATCTTTTTTAAGTAGTTGAATTCAGTTTAAGAAAAGTATCTAACCATGTTTCACGTACCTGATTAATAAAGACCACGGTCTAGTCATGGTTCATCAAGCCAGCTCTGTACTTTAAGTAGGGTGTTGTTATTCTATGTTCAGGCACTGCAGACTGATTGATACACAGTATGAAGACTTCCATCGTTTATGTTGTTTGTCAACAAGCCTATGGAAAATTATTCCTGGGTTGTATTATTATGTCTTTGCCACATGATGGCACTGCTAGGAGCAAAAGCTGCTAGCAACCTGGAAGGCAAGAACCAGCAGCAAAATGCTGTTTCAGCAACAGACAACACTGTATACACAGCACTGCACATAATGAAAGTTTCATTATCTCAGACAGCTAATGGCTTAAACATTTCATCACAAATATTTTAATTAACTGAATCAAGGAAGTTGAACAAGGTTTCATAAGAGACCTGTCTGTGTGGATCAGGAACAGTGTGCTTTGGAACAAATAGAGGATACTCCATGTAATGTAGTTATTCCATGAATTTTTCAATTTATACTGTATAACAAAGGGTAACGAGAGTAAACAATGTTTAACTTCAACTCAACAGCTGCCTTTCTTTATATCAAGCTCATCACCAGTATCTCTGTGCCCCATTCTTGGGCAACATGTAGCCCCAGGATTACACAGTTGGTACCTTGTGTACCACTGAAACCCAGGACCTCTGTCTTTCAATATGCAGATGTTATCACAACAAATGCACCGCCACATCTCCCTAATCATCAGGAGTGTAGAGCAACCCTCACTGCATGACAGGCTGACTCGCGTTCCAGTTCTAAAGATTGTGTCCATAATAATAAAGTGAAAAACAGAACTTGTCTTTAAAATTAGCTGTAAAAACATGACAGTTGGACTGATAAGGGATGTGCTCAGAGAAAGCTGAATGTTGAGTTTCATAAAGATGGACTGGTGATTTACTCTAGCAAAATTTAAATCGCATTTAATTTTGTCACATACATAACCAATAGCAAAAATAGACATCTGTAGTAAACCAGGGAATTGGATCATAACTTATGGTTAGGCAAGGAGAGAGTGGGGCGCTGAGTGGGAGGAGGGGACCTCGGAGGATTTATCTTGTTTTTATTGCCTATCATGCGTGCCTCGCTTGTCGTTTTCAGTTTATAAATTGCTGTCTGATTTGCTTTGCAGGAAGAAAACGCTGTGAAGAATGATGCTCAGGGTCAGCTGGGCAAGGCCGCTGGAAGCTCGGAAGAACGCAGCTCACTTAAAAAAGTAAGACCTGTAAGTTAAATAAACATGCACTGTAACAGTGCGCTGTGATGAGGAGATGTACTGTTTTCTCCTGGCTTCTCCTTCCCACTAGCTTTTGACGTCACCAGATATTAGAACCAGAATGACATCTGACAACCTGTCAGTCAGACCTACAATCAACGTGGCTCTAAAAGGCAGCCTGGGAAAAAAGTGTTTGTTATTTGTACTCTTGCAGATCTCTCTGGGCGAGTGCTTACGTGGCACTTTTCACACTACACTTTAAAGCACCACTATATCACATTTTAAACATCCAGAATGTGCAGAACTGTCACAAATGGACTGCCCCAGAGCTATTAGTACAGATCAGAGAAGATGAAGTCTGTACTGTACAGTGAACTCACTGTGACCCAGGCTTGGGTAGTTATTTGGGGAGGGGGTCATCCTTTGGTTAATTTAAGCTCAATCTGTGTAAAACAAGGTAAGCAAACACACAAGGTTTAGGGCATCACATGATTTAGGTAGGTCTAATTTGTAATTTGTGACATTTTTTTTTTTATGTAAATGTTAAAGCACTCTGGAGGAGTGAACCATTATTACATGTGTTGTGTTTAAACTTTATGTATCATGTGCTGAGGAGAACTGATTATGGTCTATCAGCCAATGCAAAATGGACTACATACTGCACAGTAAACCTTTTTTTTTTCTTTTTTTCCTTTTAGGATATATTGCCGGCTCAGCCTCCATTGAAACCAATCCGCAGGAAATACCGTCCAGAGAGTCAGAACCTAGACAACCAGGATCCCACCCCACCCCTGCCACCTCCTTCCTCCTTCTCTGCTCCCGGGACCAAACCACATCCTCCTGTCCAAAAGTAATAACCTGGGGAGGGGCTGCAGGGTTATGACTCTTCTAGGGGTTGTAAATATGAGCACTTTAGGATAGGGATCTATTATAAACAGTTATATGTGTATATATGAGTTTTGTAATAATATATGCAGTGCTTCCTCTATTTCACAATTTAATAATTCATGAATTTTGTTAATTCACTGTTAGGCCATGTTGACAGTAAGATGTCTAAATGTTACGGTATAAAGGCTCTTAATTCACTGCGTTCAATATTTCCCTGTCTTATGTGTAGTGAAATAAAGTGGCAGCACGGTATAGTAACATTTTTCTAACCTGTTCCAGCAAAACATTTCAAAAGTGCATGGTATTAGTTCTAAGCATAGTCGATAACTGGTAAGAGCATAATTAATAACATGTTTATAGATTGTATATAAGCACTTAGAATGGATCCCTAAACCAAAGTAGGGCCAATATTGTTACCTAAGAGTTAAGGATAGGAGGTGAGTTCACCAGTCATTTCTAGAAGACTCACTGATGTGTGCAAAAGATTGCATAACAATCTAACCAAACCGTATAATTCCTTACAGAATTGTATTTATTTCCAGAACTTTCCAATAACAATAACTGGATAGAATAATACATAACAATTCTGTAACTTTACACAGTAATAATAATAGAATGGGGTAATGCATTACAAGTAAATTAGTAATGTACTGCGTGTTGGCACTCAAGCCTGAATTGTTATTGGAGTATTTGTGATTCTGTGCCTTCAGGTCATTGTGCTTGAACACTTCCCTGGTGGGGGCCTTCTGAAAGCAAGTGGATCAAAGAGATGCCAATGTGTGTCTTTGATCCAGTTTTCAAAGGATTTTTTATTGAGATATGGATTACTGGAAATGTACAGTGAAGAGGAGCCTGTTTGCCCTTTAGCCCTGGTATTATATGAACACATTTTTTTAATCTCACACATTCCTGTAGATACCCTTACAAGACATAGTAAAAGATTCAAAGCACTAACTGTGAAGTGCTGTGTATATTCAAACTCTTCTATTAAAAGTAAAGGCACTTACATTTTTTTATTAATTATATTTTTATAATTTATTAGTCACCAATTGATTTTTTAAATTTTTTTTTGTTATCATTTTCTCCCATTTTAGACTAGCCAATTATTTTTAGGCTCAGCTTACCACTACCACCCCCGTGCTGACACAAGAGCAGCGAAGACGAATACATGCTGTCCTCTGAAGCATATGCTGTCAGCTGGCCGCTTCTTTTCACAATATAGACCCACTATGCAGCCACCTCAGAGCTACAGCGTCGGAGGACAATGCAGTTCTGGGCAGCTTACAGGCTTACAGGGGTTGCTTGTGTGCGATGAGCCAAGGACACCTTGGATGACCTAAGCCCCCCCCCCCCCGGGGAATGAAAATGCTAAAATGTTGGATATTCTGTCAAAAAAAAATGTCAGTATGATACAATGTATAAAGGTGTGAGGTCATTATTTGAGGAAGTACCCATCAATAAAACTGTGGCTGATGGTTATTGATGTTTAAGTCAGTTACAGCATCTTGTGTTGTCTGCTAACAGTCATCTATTGTCTTTCTATACTACTTTGCAGGCAGTCATCCAGGCAGAAGAGGGCTATTCAGACTGCCATCCGCAAGAATAAAGAAGCCAACGCAGTCCTGGCCAGACTGAACAGCGAACTCCAGCAGCAGCTCAAGGTGAGAAAGCCTTGTCTATCTAACAACAGCTTGACTCTAAGTTTCTCCCAGCAAGATAATAATTCTCCTGATGAGCAGGATATAGAAGCGGGCATATGTGTTGTTACGTAGGGGCATTTAGCCAGTCCAAGGTTACAGAACAACCCTGGCTTAGTATTATTTAAGTGCGTGCAGGCCAAGAATTGGAGACATATATATATATATATATATATATATATATATATATATATATATATATATATATATATATATATATACAGTACTGTGCAAAAGTTTTATGCAGGTGTGAAAAAATGCCATAAAGTAAGAATGCTTTCAAAAATAGACATGTTAATAGTTTATATTTATCAATTAACAAAATGCAAAGTGAGTGAACAGAAGAAAAATCTAAATCAAATCAATATTTGGTGTGACCACCCTTTGCCTTCAAAACAGCATCAATTCTTCTAGGTACACTTGCACACAGTTTTTGAAGGAACTTGGCAGGTAGGTTGGCCCAAACATCTTGGAGAACTAACCACAGTTCTTCCGTGGATTTAGGTAGCCTCAGTTGCTTCTCTCTCTTCATGTAATCCCAGACAGACTCGATAATGTTGAGATCAGGGCTCTGTGGGGGCATACCATCACTTCCAGGACTCCTTGTTCTTCTTTACGCTGAAGATAGTTCTTAATGACTTTCGTCATGTTTGGGGTCATTGTCATGTTACAGAATAAATTTGGGGCCAATCAGATGCCTCCCTGATGGTATTGGATGATGGATAAGTATCTGCCTGTACTTCTCAGCATTGAGGAGACCATTAATTCTGACCAAATCCCCAACTCCATTTGCAGAAGTGCAGCCCCAAACTTGCAAGGAACCTCCACCATGCTTCACTGTTGCCTGCAGACACTCATTTGTGTACCGCTCTCAAGCCCTTCGGCGAACAAACTGCATTCTGCTACAGCCAAATATTTCAAATTTTGACTCATCAGTTCAGAGCACCTGCTGCCATTTTTCTGCACCCCAGTTCCTGTGTTTTCGTGCATAGTTGAGTCGCTTGGCCTTGTTTCTATGTCGGAGGTATGGCTTTTTGGCCGCAAGTCTTCCGTGAAGGCCACTTCTGACCAGACTTCTCCGGACAGTAGATGGGTGTACCAGGGTCCCATTGTTTTCTGCCAATTCTGAGCTGAAGGCATTGCTGGACATCTTCCAATTGCGAAGGAAAGTAAGCATGATGTGTCTTTCATCTGCTGCAGTAAGTTTTCTTGGTTTTTCTCTACCTTAAAATTTCTGCCTGGGAGAGACCTTGCTGATGCAGTATAACTACCTTGTGTCTTGTTGCTGTGCTCAGTCTTGCCATGGTGTATGACTTTTGACAGTAAACTTTCTTCAGCAACCTCACCTTGTTAACTGAGTTTGGCTGTTCCTCACCCAGTTTTATTCCTCCTACACAGCTGTTTCTGTTTCAGTTAATGATTGTGTTTCAACCTACATATTGAATTGATGATCATTAGCACCTATTTGGTATAATTGTTTAATCATACACCTGACTATATGCCTACAAAATCCCTGACTTTGTGCAAGTGTACCTAGAAGAATTGATGCTGTTTTGAAGGCAAAGTGTGGTCACACCAAATATGGATTTGATTTAGATTGTTCTTCTGTTCACTCACTTTCCATTTTGTTAATTGATAAATATAATCTATTAACATGTCTATTTTTGAAAGCACTCTTACTTTACAGCATTTTTTCACACCTGCCTAAACTTTTGCACAGTACTGTGTGTGTGTGTATGTATGTATGTATGTATGTATATATATATATATATATACACACACCATACCATACCTGTACAGTGCCGATAGAAATTCTACACCCCCTGAACTTTTTTCACATTTTGTTATGTCAGTACAGCAGTTTCATGCATTTAAATGAGGATTTTTTTTCCTCCACTTATCTACACACCATACTCCACTGTTAAGGGAAAAAATGTTTTTATTGAGAAAAAAAATCATATATTAAAAATAGAAAACCAAAAGATCATAATTGGATAAGTCTCCACCCCCCTGAGTTAGTAGTTGGTGGAAGCACTTTTGGCAGCAATTACAGCTGTGAATCTGTTGGGATAGGTCTCTACCAACTTTGCACACCTAGATTTGGCAATATTTGACCATTCTTCTTTACAAAACTGTTCAAGCTCTGTCAAGTTCCTTGGAGAGCGTTGATGGACAGCAATCTTCAAGTCATGCCACAAATTTTTGATTGGATTTAGGTCGGGGCTCTGACTGGACCACTCAAGGGCATTTAGCTTTTTGTTCCTTAGCCACTCCATTGTAGCTTTGGTTGTGTGCTTTGGGTCATTGTCATGCTGAATGGTGAACTTCCGTACCAGTTTCAGCTTTCTTGCAGAGGGCAGCAGGTTTTCCTCAAGGACTTCTCTGTACTTTGCTCCATTTATTTTCCCTTCTATCCTGACAAGTGCCCCAGTCCCTGCCGATGAGAAATTTCCCCATAACATGATGCTGCCACCACCATGCTTCACAGTAGGGATGGTGTTCTTTGGGTGATGCTCTGTGTTGGGTTTGCATTTAGGCCAAAAAGTTCCACTTTAGTTTCGTCAAACCACAAAACTTTTTGCCACGTGGCTACAGAATCTCCTGAGTGGTTTTTATATACTTCAAATGGGATTCAAGGTGAGCTTTCTTGAGTAATGGCTTCCTTCTTGCCACCCTATCATACAGGCCAAATTTGTGGAGTGCTTGGGATATTGTTGTCACATGCACACTTTAACCAGTCTTGGCCATAAAAGCCTGTAGCTCTTGCAAAGTTGCCATTAGCCTCTTGGTGGCCTCTCTGATCAGTCTCCTTTCTTGCTTGGTCATCCAGTTTGGAGGGACAGCCTGATCTAGGCAGGGTCTTGGTGGTGCCATACACCTTTCACTTCTTGATAATCATCTTGACCGTGCTCTAAGAGATGTTCAAGGCCTTTGATATTTTTTTTATAGCTATTCCCTGATCTGTGTCTTTCAACAACTTTGACCCTGAGTTCTTTTGAAAGCGCCTTGGTGCACATGGTTGAGTCTTTGCTTTGAAATGCACTACCCAGCAGAGGGAACCTACAGGAACTGCTGAATTTATCCTGAAATCATGTGAATCACTACAATTTAACACAGGTGGAGGCCACTTAACTTGTCGTGTGATTTTTGAAGGCGATTGGTTACACCTGAGCTAATTTAGGATTGCTATTACAAGGGGGGTGAACACTTATCCAACCAAGCTATTTCAGTTTTTATTTTTTATTAATTTTCTACAAATTTCTAGAACATTTTTTTCACTTGGAAGTTGTGGGGTAGGATGTGTAGATAAATGAAAAAAAAAAACTATTTTAATGCATTTTAATTCCAGGCTATAAGGCAACAAAAGGTGAACATTTTGAAAGAGGACTTTCTATAGGCACTGTATATATACCATATGGTACTTTTTCCTAGACACAGGTCTCTCCACTTCCTTCACACACACACAACAGACATTTCAGACCTGTTTAAATACCTGCCAGGTGTTCCTCATTCCATTAGAGCCAGGTGTTCCTTATTTCTGGCTCTAATTCCAACCTGAGGCATTCTGGGTGATGTAGTCCTGCTACCCGTTTTAACCCCAGGACTACATTTTCATTTTCCTCCCCCTACTCTGCCACTAATATATATATATATATATATATATATATATATATATATATATATATATATATATATATATATATATATATATATATATATTGTGGTATTAGTATAATTTCCAAGTCTATCTTAATTTCTGCCATTTATTTCCATTACAAGAACCTGAACTCTCAGAAGCTCCTCGTCAGCTTGCCTTCCATGTAACCATTCATTAATTTTCTTAAGACTGAAATCTTGTTTTGAGTGTCGACAATTTTTAAATGAGAAGTTGAGCATTGAAATGTCTGTAAAGGACGATCAGTACATTTGCTGACAGCCGTATTTGCTTAATGCTTCTAATAATCATTTAGGACAGTACATCAAGCCTCAGGAAGCAAATTCATTTATTGCAGTGAATTGCTAGCACTATAGAAGTGTTGTAACACTTATGCCAATTACAGAATTGCCTGTAGGAAGATGAAATTCTGAGAAAAGGTTTTTGAAACAGGTGTGGCATTACCTAAGAAAAGAAAAAAAAAGTGATCTTCCGGAACCCTGTAACAAAAGGGTCACTTTTCTGCTTCTTTAAATTGCCCTGGCGTAACCTCAGCTGTCTTTATTGTAGAACAGCTGTGTTTGTGTTGGTGAGTGTTTGAAAAGCAGCATCAGAGTGGAGAAATATATGAGTAGGATTAGTCTCTGTGACAGTTACCAACACCTGTAGAGGGCAGAGAATGTACAATGAAGAACAGCAATGCTATAATATTGTCGCCAAGAAGTATTGAGGTCCTGTAATTTTGGAGACCCCAATAGTAATTTAGTTGTCTGAATTCACTGTTTCTTGTTAATTATTAAATAATAAACTCAGAAAAAATATCAGTACTTTTAAAAAATACATATGCATTAAGAATATTATAATCTTTTGGATTTAGTTCAGCAACTTGATCAGATCAGTTTCAACTCTTCAGCTCTTGAAGAATCTTCTTTCAGCAACTTCTTGATTTTGATCCGTCAGTGTTTTATTGGTTTTAGAACTGAAGATGGATTTTGAGCTGATAGCCTTGATGTTTTCACCCTAGTATTAAAAGATTTTATCGAAAACAATATTATTGCCTGCTGGAGAATAACAGTATATTAGCTGTGTCTTACTGTATGCGTGTGTGTGTGTTTCTGAGTGTCAGTTTGTAAATCCATTAAAGTTGCTAACAATTCCTGTTTCCCACGGGACTGCCCATGATTATATTGATGCTTCCTCAGATCCCCAGTGAATTGGTAATGGTTCTGAAATGTGCATTAACTGCTACAATTGATCCCCCAGCTCTTCCACATTAAGCATGAACGGTGGTGTGCATTTCATGCTAGTATAATAGAAAGGCACATTGAGGGTGATAAATAAACCAGCCGTGTGTCCTCATCTGTTCTCTGTGTCTGGTAAATGTCAGTTACTTAAAACACACACCCACAAGCATGCGTATAGTCCACACATAGGCATACATACACATTCATTCAATTACTCCTTCAGAAGGAAACATTAACACTTTATCTGCTGAGGTGAAATTAAGTGACTTGCAGCAAACAAAAAACAGAAGTTGACTTACAGTTTGTTTCAAGCCAAGGTAATACAGCAAATATTAAGGTACCTAAATCTGCAGAGCAGTCAGACGATATTGTATTCAGATTTGGCAAGTCTTTATTTCGTGTCTTGACAATTAAACAAAAGCAAGTGACTTGCTACATAATGTTTGAGTCATGTGAAGGACAGGACATTTACATGGCACAGGGGTTTCTCATTTTTGTGGTCTAGTCACAGAAATGCACACAGCAAAGTTTAATAGCCTGTATCACCTAATAAACAAGCAAACAAGATTGTTAATGCAAAGCAGTATTGTCAAGCCATTTTGTTTTACTGACATTCAGACTTACAGTGGCCTTTGTTTACTGACACAATTTTTTTTACTAAAAAAAATCAGAAACATTATAAAATAGAATACTTTTAGTACTTCTGTTTCTTTAGGTCTTAATTACTTCTTATGGTCATACATGGACACATTTGCAGGCTGGATCATTTGCTTCGTCGGTTTGAAGCTGGTGCTGTTTTTAACAGCAGTCTTGATAGTCAGAATTTATTCCCAGAATGTCTGTAGACAGTTGATTTCTTATTTCTGTTTTTACAAGGTTCATCTGAAATAAAAAAAGAAACTTGTTCTAATTCTGCAGTACTGTGTGGCAGTATTCATCAGCTGCCAGATCCTGTCTAAGATCTGTCAAGTCAGTTACTTACAATACATACATTACATTTCTAGGCTAGCATGCATATTTCCAATATCAATCTGTGGGAAAAGAATTGCAAGCTGGACGATGTCTCTGAAGCTCGTTGTGCTTTGACTACTTGGTTGAAGAACGTGTATTAATTCCAGCACAGTATTGTTAATTGGAACTTCTTTTGATACTTTTCAGTGCCATCAGAGAAGGTGCAGGTATGTGGCAATCGAGCTGATTAGGAAAGCCGCAAAGCAATACAAAATATACCATCCTTTATTTAGATCCCAAATCACTGACACTTTTTGTCATTTACAGGTTTACGGACAGTGTGACTTTTTACTGACTATCCGTAAATTTACAGACAGTTGGCAACCTTGTTGCAAAATTATCAACAACATTACCACCTGGAATATAATAACACCTTCCCAACAGCGCCCTTTCCCATATATAATTGTGTGGGCACTACCAGGATAGTCAGCAACCACATGCAGGATTTCCATTTGAGAATCACACACATGGAATTAAAGCGCTTCCTGATCCAGAATATGCTCCCTTTCACTTGGGGGTGACAGTGCTATGTGAGTATAATCAATAGCACCCATCACATTGGGGAAGCCGGCCACCTGGTAGAGGCCCACTTTCAAGTCCTGTAAACCTGTCCTCTGTGTGGGAAATCTTATTTAATTCCCTGTGAGGTTCAGCAGGGCATGCAATACCTGCTGGAAACACCTTGAAAAGGTGGGTTTGAATCACCTTGCAACTAAACCCACAGTAGATTGAAAGGAGCCAGAGCCTAAGTACTGTCATAAACAGAGAAGCTTCACTAGACCAGGCACATCTTTATTCCTGGCAGTTGTTGGCTCAGATCATCTTGTAGCTGATCATACGAAGCAATATAATCTCTATGCTCAATCGATACCTTCCCACCACCTCCTCCTCAGTGAGGCCTAGGTTCCCTTCTCCTCCTAGGCCTCCTTATTGTTATGCATTTATTGTAATACACTTCTTATTGTAATGCATCGTTCTCTGGTATCAGAAAAAGAGACCATATTCCTCCTGTTTTGGCCTCTCTGCACGGGCTCCCTATTCAGTGTAGACTTGATTTTAAATGTTTTGCTTTTAACTTCTAAGACCCTGAATGGATTAGCACCCAGTTACAGGAATTGTTGAACCCCATTTACTCCTAACCACACCCTTATTGTTTTTAAGACAAAATTGAAAATATTTTTATAAAATAGATTTTCAATCTAATATCCCTTTCACACACAAATGCTGCTATTGAGCCATCTCTGAGGTGTTTTAGTTTTTTTTTAGAATACCGATTCACACAGCACGAAATTGCACAATCTATGCCGGTGTAATATTGTCATAACCCTTTCACACAGCCAAAGGGATCATGTGAATACAACTTCCAAACCAGTCAGTCAACGGATCGTTTTCATGGAAACGGAAAACAAACAAAATCACAAAACCAAATAAGTAAATTTGGCTGCATTTTGTTAGCTTTTAATTTTCAGTTATATTATACAATCTATAACAACATGTTTAGTGTCAAATTGCAGGAGCTTCAGGCATAGTGTAGGTTGCGTATTTTATTACAAAGGCGGCAACACAATATATTTAAAAGAAAGACTGTCCAGCTCTTCAGGCAAAAGCAGAGGGCAGAAATACGGTGGATGCTGGTATTTACTATATATAAAGGATGCTCATGTGAACGCTCCACTTGGGTAATGGAACAAGAACATTGTGATATATTTTGGAACCAAACACACAAGATTTTTGTATAGTGAGTGGGGGAAAAACATTTCCACGTGGGAAGAGAAACATTAGCTGAACTGGATGCCTCATTTAAGTACATTATCATAAAGTTCACCTATTCATTCTGATTACCATAGTGTGTAAGACTAAATTTAGCGCATGTGCTATTTTCAGAATAGTGAATTGGCCACCAAATTAAAGTGCGCACAAATTTTTTGCACGTCTTAATAAGAGGCCCTTAGAGGAATTGTAGAAATATGTCCCCCCCCCCCCCCCCCCCCCCCCCACCCCACCCCCCCCCCAAACCCACCCCCCCCTAAGGCTTAATCCGTAACATATGTTTAGACAGACCAAAAACACAATAACACATTCTTCTGTAGTTGTAAAAATCTAAAAGTAGCGTGTTAGGAACCATATACTAAACTACGGGTCAGCAGAGTAACTCCTGAGGCTTTTAAAAGGACCCATACTTCACCTGCACTCTTACCAATGCTTGAGGAAAAATCAGACCTTGAATTTGTTTGTTAACATCCTGCAGAATGAATTTTGCATAGTCCAGCAGTACACCAGAGCAAGGTCATTTGATAGATCTTATATACTGGGGGGAAAAAATGGAAGGTGTGTTTGCATTTTGCAGCATGCATATCTTGTGAAAATGCCTAATTGCAGGTCAAAAGTCTAAGCCCTGCTGTGTTTATTTGACATGAAATACTAGATAACTTCCCCTGGTTCTGTGAAATGTCTGGTTTTAAATAATCCCGAGAATCCCTCGAAAATCAGTGCAAAAAAACCCCCAAAAAAACCAAAAAGCAGTTCCAAGAACATTTGTACCTGCTGGCTATGCTTTGTAAGAAACAATAAAGAAATCTTAATATAATACAGATGGTGCCTCGACCAGTTGCAGAGCCTTATGGCACCCCCCCCCCCCCCCCACTCCATCATTGGGGTGTCCATGAGATTGGCAGGTGTTACTTGAAAAAGCTGTCCATGGAACATAAATATAACTTATTTCTCAATATATTTAGTACATCCTGTAATAATTGTCTCTTGTCTGTTTTAGGAAGCTCACCTGGATAGAATCGCTTTGGAAACCCGGTTGGATCAGCTTCGCCCTGTCTCATACTCATGACCTTCACATTCCCTTCTTCTGAGCGGAAAGCCTTCAAGCAAAAAATAATCCAGTCTTTGAAATAGTAAAGAAAGGACTTGTGTATGCTATTGTACTATAGATATAGTACAATATGTGCACAGTGCAAGCAACAGGGGACATCTGAATGTCCCCTGTTATAAAATATATATATAATTTTTTTTTTTTTTTCCAATTGAAAAGTTGTACTTTATTAGAGCCAGGGTAGTCCTTTGCACAACTAGTGACAGTGGAATTTGTTCTGTGTACAACCTTTTTTTTATTTATTGTCATAGCTGGATAACCCCTTATGAGATTTAAGACATAGCTCTGATATAGATATGACAGCGCTTTGGTGCATTTAATAACGTCTCTCTTGACAGTAACATGGCTTTAGCTGTGCTAAGACAGCTTGGGGATGTCTGAGCATTCCCGTCTGGATGGCAGCACAGAAAACTGTATCTTTACACTAGAACTGGAGCACCTTGGACATCAAAAGAAAGATACAAGAAAGCAACCAGCATCCAGTGTGTTCATGTTCTATTGATTTTCTGAATGTAGATTTACATTAGTAATACACTGGTAATACACAAGTAAGCCTCAGAATACAGTTGCCTAATGTTGGATCTGAAAGAGCACAGAAGGCTGGTTTAGGGAACACAGTAATAGAAAACCCATTATCTTTTATGGACAGGAAATTACGGACCTGAAGGATATTGGTTCTTTCCCCAATACGTATAGTGGGTACAGTTAAGGAAGCCATCAGCTTGATACTAGAGACCTTTGGATCTCTTAACAGTCTCCTACTACTGCTGGCCCCGCTTTAGACTTTCCCAGTCTATGTTACTACTGAACACTGCCAGCTACACAACCTGCCTGACTGCAGTACTGCCATTCCAAAGTGTGTTGGCATGAGAGTTCATCTTTTGCCAGTGATGAGAGTAATGCTCATCACAAACTGTAACATGACATAGCAGCGAAAATATAAACAAGATCAAGTTTTTTTCTTGTCCATGCTGTTGAGCTAGATTTACTAAGCTTTTACCCAGTGTAACGTTTTCACCACCGTCTTAGGCATGACAAATTTGGAAGTGCTACATGTTGTACTGAGTAGATCAAATTTCTGCTTTTCGAACAATCAGCAACTTGTGCATGTCGTGTTCCTGTTTTCAAGGTTGTCTATTATTTTATCTGCACACCACCAGCAAGCAGGCAGCAAATATGTATACACTGGTTAATGGCAACTTGACTGTCCTGCAAATTTCCTTATATGGGTTTCCTTACTTACCAAGCTTCAATACAAAAATGGTGCAAACACAGCAGCAAAAGCTTAATATATCTGCTCATGTGGGGTATGGGTCTGATTCAGAATATTCAAATGCAGTGTTCTGTGATGATGTACAGTATACCCTGTTTCTAAATATGTAAGGGGATGGGGGTTAATTTGTAAGTTGACAAATGAAAGCAGCAATCCTGACCTTTTCTGCGTCTTACATTCTGTTAAAGGCCTCCCTCCCCCTCAAAGCTGATAGTCCATGCCCCCAATATAGTACCTGACTGATTATATCCCCTTTAGTCCTGATTTTGTATTTGTATTTTATTCTCTAAGCAGAAAGTGAAACTCCATGAGTGATCAAATGCATGACCCGAGTGACTGAAGGGGATATTTTTCTGTTGTTTCACATTCTAGTCATATAAGCTGTTTAAATACTGCAGCTCTATCGCCCATGTGTGGGCTATGCCTAATGACTTCCCCACCCTGGATTACGATGCAGCGTTGTTTCTGAATGACACGCTCCAGCAGTAGCAGTAGAAAAGATCTGATTCCACAGCAGCTCTTATTTCAAGTGAAAATTGTTTACACTTAAGACTTACTGGTTTATATCCAGCACAAAGTTTAGATGGAAATTGTTTTCTTTTATACCACTCACAAAGAGACCAATATCCAGAATACCTAAGTTGTGAACCATTGCAGCTGCTTACACATTACAGCTGATGTACACAGCATACATACAAACACAGTGAACTTGCAATGTGCATTTCATAACATAAAAAAGCTTTGATTTGATAATTGCACGTGTCATTTTATAACACATCTACAATGCCTATAAAAAGTCTACACCCCCTTTCAAAATATTCACCTTTTGTTGCCTTATAGCCTGGAATTAAAATGCATTTTTTATTTTTCATTTATCTACACATCCTACCCCATAACTTCCAAGTGAAAAAAATATTCTAGAAATCTGTAGAAAATTAATTAAAAATAAAAACTGAAATAGCTTGGTTGGATAAGTCTCTACCCCCCTTGTAATAACTCAGATGTAAATTAATAGCTCAGATGTAACCAATCACCTTCAAAATCATACACCAAGTTAACTCCACCTGTGTTAAATTGTAGTGATTCAGATGATTTCATGATAAATTCAGCAGTTCCTGTAGGTTCCCTCTGCTGGGTAGTGCAAAAAATATCAAAGACCTTGAATATCCCTTGGAGCACGGTCAAGAAAATTATTAAGAAGTGGAAGGTGTATGGCACCACAAAGACCCTGCCTAGGTCAGGCCGTCCCTTCAAACTGGATGACCGAGCATGAAGGAGACTGATCAGAGAGGCTACCAAGAGGCCAATAGCAACTTTGCAAGAGCTACACACTTTTATGGCCAAGACTGGTCAAAGTGAGCATGTGACAACAATATCCCAAGCACTCCACAAATCTGGCTTGTATGATAGGGTGGCAAGAAGGAAGCCATTACTCAAAAAGCCCACCTTGAATCCCGTTTGCAGTATGCAAAAATAACACTCAGAAGATTCTGTTGCCATGTGGCAAAAAGTTTTGTGGTCTGACAAAACTAAAATTGAACTTTTTGGCTTAAATGTGAAACGTTACGTCTGGCGCAAACCCAACACAGCACATCACCCAAAAAACACCATCTCTACTGTGAAGCATGGTGGTGGCAGCATCATGTTATGGTGATGTTTCTCCTCGGCAGGGACTGGGGCAGAATATAAGGGAAAATGAAAGGAGCAAAGTACAGAGAAGTCCTTGAGGAAAACCTGCTGCCGTCTGCAAGAAAGCTGAAACTGGGATGGAAATTCACCTTTCAGTATGACAACGACCCAAAGCACACAGCCAAAGCTACACTGGAGTGGCTAAAGAACAAAAAGTCAGAGCCCCAACCTAAATCCAGTCGAGCATTTGTGGCATGACTTGAACATGAAGATCGCTGTCCATCAACGCTCCCCAAGGAACTTGACAGAGCTTGAACAGTTTTGTAAAGAATGGTCAAATATTGCCAAATCTAGGAGTGCAAAGTTGGTAGAGACCTATCCCAACAGACTCACAGCTGTTATTGCTGCCAAAGGTGCTTCCACCAAGTATTAACTCAGGGGGGTGGAGACTTATTCAATTATGATCTTTCAGTTTTGTATTTTTAATATATAATTTTATTCTCAATAAAAACTTCTTTTCCCTTAACAGTGTGGAGTATGGTGTGTAGGTAAGTGGGAAAAAAAATCCTCATTTAAATGCATGAAACTGAGGCACTGACACAACAAAATGTGAAAAAAGTTCAAGGGGGTGTAGACTTTATAGGCACTGTATGCTAACTACATTCTAAGGTTGATTCTTATCACAGGCCATGGGAAGAAGAAGTTTTATTCCAGCTTGATCAAATGAATAAGGGGAGGATTCCTGTTCCCCTGTGGTAATTAGGTGGGAGACGACTAGGTATTACCTTGTTTGTGCAGTGAACTTGGCAGAAGAATGCACTAATTATGGGATTAGTCATTGCATCATTTGTAATATTTCAGAAAAACAGATACCGAACACTTAAGGAATGTCAAGTGACTAGATCCGATACAAAAACTTTGTCGAAAAATATTGTGCAACAATGTACTGCAATCCATTCTTTGTTCTTTTCTATACAACATTGCGGTGCTGGTACTTCATTCTTATTCCCTTTCCTTTTTTTTGATATACGTGTGTACATTTGTACTTTGGTATATGTAAATGATATATAGCCTACAGAGAATGGTTATTTTAATGTGCGTTTTAATGGGGGTGGTTTGCATTGTCTGTGAAGGGACACATGCTGTACTGCTTTTAAGAATGAAAATAAAAAAAAGTGAAGTCAAATATTAAAGCTGACATTTATAAAAGTTTTTTTGTGATTTTTAAAAAAAAAATGTGTACATGAGCATGCATGCATACATCTTCATGTCACTATTGGAATTAAATGCCACTAACATGTGCAACTTAGATATTTTAAGACATGTCAGCTGAGTCAGCTGGTATGGTCTTGAGCTAGTCCACGAGTATAGTAGTCAAGATCAAGTTTTAAAGCCTAGCAAAGTTTGTACTCTGTATAACCCCAAAGGTCTCAGGTGTGAAGTGGAAACAGAAGATGAAGGAAGTCCCTCTTACAGGTCAGTTCAGCTGCTGTTTCCACTTCTCACCTGAAAAAGAGACCTTTGTGGTCTTGAAAGCTAGTGGATTTTACAGTATGTACATATTTATACTCTTGGATATGGACCAGCACAGCTTATCCTATTCTACTCTATATCAAAACACAACTGTATCCCTACATTATGTGCTACTCATTATTATTTGAATGTCTATATGTATGATCTATATATAATATAAATTATAGATATATATATATATATATATTATATAACTATATAATATATATTTATCCTTAAATAGTGACACAAGAGTATTGTATCACTGTGTTCTCACTTGAAGGTCTGGGAAGAAGGTTAAATTGCAGCTTTTATTTTCTGAAATAATATATGTTCAAGAAATATATGTTCAAGAAAACATGCAAACTGAACATCAACACCTATCACTTACAATACTAACTTCTTTAATACTGTGGGGGCTGGCTGAACACATCTCTGCCATCGGAGGTAACTATTTATTTGTTTAATTTTTAAAAAAAATATCTTTATTATCAGCTTTTAGTTTGGAACAGAAAAGAAAATAATGTTAAACTTATGTAAGTATACATAAGTAATGACTTAATCATAAATAAATATATAATTACATTCAATACATCATAAGAAGATGATACAACAATACTCCTTGACTCATGAGGAAAAGAATGAATAATAATAATAATAATAAATAATAATAATAATAATAATATAATAATAATAATAATAATAATAAAAGGGAACGTATATACACAAGGAATATGTTGACCTATGTCTAAGTTTGGACATGTAAGTTCTCAAAGTACTCCATGAAGGGCAACTGCACCTTGTGAAACTTGTCTTTGGAACCTCTTAATGTAAAATCTGAATTTAAGCAGTTAAAACCTTACTATGACATCATCCTTTGTACTGCTCCTTTGTGCTGGCCTGGGTCTTATTAAACGATTATTGTATTTGGGGTTTGGTGATGGTGGTACAACTCAAGATCTGGAGCTAACTTTGACAGCCACTTGGCGCTGTCAATTTCAGATACTGGCAGTAAAGGGATTCATTTAGGCTAGATGGCTTCTTTTTTTTTCATTAGAGTGGCATCTTCTCCACTAGCACTGTGCCCACAATCACATTTGCTGGTCTCCCAACTAAGTAACCCCAGTCTGAAAGCTGTACTGAAACTGTTGCTAGCCTATTTCTTTGTGACACATTAGCATGCAAACAGCCCAGAATTTAAAATTGAATGTAGGCAACCCTAATCATTCTTGCTTGGCATCATCAACCAGACAGCTTTGCTGGAATGCAGAGACTGCGACAGCTAACGCTAATGGCTCTGTTTTCCAATGCATGAAGCTGTTTTCAGCACCCTGGCACCAAATTTGCAACCCTGGGTGTTTGCTTGCCTGCAAGCCTGTCACCAATTTGTGAAGAATTCAAAGTACAGTCATGTACTGTGTGGCACTTGTTTGACATTTAACTTGCAATATGTGAATAAAACAGCTGGCACAAACCAAGTTGTAACATTAACAAGCAAAATAGGATGCTGAGCTGGAGTTTTTTAAAGTGCACGTCCTTGCCTATACAGTAAGAGAAAAAAAGCTCACAACTTAAAGAAACATATACTGTGCAGGTTAGCTCAATGCTTCCCTTACTGACATCCTTTACTGGGACTAGTCATTTATTCAAGATCATACTTCAAGCATGTAGAGACACTGACACACAGCTGTGAACTTCATAAGTATTCAGTATTAAACAGCAGATTTCAGAATTTATAGCTGAGCACAAATTGGTGGATATCCAGACAACAACATATACGTAGACCATGTGACCAGCAGCACAGGTACCAGGATGCAGTAAGGTTTTTTGTGTTACTATATAGTAAACTACATATGAATTTTAAATATGACGATGATTTCAATATAATGATCTGAACAAGTATAGTGTCAGATTGTCTGTCTATCTTGCTAATTAATCAGTGAAGGGTGGAGTGAAAAATTGTTACCTAATTTGTGTCTGAAAATGTATTTTGAAGTTCAGAAATTGATTTGTATTTATTCAAATACTAAAATCAGTATACTGACATATGAACCAGTACCTCACAGATGACTCTGATGATGCGCTGTCAAAGGAAAAGGGGGGCTTCAGCACAAAAAGCTTGAAAACCACTAGACTAAGTAGTTGCATCACGTGTAGCTGTTCAAAAACACAAAACGAACAACCTCACACTGTCAGCAGTTGCACGGCCCTAGAAGATTAAAAACCATACTTACTGTTACAAAAGGCTTTATATACAATATCACTGACAGAAAGCCAATTTAGATATTTATATTACCTTCTAAGCAGGGTAGTGTTTTATTTATTCTCTCTCTCTCTCTCTCTCTCTCTCTCTCTCTCTCTCTCTCTCTCTCTCTCTCTCTCTCTCAATATCCCGTACACGTGGAGTAGGTGGCCCAGCAGAGATAGAGGGGTAGATGTAAGTATAGGCACAGTGCAAATAATTGCAGATGCAAAACTCAAATTGCATTGTGGCCAGGCAATTATTTTGCACTACACCCTAGGTAAGCTTAAGAGCAATACAAATTACTCAGCACAAAAAATGATTCGCAGTTATGATAACGAGGGTCTCAATGATCGCATCAGTCTATATAGCGGCCGCACCTGCAGCCCAGAGGGGATGGAGTTAGGAGTACAGAGCAGTAGGCGTTGTATGACATGAGCACAAAAATACAAACCAAAAAAAAATATGTCAGAGGAAGGGCAGCACAGTCCTCTTGGCGCATGGAAAAGAAAAGTTTTCTGGGAAGCAGCTGAGAGTCCTTACGGGTGAGGTCACACAGCATGAAACAGAGTTGTCTGGAATAGCCTCAGCCAACATCAGTTATGCTAGTATTCTTAGGAAATGATATGTATTGGCCTGCCCTTTTCAGCGTGACATCCAGAATTTTGCTTAGCATGCTGGAAAAGGTGGATTGGGCTATCCCTCCAGACATTCCAGCTGTGGTCTGAAAGGAACAAGAGGCTAAGTAGTGCAGAGAACACAGCACTTGCACATGTGCAGGGATAATGGCCCCTAGATTCAATTCAGCTATTAGGTCTAGGATGATCTACAGAGTGAGATGCTTTAGCACCCTCCGTTATGCCAAACAAAGTGATCTTGGGATTGGATATGAGGGGTCTTCTTCGTCTTGCCCTTCTCCTCTAAACGTGCTCCTGTCTCCTGAAGCCAATGACAGGTCTCTGCAGGTGCATGCTTTTATACAGCTGTTAGTTATTTGCTTCTACAATGGTTTGCACCTGGTAAGAAGAGGTGTAAAGTTTTTGGAGGGTCAACAGTACAAGTACAAGGGAAAATCCTTCCATCACATTATAATGTTTGTGCCTGCTTAGTATCCAGATCCCACCCAGTATCATGCTCTTTTCTTCATTCAATTGCATTTCAATATAATTTTAATGGATTAATGATGGCAAGGTGCAAATTTGATAGCGTGTGCAGAATGCAGAATGTGCAGTGAATGACTGATTGTCAGTAGTGTATATAGTGCAGGTACAGCAGATTCAAGATGCAAAAATATGCTGCCATATAGTTTTACCTTAGAATCTGATATTCTAGTGTTTTTAATATTGTGAGTTGCAAAATTAAAGCTAAACAATTAACCCTCCTTAAATGACCTTTACATGAAAGAGCTGTGGTGTTTTGATATTAAACCCCGCTGTGATGCTGTTCGTGATCTAGACCAGCAGGACACATTGCATTGTGCCAGTGAGTTTGATTTCATTTCATCTCGGTTTGTGAACAAGCATCGAAAGCCTAGTGGCCCATTTCCAGGAGTTCATATTCAGTTCAACCTGCATCTGGAGGGGTGGTACACTGGACTGTTTAAGCAGTCTCTTACTTCCAACATGTAGAGCCCAGCCAGAGCTGATAAAACACAACGAGGACAGAATAATGTCTTACTGATCTGAAATGTAAAAATTGCAGACAGATACTTAAACACTTATTCATAATGCCTCAAGAGAAACTAAAGTGTAGGTAGTTATTATTAAAAACAGCAATTAATAAAGATTTTCCCCTGTACCTTAAAACACAATATCAGTGTATTGCTTAGTCAATGTACCATGTTGCTGTGAAGGAGTCTGGCTCAATTAAATTGACAATAATTGGAACAGAATAAAAAAAAAAAACACAAGGCTTCCTTTATTAAGGACAAACAAATTAACAAAGTTTGTTTTAAGTTCACTATAAACTGCACTGGACTAAACAAACTAAATCAAAGTATAAATGTAAGAATAGTACTTTCTGTTTGAGGTACTATAGTTACCATTAATTACCAGTATTAAGAGCAATGTTTCTTGTTCTGTATAGTGTAATAACTACCATAAAAACCGGTGTATCAGTCTCACTGGTGTATAAGTTTCCGCCCATCCTTTTTGAGACAACAATTTCAGGAAAAGACCTATAGGTCACACTGGTTTATAAGTTGCTCCCCCATTTTTAGGACCCCCTAAAAATACCCAGAAAATAGACTTATACAAAGGTTTTTACAGTAGTTGTTAACGATGCTTAGCTTGAAATAATTCTACTTTCTGTTTAAGGTTTTATAGTTTAAGAGCAGTGCTTTCTGTTCTGTGCTCTGTTACGGAAATGGATGATATCAGCTAATTGTAAGTATAGAAGCTTGCCTATTTTTCTTATAGAACGGCAGCAAGCAAGTTGCAATGTTTGAGCCATGTAAACCATCTGGACTGTCAACAAGAACTATATTCTGACAAAGAGGATGATCTGCAGTTATGTAGTAAGAATGATGTAGTTAATGTTACAGAGTAAGTAGCTTCAAATGACCTTTTTTTAATTGTGTACTGTATATATATACAGACAGAGGTATCCAGGTTTTATTTATTTATATAATAATAAATATATTATATAATATATATATATAGATATATATATATATATAATATATATATATCTATATATATATATATATATATATATATGTTGGTTCTGTAGCTTGGTGGTGGTTCTGGTATAACATCTGACAAAATAATAATATATATTTAAATATGAAACCTGGATACCTCTGTCTGTCTTTCTCACACGCTGTCAGTGGACTCCAACACCATTGTACGGAGCTGTATGTTTGTTTGGCCTGACGTTTCAATACAATAAACATAAACAACTGAGAATGTTCACATAAAGGTCTTACAGCTGAATGAATAATTCCAAGAATGTTTTACCTGACGTTCCCTTTCATGTGTGTCTCGCATTAGTTTTGAAAGACACACATGCTAGAGCCCAAATGTATTTTCTTTTAAATAATGATAGCTGGTACCTAATTAGGATAAAAGAAATCTCTGGTTGCATGCCTTACTTTCAGCTCATTTTACATTTCCCATTTCATTTCACCTAGATAGTGAAGTTGTCCCTGTTGTTGCAATGCCCTCTTTCCTACTATTAACCTGCTCATCCCAATGACTGCCGTGCTTTGCAGCTAGTGATATGTTCTGACCCTGAAAGCACTGATGATTCTTCTTGAAAGCAAGACAGTCAAACTCAGAGCCTTCTTTTACTTACTATACTACTAGATAATCGTTTTTTTAAGTGATAATAAATGTTTGCTAGAACATGTGCTTCTTTCAAACTATGTGAGACATACATAGCAAATGGAATTGGTCAGCTGCTATTTCATTAGCTAAAACCCCTTTAAGATGGTAAACTGATTCTTGGCATCCTTCAACAAGAATCCCAATATTTGCTGGAAGGCAGTATATTAGTCATTGGTGTCCAGTTACTACATTTTATCAACAGTTTAGCCTGTGCTTTATACTTGATCAGAAAAAAACCCAACAATTTAACCTCATGCCAAACTAAGACTTTAACTGTAATGTGATTTTGCCTTAGCTTGAATGTGTGGGCAGTCTCCTGATATCACCAGTTTCAGTCAGATGAGGTCATTCATTCCAACTTTACTATTACATTGTATTACATTAGACCTTGTCTACTTTCAAAGTGAAAATGCTGTTTGCTGATATCAAAGATAATTAGACATGTATTAAGGTTTAGTTTTTTTTTTAAAGTCATGTAAGCTCCTGTGCTTGGAGATATTTTAACACAAATAATGTCAGCATACAAAATTGTTTTTTTTTTTTTTTTTTTTTTTTTAATTATCAAATGCTATTTCAATTGTTTTATAATTTTCATATGCAGCTCTAGTGAGTTATTATAATTTTTTTTAATATAATTTTCATTTGAGCTCGCCCTGAAATGTCACTTTTCCTGTTCTTTGAATCATGACTCAGTCGATCAAAGTGTTTTTTTTTTTTTTTTTTTTTTGTATTTGCATTCAGTCTGAGCGATTCTGGGTTCAGCTCTAGTGAGTTATTATAATTTTTTTTAATATATCTGCCTTTCCTGTCTTTGAGCTCGCCCTGACTGGTGGAATCATGTTCAGCCAATCAGAGTGCTCTGTTCACCCAATCCATTTTCTTATTGAGCAGTAAGACCAGGCCTTCCATGTTTCTATTTGTAGTGTCCCCTAGCCTATGATGTTTGCATCATGTTCGATTCTCATTGCATTTCCTCAAAGTCTGCGCTGAGGACCGGAGCTTAACATGAGCTCAGAGCTGCTCTTCAGTTTTAGTTGCCTTCCATAGACCAGGTAAGATAGATCAGTCAAAGTGTCATCACAGAACTAAGAGCCAGCGCCATCTAGTGATCTTCATTTTGGATTAAGTTTCCTTTTGCTTTGCTGGCAATATGCTGCTGTGGACCGATGGTACTGGTCTTTGCTAATATTAAGAAACTTTGAATGGTGTAGCCAGCATTGCATACGTCTATGGAAACTACAACTGGAGAGCAGCTCCTGAACCTTATAGTCAAAGCACCGTAACACAGATTTGTCAAACACTTTGACTATATTTGAATAAGCGAATAACTAAGTTAAAATGCTGTTGACTAATAACCATAACCCAAATGAGATGTACTTAAAAACGTTACAAATAGATATTGTTTTGGTGCTTGCCGTGTAGCCTGTGGGGATTTCAGTTTTGCTTGAATACCGAGCTGAACCTGAGTGAGGACAGCAGTCTCAATGACGCCGTGACAACAGAATGCCCTATCAGCCACTCACTCAGCAGTGTACTACACCAGCCAACAACCCTATCGAGAAACACGCGCTAGCCTGCTCACTCACTACATCGCCACTGCTTACGAACCGTAATTACGTACTTCAGTGGGGGCTCTGCTGTCTGCCGCAGAGTTAATTATCGTTCATAAAAGCTCAGGTAGTAATTTTAAGGGTCTAAATTATGAATTGTAAACAAGATAAGAGGGCTACAGGTAAGAGCCTCAATTAAACTATGAATACCAGTAAACTCTACACAGACAATTTGCTTGTTTTTGATCCCGTGAAGTAAAACACAGTCTAGTAGCATTTAAATGAAGAGGTAGTGTATGTTAGAGCGGCTCTCATTTATAAATGTTATTAGTACTGTGTTGCTGTATTGCTCACTCTATTTATTCTATAACATTGTCTTTCTATTTCAGGCTTTCTTAATTAGGTATATTAAGAGTCTCATTCTGAAATTTAAAACTGTGTTGTTGTTCAAGTGTCTAACATGTTTCAGGTTACTGTAGCCAATCTTTTTACACTTTGCTTTGTTTAGGAAAAGCATGAATTAAATTACATTTTACAAGAAAAACACACATGGGATTGCCCAACAGTTACACCACATCTGGGAAACAGTGTGTCGCCTGTTCCCATCAGAACTCCTAACTCTTAGCATGTGATGTTGAAATAGCTTAATTTAGGCTTATTTCGATTAATATTAAAAACATTGCTGTTTTGAAATATTTGTCCTGTTATACAAAATTGTACTTGTTCATTAAAATGTTGCCTTTTTCCCCCTGAGTTTATCCCCGGTTCAATCCATTGAAAAAAAAAATAAATAAATAAATAAAATGTATTATAAAAAATAAAAGACGGGCTGCTCTTGTGGTTTATGATGTCCCTCAATTAAATTATTTTCTTGCAGGTTTGGTATTTTTTTTAGACTATCAGGCCTGACATGTTGTAACTGGATAAAGTTTTTTTTTTTTACTTCAATTGATTTATTTTTTTAACTTGTTCTTTGCAGCTGTTACAGTTCTGGTAGAGACATTAGCACAGGGTGGACTTGAAAACATCTCTATGGATTCACAGGTACATACCATTGGATTTGCTGAAATACTCAGTCAGAGGATGTGAATGCGCTTTTATCCCACTGACAGCCATGCTGTGGATAACAGGGAGTCAGGGAGGACATCATTTCATTTTATTTAACCTGATCATCATTTTTTTTTTTTGTCTTTGAAAAAAAAAAAATCAGCTTTTGCAGCTACTGTCATGTTATCATGCATGAATACATTTGAGACAGTAGCATAAAATATTACATACTGTAGCATATTGGTTCTAGCAGGTTGTCATACAATATGAAACCTCTCTGGCCACCTTGAAGCTAAGCAGGGTTGTGCATCGTCCAGACTTTGATGGGTGAAACAGCAGGCACAGCAGAAAGTGGCACTGGTGGCTCAGTAGGGCACTCTTCCCTCACAGCTCAACCAATGCCCTTGCATATGGACAGAGTGCGCTGTGGTGTAGGAGGCACTGCCTATTGGCCTCAGTGGCTCAAATAATAAAAGTTGTTCATATCCTGTTTGTCCCAAGATGCTGATATTGACTGGGGAACCACAGGAAACTTCAGCTCGTCAGCAAACCCTGCTGGTCAGAGGCCTGATGAGACCATGAGACCAAGCATAGGCTTCCTGGGCTGGGCCTCTGCGTCCAGGTTAACCTAGCTTCGTAACCTGGGGGAGGGGGAGGAGAGAAGTGGTTCTTTCATGTGCATGGCACATTTTCATACGTTGTCTGGCAATAGTTAAAACTGTTCCATTACACTACTGCTTGCATATGTGTGTGTGTATATATATATATATATATACACACACACACACACACACACACACATATGTGTGTGTGTGTGTGTGTGTGTGTGTGTGTGTGTGTGTGTGTGTGTGTGTGTATATATATATATATATATATATATATATATATATATATATATATATATATATATATATAAAGTTATAATGATAAAGAAACTTTGGCAACATTTTTTGACACACCCTAAATGCAACAATCTTCCTTTCAACTGCAGCAGGCCATGATTTAGTGTTGTCTATTTTGCAGTCCTGCAAAGTTTTAAAATGCTTATGAAATATTTTCTGTCTTAAATCTGACCTCTCATCATGTAAGATGACACTGGCGTATCACTACAGATACTTGGTGGTGCTGTATTTCAGTGTGCTGCTACTCATTTATAAATACCTATCAAACACATTCCGTAGGAAGAGTCTTAAGCAGGAGGACGTTGTTCTATTACCAGTGTGATCACAGAAATACACACAGGTCCACTCACTAACAGTAGCATTTATTTATGGATGTGCTGCGTCCATTTATAGGGGTCAGGGAATGTCCATAAAGTAGCCAGGACCTCCAGTTACTGGGGTCTGTTTCAATGATCTAGAAAGTGATACGGACACTTCTTACCTCCCACTAGTCGTGATTTATTGACCCCTTTAGTTACATCCTCAGAATACAAGGAGGTTTCTAAATTTGAGGGTGGAGGGATTAAGGGATCCGCCACTGTTTATATCTTTAAAATTGGCACTATTGTCTCATTAGCATGGCTGGAGTTTTATCTGGGATTAGGGCGCTCCAATGCTGCTAACACCTTTGAGCGCCTTCAAAAGAGGATCTTGTCTAGTTAAAGCATTAGAGGGTGGGGGGCTGATGGAGTCATCATGTGCACAGGAGTTTGCTGGTTGGAATCCTGTTCATGTCAAGTTGCCAGTCTTGACTGGGAGGATGACCAGTAGCACTGCATTGGCATTGCAGTGCATGGGGGATGGTTCACCTGATGGAGTCCCCTCTTCAATGGTTCAGGTTTGGTGCATGATAAAAGGTGATTGGCCTGACAGTGGGAACAGTGGAACAAGGGATGTATAGTACGTATGTATAGTACAATATGTATGGATTGTTCACACATGCACACCAATATACATTTTTAAAAAATCTATATTAAAAAAAATATGACTTCAAATGATTTTTATCACATAAAACTAAGTTCAAGGGTATCACTTTACACATCTGCAAAAATACAAATCACACAGGTCTCATATCTTGAGTATCTATTATCTACATGACAAAACATCATACCAAAACTAATATAATAATGGCAACAGTTCCTGCAAAACCGGTTTCAATTATTTAGCAAAAAGGATCGAAACTGTTTTTTAAAAAAAGAAAAAAACAGAGCACAAAATTCAAATAACACAATTGTTTGCAAACACACCTCGCCTTGTGCTGGAATATTCCTGTGTTTTTTTTTTTTTTTTTGTTTGTTTGTTTTGGACCAGATTTTTAAGATATCACTTCAACTTTATGCCACTTTTTGGACTCTGTTCAATCCCATATAAGTTGTTGGCGTTTTAGTGACTCCCTGCGGTTTAGAGCAGAATCATTCTCGATCCCGATCCAGCGCATGTATCCTATCTCCGTGTTTTGGCGAAATTCTTTAAAACCCACCTCTACTTTACAGCACTGGAAAAAAAAAGCTACGAAAGGCAACCGCTAACCAGAGTAGCAGCGAGTCGGGAGGCAGGCAGGCAGCGTTACTTTCAAACTGAGTGATCATTACTGTAAATGTGGGAAATGATGGGGGATAACGTACACCATTCGGGAATCTCGGATTGAGGAAAAAGCTGAACATTTATTTTTTCTACTGGATCTGATTTTTTGTCGTCTTTTTTTTTTTTTTTTTTGAGGGGGATTAATTTTTACTTCAAAATGCCATTTGCCAAGAGGAACGTGGAACCCCAGTTACTGTGTAGACATGCTATTCCCAATGATGAGGGCTTGCTTTTTGAGGATCTTTGCACGGTCAATAATGTGTCGCTGTCCCGGACCCTCAGACAGCTCTCAGACCTGGCCAAACACGCCTGTTCCTTATTTCAGGAGCTGGAAAATGAGATCATTTTCACGAACAAGCGGGTCTGGGTACTGCAAAGCAAAATCGGCAGAATCCAGCAAACTGCCGGCAGCCTGGATCCCAAACAGGAGGCAGTGCGTGAGTATCTGATTGTGACATTTCTATTAGCTCTTCCTCTGAACTTTGTAAAATTGATGATGTCATTCTTTATTAATTGCATTGTAGATTAGCTTTATTTAATAAAAATCCTTCAACCTGGGAGGTTACTGAGGTTAAGGGATTGATCCCTGGAAAAATGAGGACCATTGGTTGTGGAAAAATAAGGGGAGTCGTTCATTAATCCCTTGCTATATTCATATTATTATAATTATAATCGCAGTGCCTTGGTGGACCTATTGTATAACATGTTATTTGTTCTAAATGCATAATATTAATAACAGTCAAATTCTTATTATAGGGGATCATGAAGATACTGTATTAATAAAACATTTGTGTGCGCGGGATAAGGGGGGCGTGTACAGTTTACAGCGCTGATGGCAGTGGCACCGGTATTTTGCATTTAGCATTTATGCTAGTACCATGCCAACAACCCTCTTATTCCTGCAGGTAGCTAGCTATAATAATAATAATAATAATAATAATAATAATAATAATAATAATAATAATAATAATATGATTTTAACCTTCGATTTGCGGAATCATGACAAATATTTTTAAGCAAGTTGCCTGTACCCGGTGTTGATTCCATTCGTAAACATATGCAATGCCAGTGCAGAGAAAAAACAGTCTTTCCCGGGCGGAGCGTGCATCAGTCTCCAGATAAGAATTGATATATATCCATATATTTACCCTTTTCATGGAAAGCTTCCTAATTATTAATCGAAACAGTACCTATATACAATAGCAGAACACTAAATAAATATTACCTGGATTTCTAAGGCCAACGCGAGATTTGGAAAAATGTGCCTCCGGTGGACAGGTTGCCTCGGGTTATTTTTAACTGTACAATATTAAAGTCCAAATGCAAAGAACAGCAAAAAAACAAAACCAAAAAAAAAACACACCCTAGTTTATAACAGGTGGTGATTATTCATAGTCGGCCATTGATGTTAACGGTATTTAATACTTATTTAAGCTCTATTTACCCCCACCTACTGCAATTCCTTGCGATGAGAACGCAAATGATTCCATTCCAGAACTATTTAAATAATGATGTATACAGCATACAGTACATGTTCCAGGAGACAGTGACAAGCATAGCAAATTACATCTCGAATGAAAATTGGATCATTCAACGTACATTACACTTTAATCCCCCCTGTAAATAAATACATTACAGGTATTACAATGTGAGACTTAGACATGCAGTTGTCCTGTAAGCAATGGCTTGGTTCCATTACAATGTGTCAAGTTTTACAGCGGTGCGCTCTTCTGCGCCAGGGTCCAGATGCAAATTAAGCATCCACAGTGACACACAGTACTGCAGCTGAGGCAGAAGTGTACATCAGATAGACACAGTATTTAATAGAGATACTAAATGGGTGCTTTCTATACAGAGATGAGGTCTGTAACCCCTTGTTGGCTATCACCTATTTTAAACCTGCTTCAGGTTTTCCAAACAGATTGTGGGTAGATGGGGAATTAGACCCTTGGAGGAGGGGGGGTTATAATAAGAAGCTGAATAAGGGAGCCGTCTCACCGTTGTACTATTTAAAATCCAATGTAAATGAAGGCTAATCTGTTTACATATGGTATTATATATTGCACATTGCATGTTACAATCTGTCAGTGGGGCCTGCTATTTTATTCTGCTGTCACGATGTAGCAAGCAGAGTGAACCAATGCCTATAAAAAAGGCTAACAAGATACTCGGATACATTGTGAAAAGTGTTGAATTTAAATCAAGGGAAGTAATGTTAAAACTGTACAATGCACTTGTAAGACCTCATCTTGAATATTGTGTGCAGTTCTGGTCACCTCGCTATAAAAAAGATATTGCTGCTCTAGAAAGAGTGCAAAGAAGAGCGACCAGAATTATTCCGGGCTTAAAAGGCATGTCATATGCAGACAGGCTAAAAGAATTGAATCTGTTCAGTCTTGAACAAAGAAGACTACGTGGCGACCTAATTCAAGCATTCAAAATTCTAAAAGGTATTGACAGTGTCGACGCAAGGGACTTTTTCAGCCTGAAAAAAGAAACAAGGACCAGGGGTCACAAATGGAGTTTAGAAAAAGGGGCATTCAGAACAGAAAATAGGAGACACTTTTTTACACAGAGAATTGTGAGGGTCTGGAATCAACTCCCCAGTAATGTTGTTGAAGCTGACACCCTGGGATCCTTCAAGAAGCTGCTTGATGAGATTTTGGGATCAATAAGCTACTAACAACCAAACGAGCAAGATGGGCCGAATGGCCTCCTCTCGTTTGTAAACTTTCTTATGTTCTTATGTTCTTATGTTCTTATGACATTTAAATGTATGTTATGTAATGTCTTGCACTGTATAAGGTACTGTATGTATACTTACAAATATGCCGTAACAAACCTGAAGGGTTTGTTATGCTTCAGTTTGATTGAAAGTTGATGTGAAGATGATTTGGCTTTTCAACCCCTTTAGAGAAGGTCCTTATATAGCTAAGACCCCCAATCTCTCTGTTGGGGAGGTATTTTCACTAGGTGGCAATACTCAGGTGGGATGGCTTGTTAAACTAGTCACGTGTGCTACGCTATATTGTAAAGTTAATCTGGGGGGGGGTGAAAAAACACGTGGCATTGTACAAACAAGCCTATGTGGAGTCAAAGCCGTCAGAAAGAGGCTTGCTTCTTTTCCATTGGCTGTGCAGCATGCAGATCTCCTTGGTCATATAACAAACACGCTGGGGGCTCTTTCACTTCCAGAGGACTGTGTTCAAACCTGGCTTGAGTCACAAGTGAAATTAGTTGTGCAGTATTCAATTGAGTGGGAAATTAACTACAGCACCACACAACTGGCCCTGTATTAAAAGAGGAGCTGGAGACTGTCCCCTCAGGGCAGGCACTGGGCCGTGCATGTGGAGCAATATGCCCTTAATAAGAAATAATACAAATTATAATAATCTTTGTGTTTTACTATAGCACATTGCAGGCACTGCAACGTCTCAAAGGGCTTTTTATATAGCAAGTGCACGACAGAGCAAAATGCAATGGTTACAGTATGCAATGAATTTCTTCATTTGTTTGGACTATTGTTCCCTCAGAAACAGACAGAGAACATCAACACATATTAAAAAAATACTGTATATTGCCCTGTTATAGATCAACATAATATGCCAATTTATTGCAAAATACAATGTACAGTGCTAGAGACTTGAATCTTTACACATATTTCTGTATATGTCTCTGGCACACTACCCCCCCCCCCCACCTCCCCCCTCCCCCCCTCCCCCCTAAAAACAAATGACAAGTTCTTATATTTGCCTAACCATGCATTACTACTGTAATGTATTGCACACCAAGATACTGTGTCCAAAAAAGGTTTTAAACCGCAGTACACTGCAGTAATACTATAAGTATTTTTTTAAAGGGGAAACTCCCTTTGTACTCAGCAGGTGGGGCTAGTGAAAGCACAGGTTTCCTGTCTCCAAGTATTGGGTTCTTGAGAAACAAACAACAGTCAGCTTTTCTGATGCTGCATAAGATATCGTTTAGAGTTTTCTACAGATATTAAGGTCCCAGGCTGTTAATAGTTAAAATTACACTGCAGTAATTACCTATTTCTCTACTTTATAACAATACTATCTGCAAAATAATTTACTGAACTAAAACTGCAGCATATTATTGAAAGAGTTTTTCATTTTTTATCATTTTATAAGTAGGGCTGAGGGGTGGGCTTCTGTGGCCTGGCTGTGAAAATGCATTTCAAGGCAGGTTCTGCCCATTGGGTGTTTAGATATGTGAGGAACCCAAGGTTCTGCTGTGTGAATTGTAAAAGAGGGTGGGTGTTGTGGGTGTGGTTGAGATCTCAGTGGTTGGAGCGCTCATCACAGGGCCTGGTTTGAACTGGCCCTGAAGGGGGATCCTGGGATACTCCGGTCTCAGAACTCTTAACCTGACGGTGATGTGATGATGATGTTACATCAGGAGTTAGCAAGACTGTTGTGAAGACTGCTTCTCATTAAGACTCTTGCAGACTGTTGTTTATTTCTGCTTTATTTTTATTTATTTAAAAAAAAAAAGAACTGTTGTCAATTCGAAGTAAAGAGCTTCGAGAATATTGCCTAATGTTATTAAATCCATCAAAGCAGACTTAAAAAAACTTGTCTTTAAATAACTCACACCTTAAAGCTTTGTGAATAGGGCAGAGTCCCTAGCGAGTCCCTAGAGTCGCTCCAGGGTTCTTCAGAAACGTCCTCCCCCTTATCTGTCTAAATAATTGAACTGCCTTGTTATTGTTAAATCATTACAAAGCAAAGCACTGTGCCTTACCGTCTTCAAACAAATTAGAACTTTCTTAGCTTTAAACATATTTATTGTAGTTCAACTGCTTCACAGTAGTTTTCTTGAGGATACAGTTTGGTAAACAAGTGTGTGTGGTAACTGGTAATAACTGATAAACCATGAAAGAGCCTTTTGTAATTGTTATTATTACAACTGTAATGTTAAATATGAGGGTTTGGGTTGACCATTTGGATTAAACGGCATCATATAAAAAAGTTATTTCTGAAACACAGTGGATAGGAGTGCTGGTGAGACTATGCTTGTCTTTCCTTTTCATTGGGCTCATCCAGTACTGTAGATTCTTTCCTTGGGGTTTGTACAGTATGGCTTTGATGAGCTGCATTACATTCCCCTCGCAACACTGTATTTAATATGCAAATCTGGGATTGCATACTTCCTGGAATAAATCATGCTGTTGCTTTCTGCTAGATTGGAATTACATGTTAATTTTGCTGTACACTGCGCAATACAATGTGATCTGTAATGTTTTGGATGTTTGGGAAATCTTAAATAAAGAGGTTGTGTAGAAAGTATAACCAGCGACTTTATCTCCACGCAAGCTTGTTGACCCGTAAACCCTGTGTTATTTACAATCTGGTAATTATGTCTAGTTGTGCTGTACCACACATGAATCGTTTTTGTTTGTTTGTTTGTTTTTTATTTTGCTCGCTGTGTCTCGTTTGATAGCCAGAACAAGCAAACAAACGTGCCTTTCTCGGGAGATCGTTTTGGGGAATTGCGTAAGTAAAATGCTCTTTCTGTCTGATTATCTGCTTTGTTTCCCAGTCAAACCTTGTCCTCTGTTTCTTTTACAAACAAATGTTGGCTGAATGGTAAACTTGAAAGGAAAACTTCAAAAAATAAACTCTTCCAGAATAACCCTACTATTTGTAACTTCAGAAAAATCTCAGTGACAAAAAACAAACATTTACGGATGCACATTGATTTTTATATCTGTTGAAATTTATGTTCTTAGTATTGTATGATAGACAAATAATTGTTCTACCATATTTACCCTTATAAAGGGTATATATAAAGAATATTTACCGTATTCATATTTTTTTGTTTGTTTTATAAAAAAAATCACAACCACCAGATTATTAAGGCTTGTGCATTGATTAACCAGTGAGAATGCGCTATTATAGTAGATTGTTTAACCAATCAGGAAGTAAGAGGACATATTTTGCCAGTGAGGAAATATCTGTAATTTAAATAAGACTTGCCTATTACATAAACCAGTGACAGAGAGCAGAACACATTTACAAGAAACCAACAAACATTTTCTGAAAACTGTATTTAGTTAAGCAAAAGGGAAGAAAATAAAAAGTAAACTCCTACTGTAACTACCCAACCTTGGAGTCTGGAGTCGGGTAACAGCAAACGGTAATTGTTTGACAATAAATGTAAAGATGATGAGTGGAGGCATGTTTTTAAAAGGGATGTTCACTGAAGGATAAATGCAAGCTGGATGCTCTATTGTAGTCAGTGCTTGTAGTTAGCAATACAAAATGTTAATACAATAAAACAATTCACATTATGGCAGTGCTTTCCTTGGTTTCTATATTAGCCATATGTCTCTAGGGCATTAAAAGGAGGTCTTGCAACTAAGCAATTTACATACGTTTCAGCTTGCAATCCACATTTTTTATATTGCTAAATTAGGTGGGAGATTTTTTTATACAGTATTTCTTCTTTTTTCCAAGATGTCTGGCAACCCAAGCTGAGTTTTTGGATTTTTAGGCTAAAGGCTTAAAGGGGGGAGACTGTAGCTTAGTTGTGGTTGTATTGTACCTTGACAACCACACTTGTCACTAAAAAGTATTGACCTCTCTGTTCTTCCAGTTGAGCTTTATTGCCCAGCTCCCCCATGGAGTTCTGTTTAGTGGGTTCCCTTAGTTCATACCTTTAGATAATAATTACCAGAGGGTCACATACAATTGGAGGCCTGAATTCTGTGATGTCATATTGGGGATAATTTGACTCCACAAGATTCTTAGTGATGCTGATTCTGCAGTAGTGTTGTTTCATGGTGCTGAGGAACAATATTTTCTTTATTTGATTCAAGGCGTTAGGCATTGTCTTTTCTTTATTTGATTCCAGGCGTTAGGCACTGTCTTTTCTTTATTTGATTCAAGGTGTTAGGTACTGTCTTTATTTGATTCAAGGTGTTAGGCACTGTCTTTTCTTTATTTGATTCAAGGCGTTAGGCACTGTCTTTATTTGATTCAAGGCGTTAGGCACTGTCTTTATTTGATTCAAGGTGTTAGGCACTGTCTTTATTTGATTCAAGGTGTTAGGCACTGTCTTTTCTGGAATTGGAAGGCATCTGTCGGCTAATGACCGGAGTGTAGACAGGCCTTTGAGCCGTAGATTATCCAACTTTAGGATTATGCAATGAGAGCTTTTCATGGCTTTTAGCCACTGTACAAGTATATATACTTCTGTGGTGTCTCGTTGAATTCAGGTTAGAAGTGGCAAGTCAAAGTGACTTAAATAATGTGTGAAAAACTACTCCTTAATTAAGTTATAATAGGACTGTGCAGTATAAGTGCGACTGAAACAAAAGCCTCAGAAAAAACAGTTACTCTAACTCTAACAATGTTGAAAACCGAAAATCATTTTAAGACTGCCATCATGGGTTATAGGGTTGTTGCTGTGCAGCCTGCACTATAGGTGTTATTGCATTAATGTCTCAATATTGCTCTAGATCACCTGACATGGCATCATGTTTGAAGAGAATAAGTTGCTTTACAGGCACCTTATCTGTTCTGTTTACATTTTAGCATGTTGTAATAGCTGTCATTCTCAATATTATTGAGTTTCTTAGCCTACAGTTAGTGGTAACCCAAACCCCCTCTACAACTCAGAATTTCCCATTGATTAGTTTTGAGAGCATGCGGATTGTTTTCCCACTGTGTTGTAGTTGAGTGGTTAAAGTTACTGGTGTGTGTTCTGACGCACTTCTCATTCGGCATGGTACACAGATGTGTTTGGTGTTTGTAAAACAGCTGGTGTGATTGTCCCACCACTGTGTAAATGATACCCCTCCAATATACCCTTCAAAGCACATAGAGATCTACAGTATATTCCTGCTCTTTCTTTGATCATAAGTGTGACCAGTCCTTGACAAAAAAAAAACCTACTGTCTCTTCCATACTTCGCAGAGGACTGTCTGAGTTTCTGCAGACACACATTATCAGGAGGCTGGTTGTTTTGGGCCTGGTAATTTTCCCAGAGCACTTTTCAATCTAACATAATTTATTTGCAACAGAAAGACTTTTGAAATCAGACATGTAGCAGCTAATATAAATAACTTTTAAAACTAGATTGCTCTACTTTGTTTATATACTCTATATATATATATATATATATATATATATATATATATATATATATATATATATATATATATATATATATCTCATTACCCAAGGTGTCTTTTTAAGCACTTATTAAATTAAAAGCTGCAAAAGTAGCCCTACAGGCTCATAACAATGAGGTGTCAAATTTGGAGAGAACTGAGATCCACCCGTGTGATTTAATCCCAGTCTACAAGGAGTTAAAGTCAGAATGTGTATGCCTACTCATTTTTAATTTTTTTTTAAGCCGCAGTTGAATGGTATTTGCAGTTTGAAAGGAGAGTGAAATATTGCCATAACTCCTTTTCAATGGTGGAGATTTGAATTGTTTGTTGTCTTCTGCAGGTCACTTCCAGGACATGATTATTTTTAAGATCCATGCCGGAGATTGACATGGAGCTAATCTGCTGGGAAAATAGTACAAAACAAATGGAAATATTTAAAAAAGCATAGCTGGCAGGGCATCAGGGTTCAGTGGCAGAGTGCAATGAGCTGCCTGTACTGTATGGAATAAGAAATAACAAAGCTTTGGGAAAGGACTAAGGTGATGTATAGAAGTTTTAGCTAGCCTGGGCACAATTTGTATTTAAATTATTGCAGAAGAATGTTTGCAAGCTGGTTTTCCCTGCTGTAGTGAACTATATAGATTAATGTAGTGTGAGATTAAGAGGACACTCCATATGTGTGCACAGTTCCTATGCATGAGGACACTTGGATTGGCTCTCAGCTGAAGCTTTATAAGCTAAGCACCACAGTGTTTCTCCACACAGTGTGCTGGGCTATAGCTCTAAGAGAGGTTAAAGGAAGTTTAATGCTGAGCCAACTCAATCTTTTCACATAGCCACTGCATCGTGGATGCACATTCTGTACAGACTCTTCATGTTCTTTGTTTAAATACACACAATTATTCATGTCTGCAGAAGATAGACACTGCGGATGTAGCTGTTTTGCTCTACGCCATGGCCTTGTTTAGGTACTTTTCTTGAATGGCAAATACATTTTTGGAACAGAATAGCAAACATTCCCCTCACTGTAACTCTGTAATGCAAATGACCTGGCAGACGATCACTAAAACATAACGTGTCTAACCTGAAATCTTAATTGTAATCTCTCTCTGTGGTTTAGAAAACAATGCAATCAGAAGTTACAGTCCGTTGCTATGGCTTTAAAGTTTTATTTCCTGTGCTGCAGTGACCCACAGGCACGTTACAATTGTGATGAAAACTGCTCAGGACTTTCTTTAGCCAACTCATCGAGACTATCAGAATCTGCCGATATCGAATATGGTGGGTATAGGTCACAGTGATTAACTTTTTCATGATTTAGTAGTTACAGCCGTAGCTGAGTATATAAGTTACTGACGTATTTGTTTACTACTGTATAACCATGAAACAAATCTCCAAATGAACAGTCTACAATTACACTTTCACACGCTAAACACTATTAATCTGCACTGCACATAACACATACTCTTATCAAGGTAGCTTTGTGACTCCCAACGACATTCTAGCGGCAATGTATATATCCACCTATTCAGAAGACTGTGGAATATTGCTCATGCTGCTAAAATGTAACGCAAGCTACCGTTTGCAATTGCCAAAAAGAAAATCCCTCATAAACACACAGAGGTGGTCCTCACCTTGAAAAAGTTTTTTCCAAAAGAATACCATAGAATTCTATTCTATAACCTTTTGTGAGTTGTACAATTACAGTTTGTTTGTAAGTACGTTTTAGCTGTTAGGGCACTACACTATCCTTGAATAGTGTCGTGATGTCTGGTTGATGGGACAAAATGGTCACTGAAAGGATATGATTATGCTATCATGAAAACATTCCAATATCCCACAGTGGTGGTCTAGTGGGTGTGGGTGTGGGTGTGGATAGGAACTTGATTTCTGCATGAGAACCTTTACAGTGTCCAGTGGGGTTCAGAGTGACACACCACTTATGAGACCCGCCTCCTTAAGATCCTGCACAATCTCCATGTAATCAGCATTACACACTGGGCTGGAAGGGGCGCTATCTGCTTCTGATATTAGTCTGGGTGACGAGAGATGGCTCCAAAGCCATGAGCCTGTTTGCTGCCCACTCTGGTGATACTATCTTGTGAGATATACAGGTGGTACAGTCCTGGGTTCTTCAGAACAACCCCGGAAGATATCTGAGTTGTTAATCTGATTGAAAAGTACAATTGGCATTTATGAGTTAGTCATAATAAGCAGAAAGGGATTTGGGTTGGGTACGTTTAATTGTACAGTAAGTTTAGTGTTTTTTTTTTTTTTTTTTTTTTTTTTTACAGTAGGCAGTATGCTGTTGTTACACACATTTGCACTTAAGCTTAGTACATTTAGATCGGTGTTGCCTGAAAATGTGTGCTTCTCTTCTTTTTTAAGTTCAGATTGTAGCTAAAGCTCATGTTTTAGCAGAACAAGTCACAGTTCAATCTTATTCAGTTACCTACCAGTGGCTTTCCTAACTTGACTTCAATGGTGACTCTACCAACATCTTCCTTATCCATCAAACTTACCCCACCCCCCTCCCCTCAGAGCCACTGTTCACAGTATGCTGTGTTTAGACAGGTCTCGTTCTTGACGTGCCAGGTTGACCCTGAGGTACTTGTTTCAGTTTATTTTGGTAAGACTTGTAACTTGATTTTTGCTAATGAAGCCAAACCTTGTCAGTAGGGGTAGGGATACTTGGTTGATTGCATAAGAAAAACCACAACATTCAGTAGAGAGTAACCTCTTTGCACTTCCAAGTGATAGTCTGGATAGCTGGAAATGTGCCAAATTCTAGTTCCTCACAAACTAGAGCCACTAGAGGCAAAGCAGGTTCTGAATCTAAAAACAATGCACAACCCGCCCGCTGTACCTTCTCCAGCCCCAACATTCCACACACCACGCGGGCATGGCAGATAGCTTTGTTTCTCATCTTATATGCTTTTTATAAAGTGTTGTTTATCTATTATGTAAGGCCCAGAGATCTCATATTACACCATTTGTGTGAATTCAGTCATGGGTTTAATATCAGTGCTTGGTAGGCCTTTGAATAAGCATGCTAACAATTGCTTCGTGGAAGCACTGTCTAAAAAAACCTGCTGCTAACTCCCTTCCGTCTAGTCCCCTTGTTGTCATTCCTTTTTAAGGCCTTATAGTTTATGGTTAGTATTGGAAGCTAGGAGTTTCTGGATGCTAATCCCTTCTGGGTTTACTGTTTGACCCTAGGGTCAAAGTTCAATCTATTGAGAGCTGGTCTCCATTTTCCAGACAGTCTTTGTGTCTCATTTGAGTGCATAAACTAAGTAAATAGAATTTAACCTATGAAGTGGAGGTTTTAAACAACAGTGGTTGCATCAAGAAGCCAAATGTTAAGTAACCTGTTAGGTCTGTGATCATTTGAAACCCCCCCCCCCCCCTCCCTCCAGTTGCAAGAAAAGATCAATATAAGAGAAACTCATCTGGTTTTCAGCCAGTGAGAATTTGTACTTTTAAATCAGGTTGCCGATGAAGCATTTGACAGTATTATATGGTTATTATCTCTGCTATTGTACCACTGAGATTTATAAATCCAAGACATTTAGGTTTGGTGTGGGAATAGTGTTTGAATTAAGTTTTTTAGGGTGTAGTGGATATGTGCTTGGCCCATTGCTGCTTTTTTGGCAGTCTGAAGGTGTAATATTTACAGTGGTTTGCAAAAGTATTCACCCCCTACCAATAATGTCACATTTTGTTTTTTCAAACAAACTTTTTTTATTGAAATCTGTAGTGGTTAAACTGAATGCTGTTATATGATGAGGGGGTTATATGTCGGCAAAACTTGCAAAGAAAATGTACAAAATGAAATTTACTGGTTGCCTAAGTATTCAGCCCCTTAAGTCAGTACTTGATAGAAGCACCTCTTGCAGCAATTACTGCTATGAGTCTTTTTGGATGCATCATTTACATGCTTTTTCGCAAACTCCATACGTGCTTTAAGATTGCGCTTTTTGAGTAATGACTTCTTTCTTGCCACCCTTTTATACAGGATAGCTTTGTGCAGGGACTCCCATCTCAGACACATAACTTTTCAGATCTCTCAAGGTCATTGTTGGCTTCAGAGTGACATCCCGAACCAGTTTCCTGCTTGCCTGGCTGCTCAGTTTGGGAGGGTGACAGATCTGTGTAGTGCCTGGGTGATATGATGCATCTTCCACTTCTTAATGATGGGCTTCACTGTGTTGAGAGGGATAATCAGCGTCTTTGAAATTTTCTTGTACCCTTCTCCTACTCTGTGCCTCTCTACCACTTTATCCCTGACTTGTTTCAAAAGCTCCTTGGTCTTCATGGTTGCTTTGTTGGATCACTATGTGAGTTGCAGCTTGAAAGTCTTTATATACCTGAGGGAAATTATATACAAGTTAAACAACTTTGAGTACGTACAGGCTGACCTTTCACTAATCAATTCAAACAAATCATTTGCACCTGAGCTGATTTAGGGCTGCAGTAGCAAAGGGGTTGACTACTTATGCAACTGCAATTAATCTGTTTTTCTCTGTAAATCTTACATATTTATATTCTAAATGCATTTTCTAACTTTATCACTGTGGAGTAGTTTGTGTAGATTCTACATGTAAAGTCTAATTTGAAAGCGTTGTGGAGTACGCTCAGGTGCCAACAAAATGTAAAAACTTTGCAGGGGGGTGAATACGTCTGTAAACCACTGTATATGTCCTGAAATGGGCTGTTGAGGTTGCATGTGAGTGTCAAGGTGAAATAATTTAAAATATCTGTACAAAGTGCTTCTTTTCCAATCATAGCAGAACCAATGTATCTCACAGCAGCTGGGGTGAGGTGGCATGCATAACTGGATCAAGGATATAGGTACATATTCAGCTTGTCTGTTTGAGCTGAAAGGGTCCCTGTGAAAATGTTGCATTCTGCTTGTCTCTAAAATGGGATCCTTCCTTGAGACAAATGGTGCCCATATAATGGGACCTTTCCCATCATTTGGTATCTTCACCTTCTAAGTTTAATACGTGGTGAAAGTTTCTTTCTGCAGCAGCATTGCCCAAATCTGTTTTTCTGGAATTGCTATATTGTTTATTGTGGTGTTGGTTCATTTGATGCTCTATTAGTTGGTGTGTTTTATGACTGTGTTTTATGACAATGAGTACATTTTCTTTGTTACAACACGTTGTCACGGGGCAGAGTTAGCTATTAAAGTCATCAGCCAGAAAATCTACTCTGACGTTTCCCCACCCCTTCATTTTGCAGTCTACTTTGTTACTATATTCTCACTTGTTATTTCGCTCTTGCATATAAAAAAGCATGAAATAGTAAGGTGAATTGGTGAACTGTGTGTAGAGTACATGGTCTAACCATGAATGAACTAAATTATTAAATTATTGAAACATGAAATAATGAGGGACCAAATGTGTAATCGTGAACCACTTTCCCCCATCCTTTACCTCACTTATTGAACTTATTTTCCTGTGCTTTATATACTATACCTTTACCTTCCTCTTCCATGCTTTGCTATGCTTTTACCATTCTATACTGTACCTCTGCAGACTTTCAAAGGACATACCTCTCCCCAACAACAGAGTATAAAACCAAACATGCTACAAAAATAAAACATACATGGAATTCACATTGCATATTGCTAATTTTAACATGTAAATAAAATACCTGCCATGTTAGTAATTGCTATAATCACAAACAATTTCTGTGTGTCGCTGGCTACCATTTCTAACGCATTAAACAGCATGAACATGAAGCTGATAGGAATTGGAATTAGCATCCATTTACAAAGACAAAAGGATCCATACTGTGAGATATAAAATGGAGCTATGTAACGTAGCTTTCTTCTGTAGTAGCACAGGAATGCAATAGTTACCAGCACGCTAACTCTTTAAATAACTTAAAGGTACCAGCCCTTAGACATTCTGATATAATCAGATGTTGCATCTTGATTTTGACCCTATTCCAGCTGCAATGGATCAAACCCTTAAATCATCAGGAATTGAATTCCATCTTGTTTTGATACTACCTGTTGTGAACTATAGTCCAGTATGGCTTAAGAGTGCACTGGTATCTGTTTCCTGGAATGACTTTGCTGAAATGAAACTGCTGATAACAAGTTTTAATGCAACAATAACAAGCATTCTGTATAGTTTATCAGCATTCCCAGTCAGCCAAAAGCAGGGAAAAAGATACAAAGATGGGTATCATAGCTGTGATCATAATTTTAAAGACATCATGCCCAGTGGCACTGGACCAGTTTTTTTAGTCGGGCTGCTGAAAGCCATTGAACAAAACCGTAACCTTGGTATATGATGAAGCAGCTGTTTAACTATTTAACTAAAAAATGCTTTAACCACAGTCCTTGCAACAATGTTTACAGCATGCTTACCACGAAACGTTTAGAGCAAACAAACCGAAGAGTAGCGCATAATGCCATAATCCACTTAAGTACTGAAATTTAAAAATGTTTACTTGTAAAAACAGGTTGAACAGTTGTATTTTATATACAGTAGTCATTGTTGACAGAAGGCTACAAAATGTCACTGTGTACGTGTGTTTGTAGTATTGCTCCACAAAGCAGCACCCCAGTTAGTGGCATTTGGATGAGCTGATTTTAGCAGGTGGTGCCGCTGAAGAATCTACAAGAAAATGAGACATTCTTTTTTTAAGGGCTTTTTCAATAACTGTACTGCTGTATACAGTACAAGCTTCTAATGTGTTCCAGTTACTAAGCGACTCTTGTGAGATTGCAACCATGCGATTTATAAAATATCCCGCCCCTGTTGTGACAGTCAGCGCTGATTGGTCTATTATCTTTTGTGTTCAAAAGCCATGTAAAAAGACACAGTGCACTGCACACACAGCTCCTAAGATTCACCAAACTAGCAGGTTTATCATTGTACTTCATGCCAGGGGGTTCTGCCGCGCCCCGGGTACCCCTCGTTCCTGCACCCCTCATCATGCCACGTAATGAGAAGTAGCAGTGCCTTACTGTTTTGGAGCGAAAATGTTTTAAGAAAAAAAAACATTTAATGGATGGAGTGACTGAAAACAGAAAAATACATTTATTAATGGAGTCAGGCGCTTAGAACAAACGGTTGGTTTGGAACAGAGTTATTCACAGGAGCTGTAAACTGTTCACAATGTGATTGTCACCAAACTTATGGATCAAGAAGACAAACTTTTCGGCTTTTTCGAGAATTTCCTTCACCTGTAAGATGTGGAAAAGAGCAAATGCCATCATTGTAATGTACAAGATTTCAGCTCAGTTATGCAATTAAAGAATATCCGATCGTACAGACTTAGTATAAATATGTACAAGTTTGGAGAAGGAATTACTCACTGAGGCACTCACTTGTTTACAGTGAGTTACACTTACACAATCCTCGGTTGGGAACAGAGTGTTTGTTTTATAAATAATATTGTCAAAGCCCTGAGAATGACCTCGGTTGTAAGCAGCCCCAGTTTAATAAGACCTGCATGGTACCACCAAGAAGAAAAGGCAGGATATAACTTACTCTCTTGTGGTTCCACATTGCTGAATTCCCTGCATTTATTTGAATCGGCCAGCTGATTAGAATAGGATTCTGTATGGTTACTGGTACACTAGGTTGTTTTAAAAAAAAAAAAATCATTAGCTTTACAGTTCTAAAGATCATCCAGTTAAATAAGAAATGTGGAGAGATTTCTTTCAAGTTCCTTTTGCCTGGTAATGAGTGATAGCAGGCAGCAGATGACCCTAGCAGCTCTTTGCAGATGTCAGTCGGCAACTGTGGCCAGCTTAGAAGAGGCCATGTGCATTCAACAAGAGGCAAGAGGCAGCAAAAACTCAATATTAGATGTGTGCAGTAGAATCTTTTTAAGAATAGGTGCTCCCTGAAGATCCCTTTCTCTTGTAATGAATGGTGGTGTTGATCGACTCACTTGGGGTTCGCCTTTTTACTCTCCCTGATGTTTGAAGTTTATTTTATTTAAGGGTTTTACTGTAGTCATACATGCCAACAGTCAGTATATGGTCAGAACAGTCCCGATTTCTTAGGAAATGTCTTGTGTCTCAATGCATAGGGAGAAAGTCCCTATATGTATCCTTGGAAATCATTAACAGCTCTGTGAGTTCGCTCTCGCACCCTGTAACAGGGCGATGTTACATACATGGGTCGTCACTGAGTAATACTGAACCAGACACACAGCAGCGGGTGTTGACACACTACCCAGGCGCCCAGATTTAATAACAACACAGGCCTCGACACTAAGATCGTGGCATGTCATATGCAGACAGGCTAAAATAATTGAATCTGTTCAGTCTTGAACAAAGAAGACTACATGGCGACCTAATTGAAGCATTCAAAATTCTAAAAGGTATTGACAGTGTCGACCCAAGGGACTTTTTCAGCCTGAAAAAAGAAACAAGGACCAGGGGTCACAAATGGAGATTAGACAAAGGGGCATTCAGAACAGAAAATAGGAGGCACTTTTTTACACAGAGAATTGTGAGGGTCTGGAATCAACTCCCCAGTAATGTTGTTGAAGCTGACACCCTGGGATCCTTCAAGAAGCTGCTTGATGAGATTTTGGGATCAATAAGCTACTAACAACCAAACGAGCAAGATGGGCCGAATGGCCTCCTCTCGTTTGTAAACTTTCTTATGTTCTTATGTTCTTAAGATACCAACAATGATAATCCTACTGCTGGATATAAAAAAACAAAAACAAAAAAAAGCTAAAAATAAGTTTACCACACAAGGCATGCACTAACCTCACTAAAAGAGACATCCCGCTCCAGGAACCTACTACTTAATGAAACCCTGTCTATACTTGGTTTGGAATAAAATCCCCTAAACTAACCTAGTGAAGTCCCGGCTTCCTCCTGGCGACTCCGGCCTCTTCCTGATGGCCTACCGTCTTGGAGTGGAAGGGTATCGTGTAGCTGTTCTCTCCACGGGGAGGACACTCTCCTCCTTGATGTAAACACAGCAATCTTTTGTTCAGAGCCTGTCTGTATGGCAGTGCACGCCCCATCAGCCAATCAGGACCTCCCAATTTGCTCAGCTCTGGACAAGCCTTCCTGTTTACCAAAGAACCAGTCATATTGGAGAAGCATATTGTTTCCTCAGTGCTGCTGCAATATGATTTGATGTGTATGATTTTGAGTATAATGTGGGAGCCAATGAAACTTGAAGAACTGAAGTTAGCTACACCCTTCATTTGCATACAGCATTCGTTGATCATGGTTCCAAGATTAAAATGAAAAAAGTCAAAAGCGAAAAAAAAATTCTTACCAAAATAATAATAGAAACTGGAAAATGTATAAAAACTAGAACGAAACAAACAAATGTATTAATGTGGTTTCAAGAAAATGCTACATAAATAATTAAAGTATTTAATCATGATGGGAGTTACATCTGGAGGTATCAGAAATAGACAATCCCTGAGGAAATTGTCAACTGGATCACTTATCAATCAATCAATATTTATTTTATATAGCGCCTTTCATAGTGGACCACCATCACAAAGCGCTTTACAAGATAGTGAGGAATAATGCATAGTACATTAAATACAACAGTAAAAAGCTATGCAAATACATTAAATAAGGCTTGGATGTGAATTCTAAAAATTGTGGGTGCATGTATCATACGAATAAGATGGAGTGAAAAACCTGAAATAGCAATTTAGACTACATCTAATAATAGAAATCAGGCTTAAAGAGCATTGAAAGCAAGAGAGAACAAGTGGGTCTTGAGAGTTGATTTGAATTGAACGACTGTGGGACTTTATGCTGTGGCTTTAGGGTTTTAATAGATGCATTGGGATTTGCACAGTCACTCCCCACTACTGTCCCACATAAATGGAAATGTTTAGGAGTGTTTTGCTCCTAACTTCACAGTAAGCTTAGTTGGTTGTGTCATCACAATGCAGGTTTGAGTCATCTTTTAACACCCTTCACCTGATGCATGTCATCTCCCCATTAGAATAGTAGCAACTACACAAAAAAGTGTTGACTCATTGTGACAGGGTGCTTGTGTCACAAGTGTAGGTAACCGCTGTTCAGGCAATGCAGAGAGACATGGGAGGTGGAGTTGAAATGCCAGCACAGGTTTAATAACACAAAAGTAAATTATCAGGTCACGTGAAAAAGCATGCAACTCATAGGTTAAATATCTGTGATTTTATAACAGCGATACAACATTAATGAATTGTCAGGTTAATACCTACTACAGTACATTATTTTAAACCATTTGCTGGTGAATTCATGCTTTAAATGTATCTAGCACCTTCTAACACTGAAATCAGACAAGTTATTAGATTCTGTTTCTGGTACTTATGTTTCGTTTTGATTTTGCCTCCAGTTTCTAAGTGGTCGCCAGCAGTGGTGTAGTCGAGGGTATACGCAGGTAAACAGCGTTTACCCACTTCTCATGTAAGGGATACAGAGTTTACTAATTTCTACTTTCCTGTGATATGTAAAAACTAGGTTAAAGACAAGATATTTTATATCCATTTTGATTTTGTTTGGCAAGCCTCAGAAATATATTTAAAACACACACACACACTTAAATGAACTCTGTATAATAACAAGGAGGTTGCTATTCTCTCTTCTACTGTACGCGTAGAGCTACAGGTCTGGGCAGCGCATATTTAAAAAAAAAAAACTTGCTTATAATACTTAAAGAAGACAGACGTGCATCAGAATGTATCGACGCTGTGTTTGTTTGTTTTATATGAGCCAAATCTGTGATGGTGGCATAATCTGCCTCAAATGATCTCCTCACCTGCAATTCCCCAAATCGCAAATAATGGAACGTGGAGGACGTGAACGTGAAGCTACTGTCTTTGGATGCTAGTGACTTTATAGACTTTATGCTGTGGCTTTATGGTTTTAACAGATGCATTGGGATTTGCACAGTCAGTCCCCACTACTGTCCCACATAAAGGGAAAGGTTTAAGAGTGTTTCGCGCCTCTAACTTCACAGTAAGCTTAGTTGGTTGTGTCATCACAGTACAGGTTTAAGCCACAAAGAATTCAGAATGCGCCAAAGCTGTGTTTGTTTGTTTTGTATGAGCCAGATCTGTGGAAGTGACATAATCTGCCTCAAATTATCTCCTCACCTGTTTCCCCCAGAGCTGTTGAGGTTTCAACACATATTAAAGAAGAACAAATTTCAAAGCAAAAACAAAGAAAGAAATAGTTCAAATATATACAATAAATTACTTGCATCAGGATGAATTTACTTCTGCATGGTTTTCAACTTACATATAGGCCTGTAAAAGTATAGCTAGAGCATGCTTTGCAAAAGAAAAATTACCCAAACCACAAATGAAGTAAGCCCTTCTCTTAAATGACTATGGCAGCCTAGTCAATGCTATACAACTACAACTGCTCTAGTTTGGGAATCCTAACAGCAAATTTCTGGCGCAGGTAATTTGTAAATAGTCTTTCATGTAACAATTTAGTAATATTTGAACTTTGCTGGCCCATTGTCGCAGAACATTGATACAAGTCACTTGTACTGTGTTGGATATCCTTCTAGTTTTGTCATTTTCACTGTGAGCATACTGGAGTCATTTTTACAAAGTTTTGGTACGAAATGTTGTAGAAGGATTACATTGCTTTTGCTTTTGAAATCTTAATAAAACAAATGTTTTGATCATATACTGCTGTATTATAAATCTTTTCCCTTAGAACCTCTCTGTAGCAAAACATTTCAACATACATTTTTCAACAAACTGGTAACATAAATGCCAAATGGAAAAATGGAAACCATAAACACTGGGTTAAAAGCGACAACAGCTACAATAGACTGTCTGAACTAGATGAAAGCAAGGCAAGCCATAGATCTTTCAGTGTTAATATATATTGTATGATATTATAATATATTGTCTTTTGTTAAACGCTTTCTTGAGGTGACGTCTTGCAGGGCTGCCTGAGCATTTTTAGTGTTGAGGAATGCTTTGTCTGCTTTCTGTATCGCAAGCTTGCATAAAAAGATCAACAGCGACTGTGCTCCTGAAATGTTAAGAGGTAATCCTGTGACAAATAGAGATGTAAAATGTGATGTCATAGTGCAAGATTATGAAAGGACAAGGACTTTTTTTTTTTTTTGGAGAAATCATGTTACACAGGAACTCTAATTACTTTTACTGGACTATCTTACATAAATCTGATAAGCACAGTTAGCTCTGTTTTTATATAAGCTTGGGTTTTGGTTCAATATGAGACTGATGCAGATGTACAGCTTTGGCCAAAAAGATTTGCATAACCTAGAATTTTAGGATTGAGACATATTTTTAAAAAATATATAAACCTATATCAACATAACTTAGATATTTTGTAATCCAATTTAACATGATATTGTAATTCATGTAATTAACGTTGTTTTAAACAAATAAACAAAATACTGATTAGGGGTTTGTATCAGGTTAATTACAGTCTGCTTTGAACTCCTGTTGCTTATCGAGTGGAGGGAGGATGATGGGGAGGAGGAGCACATGCTAACCACAAGCCATCAAATCCATTAATTTATGGCATCCTATAGGATTTCACCTCAAACATTACTGGCTGAGCTGAGTGTGTTTGAAGTGGTTTTCAGTGAACTGTTTGTTCAAGTCAAGCAGTTAAAAGAGCTGAAAGTTAAACAAAATGGGAAACCAAATACCTACACTTTGGGGGCTGTGAAGCATTCTTGTACGTGTGTTTTAAACTGTGTTTGAAAGTGTTGTCATGAAACAACATTTTCAGTCAAGAGCTTAGGGGAAGGAAATTATAATATTTTTTAAAAGAGGAGGAGGGAAAGAATGACCTACAGGGGGGGGGGGAAAATCCATGTCGTGTAGCCCGCACCTGAACGCGACCATTATGACAGATGGAAATAATTAATATAATATCCAAAACCAAATGTTGCAAAAGTCTACTGGAAGCCATGATAGTAGTACACATTTTTTAATTTTGTCAAATTTTCGTTTTGTCAAAGTTTTGTTTGTGGAGGAACTGGCACACCCACAATATAAAAAACTACAAAATGGTATTTAATTCAATATGTTAACTTAACATTGTTCTGCAAGTTTCATTCGACTGTTATGAAGCAAAATTGTTAATTCTATAGGGTGATGCAAAATACCACAGTAAACAACCAAAAGTACTTGAATCATATTGTTTATTTTAGTTAGTTAGGGGTTTGTATCAGGTTAATTACAGTCAAAACAAGGACAACAACTCTGCACTAACAGGTAACTTGATAGGTGTTAGGGTTGTCTGAGAGTGATGGGGAGGTGGGTATACACTGTATAGGAGACACAGGACAGAAGAGGAGCTATAACCCATGTTAAATCCTGTTATAGACCGATTATCATTAGAAATGTGTGTAGCAGTGGAGGGAGGATGGAAATTAACAATTGTAGGACCCCCCAAAAAGGGGGAAAAAGTACACAGAGGAAAAAGAGTACACAGAACTGCAAACAATGCAAGGTACAAAGTCAAAAGGAAGTTTTAGAAGGCCACCCCAAACAACCAAAAACGGGGGGAGAGAAAGGGGAGGGAGACGAAAGAGAAAAGACCTGAACATTGCTAAGGGATGCGGAGCTCTAGCTATCATAAAACCAATTTTCCAAAAATTGTTTTTTCAAATTCCACAGGCAATGAAGAGAGTTTTTAAGCCTTCCAAAGGGAGAAAATGGTCATGCTAACCACAAGCCATCAAATCCATTAATTTATGGCATCCTATAGGATTTCACCTCAAACATTACTGGCTGAGCTGAGTGTGTTTGAAGTGGTTTTCAGTGAACTGTTTGTTCAAGTCAAGCAGTTAAAAGAGCTGAAAGTTAAACAAAATGGGAAACCAAATACCTACACTTTGGGGGCTGTGAAGCATTCTTGTACGTGTGTTTTAAACTGCAGCACAACTTACTGTAAATAGTGGGCCATTTAGTACAGCACATCTGTATGAAACACGGGGTCTGTCTGGTGTCCTGAGGGAGCTTGGCTGCATCCAAGTGACCGAAAGTAATCGCTTCCCCCAGTGCTGCCTGAACAGCTGACTTGGTATGGGCTTGGAATATCTAAGCTAACCCATTCTCTTGTTGTTTAGATTGACTTTGTATCACCTTCTGTTTCAGTCATCACATCCTGGTGACTTTTTAAAAGCCACAAGTTTAAAGTATCCCTGTGGCCTGGTTTCCAAAGGATGTATCAGTAGAATAGCCCCTTTAAGTAATAAACAGGGTGTTCCTGTAATACTCATTTATTCACTAATTTACCTCTTTTGTTTTTTTTGTTTTCCTTTTGTTTCTCCTTATCCTCTCCATTGTTATTGTTAAACAGTACTTTAAACCTGTTTACAGAATTATCTGCAGGCCATAAGCTTTGTTACGCAACACCTGCAGAGCTGTTGAGGAAAAGGGGAATGGCTGAATGGGAATGGGAAATAGCTCAATGGAAATAGGAATGTCTTTCTCCATAGTCTAACAACCTGAATTAGTGTAGCCTCCAGGCTTGTAATTCACATGTCATGCTATGTAATTTCAATCAAGTCACATCGCATAATGACCCCTAAAATAAGATAAGCTTTAACCTTAATATCTAAGAATGGCAGGCACACTGATATTGACAGATGTAATGCACTGTGACTTTGACAAACTTTAACTTTTTTTTATCAAAACAATGTATCCCCCCCTCAAAAAAAAAAAAAAAGAAAAACTACCCCCCAGCTCAGAAGCTTCGAGGGCCTCAAAGATTTCTTGATGAGTGGTGAGTTTAACATTTGAGCTTGCGAATAACTAAGTGTTGTGTGACTTCTGGGGGCCAACACTGTAATGTGTGCAAAGTGTTGTTCACTCGGATAACAATCTGAAGTGATAAACCAAGTGTGGTCAACTGAGACAGTCAAGCCACATGAAGTCCTTGCTGTGTCAAAGATGCTTCTTAAATTAGGTGCCAGAAGTCAGCAACATATTAGGATTTAGCAAACTATTATTGGTTAAATGAGAATATGTCACAAAAGGTACTACACTGATCTAGTTATGTCTCTTGTTTTGAGTTTCTTAATAAAAAAAAAAAAAAACTTTTTTTTTTTAAATGAGACAAAATCATTCAAATTCACGTAGGAATTTCTTTAAGATTTGTTTGGGTTGTCAGCATGCTGTGCAAATGAATCTTGTACTGCACAATGCTCTTTATTTTGATAACACATCATCAATGATGAATCCAAATAAAAATGTATAAACATGTGCTCTATTTATTTCATGTGTTTTGTATTTTCCTAAAATGCTTTTCCCTAGCTAAACGTTTTGAGTGTGTTTTGACTGTGTTTTGGCTTGTTTTGACTGTGAGTAGAAGCTCCCACAGCAATTGAGTTCAACATCTGCAGCTCACCTGTGCACTCGACTCTTCCAACAGTTTCACTTGCCGTATACAGTTCTTACGCAATACAGCCATCTGTCTTTTAAAAAGATCAGTAATCCAATCAGTAGTGTTTGGATGCAGGACCACCTTTCGACATATCCCCCCTTGCCAGCACAGGCTATTTCAGTTAGTTGAGCGAGGAAATCAACCTCTGCTGGGGAGCTGTGGGATATTCATTTTGCGATAGCCCTGTTTTGTATTTCGGGCTAGTGGGGATTCATTCATTATTGACACACCATAGAATTGTGCTTTAGGACTCAGGTCACACCTGGTGCAGGTGGGAAAAAAGTATGAAAACATCTCCAAATAGAATGACTGAAGAGGACTTTGAAGGCCCAATATTATTTTCATATTCTTTAGTACCTAAAATATATATCTTGATATATCTATGTATGAATATCTTGCCTGTAGTGAATATTAAATGTGTAGTTATTTCATGTACCAAGTAGCAACATTCCTGCTTGGAGTGACAGAGTGGCATCATGTGCTTGCAGCTGAAACTACATTTAGGAAAACTCACAAGATCTGGTTTCTACACGAGAAAGTAAACTATGGGAGAATATAAAAAACCAAACATGTTTTTGGGACACTAGCTTTAAGTAGACATAAGAAATTTTGAATATTATAACTGATATGTTTTTAGTACAGCAATTTATATTCAATTATATTCTAGCCAAGAGACTGAGATGAAGGCAGTGATGGTATGTCTGCACATCCATATGGGGGTAGGTTGGTTGTGGTATCTTGCTGTGTTTGGATTTGAGCGCCATGGCAACTGTCTGCTTTCTGTCTCTGAGCGTATGCAGGTAAAAGCAGGTAAAATTGACAGAAGAGGGATCAAATCCTCATTCCATGAATGTCAGCAGAGAATCATACTGAAACTGAATTCCTTAAAGTAAGAAAGCCCAACAAACCCACCTGACAAGGTGAATTAACTACTCTAACCAGCATTATGCTGTGATGTTTGAATAGACTGGCACACATTCTGTGTATATGGCTGGATAGAAATTGCTTGACAGACTTACATTTTGTTGTTTGAAACTTGCTAATGCCTGCCTTTAGAAAAAGCTCCAAAAGGGACTTCCTCTAAACCTGGTGATATGGCTGCATGTTAAACACAGTAAACCACCCTGTTTTGCCTGCCTGGTTGACCTGTCAGAAGAGTTATATTAATCATAAAATCAGATAATCAGATGGTTTACCTAAAACATTTCGATCAGATCCTTAAAATAAATAAATATATATATATATATATATAAAATATATATATATATATATATATATATATATATATATATATATATAGTGTATATATGTGTGTGTGTGTGTGTGTGTGTGTGTGTGTGTGTGTGTGTGTAGCTGTGTAGCTAACCCAAGTTCACAGAGGTATTAAAGACCGTCATTGTGAAGATTTTCAAAGCACAACATGCAAAAAGAACAAGGTTCGTATAAGACAAGATATCTGTCTACACACACTTTTTTTTTTTTTAAACCATATTTCTCTGTGAGTTTTCATGTTGGCTATGCTTTACTGCATTTTGCAATGCTTGTACCATAGTTTACCACAGTAAACTTTTATTCTGTAAAGTCACAAGAATCCAGCTTCACAAGAGTGAGTAATTCTGAAACCCCACTGGAACTTGAGTCAAAGTAAAACTTTTTACAGGGAATCTATAGTTCTGAAATAAGAAATACTTTAAACATAATTTGACTGTCCCTGACAATTTGACAGCTTTCTGCTTCTTAGTATTAAAGCCTTTCTGCCCTACTTTTTTTCCCCATAGATGATCTAGTTCTGGGTTTTGACAGGACTTTTAATGTTTAATTCACTTTGATATCGACTGCAGACACATCTAAGGGTCTCCGCAAGGCAAGTCTATGCAGTGTGCAGTGTGATATAATGTAACTGGAAACTGCACCCTCCCAAACACTGGCTAAGAAAAAAAAAAGTACCATGCAGTAAAACAGCTTGTGGACAGGGTAAGCTATTACCCACAGTGGGCAGAAATACCAGCCTATTCCTATGGACCCACTCCCAGAACCCCTGTTGTAAATGAGTAATAGAACTACAGTATCAAAAAATGCATTAGCTACAACAGTAACTAGGCTAAAGTATATACTGAAGCTTGTGCCTTCTTATTTGTTTTGGGCACGCCTGATTCTTGTTTTTGGCCTTCTAGTTTTGTTTGCTTTTCAATTGAATTTAATAGGAATACCCTCACAATGGCTGATCAATTGTTAGAAAAGAAAATTAGTCATACAGAAAACAATGGCAAAAGTACAGATTCCAAAATAAACAGCCAAATCTAATACGTGCACTGGCTACCACGACCAGGATAACATGTTTATTTGGTTACAATATTTCCTCTCAGTGAACGTTGCATATAATCTTGTTTCCAGCAGTTAATAAACTGAGCAAATGAGAGAAGAGGGAGCAGAGAGGTCTAGTTCGTACTACAGCACAGTCGACTGAATCCACTGAGTTGTTGTTCATTGTTATAATGCCATGGTGCTCGGATTAAGACCTAACTATCTTGGTTCTCTAAACCCCTGAGCATTTCTCCTGTGGGTATTGATCTCAGGAAATCAGCAAATAATCATTTGCGGCCTAACATGTGAGGCACTTTTAACTTTGATGCCACTGGATGGATCCTGTCGTTGTATTTTTAGTTGCCGTAAGCTTAGAGAAATGGCAGTCACGAAACATCAGTAGTCATCAAAATCAAACCACATTCCAAAAGCACCCAACAAGAGATAGAAAGAAAGTGGGTTATGTGTATGTGTGTGTGTTTTGGGGGCAAAGATGCAACAAATGAGGGATAATGATGGCATCTTTAATGAGGGCACACACTTCCATGAGTATGCAATTCAACTGAAATACATTACTGAGCAGGATCTCAATGGCATTTTCTCATAAAAATTCTGATTTATTTATCTATTTGCTGTTGATTTAGATTCCTTGCTTTAGCTGTTTAGTGCATGTTATTTCAGCCAGTTTTGAAGCTTACAGAATGGAATTATTTTTCTCTTCTTTTTGATTGATGTGCATTCAAAGAAAAACCAAATCATTAATGATCAGAGTTGCAATATTGCATTGCAGAATTGGAGCTAAAGTCATACTTTTTGAAAGGCTGTGATTGTAAGAAGAGTTCATGGTTTCACTTGTACCTTTCAGATGTAATTATGCATTAACTTCACACAGGCGTGCTGTTCTCCTACACCTTAGAGTTGTAAAAGTAAAAGTGGCCTTGCACATAATAGAAGAACAGCTTTCAGGTCTGGAAACATTATGAAAATGATGTCATTTTCTACTCTTAATGCCCACTAGCAACCAAAATGACAGCTTGTGTGACAACTTTCTTCACACAACTAGCAATTACAACGGCTGACATTTTTCCAAAAGAGGCCTAAAATGGGAACCATTTGTTTTCGACTTGCACAGCAGTGTGGAACTTATGATATTCCAAACAAAGGGTGAGAAGAACAGCTCAGCATGCCTGTGTGTGACACACAAACACATCAGCTGTTGGGGAAAGTAGAAATAGTTCTCATGGGATGTGAAAATCTAATGTCTTATAAGGCTATAGCCTTTCTGTTTCCCCCAGACAAACTGATAAAAGTTATTATTCATCCATATAAGTTGTAATAATAAACATGCATTTAGCTACAGTATTGCAAACCCAGACAGGAAGTATTGAGAGCTAGCAATGGGTCTGTAATCTTCTTAATTGTGCAACTCAGTTTTTCCTGGCAATGGAATGAAAGGCTTCAAAATCATTCCTAAATCTTCCCAAGAAGCTCTTGGGTTTCAGAAGAAAAAGCAAAGCTCTTGTTCTATTTTGCTATCCACTCCCATCTTCTTACTTTCTATCTCACACATTCTGTCAGTCTCTTGGGGCAGATTTCTCAAAGGGGTATTACTGCCGGAGTGCTAGTAGAAAATAGTTTGTTTCTTCGTTGATATTATTATGACTTGAGCAGTGTCATTGTAATGCTTTCCAGTGATGTCACATGAATTCCTGTCCTGTTCTGGTTAGGTTATGTCACAGGAATCAGGATTGCCATTGTAACAGTCATTGTGCAGTTACCATAGCTTACTGTAGTTTTTATGACGCTTTTCCATGTTTACCTGTGCTTTACTACACTTTGCTTTGCCTATACCTTATACCTCGCAGTAAACTTTTATAAAGGCTGTGGTGCTCCATTTGCTCCACGTCACAGACTGAAATAGATATGTTGCTGTCTTTCTGCATTCATAGTTGGATTATTGTGCGTATAGACTATTTTCTGATGTCACAATTATCTTTGGGGATAGATATGCTTAAAATTGTAGTACATGTTAGCTTATACATGTTTTATAAGAGCTAACTAACTAATAGCTAACCGGTCCAGTTTAATACACCTGACCTTGCATAACGTTATCTGCTGACTGTGTTTCTAATCGTTCCTAATAAGGTGGTCATGCATCAAGTATATTGTGGGTGTGTAGGAGAGACTGAGAGGGCTACAAATAAAACACTGCTATTTATTGGTATTTCAAGCCACAGTTATTCAGGGATTGAAGAGGGTGTTCCTCAGATCTGCCTTAAATTCTCATGCTCCCTCTTTCCCTCTCCCCTCTGCCTGTTGACAGTGTAACTGACAAATTCAAGGATTTTATGATTGTGTGGTAATCTCTCTGAGGGAGCCTTTAGAAAAAGCAAATCCTTTAAAGTGCAGGTGGTCTCTATTGCTCACCATATTTCATCACAATGAGATGCAGACCAGCTGTTTTCAGACCTGGACGACTTGAGATATGCCACTGACATTTTCATTCCCTGACCATTTCCAGCTTCTCTTAAGTATAGGCCTTCATGGTGTGCGAGTCAGGCCATGAAGGCTGCTACAATGACAGATGACAGTCCACAGGTAGGACCTTCTTTAATGTTACACACATTATAAACGTAGCACCTGTGTAGTAAGTGAATTGGTATACATGAATCGATGACTACATGCAAATTCAGCAAACTCTAATAAACACAAAATCGCTGGAAAGTATGTGTTTAATGTTTTATTACTGTTTATTCATATCAGAAGAATGTTTCTGGAATTTCTCTCCCCCTGTCGTTTAATTAAGATAGGGATCTACAAAGCTGGAGATACAATATGGTTTATTAAAAGTTCTCTTTCCGCCTTTCTAAAACGACATGAACTGCAAGTAATCTCGTGTTTCTCAGGAAGGAACTAGTTTTCGACCTTCATTTGTTATGCAATTGATTTTCTTTTCTGGGTCTTTAATCAATTGGTAAATGGATCGGAGAGCCGTTTGTTTTAACAAAGATGGATCTTGGCGTTAACTGTTTTCCCGTCATTGGACGAATGGAAAATCTACATGTTGGGGAAAAAAAGTGTCCTATTTTGCACATTTATAGGTCGCTGCTTCAAAAAAGTCAAAAAGAGAAACCAGGCTTTGCTGAAGCAAAGTTGCAGCAAGTCACATGCAGTTCATTGGCATTTGCTTAGTACTGTAGAACAGCGCCTTAAACAGCAGGTACTGCAGTTCCAGTTCTGGGACTGCGTACACCACTGCAGGACATGGGGCCCTGTGTGAATGAGCTAAATCAGTGCACACTCTTTATACACAATTAAGAAAAAGTACAGGAAAGAAACTCACAATCACTTTGAAAGATTTTGGTTGAAATAACCGTAAACACAAAGGACCCTTTTAAATTATGTAAACAACAGCTATATTTAGGTCCACCACTTATCACTACTGAGCTGACTTGTGCCACTTACATAGACAAGTATTTAATTTTTTTTAAATATATTTAAACCAATACATTAAACTACCATTCCAGTAAAGTAGACTAGAATAGTTCACCAGAGTTGAACAGTGGTGGAAAATGTTGGAGGACAGACACTCCTTCAGGTCAGAGAGTTGTACTGGTTAAAAAGCAGGAAATGTTTTTGAATGCCAGGGGACATTGAAAAGAGAGTCCAAACCGTATTATCACCAATCAGGATTCACATGGACATCAGCAGTTTTAATTAACACTGTGAAAGGAGCAGCTGAGAGGCAGCAATCAAGTTTCTCAACATTACAATTCTGAAGGCTGACTCTATGTCCTAGAAAAAGAAATGTGATTTCTGCTGAATTGGCAGACTCTGATTGATTGGCAAGCTTTGATTTTGCCCATTTAAAAAACAAAACAAAAACAAAAAAACACTTTACTCTTAAGAGCAAGATCAAGAAAGAAGAAAGATTATGACTTTTTTTTCTGGCTAAAAGCCTAAAGACAATATGCATATGTTATGCAAATCAGAACCCTTGTCGTATAAAACCTGCCTGCATTGAAATCCGGTGTGATATTCCAGTTGTATGCATGGAAGGGCTTTATTTTATTGCATCCAGTGACATTTTAACTCTTCAAATGGCATCAAACACCTACGCAAAATGGATGACCTCAGGCTTTCATGGCCATAGAAATCAAGGTCAGAACGCAGGCAGGAACAAGCCTGTAGTAGATTGGAATGGATTGCTTACTTAATGGATTGTTGTGGTTTTGTGGTACAGTGGTATTGTAAATCTAAAATCCTGTGGTCTAATGGAGATCTAGTGCTGGCATCACCAAGACAAGCTCTGCTTGTAACAGATGGCATACAACCGATGAAGACAAAATATTTAACTATTGCTTAACTTAGAATGTTATAGTTCCTTATAATTTATGATTTTTGAGTGAATAGGCGATAAGACTTTAAAGTCTTGGCAAATATTACCTCATACATAACTTAATAGCATTAAGAATTGTAAGGTAACATTTATAAGAAACTCAGCCAAGTAGACACATGTTTCATTTAGTGCCTTCATCAGTACACTGACACATGCACTAGCCGAAACCATATGTCTACTTGGCTGAGTTTCTTTTAAGTTATCGTTCTTTTATCTCTGGAATCGACCTATTTTACCTCCAGTAATTTCCCCAGGTTGGTGAGTCACCTGTGATACTTTTCTGCCATCAAAGGTTCTAGCATAGAGTCCATATGTACAAGAGGTGGTTACATTGCAGACTGATAGCAAGACAGTTAAAGTGGGATTTGGGGATGTTGAAATAACTTTTGTCACTACCACTGCCACTAACTTGAAGCTATCAGAAAACTCATATAATACTTGCTGTAGCTCGAGGGCCTGTGCTTCAAATGACAGAGAGAAAAAATCCCATTCAGTCAGATTGTGTCAGCTTATTTTACTTTATGACCTGTCCCTTAATTTAACATCAGAGATTAAGCGGATGCAGCTGTGACACCGGTGATATGACTCAAATGCAGCACCAAGACACTACAGCTGGCCAACCTTTGATTAGTCCAGTTAAATCTCTTAGATTGACAACATGGACCCTTATTGAGGGAAGCAGTTGCACAGGCCAGGTCCCGAGGATGTTCCTGCCATTGTAAAAGAAGGATTTGAGTATCTTCTATAAGCAAAGGAGAGAGGCATATTATCCCTCTGTACCCGCATTGCAGGTAACAAGGTCTGTGTGGATGGTAGAAATAGAAGGTGCCTTGTAGACAGATATGCTGAATTCCACATTTCTGTATCTTGTCACAGAAGGGGGAGATCATAGTTGTGTGGTAGCAGAGTTACAAAAGCTTCAAATGAGGATGGTTTGGATATTTAATGGCTATAAATATATATTTTGTAAAAGTAAGCAGTCAAAAAATGTATTGAGGTTGTGATGTCTAAATAAGCTTTGGAGGTAGTCTTTTTATTGCTCGAGTCTTGAGTCTTTGCCCTTTTAGGCAGTGTGCCATATATGTCACTCCCAATCTCATTCCCTGTAGGCTATCATTTATAATAAGAGAACAGTAAAAAAGGAGATGTCTTTCTAAAAAATATGACCCATGGTGCATATTAGTGTATAATGGGAGGCAATTTTGTCGTACATTACAGTGCAATCAGGTTTCAGTCATTAAAAGCCCCCCCCCCCCCCCCCCCCCCCCCCATTAGATGCCAGTTCATTTTCATGCAGCAAATGACATGATTTGCAAAGTATAAGAAAAGCTGGCATGGCTACACCCACTCTATTGGTAGCCCCCAGCCATTTAATTCAATTTACAATGTAAACGTCAACTGTACAAAGTGATGATATGGTACATTTCTGAAACCCAAGCTGAGTACTGAGATAAACCTAGACACTACATCAGTCTAAAAAAAACAAAAAAAACTTCTTGGGAACTTCTGAGAGAAACTCAGACTTGTTATTTCTTGAGAATTTGTGACGGAGTCCATGGGCTCCATTGCTGAAGAGTTAATAGGAACACATTGCAGAAGCTGGTAAAATTGCACAGTGGGGGCTAGGTTGCATTCTGGTTTAACTCACTGGACCCTATTTCCTCTTACCTCTTGAGTCCTGGGTTCAAATCCAACTCGGGTCATAAAGCATATGAGTTTGATGGGCTCATTCTAACCCACATAGGACATTTTTTTTTCCCACATCATAAAACCAACCACATAATTTGCCACAATTCAGAGCCATACTGGAGTAGACCGATGCCACACAGCATGGCGACTGAGCTTTTTCAGGAACAGTGTGTAGTACCTTGTGAAATACTTGGTAGCAGGGTCTTTTTTAAGTTAGTCAGCAGTTGTTTGTGACCCTAAGATAATTTCCCCTGCTCCAGGTATTGTCTGTGACTATTGCTTCCTCCAAAAATGTTATCCCCCGGGACAAGTGAATATTTGTACCCCCAGAGGAACTAATATTTGTTCCCCCCTACATGTATGTGTGTTATTTATCCTATTTTCATGTAAATTATCAGATATGACGGTAGTAAATGTGAGCAATTTTGCAGGCTGTTATCATGTATTATTGTAGGTTAGAGGGGACTGGACAGTACAAGTTTAGGGTTAAGGAAATTGGAATTAAAATTAAAGTTTCAGTATGGATTTAGACTTATATGCAAAGAAAGATTACATTTTTTGCCCCAAAATAAGGGGTACAAATATTAGGAAGGTTCTTAGGGTGAACTAATATTTTTTTCCTGGGGGAACATATATTCTCTGACACCAGTACTGCACTGCAATAAAAAGGTTCTAGCCTATAGTGAATTTAACAGTTCCATTCAAACTTGGATTGTGTAGAAAAATGTTTCTTTTCTTATTTTGTGTTCTTTATTACTGACTTGATAGGGTCCTAGGATATGAGACCGAAACACAACAGCACTAGTTTGAGCTTGAAAACAACATTTTATGTTTTGCCCAGTTAATGTACATTCTTTATGAAAAAAAAAACAAAACAAAAAGAAACATTTTATTATCATTATCATTATCAAATACACCAACGTTTGGAAAAACTACACCGCATTTTTTTTTGTTTGTTTTTTATTCAAAAACTGCCAGGCATTAAGGCTGCAGTACGTGTATAACAGCTCCAGTGTGGCAACAATCATTCCTGTACTTCCTCAGACAATGATAGCCAATGTTGCAGTAAAAGATCAAAGTCATACTTGACTAAGGGGAAAAAAAGTCCCCTTCGACTGCCAAATCAATTTACATCATTAAGACAAGAGGGGAGTAATCAAATCCTGTTGTAAATGTGCAGGAGGGCTTTCCAAATTGGATCCCTTGATTGCAGAGCGCTTCTGACAAAACGAGAAAAGGCGTATTTTTCAGGGAACTAGCTTGTGATTGCAAATGCATTTCTGTCTTTAGGCACTCGGCAACATTGAAGTTGTGGCAGCAAGCATGGAATTGCAATACTGATTAATACCACAATACCTGTTGAAAATGCAACACATTTTTATTTGCAGAATTATTGTGAGGTCCAAGTACTGCAGTACGTACTGTATATGCGTTTGCAGGCTTTTGTACATCATCCTGTTGAAATTCTTCCTTTGAAATGTGCATAAACTGTCACTGGAGTCAGGTTAATTGAGGAAAAAAATATCTATATCAAATTGTGCACAACTTATATCACTTTCAGTGCCAATTCTATTAATTAACCATTCTACATTTCATTCCAATATATCGCAGAAACCGTTTGAGAAACATACTTTCTTTAACAGAATTATGGCGTGACCTAGACCTTGACTCAACATGACAGCCATATTATGGTTGTGTGACTTTGAGTTACTGGATGACAGATCAAATGCTGAGTTATTGGCTTGAAATGTGGTACATATCTGGGTTCTATTATTCCATCAGTGCAATTTGTAGCCATGGGCATCATCCAATAATAATAAACCCTTTAGTACCAGTCATGTTCTCTGCAGTTCTCTGCAATAATGCAACACATTGGTCTGCTATGGATGGGAACAAAACATAAGTCTCTAGTTGCAGGATTTGAGCAGCTGGGAGTTCATTGGCAGTCTTTACCTTGCTGCTGCTGCTTCTGATCCAAGGTCAGCAATATTCTGCAGCATGTCTGTTTGGCGCTGTGGGATCTTGAGATCTGGTCTTTCTCCTTTACAGGGGGCAACAGCTTTCTTCCTGCAGTCCTAAAGTGACCTCTTTAAGCTCTTAGCCAGAGAATTGGAAATCTAGCTGCAAATCTATACCGACTCATAAAAATGCTGTACCCCAGACATCCTTCTACTGTATTTATTATTGTATTGATAGTGATTTTAATAAGGGGGTCAATATATCCTCAACCTTGGGACACTGGCAGGGTAATTATAGGGGTGATGGGAGGCAGTGTTTAGATCTGCAGCTTAAATTAGAGCCCATGTGTCTCATTAGACTGAACTTTCCATAAGTTATTTGTTAAAGATAAACCCTGATAATAAATAAATACACTGATAAAAAAAAAAGTAATGAGCAAGTTTCTGCTATTGAGCATTTCAAATCATCAGGCCTGCAATTTCATTAAGTAGTGAAGCCAGGGTTGGGTTCTAGGAATGTTAGTCAAGAACGTTCTTTTGCCAAAGCCAATTCAAAATTTTGGCGTTGAGTATGTTTGTATCCATGTCAAATCTGGACCATTTTAAGAGGAACAACAAAAACAATATACCATTTCCTGTCTGATTTATTATTGGATAAACACATTTCATTCAACTCCCAAGTCTGCCCAGCCCTTGATTAACAACTCTGTGGTTTTGGAAGGTTTTTTAAAATAAAAAACTAAAAGCACATAAGAAAATGCTAATCAGTCTTTAAAATGTAATGATAAAAACATTTATATAATTAGTGCCTCAATGATTTATGTATGATTACATCTTCTGTGGTCAACTCAAATGTGTTTAATAATGCAAAGCTACATTTTTTTAATAAAATAATTATTAATTCTTATATCACTGTCCAATGTGTGACTTGACTGGTGAACTTGGGAAAATAATTCAATTGAAACAGCTGTGCTTGCACATTTGTGGTTTGGTTATAAACATTCATAAACTTGAAGAAACAAAAAAGAAAACTTGGAATGATATATAGTACTGCAAGCAATACACTATGTCATTTCGATACTTAATGTTTAGTTTTTCATCATCTGAGAAATGCAATATACAAATGTCAGGGCCAATAAGGTAGTTTTTGATTATAAAGATAATTTGGTAAAATTTGAAAACTGTTAAAATTATACAAATCTTCTTTTACAAATGTATCACAGATATAGATTCAGTACATGCTACTGAATCTAGCTTTTTTAAAATTAAACACAGAAGAATTGGACTATAATGTTTAATCTATAACATTTTTCCTGTAGCTCTATTCAGAGAAATCAGTTCAATTCAATTCAATTTTATTTTTATATAGCGCCTTTTGCAACAGGTCACCACAAAGCGCTTCACAAAGGCAAAAACAATACATATTACTGAACAACAGTAAACACTAAAAAAAGAACAGAATAAAAACAAAACAAAATATATAAACTGTATTATAAAAATATGATTTTAATCTCGATAAAAAAAGAATAATAAATAAATAAAATAATAAAATAATAAATAAATAAAAAACAGTGGGAACAATATATAACAATATAGTTGTGACAACCAATACAGCTGCTGTATAAATGAATACATTTATAATTTTAAAGATTACATTTTTTCTTTTGTTATCTGTCCATGAATCTGTCCAAGATGTCTGAATTCTACATTTTTTTTTTTTTTAATTTCCATGTTCTACTAAAGCTTTCGTGACAATCCATTTGCAAGCGTTCTGCAGCTTCCACAGTAGTTCTATTAATTTTCAATACTACAGTAAATAGTTGTTGAGTTGACATCGAAATGAAAAATTAATCTAAGGTCATTGCCTGTACTGTCTCCATCTGCTAATCTCAAATCAGACAAGGGCGCCTTGTCTTCACACGGCTTTCATCTCATCCGTCTAAATGTTTTATTACCTGATGATTTTAATACACCGAAACAAGACTGCAAATGATACCTTCAACTAACGGATTATCAGTGGTTTCTATAGGTTTTTGATCATTGATATGGGACCTTTTATCTTAAGTTTTACTGATACAAGCTGTACCTTCAGATGTTTGTTCTCCTTTCTGGAGAATATGGGGAGATTAAAAGGAATTCAAAGTCTTGGCATGGCCGTGATGGACCTGTTGCTAACCTGCAACAAAGACATTTCCAAGTCCAGCGAAGCTGCAAATAATGAAGTTGTAGACTATAGCAATACAACAGAAGCATATTTCAATATTTCGAGTATATGTATTCACTAAACAGGTTGATGTGAAATCTACGATTAGGGTGACCCCTTAATGAAAATCCTTCTAACTATATCTGAACTACAGCATGCCAGCTTTACAGTGAATTTATCCACTAAAGTGATTAACGGTGAGTAAAGGGTCTGCCTCTAAGCCACGAGTTGTCCATTCGTAACTGAGTCACGGCCCCTAATAAACTGGCTGTAAAATACCATAATGGTTACCGTGGAAAATATTATGGACCCATTTCTGTTGGCAATTTAAATTTATGGCACTTTCCATACAGAACTTGCAGTAACTGGGCTGTTATTAAGAATCAAGTGCCATGCCTTCCCCTACAGTACACAAGACAGGAATAGCGTTCCATGTAACCACAGCCCACATCCACTTTGCATTCTCCTTCCAAATGCCTTGCGTATTGGTGCATTCAAAAGCAGCTGGACAGAGCAGGTCTTTGGAAATGTTAAGTTATTTTTCATGTAGGCGCTGTATGTCTGTTTGTTTTTGTGTTTGGGAAGCAGGAAATTGTTCTTGGAAATCTCCTCATAGTCTCTCATTTAATCATTTACAGGAAAACAGAAAGTTCACTGCTTTAATTCAAGGGCTAATAATAAAAGGACATGTTTGTGCTTGCACTGTCAGAAAACCGTGCCCTTGAGGATAATCAGAGGGTCTGACACATTTTAAAAACACAGTCAAGATTTGAAAAGTATCAACATTGCTACTTTCTGTGGTTTGTATCATTGAAGAATGCTGTGCATCCCATTAGGGTTTAGCTAAGTGCCCTCAACCCCCCGCACCAACCTTTCTAAGTTTGTTTGACCACTTTGTCAGCCCTACACACATTCAGTTTATTCAACTCATGCAGAAAACCACCACCAAGACTGAAAAACAACTCAGTGGGCTGGGTCCTGGCCTGGTAGTTGTGTGCAAATAATTATTATTATTGGAAAATGGCATGCACACTGCTGTGAACTTTTTACTGTTTCCAAACTCGTAATAACGTTGGCTTGGCCAGACCGCCCACATTTTGTCTTACAATTGAAACTAAAGCTGCAGAGCCAGCTTTTCGTGTGCAGAAAACTGTTCAATATTGCGCTACTTTGGGAGGGACACACACACAGGGGGGCAGACTTTTTAAGCAGTAACAGCTGGTGAACTAAAAAACTGAAACCTTTTTATTTTTTTTTTTATTTTTTTTTTTAAGTTTGCGAGCTGTCCTAGTACTGTGGGTGGCAAATCTGATGCAGGTCCCCCATATTTAGAAAACTAATAGAAGATAGTACCATCCAACAAGTACTGGTTTTCTCAATACTTGGAGTATAATGAATATACGTTCAATAACGTTACTCCCAAAAGATAAGCTGGGAGTCACACTTGTCTGACTGTAAACTATCCAAGACTTTGTAGCCACAATCAGTGACTCTTTAATCACCTAATATGTCTCCTCTCTTAAAATATAATTAATTAAAGCTTTAGGTAGCAATTGTGATGATACCCACCAGTCTGGAAAGGCTCCATTTAGATGGATCACTGTTCATTTTTGGCTGCAAAAGTTGTTAGATGTAAGTGGCAGAAAAACATGGCTGCTTGAGAGAGAGACAAAACTTGTCAGAGTGGATGTCAGTAACCCTGGTTTAATTGAGGTCTGGCTTGAATAATGTCTACAACAGGGATCTTGTTCTGGAGTCTCAGGCCTGTGTTTCTATTATGCTGAGGAGGGGCCTACCAGTGGCTGGCTGCTAATATGTTAAATTAGAGTCATTGCTCTCCAATAGAAAACAAGAAGGCTGCATGTACTTGGTTGGATATGGTCTGTCATCCGTTGACAAGACCAGGATAGAGGCCATAACCTCCTGATGAATGGGTCTACTTGTTGTTTTGTTGTGAAAGACTGTGCTTAAAAGGCTGCAATTGTAAATTATTTTTCCAATAGGAAGTCCCCACCCTGTTTGTGCTTTTTTAGTTACCATGGTAGCCAAAAAAGAGCAACAAAAAAAATGGGCCTACTATAGAAACTTGTAGTTCACAGTCAGTCACACAAACATTTTCAAAAACCTCCCACAATGTATATCTGTGTTATTCTATCTATCTATATATATATATATATATATATATATATATATATATATATATATATATATATATATATATATATGGATATTTTAAGTGAAAGTCTGATTATACAGTATTACCCTCTGTGGACTGTGTGGAAGGATGGAGCCCAAACCATAGATGAAGGAGGCTATGAACAACCTATGAACAGAAGATTTAAGGAATTATTTTGTTAGCTTCAATTACTTTAACTGTAATCCTCAAGATCTCTAGTTAATAAATGCCCCAGTTTCACATTCGTGTTTAAGAGGCCTCGTGTCCAGTTAAGACACAACCCTGATTAAAGAAAAATATAGGAGCTGTATAATAGGAGTGTATAGTGCATTGAAGAATATGATAAACTCAACACTGCTTTACACTCATGCACTAGGATCTTATTGGTGAATTACAAAATTGTGATTTTTTTTTTTTAAGCCTAGAAAAATAGAACACTTCACTGTTACAAGTTGTTTTTTTGATCAGAATATATTTTTTCCTTCTAGTTCATTTCTTTATAGGTGATGTTAGTTGTAATGTACATCCTAAAGGAAGTGCCAATAAAGTAATATATTAAATGTATTAAAAAAGGGAAGAAAACGGTTGGAGCCATCTGGAAAAACCCAGGATGCTTAAGGAACTACCATCTCTAGACAGATTACTTTAATCAGTACCTTACAATGAAGCAAAGAAGGTTCACAAGCAGATAAGAAGGTTAGTTCACCGTGACTAATTGGACTAACAGTCCTCATAGAGACTGACCCACTTAACACATGAAGTTTCAATGGGGCTTGCACTTGGACACTTTGTGAAGCATCTCGCTTTTAACTGCAGTAAAACCACTGGAAAGGGAGGTTGAAAGATTCACTATGACTCTCCTCTCTCTCTCTCTCTCATCCCTGTCTTGGGGGGGATGAAATCTCAGTGATCTGCCTGAAATATGTTTATTTGTACATTCACACACATACAGTGTACAGTATGTCACTTATAAAGCATTCGCATTTAAAGTGCTGCCCATATTGTTCATTCTGGTCTTTGTGGGTGGCTGATAATGTGTTTATTTACTTTAGAGCCAAGGTGATATCTACAGTTCTAGTGGGCAGTTGCTTGCATGACTGATAATTGCAGATCATGCAGCTATCAATGACGCATATGTGGCTGGCTACAGTTTTGTGTAAGGTTTATATTCCAAATGACTGCTAAAGTATACAATATACAATACAAATAACATTTAACAACTGGAATAAAGCATCCAAATTAAGTGGTTGACATATTATGTATCCAGCCTTATGTACCTAGCACTTGGAATTGGTTCTCAGATAATGCTATCTCCAGGGTCCTAACCAGCTGCACAACTGCAGCTTTATCTGAAAGCCATCCAACTGGATTTCCCTAAGCCCCTCCCCAAATGTAAAACAAAAAAATCTCTGACATTCGTGTTATCATAGAAAATCAAACCGGTAATGTGATATGACAAGGCGGCCCTAAGTCTGATTTGCATTCATACATACGTAAGGCTGGCCCTGGTCCTGGATTGCAGGCCCTGGGCAACATCTAAATGTAGGCCGGCCCTGGGCTGCGTTTTCTTTTTTGGAGCGTTAATATATGAGAAGACGGCCCTGAGGCAGCCCTGGGTGGCCTTTAATCACAAGTGCGAGTGGGGTCTTGGACATTAGTTATCACATATGAAGCCACTCAGCTCAGATCTGTTGGAATCTCTAGTTGCAGGTTGACAAAAGTTATCGTTATGCTTTGTGTCATGAAGTTTTTAAAGGTTACAAGGGTGCTGTCCTTATTTTCTCCTTCCACCACATACTCCACTGTAACGTAAACCATTTTGCCTGAATTTGTTCTGATGCAAAACATTCACTGAAACAACATTATGAAGACAGAACAGAGTGAGGGAAGCTTGAAGCTGTTCTCAGTAAAACAATAAGAACAAAAAAAAAAGAAAGTATAGAGTTAAAGCTTCTCTGAAATGCTGTTCAGCAGACCGGGTATTCTCTCTCAATCTATCTCTACAATTTCATGTTGGATCTTTGAGAGATCTTAATAACTTACTCTTGCTTCTTTTTGCTGCTGCTTCTTCTTGGGATGTACAATTAGAAAAGAACGATCTTGGCGAGGTTAGGATAAGCCCTTGTTGTCTGTTTTCCTCCGGTTGATGGGTAAAGTGACATGCTCCAAACTGACAGCGCTGGGACGTGCTCGTGGGCTCCATTAGAGTGCAGGAGCTCCATTGGACATTGCTGAGGTGGAAGTAAAATGTGCTGTGGCTGCACCAGGTCCATGCAATGCATCTACAAGAAGTCAGCATCAGACAATCCTGTCGTGAACAGGGTTGGTAGATATGAGGGGGGTGGGAGATACCCCCCCCCCCCAGAAGCACTCCGAGTTCTAAGAATGTTCGTCTGATACAGAGAACAGACATATGTCTCTTGTCTGTATACAGGTATGGCCAAAGTTTCACATATCTAGATTTTAGGATCTAAGTACATTAATTAAAAAAATTAATATATATATATATTTTATTAATATATATATATATATATATATATTAATATATATATATATATATATATATCATATATATATATTTTTTTTTAAATCTAGAAAAATAAATTGTGGTGCATTAGTTTCTTTGATGTTTTGTATAACACTTTCAGAAGCCATAGTAGTAGTACAGTATTTTCTTCAGTTTTTTGTGAAGTCAAAAAAAACTTACGAAGCCTCAATGATTCGCCATGGGTGCCACACATATGTGTAACTACATTATTCAGCAGACTTCATTCAACTTCATGAAGCAAAACTAATTAATTTGATATGCTGTATATTGTGGACTGTTAGAGTGGTAGCGCAAAAATATTTTCCTCTTTTAATGTGTTCTTTTTTGGCTGTAATGGGAATATTATAATAATCGATCAGAGAAATCTTATTTCAAGAGGCTGTAGTTCATTTCCCAATGACCTGCCTTATAAAGCGTTTTTTTAAAGCAGCTTAACATTTCATTTTCTTAGTTATTATTTCCTGTCCCTATACCTTTTCATGTTTGTAATGAGTCTGATTGATTCCAATTTCAATTACTCAACTACTTTGGATCAAGTTTATTTTCGCTTAGCTGACAATAGATGTACACTAGATGATGCTGGTGCTTTCTAATATAAAGACACTTTTGACTGATCTAACCTACATTTCACGTCTATGGCAGACAAGTAGAACTCCTAGTCAAAGCACTTGGATACGAATTAACACAGGATTGTCTGTAACTAATCATATGGTACAACACGGTTCTTTGCAAGTTCCTACAGACAGAAATCCAAGTTTTGGTATGTTACTGTTAAAAATCATAGCGTATTTGTTCAGATCACAGCCCACTTCAGTGGGGACGTTACGTGAGACCCGTGATTAACCTGGTGTTTGAGTGGCCTGCCCTCTGTGCCGTGCCACTGCAGTCCTCTTCAGTCACAGGCACGGAGGCAGCAAGCTGAGGATGAAAGGCGATGAGTGAAAGAGGGCTGCAGGAGCATGAAAACTGACTGATGGGAAAAAGAGGCTCATGGTTTTTTTTTTTTCACAACCTGTCTCTCAGTAGATTTAATTATCTCAAACCTCCGAGGGATCAATGAAGATAAAAAAAGAAAAAAAAAAAAACTAAAGCAAGACTAAAAAAAAAAAGCCTTGGATATTTAAAGAAATCATACTGTAGCTCATCTGGCCTTCCTTGTGTGTGTGTGTTTTTTTTCTTCCCTGACTACACAGAGAGACATGTTATTTTCTGTAATGAGACGTGCCCATAAATTGCAAATCCCAATGAAAGAAGTCTATATTTTTTAACTTTGCAGATTGTTTTGTGTATAATTACCACCGACTGTGCTTAACACCAGCTGCATATATCCGTAAAGAAATATTTAGCTTTGTGCCAACCCCAAGGTCTTTACAGTGTTAAAAAAAAATAAGACAAGGAGCATGTTTTATATGGTCTTTATATGTCCTTCTATTAATAAGTGCTAGCACCATCTAGTGCACAACAGTGAATTGCCAGCAAAACAAAAGGCAAGTTGATCCAGTGTGGAAGATCCCTAGGTGGCACTGGTTCTTAAAAAAATATTTTCAAGATCTAACCTATGTTACATGTATCTATGGCAACTGCTGAAGGGCAGCTTCTGAACTCAGGAAAAAGCACCTTTACACAGACTTAGAAAACAATAAGAAAACACTGTATTTGACTAATTGCATTAAGACGCACTCATAATGATTGCAAACACCCTAAAAACGAGAAAAATAATTTCCTCTTGGCATAAGCTGAATGTGGCAGAAACATTTACTTGGCATTCTGTCTTGTGTGTTTCCTATGACTGGGCATACATAAAAAGAACAGACTCTGTTTAGTTAGTTGAACCAGATAATTAATGAACTTTGAGTAGCTGGGAAATCTGTTCGTCTGAAAATTAGCCAACAGATTATAATCTCGCTTCAGTTGGTTGCTATCATATGGAATAAAAATCACAAAACAACTGACAGATTTTTTTTTTTTTGTGGGTTCTTAACTTTTTAGCTTTAGAAAGCATACTGAAAATGTTCTACTAAGGGTGAGGAACAGCTCATGAGTCTAGTGGCATGTTTCTTATGTTCATGAGCACAAGAAAAACATACTGTAGATACAGTGCTGGTTAATTCTTGAAATCATAATCCTATTTTGATTGGCAGTAACATTGTTATGGCCTTTGGGTGAGATTTGATTTCAACTTGAGGGACCAGGTTTGACCCATACATTTTGATTTTGCTTTCTCACACGATAGGAAAGATCTCTGGTAGACTGGGCACTGTAGCTGTCTAAACTTTTCAGGATTTGGAAGTTGATAGTTGTTTTACATGGTCTGTCATAGTCGTGGTTGTAATGTTTTGCTGGTGCGCCTTTGTAAACTTTGTATATGAGCTGTTTCATTTCAATGGGTTTTCCTATGAATGTACCTATGAATTAATATACTAGATCCTGATATTGATGTGACACAACCATCTAAAATGTCTTTGTGTGTGGGATTTTGTCAGATGGAAATGACATCATACTAGGATTATCTATACACTTTTGTACTATATATTATGAAAATAATGTATAGAGTGCTGTAAAGTACAAGGTGATTTTCACTCCATTTAAGCTTTGCTATTGACATACATCATGCAGCACCCGTACAATATTGTCTATAACATTTTTACATATAGCCATCATATATTCATTTTCCACCTAGGACATTATTGAAACAAACAAGGCAAATCCTGAAAAAACGGATGTCACATTGAAAGCACTCCCATCAATTGCCTTGGAGATGTTACAAGTTAACCTTTTGTTCAGCACGCTTTTCTTTCTGCTGCACATTTCCTTCATGGCAGCTTGCTGCAGGCTTTAAATAAGTTGCATGACCCATTTAGTAACACTGCAGATTCCTATCTTCTGATGAGTCTGGCAGGAAATACAACATGACTTGGAACCCACTGACCGAATCAAACCCTGTTGATTGCATGGCTTTATACCTGGCCCGTTGATTCATTTGTTGTCTTGCCATTATTAAGAGCATTGTGCCTAACCCCACATATTTATAAATATATGAGATCTTATTTAAAGGGGAAACGGGTAAGCCTGCTATCTTTCCTATCTCCAAAACAAGGAAAGCACACTTAAGACATTGGCTACAACTGACATTTATCAATGCTGTACAATCAATCAATCAATCAATCTTAATTTTATATAGTGCCTTTCATAGTCAACTATCATCACAAAACGCTTTACAAGATGCAGTAACAACAAGAAAATCCATAATAATTTAATTACAGAGAAATGCATAATACATGATATACAGTTTTAAAATAAACTATTTATAATACATTAAATACGGTGGAAAGTGCATAATACACGATAGTAGCATAATACATGAAATAGTACATTAAATACCGTGGAAAGTGCGTAATACGTGATAGTAACATCATTCGTGAAATAGTAGCGGCAACACAGCAGCTAATAGCAGATATCAGGCTTGGAAAGAGCATGGAAAGCAAAAGAGAACAGGTGAGTCTTGAGAGTTGATTTAAAGCGAGCGATGGTGGGAGCATCACGTACCAAAGCTGGGAGAGAGTTCCAAAGAGTCGGAGCCATGAAGCTAAATGATGTCTCTGTCCAAATCTAGACCCCTTCTAGAACTTGAGGCAAAACCTGTTTTGTTTTATTCAGGAGGCATCAAAAACCATTGAACCCTTTTTTTGACATTCAATCCAAGCATCCGCAAAACATGTTTGTCGATCTGCAACGCCGCTTGCATCCAGCACACTAAGCTCTGTACAGTTTAATGATTGTATGCCTTTTAAAGGGAGTATTGGAAATGTGCTATCTTGGACGCAGGAATGGATTACTTAGCTTATTTCAATTGGTTTTACAACAGAAAGACTCTGGCAGCAGAGAGCCCTTTGAAAAAAATCTGCTGTTTCTTAGAGTTGTCAGAGGCAATTATTGAGGGTTGCTTTGTAACATGCTGAAAGGTCTTGAGGGTCACTACCTTACTGTGGCAAGAAAAAGTTATGTGACAACAGTAATTATTCCCTGAGAGATGAATATCCCCTCAACATGGATATACAATAGCCATACATAGTTAATGCTCTTAATTAAATGCTTCTTCTTCATTCGGAGTTAATACTTGTGGTTTAGTTGTACTTTAAAACAAATACTAAATTAGTGCACCCTTGTCACAAAAATGTGCTTCACCCTTTTTTCCCTGTAAAAACAGTATTAAAGCTATAGTGGCCCACAATCAACACTGTTTAAACTGTGCTTGACTTGATCTAAAACTTTTTTGACAGTCCCGTTTGTTTACATTACCCAAAGGTAGTTTTTGCTACACCACCCCGAGGTCAACAAAGGTTGCATTTCACATTTCAAGTAGCAATGAATAAACACTGACTCTCTTGTAATGCTTTTCTTTTGAAGGGGCATCGTTAATAAGTAATCATGCATTCATTGCAAAGTGGTTAACACATTGTTCATAGATCCACATGTAATTAGTTGAGATACACACATAACTACTTTGGTAAAGATTCGTTATATTTCCAATTTGCCATTGTTCATGCGTTGAGAGCAAGCCTCACACAGTTGCTGCTTTTGGTTTGGAGCATGGTGAATTCAGTACCCATGAAAGGAGAGGGACGATGGCATTGGGTAATGGTAGCTCTGTGATATAGCACAATGTGGAGGCCTAAACTAGGAAAGACTGTAAGAGTGCCACAGAATTTCAACTGTGATCTTTCTTCAGCATTGCTGTTAAAACAGAAGTTTTCAGTCGTTCTATTTTTTCTTCTTTTTTAAAACAAGGACAGACTGTCCAAGGAGCAGGTGGGACAGTGCTTCGTAATTAGAAATATGTTCTGTTATTTCCCTGAAGCAAACTAGTTCCCGTTTCCAGCCCACACATCTCATTACATCCTATACTTGATAATATATGATTATGTTAATCCTGTTAAATACCTGTGCTGGCTGGGTTAGATGCCTGCGCTACCACAGTAAATCACAGGATGCCAGGGACTCAATGGAGTGTCATAATCCGTTAATGTTTCTGTTGCAATAAGAATATGCAGCGCACATCGTTAGATGATTAACTTCAACAACTGGACATTATTTCCCTGTCATTTTAATTTAACTGAGCTGTTGAAGGGAAATTAGTTATTGTTTGTTACTGTACTTTTGTATTTAGTTTGTCGAAAAGCAGAAGCATGTTAAACGATACAATATAAAAACACACCATGCATGGTGTAAATATCATACATACATTATTTGCATTTGCAGGGTCACATTTGAATACATACATATTTTGTTATTATCTAGGTCGAATTAATTCCTATGGGGCACTGAAGATTACACTTCATCTGTTGTACTTTTTATATACAACAGCATTCCTTGACATTGTTTTTTGGCTGCTGGTGTCATTATTATGATTACCAAGTTTTGACATTGGTATGTCAGTTGCAACATCAATGCCAGTGGATATGCAAAGCCTATAGGGCTGTGATTGGCTTAGCCTAAGGAACATCTCAGTGTATGTTTCTGGGAAACCCAGAAGAGAGGCCTGCTGCAGCTCTGCAGAAAATGGTTCCTCCCCGGGATGATCCTGTGCGTGCTCTGGGAAGTATTTATGAACTCTGCCAGGGGCTCTCAATAGCAGCCAGGCAGTTGTTATTCCTCTTGTTTTCAGAATTATTCATGCTGGGATGAGTAGAAGTACAACAGCAAAAGACCTTTCTTGCTCTTTTAAAACTGGAGATGCTTTTGCAAATATATGCCACCATGTGCCTATGGGGATGCTGTATAAATTGCCTGCATTATTTGGAATTGTTTTTATAAAAAATACACAATTTTTCTAAATGGGTACGCAAATATAAGCCATGTGTGAGGAAAAACATAAACACAGAGAGACAAAGTCAATTTACTTTTGATGATAGGTTTCCTTAAGTCATTTCTTGTTTTGTTTTACAGATTAAATGTTGCCATTGCTGTGGGGAGCTCTGAATTCAAAGCTATTGGCAAACCTATTATTGTGACATAAAAGCTACAAGCTCCCCATTTAAATATGGAAAATATATATTCTTTGGAACACCCACACGCATAGTATAAAACTACATATCATGTGTGATTCAAAGGTTGGTAAACCTGTAGCTTTTTTGCTGTACAAGATGCAGTATCCAAGGGTAAAACACATGCAAGCATGGTTCGGTAAAGCATTTTAAACACCAAAGTTAACCATAGTGAATAGTAGTAAATACATGTGAAAATGCAAATGTACTTACCATGGTAACTTATACTTCAGGCTGGGCCTTAAAATTATTCAGTAGTAAAAAACTGACAGTGTTGACAAGGCCTGCACTGGTGTATACTGTATAATATGTGACACATTTTAACATCAGTGCCAACGGGCTTGGAGTCTTCCCAGCTTTCCTCCTGGCGGGTGATGTAAGAATTCTGAAATGATGCTATCCTTTTGGACTCTTTCAATTAAAAAACAAAACAAAACAAAACAAAAAAACTCCCCATAAAACAATTTATCTTACAGATTGAGGCCATTTTTTTCTGTTGTTGGCTATGAAACATAGATTCTCCTGACACTGCAGCCTTGCATGGGTTGAAGTTTCAGACTTCAGGCAGCATCAGAATAAAGAGGTGACAGGGCAGGCTCTTTGGTTCTCACGGCGGCCTGCAGTCCTGTTCCCATGACATGTCTGACAAGGTGCCTTCCCCAGGCCCTCAGGGGAGTCTCAGCCCTGGCACTCTCTTTGGTTGGTATAATGTTACAGGACTCAATGGGAACCAGATTACCAGGTGTAATTTTAGTGGCTGTTGAAAGATGCTGAGAAATAATTAAAAATGATTAGGGAGCTAACAGTTCTGAAATTGCATCCATAATCACTCATCTAAATGGATCAGCAGATCCAAACTGATACTCATTTTAAAGGCCTCCACTGTCACAGGTGTTTTGACATCTATACTTTCAAATATATTTTTATTTTATTTATCTATTCAATTTAATCTAGATATGTACCATTCATTTAAGCTTCTCATTTAAATGCTATCTTTCTTGAAACGATCACTAGGCCTTTTTATTTTCCTCAGATATTGTTGACTTTTTATTATTATTATTATTATTATTATTATTATTATTATTATTATTATTATTATTAATATTATTATATTATTATTTATCAAAGGTGACTTACAGAGACAATATTTATCTGTATATTTATGATCTTTCCTCTTTTATAAAGTTTTATTTTGTCTTTTATCAGGTAATGAATATTGGATGTCGCTGTAGAATTTGTCCATGTATTTGTCATTTACGGTATTGTATGAAGAAATGAACACCTTATTTGCATGAGGTCAATCTAGTAAACAGAATATAAATATAGAAGTTCTTCAGTTTTACTGTTGAAGGGACACCTGGCATAGAACCCTAAAAGTTGCCCACCAGTGTGTCGTCTGCAGATTTTTATTCTGTTTTTTTTTGTTTGTTTGTTTTGTTTTTAAGGTTAAAATAATAGCCACAACTTGATTTCATATATGAAGTTGCACTGTTGTGCTCTCCATTTGATGATGAATTCTAATACCCTTGTGGAAATAACCTCTGTTCAGTTACAATAGATATGCAGCCATTTCAGGTGTTCCAGACCCCATTAGTTTTAAGTCCCCACAAAGGATATACAAAAACATACTCAAGGATAACTAATGTAGAAAGCTTAACACTGAGTGATTGTAGTAACATATGTATATTATAGCTGGCTGTGACTGATGGGGAATTTTGTATCCCCATCTACAAATTCTTCTTTTTGTTTTGTAAGAGGCCAAAACATGTCAGAGTTAGTTTGGCAGCCATGAGCTGTGGAACTGTCCATTTTCTGTGGGGAGAGGGAGAACTAATTTGAAATGAAAAGCTAATAGGCAAATAGTTTGACTGCTTTGTTTTTGCTTTTTTTTTCTTCCTCCAAAGTGTAAAACTGTGTTTCTTATCTCTGATCCTGTTTATAAACAAACCCTCTGAGTGCAGTAGTTAAAATAATGTGCTTGTGATTTTCCATGTAATTAGTCATGTTTGTGGTAAATGGCCCTAGTGCATTCCGTCTTAAAGACAAAGATTGATTTCTGTTAAAAGATATATCTTGTTTTGTAGAACATGCTTGTTTTGTCATCAAAGCTTTTGCTGTCCGCTGCTGGGACTGTGGTAAAGTTATCTTTTATCACATCGACTCAGTCTTGCTGTAACATCACAGCTCCCTTCCACTGGCAGACTCTTACTTAGCCATCCGTCTTGATTTGTGTACAAAATGAAGATGCTCTGTGTGAGATGTTGATAAGAAGTTATTCTTATTCTGAACACTGTTCACAAGTAACGCATTAACCAGCAACCAGTTTGACATAATAATATCTGTCTGGAGACAGGTCACACAACAATCTCATACATCTACAAAGCACCCCTGAATACTGATGTTAGTCAGTTAGTTACGGATTACGTAGCTGTTAGTTATGGTAAGAAAAGGCCAATGCAAATGCTTCCCAATGCAAGGATAGGCACAGGGTCTGGAGGTATACTGGTAATCGATTGTCCTCAGTGCTAAACAGATAACCGTCCTGCAAAGGGGTGAGCCTTGTGCTTTGAATACAGACACACTTTAGGTTTTGATATTTAAAGCAGCTGCAATGAGGGCATGTAGAACAGTGATAACGAGTAGTGCTGCCCTCTTGTTGGTAACATTTTAGTGTATTATTATGCAGAATTGTATCTGTGATTTGTTAATGGTCCACTGAAGGCTTCCCAAGGGAAGTTTCAGTAATTTTATGGGCCTCCTCTGTTTCCCCAAATGCTATTAGCAGATTTGTGCTGATAGCAAATACAGTATAGTGTTGTGTTGGAATGTCAAATAGCTGTCAATTACCCCGTCCTTTAGAGTTTGCGATTTATAAACTTTGAGATCATTAGAAGAACAGGCACAGCCATCCAGGTGCTGGATTCAACACCTCTCTGGAGCTCGCTAAGTGGTCTGGCAGCACTCTGCCTGGCTTTAAATAGTTCTGTCAAACAAAAGGCCAATTAGCTGCAATGAATTAATTCTCCATGCTAATCACCTATGTTTCAAGCAGCAGAAAAGAGTACTTTATACAAAACAATATAGTATACATATTTTTGACTTGACAGAGCTCAAAAGATTGAGAGAGGTCTGGTGGCTCCTCTGGATTAAAAGTTTTCAAACAGTAGTTTTGAAATATTGGTATACTTTCTATAGAGTTTTCCAATACTCTAGTGAGTGAATTTAAAAAAAGTTTATAATAAATACATCTGAAATTAATTTGGATGAAAATGTGTTATGGCTGCAAAAAGAAAGGTGGCTGAAGCTGATATATTTTCAGCACTAATTACATCATATTATGAACAAAACCCAAACTATCTCAAAGTTATTCCTCTATTAATTTGTTTACTCCCTCAATAAAAAAGGGGTTTCTAACCCTGCTGTGTTGTTATAAGTAGAATGGCAAGATATCTAGTGGTGTTTGTGATATATCATGCTTAAAAAATAAATAGATAAATAACTGAAAATGATGAAAATAACACACAGTTTCCCTCCAGTTTCTTGCTTTACATCCCTTGGGTTACAGTTAGATATTGGCCAATAATTTCCCCTACGAGCAAATCGCAAGACAGTTGCCCCCTGCATAGTAAATGTATTACATGGGCAATTAGCCCACAGTGGAAAATCGGGTCCAATGTTTTTTCTGTTTTCTTGTTGTTGGTAATCTGTATGAAAATATTTGTTTTGTTTTGCCCAGCATTGCCTCTGCAGCCAGACACATGGCTTGTGTATGTCTTGGGTGTTAGTAACAGCTGACACTTGCGGTAACTGAGTAGGAGTGATGCTGGGGTTGGTTACGACAACAAGGGGGTTACGACAACAACTCCTAGCCTGTCTAACTGTTGTAGGAAATTTCTGGAGTTGGTACAAAATGTTGTCTCTCAGGAGCCTAAGCTTGCTACAGGACATTAGTAATCATTAATATAACATAATGCTCAAGCAAATATTTTTCTGGCTAATATTTTCATGTAATCGTTTTAGCATTTAAAGTGATCATGATTTTCATGTTATCAGTAAACAAATGCACATCACAATGTGATCAGATATTGAGGTGTAGATTTTTTTGTGGCTACTCAAATGCATGTCAGGCAAGGGAAATGTTGAAATGACTGTTAACTCTATACAAACTTTTATGTACTGCTCCATTGTTTGGACTGAAGAATTCACAAATCTGGAAAATTCACAGTGTAGGACGTATTCCCTGAATATGATAATACATGAACATGTATTAATGATATAACTGGACTAATTAATGAAACTGCTGTGTCTTAGGAAAAAAGCAAACTGCTGTGTCTTACGAAAAAGAGCAAACTGCTGTGTCTTAAGAAAAAAGGCCCCTTGGTTCCTGGCAGGAATATTGAACTGAAGATGACCAGGGCTAGGAGGAGGTCATCTGGACTAAGTGAGGCTGAAAGGACAGTGAAGAGACTGTGAAACAGCACACACAAGCAGTTTGGTGTAAGACATAAAGTATAGATGTCAACCAGTCCCAACTGCAACAACAAGCTGCTGGATGAAAGGAAGCAGACAAAGGAAAGATCTTGAAGATTTGTGAGTTAAAAAGGCAAGATACACAAATGATCTCATGAAAGTGGCTACTCAGCAGAGGAAAAAGACTATAGAAATCAAAGCGAAATTGAACATTTGAACATGCTAAACAAGGTGCTAAACAAGGTGTTGTTGTATGAAATATTTCTTTAGAAGTAAACTTTCCATATACTTAATCTATCATTAATAAGCTTAATATGATATATTCTAAGATTGTCTGCAACCTTTCAGTTGAGGCTGTGTGCTTGCTTGCTTGCTGCTGCTGTTGTTGTGTGAGGAGACAGGTGGTGTCATATCTGAATTGCCTGCTAGTCAAGTTAAGGCAGTGAGAGTTTTTGAATTGTGTTTGTGCTTAGAGATTAAGAGGTTTAATTTATGACTTTTGTGATTTCTGTTTACTATTTGTGTACTTAATAAAGTACTACTATTAACCATTCCTTGTGTCTGTGTGTGAATGTGTGTTTGTAGTAAATCCTCGATCTTTGGAACACGTTAATTAAAATATTGTTAGCAAGAGAACTAATCAGCTCAGATAAACATTAAATTATCAATTATTGAATTGTTTCTACAACGGTCAGCCGTGTGGATTACAGTACATTCTGTATACAGGCCCTCTAATTCTGTGATTAAACTCTTTCTTTCCTTGGACTACACCTTTCTCTCTACAGAAAGAAAAGCATGTCTCTTCCATTTTTTTTTTTTTTAATTAAGCAATGTTAGTTTTTTAAATAGCCCTTTTTCAAACAGAATTATAGCAGACGACCCCCTGAGTAAAATCAATTCATAAACGTAAAATCACAAACCAAAGCCACGAGTTTCTGAAACAATTAAACTAACCACAACCACATTTTAAAATCAAAGGTTTATTCTGTGTTGGATAGTCTTATGGACAGCAGGTTTATGGCGTACATATCTTTTTGTGGCATTGAAGACCCTGGTGTTGGCTGAGGTAATTCAGTTAATTATGTTTGAAGTTACAGTAATTATATGGTGGTCCGGTTGTTAGAATGTTGAGGCCTAGGAGATTCTGGTGCCAATCCCAAATTAACCACTGCTGACTATGTGAGTGTTACTGAGTAAACACACAGGACCAACTTTACAACATACAATTTAGGCACTCATTGTTCACTTGGTGTTTTATCCTAACATCCCCAGGTTTATAAACATCTGAAACAAAAACACATTGGAAATGTGAAAAAAAAAAACAGCAAGTTATCAAAAGTGCCCAGCCATTTAAAGTGGAGAAATCAAAAACACAAGCCAAGTTTCAAGAAACCATTGGGGCAACCTTGGCCCCCATCTGTTTTACAGTTGTGCCTATTTGCTTTGTGCTGGGCAAGGTTGTCTCAGTGGTTTCTTGAAACTTGGCTTGTGTTTTTGATATCTCCACTTTAAATGGCTGGGCACTTTTGATAATTTTGTGTTTTTTCACATTTCCATTATCATATAGTAGAAGAATTTAGGAAAGAAGGGGTAAAACACAGACAAATTCTTCTAGCTATTTGACTTTTAAACTTATTTAACTAAACTGATTTACGCAGCTCATATTGTATGTACAACATTTAAGAAATGCCTTACCTAAATTAATGTTTTCAGGTTAGACCTTGAGAGCAGTCTTGGAATTTGTACTTGAACACAGAATGTTAGAGTTAAACACTATTCTGACCAGTCAACACTAATTCTGAATATGCCTCCTTTCAGTTCAAATATGTCAGCTGTTGCTCCTTAACACTTGCAGACTACGTACAACACTTAGGATTTCTTGATTTTTTCTGTAGTTTACCAGTTACATGACAGGGTTTTTTAACTCTGGGCAGCACCATGCTGTACGTGATTACAATCGCCAACAACAACCTTTTTCATTACTCTGGCCTGGAACATAACTGCATGTTTGTTTTCAGTGCTGTGGAAACTGAAACTGAAAGGGGCGGAAAGGTTCTCCAGCTAGACTCCGTTGGAGATTTCAGGTTTCTCTTTTCAGTCTCCAAGGGAACGAGAGAGCTCTGTCTCCTCACTCTCGGGCTCCAGAAAGAAGAGCAGTGTATTCCTGTGAGGACGCGCCCTCGATAACCTTCTGTTGCCCTCCTCTCCTAATCTCCATGACTGCAGAAACTTTGCTCTCTGTTACCCCATGCTTAGACTCACAGTGCAACAACTTGACAAACCCAGTGCCATTCTTTACATTAATAGGTCAGTATAATAACCTCATGCACCCAAACAAAGCAATTGCTCCAGCCTGTTTTATTGAGGGCCCCAGTTCAGTTTGTATAGGAAGGACATTGTAAAAAAACCTAGTAGAGGGATCCAACGGTTAAAGCCATTTATGATACTCTCTAAGCTTTGCTTTATTGTGTCCTGCACTACGGGGTATTTGAATCAAATGGTTCAGGGTGATGAATAAGTAATGAGTAGATTTACAATTTCATGGACATATTGTGTACAGCTATTTTTAGATTTGACATGGAAATGAAAACTAAAATGTTGAATATAGGGTTAGCTTTTGTCTGCTTGTTTATTTATTTTTATGAATAATATTTGTTCAAGAGATTTATATTGAACTGAACCACCTTGATGTTAACAGGACTGGACCTGTGGGACAGATGTGTAGGGTTACATTGTGATGAATTTACAATCGGGCTTAAGGCAGCTGAAGTTGTAAAGAACCTGAGGCCAGTAGTTTAACATAATGTCATCTTGCAGCAATGTACATTCACTTTGAGGTAAAGGTTGATTGACTACATTGTGAAGTATTAGCTGGGTCTTTTATAGCTTGTGACAGGTGCCTCGATATTTTGCAGAAACAGAAACGTGTCTTTGTACATGTCCCAAAATATGCAAAATGCATGTATACACTATTATGCTATCTTTGCACAAGCTACCATTTCTATATTATATTATATTATATTATATATATTATATTATATTATATTATATTATATTATATTAAACACTAATGATATTGTTTTAGCAAATTTGATTGACTTTTCTGTAGGATAAGAAGCCTGCCAGCGAGCTGTTTATCCCTCTATAATTGAATTTCCAGGTAGCAAGCTGATTAGCCCTTGTCAATGTACAGGGAACATACAAGGAGCGATGACTTCATCTCTCTTTGCTGGTCTGCTAGGTATAGGCTAAGACAGGCTTCGCTGAGGAGACACACACAGCAGCCTAACAAACTGCTTCTTTGCTAATGCTGCTGTTCATGAAGCATGATGTTGTGTTTTGGTTTGTGGACATCAGAGAAACGATAAGCAGTGAAAACACATACAGACAAAACAAAAAAAACAAGGACCGAGCTGGAGAGCAAGGGAGTGGTTTCATGTGGTTATTTAATTGACTGCTCTGTTTGTGTTCTCTTGTCTGGCTGTATTCAAACAACTGTTTGTACATCAGGGCTTTTGGAATTATAGCATTCTGCTCCCTTCAGCGCCTCCCTAATGGTGGTGCTGCCTGAGGCTGAGTCCAGACTGCTGTGAATTAAACAGGGACATGTTTCATACAGGTCCAGGCTTCTACTGCTTCAGGTGGTTAGAAGTTAGCGCTGCTGCTGTTTTTTTTTGTAATTCAAGTGAGTAACCCACATTACATGAACCAAGGAAGCACTCCCAACTTTTGCAATTTGTAATTCAAATCTGTATCAAATCGGCTTTTGCTTTGTAGATCATGCATCACTTTTAAAAAATCTGTTTTCCCACTTGGCCTTTGTATTCTTAGCTGCCTTTCTTATACTTTCAAAAGAAGATTTAAATGACTTAGTTCTATGTTGTATCTTTGAAGTAATATAAGTCACACTGTCTGGCAATACTGAAATGTATTAAAAAAGGAAACTGTTATAAAACTACAGTATATTAATGTGTTGTAATACACAAGACGTGTTTTAACAGAAATATTGTGTTTAATTAAAGTTATGGAAGAGGAACTACACTGTTTTTAAAGTAACCCATTTGAAATGGTAATAATGCTTCTTCATTTAAAGCAATTGCCAGAAGAAACCGTTCCAGTCCAAGAATCCAAATGGGCGTATAGTGCGGTCTCTTAAAAAAAAAAAGGGGGGGGGGGGGGGGATTTTTTATATATTAAAGTAGTGATTTGTGTTGAAACATATCACTGTAAATCAAACCTAAATTATAGGCAAAAATAAATGTGATTTGTATTTTGTCAAAATTTCTTCTCCACTTCCAGGCAACCTGCTAAAAGACAGCTTCTGTTACTTCCAAGACAAGTTGCTGGACTTGCGATGATGTGACAGGTGGAAAACGTGAACATGGAATTTATTGACTAGCTGGACCGGACTGCTGTATCGCACTCCTGTCAAGTGGCCCAGTAACAACTGTAAAAATGTACTGCAATGGGTTAGAATTTCACTTCATAATAGATTAACGGTTTAGTTGAATAAGTGTGAAAAGTCACTTCAGGAATAAATATTTACTTTATGAAGTAAATAAACAAAAAGTATTTTTCTTACAAAAACATTTGAATAATTGAAGAGTGAAAGGATAATATTTTTGCGTGAGACAATCCTCTTGGAAATAGCCATTGTCTTTCTTGGATCTTTCCTGCTAGTCAAAAAGGGTCTGTTTAAATTGTTCATGGAAGTGAGGGGATACAACAATGGATTATTAAAAATAGGGCAGTGGAACACAGATAAGCTTCAACAGTGTGTTCTTATTGGGTGCCAGGGAGGGTGTTATTATTCTTTATGGGGGAGGGAGTCCACTTAAACACTACAGTTTCTTTTTTAGAGTATTAAAAAGGAAAAAAATAATATAATATAAGCATGCAGACTTCAGAAACAGGACAATGACATTATTCTGCTTCACTTAGCACTAATACTTGCTTGAATTCCTCAACGCTTTTTTTTCATGATTCCCAGAGTGCTTAAAAACTAAGAGCTGAGTGACCACACAGAGAGATGTTCGCTGTCTCAGACAGCCCAGGGCGTTGTGTGTGTTCATGGACACTAAAGAAAGAAAAGAAACACAGACACAAAAAAAAGAAATGTAGGGTCATACTGCCTTAATTGTGAGACAGTTTTTCACAATGTAGTATTCACAGATAGAAGCAGCTGAAATTTGAATTCAAGTTGTGTTGTGAGCTGCTCTCAAGCATACTGTACTGGACCTCCTCTTGTAAGAATGTCAGGCGAGTTTGCAACTGATGCAACTTGTTTAAAATAATGTTTTACATGCCACTCCTGGCTCTTGAAGCTGCTGTATGTGTTGCTACTGCGAATACAGGACAATTGTAGTGCCAGCATGTCCCCCTGCATCAGGAATTGGATTCTTTTCACTGACTGCCAGGTAGATGCAGGAGGTTTTGCATACCTTATTTGCAGATCATTACATTTTGTTGCTGTTTCTTTGCAGAAAAGGTGCAAAACACCTGTCATAGGAGGGGTTTGCAAGTAACCCTGTCAGCCAATTGAGTTTCAGAAATGGTTGTTGGTTAGTTATCAAGCCTACTGGACAAAAGCATGAATTAATGCAAGAGAAATGTACAATGTGATGATGAAATCATTATAATTAGATATATTACATATCTTGTAAACACCATATCTTATTAAAAAAAAAAAAAAACTAATACACTGTCCAGTATACTGGCCTCAATGTCAGATTGGGGTACATTGTGCTCTGCACTGTAATGTGTACCACCAAAGTGTAGGATCCCACATACATATCCTGTAGGCCGAGCCAATGCAAAGAAGCTGTGCAGCAGACACGCACAGCCACGCACAAAGATTAGGCTTCACAGAGACAGGGAGAGACTATAGCAGAACAGCTGTGGCATCAGTGAGAAGGAGAACTCTGGCTGGAGTTGTTTCTGGATAAACTAGAGGACACAGGCTGCCATACTGACACAAAAGGAGGCCTGTGGGGAAGCGAGCCCAGCTCGGAGCTGCCATGTGTGGGAAACTGCGGAGGGAAGGTCCTAGTGACAGCGAGGGAGCGGCGCACTGACAGCCTGCTATCTGCTGTCTGATTGCCCTGACTTATGTGGAACAAAACCCTTGGGAGCTGTGTATGTGTGTTTGGGGGGTGGGTTGCCTATTATTAGAGACAGTACAGGATTGATATTGCTTATTAAACATGTAATTTGATCTGTTCTCCAGATTTAGCTCTTGAAACATCAGTTGACTTGGATGTGTGTCCATCAACCAAGCTACTACTATTCACCCCCATTCAAAGTGTGTCAGATCTGCAATTGACCAGCAACAGAAAGATACAGCTTTTATATTGTACATAATACATGTCAGAGATTTGCATACCTAATTGTGACAACCCTATGTTCGCTTGCCACACGCAACACCGTCTTCACTTGTCTTTTTATGTAAAACTCCTTCCAGGTGTGCTAACTTAAACTTTTCCAGTTTTAAACTAATAAACTGGACAGCTAAGCCGTTTACCAGTGTCAAGCCTATATATTCTTGATGCTCCTGCCCCATGGTAGTCCCTCCTAATGGAGCTTCTGGTTCTCTTCATAGTATATGGCTGTTCCCAATTAGCAGCAATTATTCAATTTGGGAACAGTCACATTCTCACACGTTTTTGGCACGGACAGGAATTAACCCTGTCCTTGCCAACCACTGCCAAAACACATACAAACACCAATACGATTTACAGGCAGGGCACTTGCTTTGCCACACTAATAATTAATTAATATTTATATATTTTCAGTATTTTCATAAACCCTCTAACATATGTTTCTCCCTATAGTGCAAACCCAAGCCTTCAAAAGCATTTAAAGAAAGCTTCACGAATACCTGCCTAACTTTTTACCAAAATGTAACTTTCATGTAAGTGTTAGGAAAGATTTATGTCTAGACCTGCTCTCCCTGAAAACAAATAAACAAGAACTTTTCCGTATTGTGAAGTGCATCCTCTTTAAATAGGATTCGAAATAGCCACGAGTCTAGGTAAAGTACCCTTTGCTTCAGGAGGGTATCAGGAAGGATGGTCTTGTAATGGGTATGGAGCGCACTTTACTTGCACTGACTGCTATTAAAAAGTGCCATGATTGAAACCACCTCGCAGTGCAGTGACCTGATCGACTCCCACAGACTGTGCTTGAATACAGACGAGTGTACTGACAAAGCTGCCTCATTGTAATAGTGCTTTATTTTAGTCTTACAAAGAGCTAGTGTGTTTGTATATACAGTTGGATTGCATGCCTTATACAGTAGTCAAGTTATGTATACAGTCAAGGAAGACACAGTAAACATGCAAAATACAGGCAGCACTTTCCTTTATACAATGCAGGAACAGGTAACAATTTTCCCAAACTTGTAATATTACTTGTCCCTGCTCCTACTGTTTCTTTACATTGAGACTGGACAAACTGTGTGGCACAGGCCACTAGCTAGGGGGGTTCTGAAGTGGTGAGTGCGGTCATATGGAAGAACATAAGAAAGTTTACAAACCTAGGAGGCCATTCAGCCCATCTTGCTCGTTTGGTTGTTAGTAGCTTATTGATCCCAGAATCTCATCAAGCAGCTTCTTGAAGTTTCCCAGGGTGTCAGCTTCAATAACATTACTGGGGAGTTCGTTCCAGACTCCCACAATTCTCTGTGTAAAAAAGTGCTTCCTATTTTCTGTTCTGAATACCCCTTTATCTAATCCCAATTTGTGACCCCTGGTCCTTGTTTCTTTTTTCAGGACAAAAAAGCCCCTTGGATCGACAGTCAATACCTTTTAGAATTTTGAATGCTTGAATCAGATCGCTGTGTAGTCTTCTTTGTTCAAGACTGAATAGATTCAATTCTTTTAGCCTGTCTGCATATGACTTGCCTTTTAAACCCGGGATAATTCTGGTCACTCTTCTTTGCACTCTTTCTAGAGCAGCAATATGCCTTTTGTAGCAAGGTGACCAAAACTGAGCACAATATTCTAGATGAGGTCTTACTAATGCATTGTACAGTTTTAACATTACTTCCCTTGATTTAAATTCAACACTTTTTGCTATATAGCTGATCATTTTGTTAGTCTTTTTTATAGCTTCCCCACATTGTCTCAAGGAAGACATTTCCGAGTCAACATAAACTCCTAGATCTTTTTCATAGATCTCTTCTTCAATTTCAGTATCTTTCATATGATATTTAGAATTAGGGCTTCTAGTTTTGGGGTTTTATTTTTGGTCACTTGGTGTCCCTTTTAAACATATTTTGAGCTTATTTGCTTTCTTAATTAAAAACTAATTACCAAAGGCAGTTGCTTCTTTTTACCCCCATATCTTGATTGAGTTTTACCCTCATGTCTTGATCTCACCTGATTATATTTGAACCTGCATTTTGATCTGGCTGTGATCGCTGAATTCAGTTTATTAATTTCTACTGCGTTAGTTTCTAGTAGTGCGTCGCTAATTTAAACGATCTGGTATTCAGTTATGGCTTAACAACTATTAATTAAAGTTTATTGGGAGAGAGAGATAGGGAAAATAAAAACTAGAAGCCCTATTTATAATGCACATTTTTATTGCCTCTGTGCAGTACTTTACACTTTTCTATATTAAATGTCATTTGCCATGTGTCTACCCAGTTCTAAATGCTGTCTAGATCATTTTGAATGACCTTTGCTGCTGCAATGGTGTTTGTCACTCCTCCTCTTTTTGTGTCGTCTGCAAATTTAACAAATTTGCTTACTATACCAGAATCTAAATCCTTAATGTAGAGTAGGAAGAGCAGAGGACCTAATCCCTGTGGTACTCCACTAGTTACCTCGCTGCATTTTGAGATTTCTCCCCTAATCAGTACGTTTCTGTTTTCTACTTGTTAACAACTCCTAATCCATGTGCATGCATTTCCTTGACTCCCTACTGTGTTCAGTTGAGAATTAGTCTTTTATACAGGTCTTTGTCAAAAGCTTTCTGGAAATCTAAATAAACCATGTCATATGATTTTCAATCATCCGTTATTTATTTAAAACTGGATAATATATTTGCTATTTTTTCTCTTCATCTACTATTTTGCTATTTGTATCTCTTAGACATTTTGCTTCCTCCTTGAATATTCTTTTTGCTTATAATATTAGAAGAGCTGTAGGGCTCAGGATCCCACTGTGGTTATTGCGAACACCATGCATTTACTATTGAGTGGGAAATATTCTTGCAATTTGCGTGCAGTGGAAAATATAAATTGTGGTGTCCTGTATGTTGAAATATTCCAAATGTGCACATTTAATATATTGAAATAGATTGAAATATTATTTGAATATTCATATATTCTCTGGCACCTTTCATACAATATATCAAATTAAAATAATTGGGGAATTTAGGAACAACTTAACTTGTAAAGGCAAGAATGTGTGTGATTGTAGTTTGAGATGAACAAATGACCAGGGTTTAGGCCCAATTTTCGTTCTGTTTGAACTAGTATTTTGGTCTGCATTTATGTGTACGAACCAAAAGATTGATTCTTAAATTTGCTTTAAATTTTCTGTTGTAAAACTAGGTGGCTCGTTTTGAACCATAATATTTAAAAATAAACTTTGTGAGATGGTTTGGAAGAGGGGAGCAAGGCTGAACAGGTTACAGAACATAGAGTCACCTGTCTGTCTGTTTGCTTCTCATGTGTCTCTGTGACAGGGAGACCCTGTTGCTGGTTCTTGTGTGTATGTGTACCTTTATGGAAGCAGCTGGGATGCTCAACAGGAGACCCATTTCTAAGGAATCAATCAGGAGATCCTGGCTGGGGGGCGTGCCCGGGGAGGCTGAGTGGAGCTCAAAAAGCAGCTATGCTCTAGCTCGAGGCAACTGCACGACCACAGCCGTACAGACCGGCGCTGAACGAAAGCTTGTGTTCGTTTACATTGAGGAGGAGAGCGTCCGCTCTGCAGGAACTACTACACAAAACCCTTTCACTCCAAGACGTTGCTCCTGAAGGCATTGCCCAGCCAAGACCTTGTGAAAAGGCTGTTTGAAGAGGCAGAAATCGTCGTGAGGGTGCTGGGATCCAGGAGCCGAGAAATAGGTCAGTTTAGGGGATGTTGATCCCAAACAGTGTATAGAGAGGGTTTGCGAAGAGTAATAGGTTCTTGGAGTGGGACGTACCTTTTAGTGGGACTAGCGCGTCATTTGTGTAGCAAACTTTTATTTTTAGCTTTGTTTTGTTTTGTTTTCTTTATTAAATGTATATGATGCTAGGGTTGCCATTGCTGGTACCCTAGTGTCAGCACTTGATATTAAATCTGCGCTCCTGTGTGGCTTGTCAACACCTAGTGCTCTGCCTGCCTCAGTATTGTTCAGCGACGACCAACACATGTAACAAACCCCACTGTTACAGTATCCCGATAACTTGTATCACACAGTCTTAGATTCTTTGACACTAATCCAAATGTTTAATCTTTGCCAAAAGAAAAGGGGACTGCAATTTTATGGCTGGGCTTAAAGTGAGGAGAAGATAAAAACAGCAAGAGCTTTTATACTGAAGAAGTCATTTTTTTTACTGTATGACTTCTTTCCAGGCTTGTAAATCTTTTAATTTGTCTTTTAAGAGTATACAGTTCCCACAACTGAGTTAACCTGTGCCAAGGAGTTCAAATAAGTAATGACATAATATAGCACTGGCTCATTCTTCTCTACTTATTGAGGTTAATTAAAGCCAAAAGGTCATGGCTGTGTTGATAAAGAATAGAACTGACAGGCAGGTGATGCATACAAAAAATCCAGCCTGCATTCGGTTCACACAGTATATATGTGTATAAAATTAGGGCTTTTAGAATTTTTAACACACATTTTGGGCTCTTTTGTGAAGGTAGTTCAGGGGGTGTCCTATATTTTATGACTTCTATTGAATAGGGTTGTAAAATAGGAAAGAAACCAGGGTCATAAACCGATGCGTTATCTGTGGTCTATGAGTCAAAGGTTTAACTTCAATGTATGAAAGAGTCAAGAACAGACATACACAAAGTTGGTCAAACAAGTAAAAACACAGTCAATAAGAAGCCCCCACTAAGACAGCACGTATTTGATCAGACATATGATCATCCCTCAGCTATTGGTCCATCTTTAAATTCCCTAATGTTATCTACACTAGTTTATTCTCACCATATGTACTGGTGAAGTCACCAAAAATCTAATGTAAGGCACCACTTTGTTGTTACCCTGAATGGGGTTTATTTGTGATGTGCTGTGGCCTACAGCTTGAAATGTCAGGGATTCCATGTGCATTATAATTAGTTATATGAGGGCTAGCCTTTTCACACAAAACTGCTGTGCTACACAATGCAGGTATTCTGCAATGGGTTCCTATCCAGCAACTGGAATTTCTGAGAAACCGGCAATCACTGTGTCTCCTACAAGTCCTGTGACTGTAAAACTCCCATGAGTCCAGCAACAAGGAAATAAAAGTAAAAATAAAAATAAAAACAGAAACTGAAAACAGCTCATATGTTTGTTTTCTTTTTTTATTTGCTGATATTGTAAAATCATGTGTGAACAGCACTTGACAAGGGCAATTTTACTAAATGAAGTTATACTGTAAGCTTTTAGTAATTTTACTTAGAAAGACTGCAAGAGCATCAGCCTGTTGTTAAGGCAGGCCTGTTTTCCCAGGTGATATATGGTAATCCCTCTGGATTTCAAAGTAACATAAAAAATGCTGATGTTGAGCTAATTGTTAGAAGAAAAAGAGTTAGTGGAGGTAAGACATTGCCATGGCTAAATCAACACTTCTAAAGATGTGAATTTGAGTTCATTCAAACATGCACTACAGAGTGGCTCTATTTCAAAATGTGGTTCTCAGATGGATAGGAAATTATGAAAAAGATACCCCTTGGTATTTGTGTACATTTCCCCCAGCTTGTTTGTCAATATTTATGGTGATAAGTAGGGAAAAGCATTTATGTACAGTAGCAGGTTTTGTCTAATAGCCTGCCTTTTATGGTTTCCTTTTTTGGGGATTTAATAGTGTATGCTCTACCATGCAAAAGGGATTGGGACATCCTATGTTCCAATACTGTCCCAATACTGTGCTTAAAGAGAAGGGTACCCATTATTAAAGTTTACCATAGTAAAAGCATAGCAAAGTGTAAGAAAGCATAATGAAAGCATGGTAAGGCAGTTAAGCATTATATAGCCCAGAGAAGTATGGTAAAGAATATTAAAAAAACAGAGCAAAGCATAGTAAACTCATGTAAAACCATGGGGAAGGCACAGGGAAAAATACAACAGTACTGTGCACATTTACCATGGTAAACTTTCATAAGGGATGGCCCCCATGTGTACTGTAATCCATTCCAAACCATTTTATGTACAGTATTTGTGTGTGCTTTTGTTGAGTGTTGGTGTGTTTGCACATTCTGTAGTCATTCAGACAAAGTACACAACCAAAGGTAGTGGACTGATATTTTAAACCAAAATCAAATGAGTTATTGCTGTGCCTATTCAAGGTTAAGGAAGGAAGAGTATTATATGACCGGCTGAATATATTACTGTCATATAAGAAAAATAAAAGAGAACAATGAAACGTAACAAACAATCAAAGCTCACACACACAATTGATACTCATAATAATATATTGTTCTAATATACAAGCGTATTAATGCACCTGTTGTAGTTAACTATGGACTAAATGGACTCATGTCTTTGTAAATCAGCATCTGTTTTTCCTCTGACACACATATATCCCATTCCATGTCAAAACCAGATGGGCAGGGGTGAACATCAAAGACGCAGCCCTAATAGGCACTGGTGAGGCATGTTGTAAATTTTGAAAAAGCCCAATTATTTTTTCTAATGTTTTACAGACTGTGTCTGGCTCCCAGCCAGCGAGCTACACTAACAGTAAACCCAGCCCGCTGATGTCAGACAAGATTACCTGGCTTCAGGGCTTTTGTTTGCCATGGATAGTGTGGTTTGTTAGGAACAATGATTGGTTCGGTAGCTGTGGCTGTTGTACATATAAAGAGAGGGTGGCAGTGGCTATGAGGGAAGGGGGGGCTGTCTGATTGCTGAGTCTGTGCAATCTACAGACAGATGGAGGGGTCAGCCTGTGAAACAAAAGTAAAGCTGCAGCCAGAGCATTGATATAAAAGGAATGAAATGATGAGCAAGCTCTGATGATGAGGTGCCAGCAGGAGAATTTCCTGAGTGTGCCCCCAGGAACTCATAATCTCTGTCACATCGATCAGACAACAGCCTCAGCAGACGCTAGTGTGTTTTTGTTTTTTTTAGCTTTGGAAAAAGTGTGTATGTGTGTGTGTAGGGGGACGTTACAAAATAAACAAGTCATCCTTATTCTTTGGCTACACAGAAATTGTCTTTCACAAAATGAAAAGGGGTGTAATGAAACAAATGTCACGAATGCAAAGCAAACGTTTTGCACATATCGCTGCAACATTTTAAATATACAGTATAGTACTGCAGGAGTAAAGACCTCCACCTGACCACATATACAGTACTCTTTGATTCCAGGGAAAACCAAACAGATCCACTTTTTAAAACCTGTACAGTTTCAGTGAGATCTGTCCTGGATGTAGTTCGCCATTTATAAGTGTGCAGTTTTTGGTGTACTATTCCTATACTGCAGTAATTCAAATTGCATTAAAACACCATTCCAGTAAAGTAAAGACAACAGGTAATTCTATTTTAATGCACAATAATTGTGAAACACTGCTGCTATAACCAGACAAACTGTAGTGGCAAAATGTGAATCCACAAGTATTCCAAACATTGGGGGTAGAATGTTTAGTTTACAAACCATAAAAAGCTTGTCTCACAGTGTTTACTGCCAGAATTGGCAGGTCTATTACATTTGAACTTTAAGTGATATTCTCTGGTTTGCTTTAAAGTGCTTTGAGGCAAGCTATAAAAGCAATAAATGTGGCTTGTATTTATGTTTGTTTTTTTAAAAAAAAAAAAGCCTCACAGCCTGTGATATTACAAGCTTGTTTTTAATCAAATAAAGCACCAAGAAAGAGAACATCTTGGTGACGGGGGAGCTAAATGTGTGTATGTATGTGCAGCATTGTATTGGCTGTATAGATGGAGAACAGTACTGCGTATTTGGTTCTTGCAGTACATAAAGTGGAAAAACACCAGAAAAATATTAGCATAACCTACACTATTAGGAAACCTACTGACGTAGTGTACATGAGCCGTCCAATGAAAATACCAGACAAATTGTAGAGGCAAAAAAAAAAAAAAAAACCTGCAAAACTTTCTTTATATGTGTATGACAAACAATGTAAACCATTTTCAAAAGAGTGGCTTGCCACAAATATCACCAACATCGAAATACCTCTCGTTTTCTATAACCTACTCTATACACCAGCCCAGTCCAGCTATCAGTTTGAAATCTTTACATTATCCTGTCTCGCCTCCCGTGCCTTTATTTATTTTTGAGTCAGGAACTTGGCGGGAAGACAGCAGCTTGGTTCTAAATGCCATTTGTTTGATAAAATGCAGGTAGCCAGAACATTAAATACATCAAGGAGAAACGCAGCTGGTTTTGCTCAGTATCTGCTGTGTTTGTTCAAGTCTGGAGGAGCCTTACTATTTTCCCGTATTGTATTACTGTACCAAGGTTTTAAAAACATAAGACGTTTAAAAACTACACCCTGAAAAATCTTGTTTTTTACTTGTTGGACACAACAAAATTTTATAAACCTAGTTTTTTTTGTTTTTAACATCTTTTGTTGGTAAAAGGGGGAGAACATCCCCTCTACCAATTTACCAAGGCAGAGCAGTGGTACTACAATAGCAACACTATGGATCTATACTAATGGGCAATAATAATGAAAAGGCAGTGGTATAAGCTGATGGTACCATAGTGCTAACATTTTTATATTTTGACACACCATTAGTATGACAATGGTTATTAATCCATTATTACACGCTTGATATGCATGTATTAAGACCAATATGTTACGCGAGCGAGAATATTCTTTACTTAAGGAGAGGGCATCAGACAGTTGATTTATTATGGGCCAGGTTAGGAAATTAGGAATCTGTTTCCAAGTTTCCTATGAGATGAAAAACAAGTCAGAGAGGGCTGCAGTTTATCTATATAAGGTAAAACGCTTCAAACAAACCCAGGCTCAAGCTCTTAGTTTTTTTTTTTTTTTTTTTACTGGTGTTCTGTCTTTTATTGTTAGTTGTTACTGAGTTTTCTTGGTGGTCCATTTCTTTGCTATCACAGTCTTGCATATTATAAGGAGTTGAGTCCTTAGTTATGGCAGCCAACTCACAAGACCAGCTGAATCCCTTGGTGTTTTTTGTGCTCCTGTGATAGGAGAGAACTGTGCTGGCTGTCAGGCGCATGTGTGATTCTGCAGGCGTTGGTCGGGAGCCCCGTGGGATCTGTCTGCCAATCATGGCAATGACACAGAGGATGGGTGAGGATCTGTCGCACTTCCCTCTCTCCGAGTAGTCGGGAGGCGGGGGAGGCGAAGCGGGGGGGGGGGGGGGGGGGGGGGGGGGGGGGGGGGGCGGTCGATAGACCAGTATAAATTACTCTTTGCTGTTCCTTCGCTCTTGCCCTTATAGGAGAAATGACAGTGAGTGCTGGGTTTGTAAACCTGGAATAAGCAGAACAGGAACGCCAGTGTCTGGAAAGAGAAAAGGGGAAGCCCGGCGGAGGAAGGCAGCCTCCGTAAAGAATTAACGTACCCGAGTGGGGCGGTGGCAGTTTAGTTGGGAAGTCTAGGCAACCCTGTGACTGATAGTGAGGGAACAACAAAGCATAACTGAAACACGAGCTGCACCGGATAGTGGAGGCTGCGGGATGCTGCAAGAAGCAACAACTTTTGTTTGCAGTTTTGTTATTTTGTTTTATATTACTTTTTCCTTTCACTGGCCCTGCTAACACACTCTGGGAGCAGAATGGATCCCCAACAGTTCGCCACAATGATGGACCTCCTGCTCCAAACTTTGATGAAGGCGGTGCAGCGGCTGCGAGACCAGACCCAAGGCTACAGTGGCCTACCAAGTTGACAGCAGAGGATCATCCAGAAGCCTATCTGGACATGTTTGAGGCTATGGCTATCTCTGCCGGGGGAAGCACAGGTGGCAGTGAGAACGCTGGCCCCGGCAGAGATGATGGACTACCCCACTCTGAAGGCGGTTATCCTCAATCAAGTAGGGGCTACTCCAGAGGGTTTCTGGAGGAAATTTTGGCAGGAGATCTTTTCGGCGGGGGAACACCCCTGGACCATTGCCTTAAGGATGGAATGGCTGAAGCTGGATGTGACCACCAAAGCCAGGCTGGCAGAGGTGATTGTGGTCGAGAATGCTTGGCTCCAGGGGAGCACCTGTGGGTGCAATGACAGGCACCAGCCACGTTGTTGCAGGTGGTACAGGTGGCGGAACGGTACCAGGCAGCGGAACCAACACCCGTTAAGCCATCTGGGAAAGCCGGTATTCCAGCATCACCATGACCGGCCCAAGGGAGGGCAAAGGGTCTGAGGGGGAGGGATAGACAGGTATTTGAATGGTGTGTGCCGGCTGGAACTCCCAGCACAAGAACCGGGGAAGGATGAGGTCATCCACGGGCTGCTGCGGTGTCGGACCGGGGTCTCGCGCAGTCACCCTACTGTTGAGCTCCTTTGATGACTCCTGTTTCCAACCTCCTAGTGAAGTTTCATGGCAGGGAACCAGTCCACCGAGGTGTTGGACATGCCGCTTGGAATTGCCCCGCTATGGAATATGACCTCATCTGACCAGGTAAGACTGTTCAATTACCTCAGTCACTCCAGCAGGTGGTTTTTGTCATTCCTGTGACAGTGGATGGTACACAAACCCAAGATCTCTTTTTTTTGGATTCATGGTGTGGTCAGTACCTAATACAAGAAGGTTTAATCTCACCGGGGCATAAACAAATAACAGGACAGGTTCATATTAAATGCATGCACAGTAATATACACAGTTATCCAAAGAATGCTCTAAATTAAAAAATTGGCCAGCAGGTGACGCGAGTGCAAGTGGGTTTGTGTCCTCGCTTGCCAGTGCCTGTCATTCTGGGACAGGACTGAGAGCATTTCAAAGATTGGGTGGCTGCTGTGACAGCCCTGTCCTTTCTATTGACTAAGAAAGAAGAAGTAATTGGAGAGATCTTCCCCTTTCGTGACCTGGCGTGGTTTTGCCATAGATTTAACCCTTTGCGATCCATTTATTCAGCGCTTGTCAGGCGCGTCAGGTCCAATTTATTTTCACAGTCGCTGTTTGTTTTACAGGCACTATTCAATTTTTTTTTCTTTCCCAGAGTAAAACAGGTTTAAAGGGCATTGAATCGCAAAAGGACACTCAGTACTGTATTTCCAGCCAAGCCCCGCCCCTTGTTCGCTGTATTTTTCACATACCTCTTTATAGATGTGCATATTGATAAATCCTGATCACTCGTTTTTCCACCAAACTCCTCAATAATGCGATCCAAGTCATTATTTTATTACTATAACATCTCAAAAAGCTCTGCAAATGTCAGCTACCTCCTTTGTGTATGTCCGTGTTATCTCTGTGGTGCATGGGGCTATCAGATACGCCCTTTTATGAACTTCATTCGGCTCCTATCGGTCTCACTATGCCATTGAAAGGTTTTCTCTGTTTTTTTTTTCCGGAGACAAAACAACTAGAGTCTTTTGGATGGTGTTGGACAGGGTCCGACATCGGACTGGAAAGGGTTAAGACCATCAGGACCTCAGTTTACCACCCCCAGACCGATGGGCTTGTGGCGCGTTTTAATAAGACTCTGAAAAACATGCTGCGTAGATTTGTTGCAAGTGACGTGTGCTACTGGGAGCAGCTGATTCCTCCCCTTCTCTTAGCTATCAGAGAGATGTCCCAGGATTTCACTGGGTTTTCTCCATTCAAGCTGCTGTATGGGCGGAGACCACAGGGTGTGCTCTATCTGGTCAGAGAAATGTGGGAGGAGCAGCAGGACAATTCAATCAATACTATCCAGTATGTGTTGGACCTGTGCAAATGTATTAAGTCTGTGGGGCAGTGGGCACATGACAATTTACAGCAGGCTCAACACAAATGGGAGACCCAATATAATAGGGGTGCTTGGTTGTGCACATTTCAGACGGGGGTTATAGTGCTTGTATTATTATTTCTGTTTTAGCGAAAACTGGGTCGGTACAGATTGGACACAATCTTGACAGCAAAACAGAAATGTCAGGCCCGGGTGCTGGTGGTGGTATTTCTTGATATGTTCTCTCCAGTCCCGGGGCAGACTCAAGGAGCCCAGCATCACATTGAAGCACAAGTTTGCCAGAGGCCATACCGTATACCTGAATGCAAACGACAGGTAGGAAAAGCAGAAATTGACGAAATGCTCAGGCTGGGGTTAATAGGGGAGTCCCAAAGTGACTGGAATAGTAGAATTGTTTTAGTGGATAAGCCAGATGGATCAGCTCGGTTTTGTATTGTCTTCAGGAGTGTCAATTAAAAGTTGAAGTTTAATGCTTATCCCATGTCCCAGGTAGATGAGTTGCTGGAGCACCTAGGCACGGCTCATTTTATGATGACACTGGATTTAACAAAGGGGTACTGGTAGATACCCCTAACCCTGGAATCCCAAAAGAAGACCGCGTTTTTGATCAACTGTTGAATTCCCTTTGTTTTTCTCTCAATACACAACCTGCTGCAGTCATGAGAGTAAAGTTACAGCAGTCAGGTTCCAATGGTGGAAGAAGCTCCTGTCCATACAGTACTTACTTAATTCAGCTTAATACTATCTAGAATACCTGTGATGAAATGTACATCGACATTTCTTATGGTGATTTACTAATGTTCACTACAAAATAACGTTTGCCTTGCAGACCTTGGTTATGGTGCTTGGTCCTGCAGTGTCCAGAATGGCTGTCAACCTGGCTCTAAAAACAAACAAGTTTGACCATGCACCTTGATGTTTTCAAACAAGGATGTCTTAATCATCACTTGTGTGATAAGGACTTTAGACTTTGGACCTACCCTCTGGGAGTCCCCCATCCCCGTCCTCCCTCCCCTGTGACTGTTAAAGGAGAGGATGCTTCTCTACCAATCACAACACTACTTTGAGTTTTACTCATTTATTACTTGTTCTATTTTCAATATTTACACAGACAATCCCTTCATGGGGGAGTGTCAAAGGATCAGCATTGAGGTTGCAGCATTCAGGCTCAGCAATTAATTTAAATCCGAGGCACAAACACAATGCTATTTAAAACTGTGATGTTAATGTTGCCCAATGTGTTACACACCATCATTACACTGTTTAAAACATACACCGGAAGAAGTTTTTTTTTTTAACCATCTTTTGGATGAAGTTCATGCTCACCCTTTGAGATTCTGTGTTAAATTGTAGTTGGTAGTCTCTGACTGGTTTTGAACTTTGAGCTGGCCATGGTATTTGACACAGTGACCTACTCTTCTATACCTCACAGAGGCATTTTGTCATGGCCATAGAAAAAAACTTACGCCACTCAATATTGGAAGAACTGGAATTTTTGCGACACATCCATTAATTTGTGTATAATAAAACGTTATGTAGGATAAGATGTGCTTCAATTTGGACAACACCATTTGTTGGGTCTTTGGAAATAAAACAAAAAACATGAAAACAGTAAGAAACACTAAAACTTCCAAATTAATAAGGACAGTAAAAAAAACGGATATTCCCCAATTCCTTTGCCTTGTAAACTTACTCTTGGCCAGCCACATCTTCAGACTTGCTCATTTTGGAAACATGTACAGTACTCAACCAGTAGTGATACTGGATGTGATAGTGAGCCATGTCCTCTAGAGCCTACAGGTCTGTACTGCACATCCGCGTACGTTTGAGTGCCCTGACCTTCCCAGTTAACACCACCACTGGGTGGAAGAGCTGTACAGATTTCAACACCACATGTGTGCGCTGCCCTTTGGAACACACCCAGTCCATTACTGTTTTAACATAAGCTATGAATTGTAGGTTTTGTTCAGGCGTAGCCAGATACCATTTCTGTGACCATGTCCATGGCAGCCAAGGGGCAATGAAATTCCAATAACTTGTGATGACCCTGGACTGATTATTTGCTAAACCCCACCCTGGAGTGTATCGTGCCTAGCACAGAATTAACTGCATTTAAACCTCAATATAGTGTTTTTAATTTTTGTTCTGTGTTAAAGGTGCCAAGCACAACAGGAACAATCTGCAGATGTATACATTTGATTGTTTTCATGACTTTGTCTTCACTCCCATCAGGGATTATGGACCCAGGGATCCTGCTGCCTGCTATGATATTTTTGTTAAGCTTCCTGACAATGAACTGTTTTATTTAAGAGGCCAAAATGTGTGAGAAATCGCAGGAATCCACTGGGCTTTATTACCGTCTCATAATAGTGCATTAAGTCTTTTTTTTTGTTTTTTTGTTTTTTTGGACTTCCTGGTTTGAAAAGATTTTATTTTATATTGCTTTCCTGTCTCTGGGTCGCTTGAAAAGCCTTTTGATTAAAGAAAAATGACAGCAACAAAATACAAAACGGTTGTTTCTCAGCGCTATATTTCTGTGCAGTTTATCTAATTAAGATAATTAAGCATTGCTTTATAGGTTCCCCCTTTCATTGACCCGAAGGCCTTGTGGTTGTCTCAGCAGCTTCTTTGGGGGGAGGGGACAGGGTTGTGAGTTTGGACCTTGGCTGCTTGACATAAGTTTTGGCCCTTTGTTCAGTCTTCCCACAGCTGCCACTATTCAGAGTGGAGAAATTAAAGACAAAAATCAAGGGAACTGTAGTACTGATGCTGGTATAAGGTAAGGGTAACTGTGTGTTAAAAAGTTCCTATCAAAACAATGCGATTTTAATAAGATTTTTCAATCTGTACAAAATATTACCTTAAAAAAAGGAAATGACTGTTGCCACCTTTTGGCATATTTGTACATATAATAAATTAACTGATTAATTCATTCAGTGAAAGGTATGTTTTGTGTGGGGCATGTTCTTGTATTCCCGGAGGCTTGATTAACAATGCAATAGAACAGGGAACCCCAGGTCAGAGTATTTTCTTGATTGGATCCACCTCCTAGTCCCTGACCATGAAATGGCTCTTATTTTTGTAACCGAATACTATAAAGAATCTCAATGCCAGTGATTTGAACCCTCCATTCAGGGATTGTCTTGTCATTTTTTTTTTATTAATGAAGGTGCTGGGCTTTTGTGCTTGGGGCCCTTTGATTGGAGATGGGATGAACCATCTGTTAGGCATTAAATGACATGTTTTTCGATGTGAAAGATAACTTTTTTGCCTGAAACTCCCAGATTTTTATCCACAGGGCAGACACTGGACAGTATGGGTGGCCGCTGTACTACACTATAACAATTATTTATAAAACGAAAACCAAATAAATTAGAGAGAGGGAGGACTTCACATCATTAGTATTTAAACCACATCAAAGAAAATTTGTATTAGACAAGTACAGCTATACTTCAGAGCTACCAAGAACCGCCATTTTTAAACTTTGTCAACCCTTTCTTTTGTGTTTTCTGCTCAGGTTTCTAATAATAATTTTTTTTGAAAACAGTATGATGACACAAGAACACCGAATATAATGAAATGGACACTTTTTAGGCTACTGGGAGGCCCAGTCACATATTGCGACATATTAAAATGTTGTGTTTCCCTGTAGATATTCACTATCCTTGTCTGTGCCTACTGTACTTAAAGAAGGTGAGTACCAGTGCTGTACGTGTCCAGTATTTTGCCATGTAAATGTCAAGGTGTGCACCACTGTTACTGATGCTAAAAACAAACATCAGGGAAAACTATATGACATATGTAACCAAACTATTTCTCCACATTACACAAGGGGGATGAAGTCCAGCCATTTACAGGCAAAACTGAATCCTCTGAATGTATCAGCTTCAAATTAAAGGTTACTATACAGTAATATGCAATGCATTTCATTTTGTTGATCTTCCCTAGAATACCATGCTGATTTTCTTTTGGAATAATTGCTTTTACAAAAGAATGATTCCAAATGTAAAAGGGTAAGGACAGTGGTTGTCTTTCTCTGTCTCTGACCCCGGATTTTAGTGCATTAGATATGAGAGGAATGACCTACATTCGTGCGTGTGTGCACTCTATTGAATGCTGCACATCTCACTGCAGCAGATATGCACAGGTACTGTATAGCAAAGGTCTGCTGCTCCAGTGAATCTGTAGCTTTTGGTATAGTAGTACAGAAATAAAAATATACATCATAGATTCCTATTCTGTATTCAATACTGTAGATTTAGTGTTGAGGGTATTCTGGGTAGCTCGGTGACTACCATGGGGTGAAAGCTGAGGGTATTTGTAGGCCAGGAATATTGTTTCCTTTACCCAAATTAGATACATTGCCTGCTGAAGATGTTTTGAGCAATCAGTTTGGTTGTTCTAGTCCATCTGGCAGGGTATAAAAGAGGATTTTAATAACTGTGCAAATAAACAGCCGCACCTCAAAAAAAAAAAATGAAAAAGAAAAAGGAAGTTAAACCGATCTGCGTAAGTCTTTCTGAATAATGACATTACTGTTTGGTGCTTTAATCTTTAAGTCGTTTCCATAGAAACGCCTGACAGTGCAAGCAAGTCACAGCCATGTTGATTTACATCCTTTTTAAAATGTACAGCATTGTGAATTTTTTCATTTATTTATTTATTTATTTATTTATTTTTAGTTGTAAAACAAGCAATTAATTTGTGTTTGTGGAAACCTCACTCACTACACAGCTTTCCTCCCTCTGTGAGCAAGCCTTCAAATCCAATCTATTATTTATGTACAGTTGTATAGAGCAAGTAGTGTACAAAAGGCCTTGATTTACCCCTCCCATAGGCTAATGCTCCGCAGAAACCAGTGCTGAGTACACACAACACTGCTGAGAGATGTGGAACCTGCGCAGCTGCAGTGCCCCTCACATCACCTGGTTGGATGTTCTCCAGTTATAACGCTAGGGCCTACAGTACTGTGATTTAAATGCTTGGGGCCTTCTGAGGTTTTTTTGGGCAGGTGTTTAAGTGGAGAAACTTTCCAGAAACATTTTCATCCTGTTAACACGGTGCCTCGAAATGGGTATTCTGTCCCAATTACCATAATGCACCCATACAGTTGTGCTCTACAGCAGTTTATTGGAGATATTGCTTTCACAGTGTATAATGACTACAGGCAAATTAACTTGGTGACCCTCAAGGAGATAACAAATGTCAAGAAGCTTTCAGAAGAATATGCATAAAGAAATTCCAAATGCAAAACTACTGCAGTATTTAATAACTACTGGTAGATCATATCTGCCCACTGTTTTAATTTGCTTAAACCTTTAGAATTAGCAGATGTATACTGTATATTTTAAGTTTGACACTGTGTAAGCTAATTGCTTTCTCTCTCTTTCTCTCTCTCTCTCTCTCTCTCTCTCTCTCTCTCTCTCTCTGTATCCCTGTCCATTTCCCTCCTTCTTTCATAAGCAGCTGGAAAAGAGCACTATAGCCCTCGGGTCCGTTCACTGCAGCAAATCTTATGTATTTGTTCAGGGGTGTTTTTATAGGACGGCTTGTTAGTCTCCCTGCAATGCTTATTTATAGAAAGAACGGGCTCATATATAAGAGACTTCTATATGGAAACAATCCTGTAGACAGGTAGGATTTTTGATGTGTATTTTGCATAGAAGTGATGCAGTGCTAAAGCTGAACAGCAGCAGCCAGTGAATATGCAGATGATAGGATTTCACATGACCTGTAAGTAACTGAACTCCCTATTGAATCGTTTCATAGCAGACTTCAGGCACAATAATGCTTGAATTGCTCGGCCTCTCATTTGCGGTTTGGTTCAGCTCAGTGTCCCCAGTGACCATACGGATGCAGTTTGGAAGTGTTTTAAAAGCATTTTTGGCTAAGACGGAGAAGAGCCATGAGGAATCAAAATTGTGTTCCCCAGCAGATGTGGAATTTGGTAATGAGTGTTGCTTTTCATAATATTTGAGCTTACATCAAATAAAAACACCATATTATTGTGATAGTAGAAATAGTAGCATTGATAAACGGTAAAACTTGCCTGGTTTATCAAAGAGGCTGTCCTTAAACACTGTTTCATTCTTGCTGAAACATTTTTGACTGAATTTTTCAAGTTACTTATTACCTTTCTGCACTTCTCCAAGAAGTGTGCCCCCTGATCGGAAATGCATTTTGCCTTGACATTGTTAGATTTACTGCTCAGGAAATTAGTGAGAAGCAATCAGGATTTCAGTCAAAATGGCTTCTTTGATGTCTGCCCCATGGCATGGCTTTTCATCTGTAACTATTAGCGCAGCCATGGATGATGTATTTCTTTTTTCCGTCTTTCAACATTCACTTCCTCAGGTTCAAACACTTGCTTTCCCATAGAGCGCCTGTATTTTCACATTGTCTTAACAAGCTTGCAGATTTGTGGGATCTACAGATGGGGTGGGGCTGACTGATGCATAGGCGTACATTCATCAAAGACACACAGCTATGCAGAATAACATGCATGCTCATTTGTTTGTGCAACCATAATGCATATTAATCTTTCAGGGCCAGACTGACAGTTGAATAGATCTCTATGTCCCAGCACACACATACGGTACTCAGCCTCATTCCCTAAGAACAGTTTACCACAGTAAATTGGCATGGCAATTTTCCCATGGTTATACTATGTGTAACCAATCGTCTATGGGCTTTATAATGCTTACCTATGCTTTACCATGTTTTTACTATGGTGTATTACACTTTGATATGCTTCAACAATGAGAAACTTTTATAAGGTATACATGCCTGCATACATACCTCTTCCTTTACATGTTTACATATTCATGCACACATATACCTAAATATTTATTGTTGTTATTGTTGCAGCTAACGCTCAGTTGTACAAAAGGGGCAAGAAGGTATGGTTCTTGACATAGTGTTTTTTAAAAGGAAGGAATCAGTGGTTGCACCCTTATCCACCTCTATGCCTGCTCAGAAACACATGTCAGAGTGTGACCTTTCCCTTAATTGGAAAATAAAATATATTTACCCTCCAGAAGGTATTATCTGTCACCTCTTCTGACTCGCTTAGAAGTCTATCGGGGACACTTCTGACATGTTTTTATATTTAAAGCAGCCTAGTAACTAATATCACTACTGGGAATAGTAAGATGGCTGCTGCACTGGCTTCTGATGTTTTTGAGGACTGTATCTTGAATTACTAGTAGTAAAGGGAAATCTACACTCAACTCCACATGCAAACACATCTCCACCCGGCTCTCTTCACTGATAGATGGGAGTTGAATGAGCCCTCCTTTTCTTGGCTGGTTAGCTGAAGTGTGTACTGTAAATACTGTACACAGGGAAGCGCTCTAAGCATGCATGCTGGTTTCCATAGAGATGTTGAGTTAAAAATAACAAGAATTGACTTTCTTGCGCTGCTGACATGCCTGACATGAAATGTCAAGATGTGTTTTGTTTACATTACCATGATAGCAATTTAATGTCCCATGAGACAATGAGGAGGCTATGCTAGGGAGCCCATTGTAAACAATTTAGTCAAGTAATGTGATTCTGAACTATAAGGCTATAATTCATATAGTATTGGGGTTAGGTCATTTCTTCTGGATGTTAATCCTATGAAGCAGTGTCCTATGTATTTATATGATCAAGGTAGCCAGTAGAGGATAGTTTCTCCTTTTTTAATGGGCGAACTGAAAAAAACAACATTACATTGTGACAGACAGCTTGTGCCTTCATAGCAACCTCTGTAGTTTGAGCAGAAAGAGTGTTTCAAAAGGAATCAATTTTGGAATAAGATAAGCTGTAAACCCTTTATATGGGTAATGCAAAAAAATATATTGGTGCGTATACATGTGTTTTGGAATCTATTTCGGCTTCTTTCAAAATCAACAACAGAATGACTGGACAAATTGCACTGTTCCAAATTGCACTGCATTGTTAAGCAGGTGCAGAGCTTCATGTAAGGAAACTTTAATTATGTTGCTTAATTTAGGTTTAAACTGTATTTTTCATACATTGTACTTGTTCTATACTTGTTCTATGAATGTTCATGGAGTGCTGTGGTCGTTTCACTCATGAGGATGGCACTCTTCAGGGGCTGATTGCTTATTCAGACATCCTCATTCATAGAAGAACTACAGCCTTTCATTAGTTTTGTCCTCCCTTTAGATATGTCAATCTTCTGTATGTTTGTGTTACCCATTCAGAACCAGCATGTATGCTCTATGAATTCGCCCTCATAGGTAGGTTTGTTGGGTACTGCCACAAATCCTTTCCAAATGGGTGTTTCCTCATAGTCACTTCAGGAAACAGTGTTCTCACAGAATGATCTGAAACGAGTGATTGTGGGGAAACAGGGGAGTGTAACCAGTAGGTCAGGCTTGGATCCTGTAACTCTCCCTGGTCCGGTCTTTTGGGTATAGGTTGAGAAAAGGTGTGGCTCTCGTTCCCACAATTCCCCTTGCAGCCCTGACAGACACACCACTTCCTTCAGGGAGAGCCGGAGATGTAAATAATACTCCCTGTCACTTTGTTTGGCCACTTGAAGCAAGGAAATAAGGAACTGGCCATCACCAAGATAAGCACTGATTATGACATGTGAAAGTGGCCCGTTTGTAGATTTCCCTATTTCTTCTTAATTTAGGAAGTTATCGGCTCCACGGCGCCCTGCTGTAATCAAACTTTGGGGTTACGGTCAAAATAATATAAATGACTAAATAAACAACAAAGGATTACTGACAAACATTGACTATCATCCTGCATGATGTTAGGAGCAAGCCTGGGTAGGTTGTGTCATTATGTATTTGTATAGTGAAGTGAAGAAACTTCTATCAGAAACAAATATTGATCAGAGTGTTTCCAGATTCAGAGTATAGGTCCCCGAGTGGCTCACCTATTATAGGCACAACCACGTGGTGTGCAGAGTGAGTCAGGGGAGCGCAGGTTTGCTTCCTGGCTATGAAGTCATCAGTATTTGCTGGTGAATCCATAGGGTGTCACATTAGCTTTGGCGCACACCCCGGTTGGAGTCACCCACTGCGCTTCAGTGGCCCCTACTGGCCAGGGTTTCTTCTAAAATAACATAATACAATGTAATAAAGTAACAACCAGATTACTCAAAACCAATATGTTCCTGTTTAGCATACCATGCTATTTTAAAGTGAATTGGTATATATTTGAAATAAAAAAGCAACTGCATTTTGAATATCTGCATTCGCAACACCGGTTTCAAATAGGTTACAGAGTCTCTTTAAAAACCCATTTGGAAAACTCATTGGGCTGGACTGTATGCTTGAAAAAATGATTCTGATTCAACAAGCAGGGGAGAAATGTCAGTCATCTGCAGAGGTTAGTGGTGCCAGACAGCATCTACCACCTTAGCATTGTCAAAGGGGTGACAAGCATAAAATGCCAGCTTTGGCAATCTATGATAACAAAAAAAAAAAAAATAGAAAAGAAAAGAAAACAGCTGACATCATACAAGTGGAATTCAGACAGTGAGAGAACAAAGGAGAGAGAAAGACAGTGAGAGATTCCATCTGACCAGAGGCTCCCAGTGAAAAAATACTCTTGTGACATCAAAGACTCAGGAAGGGGTGTGTTTACAGGTGTCCTCCTGCATTAAAATTTCTTCGGCTGTTTTTGGTTCGTTTGTACAGCTGCCAACCATTATTCATTAGGTTGTGGTCAATTTCAGTAGCATTTTTATGTAGAACTTGTATTATTTGTTTTACAACTAAATTAATGTATACTGTATATACAGGGACTGGTCAAAACAAATGATCATCACAACCCTCTGTACGCACGTCCCTGATTCTGTGATATATAAAAGCTGCATCTCCCTGTTGAAAGTCTGTTTCAGTTATGATGGACAAGACAGCAGATTGGATAGACTTAGATGATATCCAAGTCTGTACATCTTAGTGTCCCTAACTAGGCCTTGTAGACTCACTGCCATGTCAGTCCAGCACCGTCCTGGCTTCCCATGTTAATGGAAAGTATTCTATTTTTTGTCCCTCCACCCTATATGTGATCTTTTTCAGTGTGGTTTAATCTCAAGATATCTGTTTGTACTGCAACTACTTCAACTATGACAGACGTCCGTTTTGACAGATCTGTATAAATAAAATGAAACCGATAATTAAGAACAACTATTCTCATTTTAATCTGTCAACACATGATCTTACAACAAACAGGCCAACTTCTAATCAGTCCTGCCTTCATCCAGTTTGGCTGAATGAACCAAATCACAGCACTACTGAGAGTAGCAGGCTTGTAAAATAAAGGGGAGGCTTGGTAAAATAAACACTTGTAATGACAGACATTCAAAGAAATGTATTGCAGTGAAAAAGCCTTGAAGCCAGAAGTAATATATCTGTATTTGTGACTTTTTGTATCCACAACTTAAACACTCATTCATAAAGCTATTAAAAAACAAAAGAAATGGGTCGTTTTCAAATGTGACAACCAGTTAATTTGTTAAATTGATGTATTGCTGTTTAAAATAAGTTTATTTTCAAAAATCTCTCTGTGTTCTGTCATTGCAATTCTAAGAAAAGCAGAAATTGGTTCTAACATTTGTAATACAAGGATTTTGTGGTTAGTCCAAAAAGCAGTTTTGTTCCCCTCAAAATCGAAGTGGTTACAGCATGGAGGTTTTGTGATGTAGACTATCAGTGCTGTAGTATTGTAACAGCGTGGTGGTTTTGTGATATAGACTCTCAGTGCTGTAGTATTGTAACAGCGTGGTGGTTTTGTGATGTAGACTCTCAGTGCTGTAGTATTGTAACAGCGTGGTGGTTTTGTGATGTAGACTATCAGTGCTGTAGTATTGTAACAGCGTGGTGGTTTTGTGATGTAGACTCTCAGTGCTGTAGTATTGTAACAGCGTGGTGGTTTTGTGATATAGACTCTCAGTGCTGTAGTATTGTAACAGCGTGGTGGTTTTGTGATGTAGACTCTCAGTGCTGTAGTATTGTAACAGCGTGGTGGTTTTGTGATGTAGACTCTCAGTGCTGTAGTATTGTAACAGCGTGGTGGTTTTGTGATGTAGACTCTCAGTGCTGTAGTATTGTAACAGCGTGGTGGTTTTGTGATATAGACTCTCAGTGCTGTAGTATTGTAACAGCGTGGTGGTTTTGTGATGTAGACTCTCAGTGCTGTAGTATTGTAACAGCGTGGTGGTTTTGTGATATGGACTCTCAGTGCTGTAGTATTGTAACAGCGTGGTGGTTTTGTGATGTAGACTCTCAGTGCTGTAGTATTGTAACAGCGTGGTTTTTGTGATATAGACTCTCAGTGCTGTAGTATTGTAACAGCGTGGTGGTTTTGTGATATAGACTCTCAGTGCTGTAGTATTGTAACAGCGTGGTGGTTTTGTGATATGGACTCTCAGTGCTGTAGTATTGTAACAGCGTGGTGGTTTTGTGATATGGACTCTCAGTGCTGTAGTATTGTAACAGCGTGGTATTTTGTGATATATGCTGTATATTGTAACTGGTATTAAAGTCCTGCTGCATTATTACATTATGTAGTATTATAGAAATGTATTATATTAGTATTATTATTATTATTATTATTATTATTATTATTATAATTAGTATAGTAGTAGTATAATAATAATATTAATATTATTATTATTATTATTTATTATTATTATTAATACAGTCGCCACAGTTTACACCTTACAGAGTTATTTCGAGCAGCCTTATATCTGACAAATAGCGTTTGCCGTTTGCCATTCCCATTGATTTCAATAACAAAGGCATCATTTATACCGTGTTACACGCTGTATATTTCGGGCAAACTCGGCTATTTGGCTCTCATTATGCGCCATAAACATAGATTTAATGAACAAATGCACCGCTTTATACTGTAGTAATCGCTTTTACTAATCCACCAATTTCACCTCGTTAACTTGCCATTCACATAGATTTCAATATGAAAGGACACATTTTACTGCAGTAAAAAGCTTGACAGATCGATCAACCAGCTGTTTGCACCTCGTTACTGAGGATTACCCCTGTACTGTACCTTGGCTATTTAATCCCTGTTTGCAGTGTCAGGTTTATTTACAGTTTGAAAAAAACAGCACCGACTGCAACAGCAAGCAAGGTAAGAGAAAAGCGATGAGCATCAGCACGAAAATTCAGTGTAAATAAACTGTCTCTGCTAGATGCTGTGCGCTTGCTAAAGCATGCTTGGAACTCTGTCAGTCAGCAAACAATGCAACGTTGCTTCAAAAAACTAGGGACAGTGTGGGAATGGACCGGATTTTGGACAGGGGAAGGGGATGGGAATACTCTGTAAATAATGCGTGCTGTAAACTGTAGTTCTTGTTCAGATCTGTTAACGGTCTCTCTGTTTTGGTGCTTGTGTGATTAGCGCTGAAACACTGTCTGCGAGTGCTTTCGCGGAGGGGGGTGGCAGCAGAGGTGAGTTCAACTACTAGGATCACGTTAGTGAACGTTTGCGACCAGTTTTTCCTGATGGTGGCCTGTTCGCCTCAAAAGTTTGCTAATGAGGGGAACACTCTGAAGAGGTAGTTTGCGTAAAACAATAATCGCGAAAGGATGGGAGAAAATGTCTTTGACTCCGGGGGGATGGACAAGTTTTGTCAATTTATATGACAAAAAAGAAGACGAAAGAGTTACTTCAGGTATGTTAATATTATAATTTGACATATTTATAAAATATTGGTATTTTTCAATACAATTGATAATATGTATACATTTATTATTATTATGATTATTAATATGAATATGATGATGATGATGATGATGATGATGATGATGATGATGATGATGATGGTGATGATAAGGGTCTGTTTACTTAGAAAGAAAAAATATATTAATTCCAGTTTTAAAATAGCTGCTCTGGCCGTTTTGCTTTTGGATTTTAAGGTGTGTTGCATATTTGAAATGTTCGTGGAATGTTCAGTAAACCGTTCAACTGGATTTGTTCAAAGCTAACACTGTTCTTTTCAAAGGTTTGCCTGGTTAAACGCACCTCAGGTCTGACGAGAGCAGTCAGAGATAGGGATGGACCAGTGACTGAGAAAGGGGGAGGAACTTGGGTGTGTGTGTGTGCGGGTAGTTTGAAAGAGAGTAGCGGGATCTGGCGTCGGTGTCCAGCAACTCCGTCGTAAAATAAAGATTGGACTTGTAAAATCTATAGATCAAAGTTAATGAACATCCCTATATATCCAACAGTTTTATTGTTTTCATTATAATTAGTAGTAATTGTACGGTTATAGTATTTTTTGTGTGTGGTACCAGTATTAGTAGTATTAAACCCAAAAGCACGAAGTGTTTTTCAGATTTGTTATTACTATTAATTTATTTGGCAGATGTTCTTATCCGGGGCGACAGAGTTAACAAGTTATTATAGTATAATAAGAGCAAGTACAAATTAAGACAGGTACGGTTATAGTCATACATTTACAAATAAGTTACGGTTGCATTAAAGACATTTACAGTTAAGAGCAAGTAGAGCTTGTGCAAGAAGTAAGCAAAAACATGTAAGTGCAGGTGGAACCAGTGCACATATTGTAAACTATAAGAGCAAGTGCCAATGCATTCAGATCAAAAGTGCACATTTTTCATTTAAATGCTGGATATGTAGACTGCATCTATGGTCCGGTTTATTTTTGCTTATTAATAAATATTTTTATGAAACTTGCACAATCGGAAAGAAAATGTCTCTGTGCTGCTGAATGCACCACATGTAAGCCACAACTAGTGGTACTACATAAAAATCGCTCAACATAAATTAATTTTTCGTTGTCCGTGATTAACTTGTTTTGAGGCGTGTGTTTGACGTGTGTCAAGGTTGTTAACCATGCTTCTGATTGGTCAGTTTCATTCCAGACGCGCGACGAAAAAAAAAAAAAATAGAAACAGGTTCTATTTTAGCGACGCGACATTTTGCTTGCATCGCTCCCGACCAGTGTTGTACTCTGTACTTTTTATTACATTCATTTCTTTTATTACATTTGTTTTGATTACTGTACTGGTGATTGGGGGGCATGTTGAATGCCAGGTTATTGTATGGGAGTTTATACATGGCTTACTGATGGTGAATCATGTTAACACAAACGTGCCCGTTCTATGCGGTGGCGACTATTACTGCAATGATTTAAAACAATACAACCTACAAAATGACACACAGATATATTAGGGAACACACACATTGTAAAGGATAACAAGGTTATAGTACAGTGTGTCCTGTCATGGGCAGTTCAAAAAGATTATCATATTAATCCCAGTCACAGGAAAGCTTGTTATAGCACAGTCAATCCTGCAGCTCCTGCAAATTCTGGATTTTGCCGTTGTGTAGGACATATATACTGTATTGTACTGTATCCTGTAGTTAGATGTTAACAGCAGCTTACTCCTCATAACTGAAGGTGGGGCATTACCCTTCAAAAGCTCTACCATCTAATCATTGGAAATTAATGCGTTGGACTGAGGCTTTGTTTATTTTGATTGGCTAGATACATAATATTTATCTAAAAGCAGGGATAGTACATGCATATCAGCTATATGCAATAAATATGCTATTGTAAATTTGTCTTTATTCTGGACAGGTCAATTAAACTTGACTAAAATTAGCTAGCCTCAAGCCTGCCCTGGAAGGACCACTCTCTTAGTAGGATGAAGGAGCAGTTCAGTCTCTATGCCTATCAAATCCATCCTTATTTTTGGCCTGCAAAATGTGTCATTGTGTTGAATTGTGTGGTATTCTTTGATGCGGTTAGAGGTGAAAGGCTTTGCATTGAGCCACTGCCCTAGCTAAACCAACCTTTTGTCAGAAACGAGAACAGCAATGCCTTCTAAGAATGATATTCCAGAAGATAACTAGTGGAGCTGCTTTTCATTTACAAACAGGTGAGAGCTTCATTATCAAAGAAGGAGGAACCTTAATTGTTTACCGGTTGGGGTTTATTTTGTCAAGAAGATGTGACAGTGAGACTCAACTTCATTGTGGACTGGAGCAGGTTGCCTGCCAGGAATCTCCTTGAAAACGGTCTCCATAACAACCTACTGTCTTCACATTCCAGGGGGAATTGAACTTCTCTTACTATTGTACAGCTTGTGGTCCCCAAGTTAGGTACAGTAGTAGATACAAGTAGAATGTAGTTGTAGGTAGCATCTCTAACATTAATAAGCCATGAACAGCAAAGTTAGCTTGCCAGAATGTTCAGGCCACCATAGTACTGCAATGTGTAGCCTGTGTGAACAAACTGGCCCAAAAGAAATACAGTTTTCCAGTTGGGCTATATCCTGTGCAGCTTTAGTATATCTGAATTACATTTTATATGAAATCGTCTCAGACCGTCATGTTCCAGTCACTCGATCTGCATGCTATTATTCCCTTTGTTTTATTTTTTTTTGCTGAAGCCCAGATTTATTCGGATGCATCGTGAACCTTGTGCCATTTCTAACATGATTTAATCTGCTCGATGACTCCTGTAAGATTGATCCCTCCATTGTGTTTGCTGAATAGATTGTGTGATGCCTTCCTGACTGCTCTTCCTGCCAATGCCAATTTGTGTCGAGCCAGCTGGATGAGAGACACAGAGCTTTTGTATTTTCTATTCCTACTTTGACTCACCTATAGTGCTTATAAAATATAATGGTCTTGTGCATTCTGGAGCCTGTTCACAGCAAGTCTACCATGCTACAGCATAATATCGTACAATATACCATAGCTCTGCTAAATAAATTCAGGGCTTTTCTTAAATTTGACTAAATTAACATGTAAAACAGGGGTTAAACTGTTTGCAATCGAAGAACAAGGCCCTCAAATATTTGCTTGGTTAGAAGTTATGTAATTCTGTAATATGTTGCAAAAATAGCCTCTTTCCATTGTAATGTTTCAAGTCAAGATGTATATCAAGTCCAGGATTAGCTCTGAGGCACCGGCAAATGAGAAGCTATTGTACCATTCCTGCACTCTCTTAAAAAAAAAACAGGAAACTCCCAGGAAACCTTCACTTAATTTCTTACCCAAGAAGGCTGTATTACGTAACATTCAGCTTGTTATTAGCTTTTTTTTTTTTTTTTTTTTTTTTTTTTTAGCTTTAGGCCTTCATTTCTAGAGTTTGGCTGGACGTTTTTGTTTTGTTTTGTTTTTAAGGGCTCTGCCCAGCCCTCAACATTGTGGATGGAAGTCTGGGAGTCTGAGAATGATAGTTAACAAGTTCAAAGGTTATCTTTAAAGAAGTGTAACCAAACAATGTCACGGCTGGACGGGCAATTCCAATAAATTCCGAGTTTTATTACACTGCTGGTGAAAGGGGCTGTTGTAAAAGTAATTTAGAATTTCTGGACAGGTTTTACCATTTTTTGTATCCCCCTTTCATTAACATTTTCAAACAAGCCTACCAAGTATTGACCACTGCTGGAAACGGTAACTAGAGCATTTGTTCAACCAATTCAGGGCATTGTTTAATGGGATGGCTCAGTTATAACCATAGAAACAAAAAGGTAATTTCCAGAGAACCGTCAAAACAACCAGAACTTACCTGATACAGACACTCATTTCTAACGCGTGCTGTGACCTGTCTTCTAGTAACAATTTAGATACTATACTTACCTGTGCAGCAAGTGGCAATTACACTAAAGCAGCACTCAAATTACATCTTTCATATCTGTAGCCTGGCACTAATTTATAGTTAGCTTTAATAGTGCAGGTCAATCTAAAGCCGTATCGTTTTGTTTATTTTTAACATCACTTCTGAACTGCTGAGGGATTGCCCCTTGCTGGTCAGATTATTACATAACCATTTATGCTAATGCCTACACCAACCATGTACGGTACCTTACAATAGTGGTGCGCAAAGTGGGGGCCGCGGAGAGTCAGTAAGGGGAGCACTAGTGTGACTATGACTAAAGGGGCAGTTCTGTAAAAGGGTAGAACATTTAAAATAAATAAATAAATGACAGCTAATTCGTCCAAGTTCTTACCTTTCAAATGAGCCATTGACGATCATTCTAGGACTTGTACGACCGGAGAAATGATGTTTGAAGTGGTGAGCGTGATTGAAACTGCAGTGAACAGAGCCCTGATGATGGCTACCATGTATGGGACTACAAGTGTAAAAAAAAAAAAAAGCACTAATGTTTTAACGGCTGGGTTTTTTCCCCCGGATTTAATGTAAATCGTGTATTGTTTCCTCGATTTAACCAAAAAAAGTCCAGATTTAGCAAAATACATAAATGTTGACAGGCACATTCTTGAAAGTCGGAGTACAATGGCCACTCTGCAGCATACAGTGCTAACTCAGCATAGGCTTGCATGCTAGCTTCAGATCTAGTTGGCATTTTTTTTGTAAAAACCCAGATTTATTTTTTCAGATTCATTTAAAAAAAAAAAAAAATTTAAATGTTGAATTTGTGATACACTTATGGATTTAGCTAAATCTGGATTTTTTGCTGTTAAATCTAGGGAAAAATGTGCAGTTTACAAAATTGTATGCTAAAAGGTAAATTGTATGCTAAAAAGGTGGGCAGCATATTAAAAGTTTGCGCACCACTGCCTTAGAACACTCATACCAGATGGTCAAATGTTGTAATTGCAGGTGAACAGCAAAACCTTCAAGATACTCCAACCCCTGCTTGTTAAATAGAGCAGATAGTGCTGTTGGAAGATCTAGGCAAGGCCACCTCTATTCAAAATGTTATTTTCAGGCATTTTGAATCGGTTATGTTTTTTTATGCAGGCTGTCTGCTAGCATGTGGTAGCATCGGAGGCCAGTTCATCAGCTGGATGCCCTTTGTTTCTGCAGTTCATATTCATATTCAGCTCCTGCATGAAAAACATTGCAGAGAAACCTTCCAGAAGTGTGAACTAGGAACGGAGATGGACAGAGGAAGGTCAGAGGATGTCAAGGTGGAATGATGAATTTTGTCCTAGGCATATAGGTGTTGCAAATCAAATAAAACTATTGCATATCACCTGTTTGCATCTTTGGCGTAACTGTTGTATTTTAAGCAAATCATGAAAACAAATACGTGTACGTGACACATTTTCAATCTAAACCCCAACACTGGCATGGGTTTAGCATGAACAGGCCTGAACTGCACAGTGAGTCCAAGTATAAAGCTACTCGGGTTTCACACACAGGATTGGGGGTCATCACCATCATGTAACATGCAGTACAGCTATGGCCAAAAGTTTTGCATCACCCTACGTAATTACAGAATGTTGCTTTATAAAGTCAACTGAAACCTACTGAATAATGTTACATTGAAAATTTCCATATACTTATCAAAAAACTGACAAAAATGTAAATCTAACATGAAATACTGTACTATTATTATGGCTTCCGGTAGACTTTTGCAATATCATTTTGTAGTTTCTTTGATTACGTTAAATAAAATATCTAAATTATCTTTATATGTTGTTGTTTTTTAAAATTATTGTTATGTCTCAATCCTAAAATTTTAGGTGATGCAAAACATTTGACCAGAGCTGTATGTGCAGCTCCTTCCTAACTAGACAGTATAATACCTCCTTACCAGGGAGTAGTATCACAGAGGATGTTAATCCCAGCTCTCATTCACTCCATATGGGCTGAACAGAACCAGCCACTCAACAAAGAGGTGCACTGGACAGTTCTTAAAGGGATCGTACAGAACATACACAGTGACATTAATTCTTCCTATACATTTTTGTCTTTCTCTCTGCTATGGGATGACGCATACTTAGAAGAGATACATGACAACAATGTTTAAGGTAATCCTTTAAGGAGACAGAATTCCTTTTGAGAGTTTTCAAACAAAGTTTGTAAAATCTGCCACAAATAGAGCATATTCATTACTATGTTCGTGTCTCTGACAGGTATTTAGGAACTTTCAACAGGGATAAAGGGATAAGGACTTTGTGGAGGTTCTCATTGCCTTCAAAACCTCAGAAAACAGGGAAGCTGTTTACAGAAATTCCTGAGTAGCAGTCTGGCATCGAAAAGAGATTTGGCAAATTATTGTTTAAACACATTTTTTGGCGTCTGTTTTCCAATACACATTTATTATCTGTTTGTGCACAGTCAACTGAGATTTTTTGTGCACAGTCAACTGAACTTTTATTAATTAAAAAACATATTTCGTTTGACATTTTTATGTATTTATTTATTTTAAAGATATTTTTTAAATAAATCTTAGATGTCCAATTATTGTCCAGATCTGGTTGATTAACAGACATAAAGCACTGACTGGATTCTGTTGTAATTTATATCAATTTATTTATTTTAAATGAAACTCCTATTATTGAGATGAACTCATTTCGATTCATTCAAGGTTTACATCCTGGGAATATAGTTAAAATTGTTTCTTATAGAGCTTGGGCCTGTGATATTTTAAAAGAAAAAAAAAGTATATTTTTAAAGTAAATCTCTTGTTATGAAATGATCACCATTCCTGATAGGTAATAAAAACACCCTATACATTCTGATTGGCTGATGGTGGCTGCATGTTTTTCAGCAGATGTTGGGATTGGTGAAACTGTTTCCGAGGCCCTGACAAAGACTCAATAAGTGATGCTTATTTGCTGTTGCAGAAGTCTGATTTAATGGAGATCACAGCTACATAGTGAGGGCAGAACATTAATTAAATGTTAACATTTCTTACACTTGGCCAGTAACGTGCTATGAAAAGGGAAAGATCAGCTTAACATTTGTCAGCGCACTCAGCAGTTATTTCTATAATAGCACATCTAAAAGTACTGTGTCATGCTCTGTCATAGCTACCAAGTCAATTTGTCTTGTCTGAGGTATGTAGTTAATTGAATCTGATGGTTTCCAGCTCATGAAAATGCCTCCACTCCCACCCCCCACCCCCCAACCGCACACAGAAATGTAATCATGTGACTTGCAAAAGCACATGGTGTGTGTTCTGTTTTGGGATTGCTATTGTGTGTGCTTCAGTATTTATGGGTACATGAGATGCCCTCACAAGGAAAGCAGCAGCCTAAGTCTAAACGGTCAGCGCTTCAGAAGTAATGACTAAACAGCGTACAGCTATGGGGAATGGCAATATACAAGGTTTCTGTATAGTGCCCTGTGGTATTCCTTGTAAAAGTTTACCACAGTATTTTTGCACTCATAACCCTTACTATACCTCACTACTCTTTACAATGCTTACCTATGCTTTACCATGCTTTATTACACTTTGCTATGGTCAACTTTTATAAGAGATAAGCTGGCACAGAAGAATAAACTGCTACCAAAAAATAATAATAATAATAATAATAATAATAATAATAATAATAATAATAATAATAATAATAATAATAATAATGTCTATTCTTTTACCTTCTTCAAAAAATAAAATAGCAAGGTAACCCATTTAAGAAACACACATCTTTCTTACTTTTCTGCGGAGGGAACATAGTGAAGAATTCTGGTTTGTAAGGGGATACCGTCTCATCAATGAAATTTCAAGCTTGAGTTCCTCCCTTCAGGTCGTTGTTCTATTGCCCCGGGCGTGGTAAGAGGCATGTAATTAACTTGCTTGAGAAACTGCAGCAGCAGATGACAAAGGAACAAAGAGAACTGGTCAAAAGCCGTACGGTCTTGTTTGTGGAACTAATCATCCAGGTTTGCCGGACAGCATTATATCACTTGGTGGCTGCTGTTCCTATAAAACAGTTGAAGCTTAACACTCTCCACTTACTCTGCTGTGTGGGAACCTTGCCAAACTCAGTGTCAGCACCATTACCTCTTCATGGGCCAGGCTCTAACCTCAGAAGTAAATTAGCTTTGATATGTTTCAGATTTAGGAAGTGCTTCATTTATTTCTACTTTCCTCCCACCCTGTGAAATGACAGCTTTTTTAATTGCTTATGGTGTTTTTTGTTATTGTGATCACAGGATTCAAACAACAATGGTGACAGGTCGACTCTAGCCAAAAATAGCCAAACAATAAATGTCCATTTCTGGGCAAGTCGTTTAGTTTTCTTATGCCTTAATCATACTCTTCTTGAATTTGTTTAAGCAGGAAAATACGACATAATTCCTTCATGACAAGTAAAGAATACACATGAGGCCAATTTTGAGACAGGAGTAATGTCATTTTAAGGCATACAACTAACCAGAAACCACTCAAAACAATCAATTGACTGCCCCTCCTGCCACAGAGTTGTTTCTGGCGAGTATACCATTACATTTGTTTTAGTCGTCTCCAGAAAATGTGTCGTTCTACTAGCTTTAAAGCAGGATCCCTGAAGTGAAATCATGAAGTTCCTCAGCAGATGCTATCAGCCATCACTGCAACACATGGCAAAACAATGGGTGTCACATTTCCCATGCCTCTCTTAAAAGGTTCTGGCAACATCAATCCCCATTGGAGCCAAACATAGTCAAAGTGTGATTGAAGTAATGGACCGTGTACAGAGGGCATGTGTGGAGCAATGGTATGTCAGCGGTGATTCGAATACAAGATGTGGCCACATTATTTGGAACTTTTAGGAACAATAGTTGAACCATGTGCAGTGTTTTAAAGCTGCAATAGTAGATGAGTCAATGAAAGAGGAGTGCATGATAATAGGCGTTTGGTATAGTCGGCACAGCTGCATCAAGGGTGCTTGTTAAAATCCACTCAGTATAGATCTCCAGTGTGGAGATCTAGTCAAACTGTTGAGGGAGATGCACCCTACTGTGACTGGATGACAGACGGGCTGAATGGCGGGGGGGGGGGGGGGGGGGGGGGGGGGGGGGGGGGTTGGGGGCTGCACGAAATAAAAGCCCTTTTGAATGTGAAGAATTCCTATGTATGTATTTAGCAGTTCATAATAATTGGAAATATATGCTTATTTATTTTGACAAAAAATGTGGTCTACTTTAATGATCCATGGAAAGAGGATGAGTATGTTTTGAGATTATTAGCATGTTTAAAAATGTTGATTCAATGCTGTTGAGACTTGTTCAGTAGAGAACTGGCAAAATGTCAATTCAAATATCAGTAGGATCCAGCTTTGTGTCTTAAAGATGTCTCCTTCTTCTAATTATAGCCTGAACATGAGTTATTACAGACTAGGGAAAAGAGCAACATGGAAAATGTCCTTTCCCATGAGTGGAGAAACCACACTAGCTTCCTACGAAATGTAATAGTATTTGTGCCAGGGTTCCCATAAGAAAAGGACACTGGCACAGTTTGCGCTCCTGTTTGTGCCACACAATTCAAACCTGAAAACGGCCCAAATGATTTCCTTGCTTTAGAAAAGTTTCCTTTTTTTCTATTGTCTTGCTGGTTGCCAGTTGAACATTATTTTTAGGATTATTTCTTTTTATTTTATATTAGACTACAGCTATAATCATTGACCTGTTGTGAAACGGATATGTGTCAGTCAAGAGGGAAGCCATTATAACATTCTCTTATTGCACCTGGAGCATCTTCAGTAGCTTGCTAGCAATGACTTGGGGGCGATGATTGTCTCTGCATCCTCCACATTCTACGAATGCGTGGAAGGGTTTAGGTCTGGTGGTATTGTTTACCCCACTCCATGATTGGGTGTTTGTGCGTATCTTGAGGCATTGTAAACAGTTCAGCTCAGGGATAGGGGCATTATCACTTACTGAAAAGTTTTTTGTTTTTTCTGGAAACAAAAGTATTTCAGTACAGGTAAACAAATAGATTGCTCATCTTTGTTATCTCTCTCAGTTTGTAACTTGACAAAGAAACAGTAAACAGCCCTCCCTAACCTAGTATTGCAGTATGACTTTGGAACTTTCAATATTGTGTTTACCTGGAAAGATTAACCCATATGAAGCCTCTGTCGTCTTAGCAACCACAACCACATTAAATGCTGGAAGAAAGTGTAAGCACAGCTACTTTAGTACTCATCCAACAGCTACGTGAAGTAGAGCATACAAATCCTTTCTGAGATGTACTGAACTAAACTGTACATGTTTGAAACCCCAAGTACTGACACCCCAAGTAATGCTTCTATAATTATATAAATGGCTTCCAATTCGTAGACACAGACAAGGATTTGAAATCTACACTTGCACACTGACGGCATAGGAAAAAGCCTACAGGATTCGATTTTCTGCAGATGACCTTCAAAGCGGAGTAGATCTACAAGAGAGGTTGCAATACAATCATGCATTGCTTTATTTAATCAGCGTGATCAATTCAAGACAGCCTTGGCCAAGATGAACCACAATGCACAATTTGGTGTGTGTTCACACCCCGTACATGCCTCCTCTCCACTTGCATGCCATTTAAGAAACTGATAAGAAACAGAAGGCTCCCCAAGGTTTGGTATTGCCCCTCTGTCTTAATTACCGTATTACTTCGAATTTAAGACTCGCTCAAATTTAAGACAAAGCCCAAATTTATCACCATAAATTTGAGGAAAAAATAAAACATTCAATAATTATGCATCTGCAAAGATATAACCTGAATTACGCTTATGGAGGCAGTTTGCGATCGCCTGCTATCACACAGAATATTACAGCTATGTGCTGCTTCTCATTTCCAGTCCTGATTACTCACACCTGTTTTTCTATCAATTTGTGAACTGTGATATTGCTTGGCATGTTGAAAAATATGGGGATCAGCATTTCTGATCTGTCCAAGCTGGTAAGTTTGTTAGAAACACTGAAATTGTAAAAGTTGTCTGGATTCCTCAGGAAGCTAATGACACTTGAAAATGGCTGCCTGTACGTCATGGATGATTCGAGTTCCGGCAGTAAGTCACATTGCTGCTTGGGTATTCGGGTAGCCACATGTTTTGTTGGTGATTTTAATACACACATTACTACTGTACTCAAATTTAAGACTCAGGCTATTTTTGAGAATCAAAATGGTTAAAAAAGCGTGTCTTATATTTGAAGAAATACATTAATATTAATTCGCTTCACACATTGATAGCACCCTGTTTCTCTGGATTGAGTTGTAAGTTGCCTGTTAACTAAAGCATTATATATGTACTTGTTGCAAGCATATTCCTGTTTGATATGCCTGCCTGCAAAATTTCATCACCTGGCTGTGTACTAGTGTCAAATGCGCTGCAAGGTGGAGACAACCTTAGTGTTGAGTGGCTGTGCCAAGGGGACATTTTCTTTAGGTGACCTCTGAAGAGAAGTTGTTGTGTGATGCATAAAATATGTCCAGTTCTATTCTAGTTTTGAAATAATCCTTTTTTAGGGTGGATGCAGAAACAGAATAATATAGGGAGTCAATGTATCTAACACTGGATCTAAGTAGCACTATTAAACCATTCAACAAAAGAAAACCACTCATAATACAGGTTTTGAAACCGTGACAGATGCCTGATTTAATGATTTATAGGATGGCATTATTAAGATCAGCCATTGCTGAGACCAGTAATTCAATAGACCCTTCGTAGAGTTTATCAACCCTGGTTTTAAATGCTTTTAATTATATTGCGATTTAGTCATTTTAGATTTTATTTTCTTCATAGCAACACTAACTGACCTAGTTTTCCTCCTACAGTGATGTCTCAATCCTAAAATTCCCAGCGATGCTAAACTTTTGGCCACAGCTGTACAAAATATTAAAAGAAAAAAGTAGGCGTCGGACTGAGTTCTGATTCTACAAACACTAGGCCCTCATCACCTGGGGAGTCTTGTGATTTTTCATTCGCTACTGCACAATATTATGCCAAGCACTTGAAAATGACTGTCAGTTGTGTTTTTGTGAGGTCTGTGAAGCTAAAAAATAAATAAAAATATGTTTTTGTGTATCAGCAGCCCATTACTACCGAAGGGTGAACTGATAGACGGTATTTAATCACATTTCTTCCCAACAATAACACAACCTAACAATTAACCAAGAATACAATTCCTGTAATCCTGCTCATAAAATCCAAGGAGTTCCTTTGTCATTTGCCATCTCAAACAAGGCTGTGGAGCTGGTACTCCTAACTGTGACAATACGTGGAACCGAGTCAAGGTTAGAGATGTGTGGAGGGATACATTAAACACCTGCTATTTAGCTATAGGATCTCGCTGTTAGAAACCATTTGTGTAAGAGGATAATTGAAAAGATTTCTTTTGGAACATGATGCTTGGTGGTGATTAATTGTCATGATGTCATCCTTGATAAAGAGAAGTATCTCTGAAATGACATTTCAGAGGGCTTGCTGGGTGTAACTGGTTGGTGGTTCAGTCTTTGTACTGTACCCGCCCAAAAGTTGGCTGATCTTCACCACCACCCATTGCTAACACTGTTGACTGAACAGAGCCAAGAAACACCACTGTCTGCGAGAATCGTTCAATTTATGGTTGCTATGAAAGTCCATATTTATTTCTAACGATATCAGAAAAAGTTGGAGGCTTTACACTTTTTCTGATATAAACTTTTGAGTTTGTACTGTTACATGTTTGCATAAAGGAGTTTTATGCACCAAGCATGATAACACAAATATGTACTGTAGTTATATTCACTTCAGCATTTTCTTTTTTTTAGATTTGTGGCATTTGGCTGTATTCATAAATCAACATGCCAGTAAATGCAATGAAATCCTATGCACTGTATTAATGGCAGACTAGGCTTCATTACAAAATTACCTGCTGAAACTAGAACTAGATTTTGATAAATAGCTGGTGTTATCTGTATTGAACTGCTTTTCAGAACTGAGACTTGTTTCTCCATAGAGCATTATCTTGAATGTTGTTTGTTGAGGCTAGGTGTATTAAGCCAGAAGAGGGCGCTTTTTAAGGTTGTTCTCAGAGCTCCACACACCCAAGAAAGCTTCTCTAATTTGAATATCACAATATTCGCAAATGGGTATAATGTGTGAGCTGTATAGGATCTTACTGGGACTGTATATAACATTTCCTTTCATTTGAAGTTTCTTGTGTAATATAAATTGGCTCACATTTGATAAACTGTAAAACAAAACAGTATTTTAAGGGAGCTTTCTGCTCCCCTAGACCAGTGTGTGACTGGAGTGAAGCTAGTCATTTATCTGTGCAGCTTTGACATTGTAAGAAAAATACGCAAATAGACAGCCCTTTTAATTTAAGAAATTAACTATTTGAGTCTCATATTGCAATAAGTATTTGCAATAATGTTTTTTTTTTTTTTTTTTTTTTTTTAAATTGTATTTAGTGTAATTAACATTCTGCTACCCAAAGGATTTGGCATGATTTGTGGAATGAAATAAGTGAAAGCTATAGGCTGAAAACAATGAGTACCAATGTAAAGGAAGTGGTCCAGGCAGTGTTACATTGACACTAATTAGACTACCAGTCTTTGCACCCCACACAGGGTAAATGTTTAACAAATGCACATGAACGGTAGGTAGGCATATGCAGAAGGGTCTCTTTGAATTAAGCTTCTCCTTTTTGTTTTTAAAGCAGCAGTTGACATTGTAACTTAAGTATTCCAGGCTCAGCTTTTTCTGTTTTCCAAATCGTTCTGAAGTATTTTTTATTTCTCTCGCAGGGCTAATTCAGTGACAGGGTTGCTGTGCTCTGAGTTGCTCCAAGTGTTTTTAACCCTCAAGCTGTCAGTCCACATTACCGTGATGCGGTGGTGCTCTTCCGGCTGGCTGCCCCTGCGTGTTAGCGTTAGCACATGGCTACACTACATCGGCTTGTGTGTGTTTGTTGGGGGAGGGGGGGTGAATGGAGAACGAGAAAAGGCTTCTGTTAACATTTTATTTACCTCACCATCGCCCCCCTTTCCAGCTTCATGAGGATTTACTGCTCCAATCTGCTACTTAACATCCTTGAATTTAACAATATGGTGCGGGCTGAGCCTGCCCTGCACGGCTTCCTGCTGCACTCAGACGGACGTTGTGGAGGGCCAGGCTCACTTCCAGAATTTGATGGGATAATTATTTTATTTAGCTCCACCAACAAGCAGTTCTTGGGTGGGCTAACTAGTCAGTGTAGCAGAAGTCAGTACATGTACTTAGGTGTTGTGTCTCAACCTCCTGGCCAGACAGACCTCTCCTGTCATGGACTGTTAAATAAAATGGATGGTTAAAATAAGCTGTTAAAATAGCTGATCAATTATAACCAATTCACCATAAATAAAGAAGCTGAAATACCTCTGCATGTATCACACATGTGCTGTAATTTAACACTTAAGTTTAACCTTAAATGATAAGTATTAAGAAATATTACACTATGCGGTAACTGCTGAGGGATGGAGTTTCAAGACATCCTATAAAAGGGATGATGTTATACAAAAAGGTCTAATTAAAACCGTGCACAATAGGGGCTAAAATACCCCTCTTTTTTAATGTCACCCACAAATGATGTACTTGACTTGGCCATTTTAATCTCCATAGTATTCTCTGAAATCAACCCCATACTTTCCAGACCCTGGGTACTCACCTACAACAGGACCAGGCCAGTTATTAAATTTTTTTTTGTATTATTACTTACCCTACAAACACAGTTATGTACGATATGTGCTTCTCTGTTGCTTTTCTGTGTAGATTAATTACCATGATCTATTCCAGAACAAAAGGAGAGTGTATAACAGAGTAACTTGCTTCTGAAAAGTTGCCTGCATTTTAAAAATAAAAAAGCCTAGTGGCAGCACCTTTGGTTCCATAAATAAATGGGTTTGTGGATTTCTACAAACTTCAATGACTGTTAGTGGCCACTCTGTGTGCTGTTTTCATTCCCTTTTAGAGTAAAATGATGTACTGTAAATGGAACTGTAGCCCCTCTAGACATGATGTAAGTGTTTTTAGATTAAATATATAGTGGGGTGCTGTTTGCTTCAAGTTTTGCTTCAAGCCTTTCCTGGATTGACAGGGTATTACAAATAATGTTGAAAAAAACCCCACAATATCAAAGAATTTGAAAGTGCCAGTCTGAGAGACTTTTCTTGGTTTTACCTAGGAGATCTAGCTTAGCACTGAGAGCTCTGTTTAAAAGCGCTAAGTATATGTGTCACATGTTTGTGTTCGTAACAGAACTGTACAGGTTATATAGTTTTTATATACCCTGATTCTCAGAAAACTACAATATACATACTCTAGTAAGAAAATTGATATTTTAAAAGCAGGGTACGAATGAATTGAGTTTGTTGATCTCCACTTTAGTCACCATACCTTCACACAGCAGTCTCTAAATGTTGGGGTGTTGTGAGGGGAAGCTGTCTCTTGAACCAGGGTCATGGTCCTTCGCCTTTCATGAGCACTAAATTCACGAGCACGAAATTAAAAAAAAAAAAAAAAAAAATTGATAGCAAGTCAATTTAGACGATTAGGGAAATGCAGTTCATTCGATTAACTTATCTACCATCTCCAGGAAATGGAAGATGGTGCATGGACAGGGGATAACTGATCCAGATAAAATCACTAATATTATAACCTTGAAGTGATAAGAAGAAATAAGCCATTCAAGACAAGAGAAGAGAACCCTGAAAGTTTAATTACTCTGTATTGCGTCTGCTTTTCTTTGTTTTCTCTTGGGGCTGGAGGGCACTGGAAAAGCAAAACTAGTAACAACGGTTCATTTACCAGGTAGGTAACTCCCACAGATGCATTCCACACAAAGTACTGGAGCTGCTGCTTCCCAGATTAAAGGGTTTCCCTAAACAATCACAAGTACTTTAATAAATGCTAGGAAGGTATGCCCTCCAGATAAGACGAGAATACAGGGCCCCTTATTTCATTAACTCCAGGAAGCGCTACAAGCAGGTGGGTTACACGGAGAGAGCGGCTATTTGTTCTTGTGAGACAGAGCTTGTAAACCTTTGTGTGGAAGGTGAAGCTTAAACAAGGCTTCTTTATACGAGTGACACCTGTACAGTGAATGGCTATAGTAAGCATGGGATACAGCTGATATGGACGCTGATTATACAGAATGTGAAGTTGAGAAAAGCTTTGATAAAGCTTATCTTCTAATACAGGATCGGACACACATTGTACAGTGGAATCCGTTCAAACTAAATGGGACGAGGTCATCCTGTAACATCCCATAATATTTCTCCTCAAACCAGGTGTTCCCTGGGGATGGTTTGGTTTTACCAGTGCCTCTTGTCATGAATGATCCCTTCATAGAGATTGAAAGGGGAAATAATAGTTTAGGTTCTTGTGCTTCTTGGTACATTGGAAGCTCCATAGCCTGTTATAAATTGTTACTCACACTCCGGAACTGTATATTGTAATCAGTTCTCTCAGATATGAATCTAAATATATAACATACCTAAAAACCTTGTCTGTCACACACACCCAACCTTTTACTGTACTGAGTTGCAACATTCTTTCTTCACAGATCTTGTTGGCTTTGATCTATGTGTATCTTGATTAGTTGGCACTAAAAGTATTTTTAAAAAATGAAGACAGTACTGAAACTGCGCTGCTGGAAGTTACTAACCATCTTGTGTTGCAGGCGGACTCTGGTAAATTGTCTCTGCTGGTTTTGCTTGATCTCCCTGCTGCCTTCGATATCGTTCACCATGGGAGATTGATCTACTGCCTTGAATCCGACATTGCTATCTCCAGCTCAGCACTTGACTGGTTTAAATCTTACCTTTCCTCTAGATGTCAGTTTGTTTCAATGGGAGGTTATTCCTCAGGTTGTCTGCCAGTGACTTCTGGTGTCCTCCAGGGTTCTGTCCTAGGCAGGTTATCCAGAAACATAACGTGGCATTTCTATGCCGATGACACTCAGATTTATTTATCTTTTAGTCCTTCTCATAAACATGCTTATTCTGCTCTTTCCTGTGATATTAAGTCACAGGTGAGTAACAACTTTCTCTACCTAATTCAGGTAAACTTGGTTCCAGGCATCAGTTGAAAAAATCCTCCTCTTACTCGCTGTTCTTTGATGACAATCAACGTGAACTTGAATCTGCAGCAAGGAATCTTGAAGTTATCTTGGACCCTGAGCTCTCTTTTAATTCTCACATCCATGTGATTACAAAAATGGCCTACTTTCATCTAAGGAATGTTTCTAGAATCCCACCCATGCTGTCTCAAAAGTATGCAGAGATCCTGAGTCACGCTTGTATCTATTCAGGGATTGATTATTGTGAGTCTCTCTTTATAGGACTTCCTGACTCTACCTTGCCACGACTTCAAGACTCGTACCAAACTAAGACAGCACATTAGCCCTGTCTTGGCTTCTTTACATTGGCTGCCTGTAAAGCAGATAATTGATTTTAAGGGCCTACTTCTGACATATAAGGCTTGTAGGGAACTTGGTCCAGAGCTGGTGACGCCATACACTCCAGACCGCTCTGTGATTTACTCAACTCATGTCTGCTCTCTGTTTCTTCTTTCTGCCTTGTCTCTATGGGTGGAAAAGCTTTTTCTAATTGAAAAGTGCGCTATATATATAAATTGTATTGTATATGTGTGTATATATTAGGGCTGTCAAGCGATAAAAAAAATAATCTTAGTTAATCTTGTTTTTAATTGCATATTTAATTGATACAATTACTGCATCCATCTCATTTGTTTGTTTTATTACTGATTATTATTATTTTTTTAAAATTATTTTAAAGTTCTTCTTATTACCTATAAGGCCTTACATGGTCTTGGACCTTCTTATCTTCAAGATCTGCTGACCCCATATGTCCCTGGAGATCGGAAAATGCTAATCTTCTGATGGTACCTAAAATTAGTTTGAACTCTGTCAGAGCCAGGGCATTTAGTAATAATGCCCCTCATCTTTGGAACTTGCTTCTGGTTCATATCAGGAATGCTAGCACAGTTGAATCTTTTAAATCCTGTTTGAAAACGTATTTGTTTGGGTCTGTTTATTTGTAGCTGGATTATATACTGAACACAGGATTTTTTATATTTCTTTTATAAAGAGCCCTGCAATGCTTGCATGAAGAGCACTATATAAGTGAAATGATTATACATGACTATATTAAATATTTTGGCAACACAGTATTTGTCATGTTGTGGTAGTTTTAGTGGCAGGCACACAGTATTGCTAACTATCCAGTTAATTCAGTGTAATTACACAGCTATTCATGCTCTGTAATTTATAGTGCTAATTTTCTTTTTTAACATGACACCCACATTCAGAGGTTCTGCCCTAAGTGCCACAGATTTGATGAGACGTTTTCACTCAACATTCAACACTCTACACTGTGCCCTTTGTAGATATATCTGTTTTCTCCCTCTGTTTTTGGCTATTGCTAGCAAGTTGTTACAGTATGACCAGCTAAACTGCAGGTAAATAACATTTTACTGCACATGTGCCTGAACATGAGTAGCAAATTGTTACCAGATGCTCTGCAGTACAGGTTATAACCTGTAAGAACACAGTAATCTTTTGCCAGTGGTGCATGTCTTTTTTATGAGGGCAGATGAGATGGGATTGGACACCCGTGCCCTTCTAACACTTGGCATCTACACAAAACTGCCAGCGAAGGTGCCAGTGAGTCTTAATTGTGATTGCAGGTTTTGCAATAAGCTGAGAGAAACCGAAATCATTTCCTAGGAGAGACTAGGTGGTGCATCAAGCAAAACACTAAAGAATATTGTCCTTGTTATGTACTGTAATCCTAACTGGATTTCACTGAAACGCCTTCAAAAAGTGAATCCATCAGTAACATGCTGATGGAACACAAAAACCGCAGCAGAGCTGAGAATAAATCATTTATGCATGCACTGCACATTGTGCTGCAGAGGACAACATTACCAGGGGCACACTTTCTAACAAACGTAGAGAAAGGGAGAGAAAGACGTGACGGGGGGTTTAGCCCTGATCCAACCCGATCTGGACTACTTAAACTTCAAGAATACAGGTGTTCTCAGACTGCTTTGGGATGAGGGAAATGAAAAGGTGCATGATCTAAGACAGGAGTTGTCCTTGTGTCATCCTAATTTTTTTAGACTTGCTTGCAGTGACATTTCTTTTATGTGTCAGGGTTGCTGGGGCGATGTCGGCCTGGGGAACATGTGTTTGTAAGGGCTGGCAGACTGTGTTAAACACACACACACACACACATTCATTGAGCTTTCTAGACTCGTTTGTTTACGTTTTTTACATGATTTGTTGTGCGTATTTTTTTTGGGGGGGGGGGGGCGTACAGTGTCTATGTGCTTTTTGTGTGACTGTATTCATTCAAAATACAAAATTCCGAAATTATATCAAAATTTTATCATCCAGTGGAAACAATAAAATAAATGAGTCAATAAAATAAATAATACGTTCTGCTGTAATATGATAGAGAACCATTTTATTTTACTATTGAGAGATATTATTTACTGTCACGTGGTACGAATTATACTTTTGTTTTCCAAATTCAAAATTAAATTATTTTACATTTTTAAAAGAATATTCGAACATGAAAACCCCATTTTCATCCCAGTACCAATAATTTCACAGCTGCATATAAGTAATAACTATTTCCACGTTCACTGGAATGCGGGTGAATTGGAGAAGAACGTGGTTGAATATCAAATTGAAGGCACATTTGACTTTGTTTTGGTTGGTCTGCCAGGAGACATTGATATCCAGATGCTCTTTAAAAACCCAATACTCCATCTGTGAGCGAGTATCCATCTTTGTCAAATCGGATACAGGCTGGCTAACCCGTACTGCTGTTTCAAAACACATTTCTGCTGGGCTTGTTAGACATATCTAATAGCTTACCTACTGTATAGCAGCATGGGGCCAAGGTCAGAGCATGAGAGGGAGAGAGATTACAGAGGATTATGTGTAAGCACCAGTATTATTCCATAGACCAATGCATTATGGTTTTATTGTACTGTACTAAACAGACATGAAAAAATAGCCCTTTTAATGCTTAGTGTATGTAATATAGTATTTGCCAGTAAGGGTAGCTTACCGGTTCTTTGGGTGCAATGTTAAACAGAGCTCCTGCCAACTTTGAGGTCCCAAGGGCATCTTTTTTAACTGGCAGACCTAAACTGCTGAACCCTGGCTTTTCAAGTTTAACCCTAAAATGAAATATGTACCAGTATTAGATTTAGCTAGTTTTTCCAGTTATCTGTATTTATGAGTGTTTTTTTTTTTTTTTTTTTTTTAACTATCGCAAAACAATGGTTGAAGAGAGTGCCTCCTAGTAAATCTCCATTGTTGCTCTTAGAGAAGCACCCCATAGTAAAAGCATAGCATACCATAATAAAGCACAGTGAAAGCAAGGCAAACCCATAGATAAGCTGTGTAAAGCACAGAGAGGTATGGTAAAGCATATTAAAAAAACTATGGTCAACTTTTGTAAATGCGTAGTATAATCGTGCAAGAAGCATGGGAAACCTGACCATGCAAATTGACAGCGCTAACCTTCTATGATATCAACAGCACCTCTGTTTTGTACCTGAGCAGGCTCGAGCTCTTAGGCTAATCTGTATGATAAAGATGTGTTAGCATGTCCACACCTCTCCGGGATCCACAAACACAGCATGCGAAGGAAAATGACAGGGGGAGCTTGCAGCTAGGACTATAACCTGTGACCTAATGACCTGGAAGTGAATGTGATGCAGAATCACTGACACAGCTCTGTTTGTGTTGTAATAATAAAAAAAGGTGAGAGGTGTGAAAATGTTAAGAATCCAGTTAGCATAAAAGCCATGCAGTACTGCACAGTTAAACAGCTCTATTTTATTGCAATGTTGCCTCTAAAGTCTGTTAATTTTTAAAAAATATATGTTTTTATTGAGTTTTATGACATTTTTTGAAGACTTGCCCCAAACCAAAAGTATTTATAAATTAATATTGACAATGCCTTTAATTTGCCATATATATATATATAGCTATATGATTTATATACACTAACATATATCTATCAAATTGTATATATATATATATATATATATATATATATATATATATATATATATATCTATATTTGTATACTTTTTTTTTTTTTTTTTAGTAATATTTGTTAAACATTGTGTTAAATTCAGGAAACTTTTATGTCATTAGACAACTCAATGTCAATAAACTGATTTGTCGTATCACATTCCAACTTGACACAACAAAGCACCAATCTTTTCACTTTTTTTTTTTTTTAGTTGTATACCCTAGTTGTAATACCTCCCCCAATACTAGCAGCTTCTTTTGACACTGAAATGATAAAAAAACACATATTGACACAGCAATTGTAATTAGTCCTTGCCATCTGTGTGTGGCATGTTTTTCATCGGATGAAATAAAAACATTGCACATTGAACAGTCCCAAGCAGTAGGAAGGGTTAAATGCTCTGGGCTTTTTCGTAGCTGTGGGATTAGTGTTTCTCTAACTTGCTCCACTGTTGGACTGTAAAGAGATTAGTGATGGACCATGTAGGAACAGGACTGAACCATCTGTAGATTCCAAAGGGGGTGGGGCGGGAGGTCAGTGGAGGCTTGCAGATGTTCCTGGCTGGTTCATTTGGCAGTGCTCTCAGAAAGTAGTGGTGGTGGTGCCTCAGTCCGGGTGTAGGTCTTGTCTTCAGATGCAGATCACCGGAGCTACGGGAAGAGGGGGACCTGTGTGAGACATTTTCTTCCTTGGCTACCCCTGGTCACTTCAGGCAGGAATATCCACAGCCATGACTTTGGGATGTTGCATCCCTTTAAGGACCTCAGGTACCGTACCCTAATAGTAAACTCTGGGATGGCAAAAAGCAAACTAAAGGGAATTACAGAGAAGCTGTATTTTTTGCGGCCACTTTTGTCAGAGTTTGAGTGTTGAAGTAAATTCTGTCTCCTGTGTCACAAAGCTAGATGGAGGATACTGTAACAAAACATTAAGAGCTGAAATTTTTAGTTTTGGAACATTAAGGTTTTTTTTTTTTTTTGTCTTTTTAGATTATGTGGTTCAGATATAAAGGCATAGTAAACTTGGTGTGTGTGTCTGTGTGTGCAGGCTTTTTTTTTTGTTGTTTTGCTTTGTGTTTGTGGATGTTTGCCTATCTTCTTATGTGAGTATGTAGTTTATGTTTGTTGGTTTATTTCATGTTAAAAGGTCTTGGTCTAAAAGTGTTATTATAAGCCCTGTGATTTTCAGTTACCCTGAGGTTGTGAAAAAGGGAATAGCTGATATTTAAATGCAGAGACTTTGCTCTGTAGGGGGCCTGTTATGTTTTCTTTGGCCTGTCACCTTATTTTTGAAGACCTGGCAAGTGCTTGAGGGCTGGTAAACAACTCCAAAGACAGAAGGGGAGGACATTCTCATACAAGACCTGTGAGCACTGGTAGAAAACGCAAGTTATGTAAAAAGGCATGGGTATTTTGCCTGAAGGTGCATTTAAAGTTGACTGTATCCTAAGGGTATAGAGATAGAGTACCATAACAGAAAACCACAGCTCTCAAGTTATTAAACAGTGAGCATAAACTGTGTATATCTGAGATATTTGTTTCGGGGGTACTGAAATGTAGTATACATTGTTTTTACTCATCTGTCCAGCCTTTATTTATCTTTATCAAACAAAATCATGACTATTTTTATGAACAGTCCCTGGTAACATGTCATGCTATGTGGAATTCTCTTCTGTTGTCGTGTGCTACCCAAATTTAAGTTATTCCCTCCAGGCTATGGAAAGCGTGGCTGTCTAATGCGTTTCTGAAGTGTGTAGTGCTCCCCTTATCAGCCACCTGTCTGTGTCTTGATATCTGTGGGTAATAAGCAGGCCCGCAGTCACAGAAATATAAGGCCCCATCTGCTCATGCATTCAAATGATCCAAAACATTAAATCAGATTTTGTATCTCAGTGAAATGCCATCCAACGTATTGATGTAATGGACTCGTATTACAAGAAGAATTCAACAAAGTTCTTAATACTGAAATGACATCATCAAATCAGTTTTGATTCGTGGATTTGTTTTTGTTTTGTTTTGTTTTAATACCGTCATAGGCTGTTGCCAGAGGAATATTCTCAGTTTACCTTGGCTTCTGACTAATAGTCTTGTACTCTGACCAGCAGTGTTGATACGGTTACCGCAGTAATTAACCTTAAATTACAAGGGCCTCCTTAAAATAACATCTGTTTTGTGTAGCATTATTACTAACCAAGAGCAAGGAGATATGTGTATATATAATGCATGGTTTCACTTGAAAGATGAAATTATAAAATTAGCAGCATGATTATCATGTTGTTTGTTGTACAATCCCTTGACCTCTTGATTGGATTCCTCCCTTGTGCCCCCCAGCATTGCATATCACCTGTCTCCACAAGTTTACACAATCTAATGGAGACAATGCAGGGAGTTTCCAGATTCTGAACTCCGAGGCATCGCTTTGGGGAACATCTTTATATTGGGGAGCAGCTGCCCTCTGATTTGGAGATATCCTGTGGGATTTAAACCACCCCCCTTATAAAATGTTGCAGTGTTATCAAGCTTTTCCCATGGTTATACTATGCATTTATCATAGTTTACCATGGCTTGACATGTTTTCTTTTTTTTAATTTGCTTTACCATACCTCTCTGTGCTTTACATTGTTTACCTATGCATCTGCTTTGCTTTATTGCACATTTGATGCTTTTACTTTGGGAAACTTTTATAAGGGACACACCACACATCTCTGAGGGAATGGTTGAGGAGATGCTTGAAACTGTGCTAATAGTGGAAAGCAGACTAAAAGATAACAGTCATGAATATGAATTCCTCATGAACACGGCAAGCACGGTTGAAAGAAATGACCTTCTGCAAGTGAAAAACAATTTGCAGGTCAATAAACTTACCAATAAGATAAATCCAAACATACTTAAACAAGCCACTGACTGTGTTTTCTGACAGAAGTGGGGCCTGTTAAGAAAATCCGTTATTGCCTAATCGTTCATGCACCATTTAATGTGCAAAACAAAAATCTCACAAACCCTTTCTTTTTTTGTCAGAAATTCAGGAAAGCTGTCCATCTATCTAACTGACACTAGACGACATTTCCCTTACCACAAACCAACTTTAAATGCATTCATCAATAAAACATGTTTACGTAAACTAAACATTGTGGCACTTCATCGTGTCCAAAAATAAGCAAAGTGCTGAACCTTCACAGGTCAACTGTCCAGAATTTCCTGATGCAAATAACATTGTCTCTATAAACAATTCCCAAGTAAAAACTTTGTCATTAGTGAAACTCCCAGGTAACCAGTGAATTAAAACCTTAGAAATGTACGTTTCAGATACTGTGTGATAAGATGCTAAACCTGTTTCATGTCTCAGTGCCCTTCACAAATGGTGAGTTGCAATAAATGACTACAGAATAGAGCGATAAGCTGTTTGACATTGCTTTCAAACAGGGTAAGGAAGGGCCCAAGCTGGTCATTTACAAATGAAAAACGATGTTAGATTACATTTCACATTGTTATAGGTTCAGGGGTTTGTCAAACATGTAACTGCCTTTGTGCTCGCTCGTATTTTTTGTTTTTTTATGATGTATTTACAGAGTGCCACCTGTAGCCAGATCTCCACAGCTCCTGTACGGAATCACAAAAAAAAGCATAGAAAATGCAGCAGAAACCAGTCTGTTTAATGAATAATGTAAGCTACAAAATAAACAGTGTATCAGAGCAGGAAGGACTAATAAAACAGGTACTGAAACACAAACTGTACTGTATCATAATCGATTCATAGTTGGACAGCAAGGGTATTGTGCCACTTTAAATCCCCATGTTCATTTTTAGACAGACATATCATTTCACAACAGTAGGCCACTCAGACCAAGACTTTATGACAACAAAACTAAGGTGTATTAGAATCAACCCATCACCATGTTTTAATTTGATAACAAAGTACTGTTTTAATGAAATAGCCCAAAGCTTGCTGACTTGTTTACTTTCTCTTGGTTGTAGTTTGTGTGAAGCAAGCTTCCTCCCCCCTTTAAACCAGATTTCCATTATGTCATGTGTGAGTGAAATAGGCCCTCTTCAGCGGCTGTTTTCTGTGACAGGAGGTTTTATGAAGCATCCAAACCCTGCTATCACTCAGAAAAAAAGAGGCTTCTTTTATATACTGTAGAGCTGATATTTACAACAAAGGCATATAAAGTAGCAATCTATTCTGTTTTAAAAAAATAAAATCTACATTTAATGGTGCACGAGACCTTTAAATTCATAGCTTGGTTTGTTAAATGTGCAAAATGCTTTCACTATTAATCTGACAAAAGCCTTTTTTTTTCAGTGCCTAGTGCGCCGCAGCAGTTCAATTGTCTGAAGATAGTCCAATACATTTTTTTTTTCATTACAGCTTGCTGTTTATAGGTCAGGATCAGATTAAAAGGGATTACAGATAGATTGAAACTCACTTTTCCTGATTCGGCTTGTTCACAAACTTCCTGTTTGTGTTTACTTTGGTTGAAACAAAGCACATTGATAAACCAGAAACTGTCTGATTTTCATAGACATGTGGCATTGGCAGGTTGTGCTTCATCTTTTGAAAGAGCCGTAGACCCGTCAGGCGGTAGTAGATGGAGTACAGTGGGAGGTTAGCCCTTCAAGTTGTCTGCCTGGAATCTATGCAACAACATTAAAAATGTAATCAGGCTGCACAGGTTAATGGCAGTCTTTTGAATTATATAATATCTTTCATATAACACATTAACAGTTAAGTCCTGTTGAGATGTTTGTCTGGTTTTATTACTAAAGCCATGTTTATATTTGCCTTTTGAATTGAAAGCGATTTTAAACTGATCCATTAGTGGTTTGATATATGGACTGAAATAATTGGCTGCAGCCCAGTCGTTCTGATAGCTGTAGTTAACTAAACAGTGTACAATTTGAAAAGATGCTAGAGGCGTGTTTTAAAACAAAGATTACAGTAAAAAAAAAAAAAAATTAGGGCTGTTACATGAATCGTGTAATCTTTTGCGTGACGTCCGGTTACAGATTGCACTGCTGCAGATGGAACTGGCGGCATCCCCAGTGACAGACTAGTTCATAATGCAGATCACACACGGCAAAAGTCTTTTTCGATTACTTCAGTACTGTATATTTAGCGATTTCAGTGTTTTCATACAGATCAATGGTTGTATTTCTATCCACTAGTTTTAAAGGAAAACAGATGGTTCCTCAAGACTGGAGTTACAGGAAATAGTAATTAAAGAAATAAAGAGATTAAAGTGATCACTAGCAGAAATTGCTGTCTGTTATCGAGAAGAAGAAAATAACACTGGCACATAACTATCCCTGGCAATCAACTAGTTCCTCAGTATCTGTTTCTTATGATTTGCAGTTCCAGTGGAACACACTGGACGAGCCAAGAAGAAACCTCCATTGTTAAAGCAAATATTTATCTGCATATTCTGCCTAATGACGAAACAAGTACAATTTAATCAACTGGGAAATGCAGTACGTTGATATGGTTGACAGAACTGTCAAAGTAGAAAAATGAATGTCATTTACATTTGTAAGGAGTAAAGTGGATATTGTTTCTATTTTTATGCACGTATAGATCTCTTGATTGTGGTTGTCGTTGTTCATTTCTAACAGAACATCCCCACCGCGTAACAACTTTGACCCAAGGGTTTACCATCATTTACTTTGCATGATAATTCAGCAGTTGCTTCTTCTGCTTCTTTTTAAATGAAGGCTTATTTCTGCACAGGCACCAATACCACAGTTATTCCATACTGGGTTTATAACATTTAATAAAAAATTAAAAGTAAAACATCAAACTGTGCACTGTACAACAAATCAATCACTTTCTCATGATGCAACTTTTTACAGTTTGTTTATGTTGTTATTTAGAAGACAAATGACCCAGACTAACCGCGGTCAGTGAATGCAAGATTGGAGTCTGTCATTTTTTTCAGGCTCAGGCCTCCCAGCACCAGCCACTAGTCCCTGTGTCCTCTCTCCATGATATTGCGGTCAGAACAGAACTTCCACAAGGCCACAACATGTCCAGTTTTTATCTGGGAAGGGTCAACAGGCTGCTATGATTACTTGACTTTACTCTTTCACATTATCTTATCTCTGATCTTTGTCTAATAGTTTCTAAGGCCTGTGTTTACAGCTGCTGTGGTCTGACAGGTCTCTCCGTTAGCCACACAGCCCAGCAGCCTCATTAGTTAGCTACGTATTCTGCTCTGCGTTTGGTAATTCCATCAGGCTTCACTGTGGATACAAGGGATTAAAAGACCTCAGTCCCTGAATTGAGTTAAATTGATTCCTGATTTTTCATTCATGAATCAGGCACAGTACAGTTTTTGGTGTGGGTATGCACAATGCCTCCACTAAAAAAAGCATTTCTCCCACTACCACAAGATGTATTGTTTGTGTTATAATAAACATCTCAATATCCATTTAAACATGTTCAGGGACTGAGGGAGAGATAGTCCAGCTGGGTGGAAGTGAGATTGAGAAAAAGCATTTGTTGTTTTTTTTGCCATTTCTCAGTGATAGGTATAATAGGCGCAGTCAATTAAAGCCAAGATAGCAATGGGTTAAATGCTTTCTGCTATCAGTGGTTGTGTGCTTCAACTTAATTACAACCAGGGCTGCCAGGAGTTGCAATTAATGCTTTGGGATCAACGAAAAGAAGTTATTGTCAAATCAATAGCCCACACTTCGGTAATAGCTAGCAAATAACAAAACAAGAACAAGCAGTTGTTGTCTTTGGGGTCAACAGAGAATGATAAGGACCAGGTGAAATTTATAAATTGTGTGCTTCCTTTAAAAGGAAACAAGATTGATGAAGCTTATTATAACTAAACATATTTATAACAGTGTGATTTTTGATTGGCATTGGATCATTCTCAGTACTGGGGTATTTTTATATTGCTTGACACCAGACTTGCTATCGAAAACGAAATCCTGGGAACTACTTGCTACTATTTTGCTGAATATCTGTGCATGTTGTTCATTTGTTATGAGGTGTTACCTGCTGTGGATAAAGGTGAGAACCTACCGACATCCCTATATATGAAATATCCTCATATGTATGTTCCGTGTTCATTAGTTTTAACAGACAGAGGGACTTATTTTTGAAGCAACTGTAAAGAGAAAGGCAGATATTCTGAAAGGAATAACATGAACTAGGGACCAGAAAGGAAGATTTGTTAATGCTTTAAAGCCCTTGGAAATTCTAGTTTGATTATAAATTAAAGTAAACACAGGTACAGCTTTTTTCATCTCTCAATAAATCAATTCTTGAACTGTTTGTTTTTGGAAAACAGAGTTGTCTGCACCTCAGAGTTCACCTTTCTGTTCGCAGGGGCCTGAAGGTGGGCACAGGAATGCTTTTGATCGCGAGCAGAGCTGAATACAATTGTTTTTCATAAACGCTAGGCTGTGGTAAGCGGCTTCTCCAACTTTGGCAGGAGATGGAAGCGAATCGGTCTTTTGAAAATCGGTCCTGGATGTTGAACAAAGGAAACCTGGAGCAAAGGATCAAGCCAAGGGGTCTGGTAGTAGTTACTGAATCAGGGGTTTAGACTAGCCCTCCACTCCTGCTCCAGAAAGTCTGCAGTAACATGATGTTGTGGTTTTTGGGCTGCAGCACAAAGGAAATGGGTTACAGATGAACTGGGGCGGCTTTTCTATAGAACATCAGGTTGAGAATCTGTCTGGAGACAATAAATCCTGCCGGAATATACTGTGGCGATTTAATTCTGTGGTTTACTAGTGGAATTTTGGAAAGGTATTAGAAATAACTCCAGTTGTACTGACTGAAGAATGTGTTACAGTGTATGTCATAGTGAAATTATTTCTTAAGATATGCCAAAAAAAATGATTGATAGTATATGTACTGTAGTTTTTTATAACAATTTTTGTAATTGTAAAACATGTTTTCTTTGAGAAGAGGTTATTTAAGCAACTATCTATTTTTTAAGTGTAGTGTACAAGGTGATTCTAATCAAGACTTGCTGAATCAAGACTTGCTGACTCATTTGAATTCGGACTGTTCGCTACACGTAAAAATGAATCAATGCTATTATATGCCATTACTTTTGTAGAAAATGGACTAAAAAACTACTACATAATACACATTGCTGTTCATGCTATGTAAGTTCCGGAATAAGAAAAGGCAATTTACTTAAATAAGCCTGGCTATTTCTGATACATGAAAAAAAAAACAAATAAATGGATTTAACTTCTGTGTAGCGATGTTTACCTGCTGATGAATATTCTTTCATCTCCCTCAGGCTTGGTGTCAGACGCAGGCTGAGTGAACGAACCGTGTGCCCCAGTGAAGAACAGAACTTTCACCGATTGCTGTTTAATTGTTTAGTCATTTTAATCACAGTTCAAAACCCCCTTTCCTAGCAATCCTATCGTCATGCAGGGTCAAAGGGTAAGCACGGATAAAAAGATTCACCACTCACAAGTGAAAAAAACACACACAGGTGAATTTGGATGAACTTTAGGTGAGAGGTCACAAGTTCAGTGCACATAATCTGTCCAACTTCAAGACTAAAGATAACCCAAGTGCTACAGCCAATTGTGTACAGGCTGTGTTCACATCAAACAAAGTGCAGTGATTACTAAAACATGCCAACTGTATCATTTTAGCATCTGATCTGTTGTGGAAATGAATATTACATTTGTGTCATTCTTCAGGTTTTTTTGTTTTTTTTTCTTTAGTCATTTCTTGCCTGTTAAATAACATGAATTAGCTGTTGTAAAGTATTTTCAGTTATTAGGTCTGATGTTAAGTGTTAGCTGCATTGCATATAACCTTGTTTGTGTTTCCCATCTGAAGGACTGTATTTAAATGTCACCATATTGTTGCAGTTTATCATATGTTTCCTCTACTATGCATTTCAAAATTCAGTGAACTCCCATCCATGGTCGGCAAAGGAATAGCCTGGACTTGAACCAGTGACATCCAGGCTATAGGGCACATCCTGCACTACGTGTGGAGTGCCTTTACTGGATGCGCCACTCGGGAGCCCCTGAACTTTTTTGTATAATAAAGAGTAAATCCTCATTGGCACGTCACCTTGAATTAAAAAAAAAAAAAAACATGATTGCATGTTTTACTGCAGTGGACAAAAATATGACAAAAGGTATGTTGAGATCCATGGACTGTAAAATAAATCCAAAGGAAGGCTTAGAAAAAGAAGAGCTGTACTGTAAGATGGTCGTTATTTATCACGCAACAAGTACTGCATTAACAGATCTTGCCTGCAGTGCTCTTTTGAAACCCTGACCTAGATTTCTTTGCCCTAACACTATTGAATACTAATGACTCCTGCATCTGTAATAGAAACAGGGTAGTGGCAGGGGTGTTTGCTTGCATTATCCTGCCTTCAGTGCGCTCCTGGTATCAGGATAATGCCGACGCAGCTGTGCAGTGCGTAGCTGAGTCAGACATCACTAGATATTACAGAAACATTTGTGCAGCTGATCTTCGTGCTGGTGCAGGTGTGTGTTTGTGGTTGATGCAGACATCACTAGATGATCGCCAATGTTCTCATCAGCGGTTTAAAGCCCAGCACAGCTTAGTTTGCTTGTTGTTTTCGCACTTTGCAAGACTGGCTGTGTTGCACAATCTCTGTAGTCTGCTGCAAACTTATCTAATTTCATGGGACAAGACTGTCATGAATAAGTCACAGTGGCTGTACTGCAAATAGCTTGTATCACTCCACTATATAGGTAGTCCTTCACTAGGGTGTCGTTGTTTTGAATGAAGAGGATGAGATATCCTCTGAAGAGGACTACTTCCTAGTGCAATTTAGCTGTTTTGATAACATGATATTTTTTGGTGTTACAGTATAAGGATTCTAACACGTTTTAATTTAGCTGTTCTACTATACTGTACTATTGCGCTGATGGTCCTCCAACAGGTATATAGTGGAGGCAGCCATACGTTCAGCATGTATTTCCAACTTTATAGACTTAAATTTCATTGGAGGACCGCTTGTCCAACTGAGATGAAACTTGGTTAGGACATTCTTTAGCACACGTTATTGAGGGTATCAGAATCTGGGGGTGTACAGTAAGGTCTGTCAGTCTATCTTTAGTATGTGTGCCACACTTACATATGTATGGATACCTGTCATGGTGATTTACTTTTCCATTACTACTACTACTTCTAGTTGTATTGACAGGCAATGTGGGGATGTATATGTTCCTGCTAGCATACTTGTTGATCATGTTTATTATTCCAGTGGGTCATGCACCATGTTCAAATTTGCAATGCTTCAACATAAAATTACTCACAAGGGTGATTTAAGGACTTTGGAGTCCCTACAAGAGTCTTACAATAGTTTTGTTACAACTGGTGTGTTTTCATTTTATGCATAACGGCTTCAATTTCACCCTGGGGGAAGAGCGCTTTGATAAGTAGAGACTGTTGTGATGTCTCTCTTCATTAAAAATCTAAACAAAAAAGAGAAGAAAGTAGTTCATGGAATATTACTACAAACATGTTCATGGTGAAAAGACACCAACATGTTCTGTGTTTGCGTCACACTGGCAAATGACAGTTTGGTGTTTTGGTGTCTGCACCAGGGGAACGGCTAAAGACAACCATTGGTAAACACTTTACTCCTAAATTTAACTTTTTTCTAAAATGCTTAGATCCATTACTATGACTGACCTGGAACTTTACAGCCTCATGGTTATACAGGCCGTTGAGACCTGGGTGTACTGCTGGCTGTCCGAAGTAACTTTTTAGGTTGATTACTTTATGGGTTTCTTCCTAGTGACCTAGAGAGGCCGAGCTGGTGATGGTCAGGGGTTAAGAGTGTTTCCATGGTGACCCCTTTGGGTATAGCAGAACTGGGTACAGTGGGACTCAAGATAACTTACTTCTGGCAGTCGTTGAATAAACAAGTCTATTCAACTAGATTTGGTTTCTTACCCTTTGAACATGGATCATTTTGCTTCTAATTCAGTGACAACAAAATGGTCAGAAAAAGTGGCTTGAAAGATGCCCCATGTTTTGTTATCTTTACACCTTAACAGTGCAGATCTGTACTGGTCTAGTGTGCTGAGTGCTACTGGGACATGGCTGGTTTGAAAGGATATAGAGTACATTAGTACAGATGTGATGGCCATGTACATAAACCTGTTTACTGTTCAAGTTTTAACAATTTCTGTCCATTGTTAAAAAAATATATAAAGTCGTTAATTACAGCTAATATGTTAATTAACGTTTATTTGAAGAGTAATTCGATATTAGTTATTTAATACTGTATGGCTTTTACCATAGTATTAAGACTATTTACTATCATGCTGTTTAATGTCAAATCAATACAATTTAACAAGTAGTTTTGTATTATTTGCAGGCAGCATTTAGTGCTTTTGATTTTTCACATAACTAACTTGGCAACCTGACAGCAGTCCCTGCTGATGTTAAAGCATGACCCCTGCTTAATACTGTGGTGTAGCACTTAACTTAATAGAAGCTATTTCCGATTTGCAGATTACCTCAGCAGCCCCAGGGTGTCCTGCTAGATCTGGTTGTATAGGTATGGGTAAGGAGGTGGTGACTTGTACTGTATTTAATTATATTATAGAAGTGTCCATCTATGGTGGCCTGAACAATACACGGCAGTGGCAAATACTGCTTATTACCATACCATTTTAAAAGAAAAAAAATGGTGGGCCTTTGTTGATTTTAAATATTGAGCAAGCGTTTGCTGCAGTGCAAAGTTTGCAGCATTTTATTTTACTAAAATGGAATTCAAGAAGCGTGTACACAAAACTTCCAGGGATTTGCTTCTACTTTTTTGACACAATAAAGCCGCAGCCTCTTGCTTATTTTAAATCTTGCACCTTAGATTATTGCTAAATATCAGTTTATCACGAGACAAAATTGCAATTTTTTTCTTTCTAAGATTTTCTTCCTTACGTTCCGTACTGACACACAGTATGACTGTGTCCCTTATCCAGTTAAATTATACTCCTGTTGAGTTAAAATGTGTTAAATTCAGGAGAATATGGCCTGGTCCCAATTAATTTGCCAAATGAAGGGGTGGTGAGGTGGGGGTTTCAAAAACTCTCTGAGACAAAGAACAACTGAAAACAAACAGCCTATTCCATTGATTGTTGCAGCAGGAGGACTGGATATTTTCTTAAAGCATTAGCCAGATCCCCCTTGATGATAGCTAAAGAGTTGGAAGTAGTAATGGTGTCTTTTCCAACCCACCCCTAAGAAACCTGCCCCTGAAGATAAAAAGGTATCAGGAATCCTGCAGCAAATTCCCACTTAATTACCACTCACATTCTAGACTGTGCCTTGGTTACTGCTGCTGCTGACTCTGCAGTTCCTGTTTGTGAGAAAGCAAATTAGTGACAATGCAGTATCTGGCTTCTTCCATATAGCCAGCACAGCTCCCATACAGACTCAGCCAGGTTGTTTAGCTTGCACATCAACCAGCAGGACAAGGGAGAGATGGGCAACTCTCAGCATAAACTGCAGCCGAACAGTGGGAGGAGAGGGAAGCACAGAGGTATGACATCTTCTTTCAGGGTTCATGCAACAGTAGCACTGCCAGGACAGCAGCAGAAGCAAGAAAAATCCTTACAGTAGGAGCTAGATTGCCATCAGGCTAATGAACAGAATATTGGGAACGAAAAATGCACCAGCAGCCATGTATGTATATTATAGAGCTGTGGAATGAACTGCTAACAGGGAGGTGTGTGGTTGTTACCTGATGTTAGCTGCTCTGTTTTAATGATATATGGTACTAAGCTGCAAGCGTGACGTGTTTGTGGAAAAAGGCATACAGTAATAATTCTGTAAATCGCATGTATAAAAGGTAGTATGGGAAAGTTATATATTTATATAAACATGGCAATGAAAAGTGGTAAAACAAGCTGGAAAGCTGGAGGTCAAAACGTTCCGTTTTCATACGGTTGCTTTGTGATGTGAAACAGGACTCATTTGCAGAAAAGTTGCTGACTGCTTTATGTGCTAAATCGTCAATGTTCTGAGCCTTTTTAATTAACACAGTCTCATTTCTATTAACAGCAAGGGGTGGGGGTATATTTGCATTTAGCTGGGTAACTTTTGTTTGCGTGTTTATGGTGATGGTTTTTGACAGCTGATGTGTGAATTCAATTTGCAGTGTTGGTTGTAAAGTTCTGGAGGGAAGGTTTACTCTGTGTTGAATCGCTGGTTGTTCTAGATTCCAGTAAAAGCTAATCCTTGGCTTCTTTGTTTCTTAGGAAAAGAGTTGGCTTGTTGTTTATGCCAAAATACTGGTCCATAATGCCAGAGCTCATGTTGAAGAAGCTGTAACTTCATCATCCGCATGCACTCTGTGCTGTGAACTGTCTTAATGCTGAGGGAGGGGATTGAGTGTCTCGTGTGTTTAATCTTGGTGGAGGGAGCTCTGGTGAATACTTGTTTTGAGGCATTGTTTTGAATTAGGGACCCCCTAACTAACCCATGTTAAAAACATCAATGAATAATCATGACAACAAAACCAGTATTTTGGGGGTTTTCATTTTTTATTATTGAGATACAGTGTAGCAGTGCTTGTTCTGTATAACTGTATACTTCTGAATTTAGTGTCAGGAGTATCTGTATCTCTTAGGGTCATGCTGGTAAGCTTGTATCAAGGGGGGGTAGACTGTGTGTCAGCTAAAATAACTTTCAGTGAAAGTAAACAAACAAAGGTCAACAGAGCATGTTTTTCTTACACCAAAGACTATACAACAGAAGAACCAGGAAAACAAGCACTGCAGCAAGCTGATTTACACTGAAGCACAGACTTGTCTTATTACTGTAGGCTGTAGTTTCTAATTTCTATCTGGTTTGGTTTATAATTTCCATAAAAATGTATACAAACATTTACTTGAATTATTTTTGTTACCCCCAAATATATTCACAAAGTAATAACAAATCTTTAAAGATAAGACACATTTCTTTCAAAACCAGCTAAACTTTTTCTGTGTGTGTATCTGTTGTTTTCTGAGCTATATAAAGATACCCACTGCATTTACAGTACCTTCATACTGAAGCGCTGAGGAGTCCTGATGCCTAGACTGTGGCTCCTTAATCCTGTGAGCCTTTCACCTTTACCAGGAAGGTATTAGGATTGTATTGAATAAAGGGGGAAGGGATGACTTTAGAGGTATTCACAGCAGGAGGGACCAGGTGCTTCTAGACCAACAAATAACAGTACTCCCCAAACCCCCTTTCGATAGACCACTAAATGTGTGGCCATATATAGGAGTAATCCAAACCTATAGTATACTAGAAATTGCTATTATTCAAACAAATTGACCTTCTCTTATTGTCATGCTTTAGCATCGCTGCCTGTGCTTTACAGTGCTTTGATAAGGTTTTACTACACTGTGATAGGGTGTACGGCAGTAAACTTTTATAGAGGCTCTTTGAATTGCAATTTGTAACACATGCATTATGATGGCACTCTCAAGAAACACACTATAATTGCGAGCCCCTTTGTATGTCTCACCTCCACCCCTGCACCCCCCCCCCCGCTCCATTTAATAGGTGGCTGACCTTGTACCTGAAAAACTCAGAACTCTTCCCTTTCCTTCAAAGTGCAATCCTGTTCAATTTTTTTTTTTTTTTTATTACTTCCTATGCAGACCCAGCATAAGTAGCCCTCAAAAACGGTATCTTTCAAATTAGACCGGTAATTATGGTTTGATAAAGATCTGGCAATTCAGTGTAAATGAAATTTGAAGGGTTGCTTGGATACAGATGACTTTGGGTTATGCAGGGGGAACGGCAGCACTTTGAATGCTAATGGGCAGATGCTGGTTTAAAATTAAAAAAGAAAAGAACCTAAAAACAATGCACCTTATCTAGACTTCTCCACAGATAATACAGGCAATCCAGGATTCCGTTTCAGTATTCCAAAGTCATGATTAAAGATGACCGCCTTCTGTATATATAAGTGACATGTTCAAATGATCGCACGAGAATGATATGTCACACCCTGGACACAGAAGGTAGAGATTAGAAGAAGCAGTAATAGCTGAATGTTAATTTTATGAGCCTGGCAGTATACTTTCACTAATAATTACAGCACAATTAATCAGCTCCTTAAAACTATTTGAATTATAGAAAGTGTTTTGTTAGCTGCCTGTATCATCTATATTATTTGTCATTTTAGTTTATTTTGCCAGCAGAATTATTCCATCATAGTGAAGCAGCACATTCCTCCTGCAGGCTGAAGTGACCTTGAAATCTTGTTTGCTGATCCTAAGCAGATTTTTCTACGTTCTCGTTAATGTCAACTTTGTGGGCTTATCATCACATGTTAGGTTGTTCGCTGTTCCGAACCATCAACAATGAGCTCCAAAAGGGTATAAAAATTGATGGGAGAAGACCTTCAGTCCTGTGGAGAGGTGAAACAAGGGAAAGGAAGTCATTTTATTGCGCTAAGAAGTTCTGCTACTGAACAATAAGGGTGAAACACTGTATTGTTAAATTGAGATGCTTCATTACTGTACAAAGTATGTATTGGGCCATATTCACCAAGCGCTTTATTTTTCTAAAAGGAAAAATGTGTATGTAATAATACTGCAAATACTGCCTGAGTTGGCTCTGATGTTTTTTTTTTTTTTTACTGTTTCTTGCTCGGTCTGTAATGTTTTTGAGAATTTTGCCTTGATGAAAGGTAATTCCAATTCCACAAATAATTTCCCCTTGCTAACGTTGGCATGATTATTTGGTAAAAAGAAATCTGCTGACGTTACAAAATGAGCAAGCAATAACTAAGGTGCAATTAGGAGATCTTAAAACCTCCTGAGGTTTTCATTTGGAGCTTTGTAACTGGGGGAAATGCTTTGTAAATATGGGCCATCGGGAGACATAACCACTAGCATCATTCATTATAATTGTATGTTATTACATATAAAAAGGTTAATCAGGACTATTGCGTGCACCATCATAAGTATTGTATTGTGACTTTTGTGTATAATTATTGTAACACCTTAATTATTACGCCCTTTAACACTAAATCTGCATCTTCTAATAAAACACAATTAGTGTCTTACTACATTGCCTTTTGGGATTTAAAGTTGTAGAAGCATGACTGATCTCAGAAGGGTATCCAAGGATCAAGATATCTGGATCTAGATAATCCCTAACTGAACCTATGCCTAGCACTAGTAGTGCAAGATCTCTTCTGATTGCTCATAGAAAATATAATTGAACTTTGGGATCTAATGCAACTCAGCAATTGAACCAGGAACAGAGTTTCACACAGTGTCTGGAATATGCAACATTTGTTATACTGGATACAGTGGCAAATCGAAGATATTTTGATGATTGTACATCTCCACAAAAATGTAAAGCTTTCCTTTAGTCTGATATCGATGACTCACATAACAAACATTCCATTGTAATGTCCCTGTATCAGCCTTTGGTTAATTATCAGGTCATTGAAAAGCTGTTCATTGTAGAAGAAGGGATGAAGTGAATGTTACAGAGCTATGCACTCTACCTTTCAGTTTTCATACCTCCATGGTGGGATATGAGTTGTTTTTGAGAATTCTGTCACCAGACCTTAGGCTTTCAGAGCTGCAGGTTAAATTTTACTTTCACACATGTTTGAATTTCTATTTGATAGTGTTTGACTTAATGGTTTAATGTTACCTAGTTAATGCCTTTTTAAAGATAGCATTTTGGGGAATGTGCCAAATGGTATTCACAAAATCTCTAGGATGTCAGACAGTAACACTGTATACGTTAAGGATATCCCTCTCAATCATGAAAAAAGGAAGCATTTCCGAGTTGTGCATGCATGGGTTATTGAAGGGGTAAAGCTCCCCATGTCAAAAGTCTTGGTAGGTTATATTCTGAATTTAACCCTTTGCTAAAGAGAACCTGCAAAAGCTGCATTTCTCTTGGAAATTGTAGATGATAATCACATCAGAAGACACTGAATTGCATTTGGGTATCCTATACATTAATGCAAAATTATGAGGAACCTCTGTATGTGTGCACTGGTTTAAGCCTTAACCTCACTCTAGGTTCTCAGCGTTCTTGCCAGTGTTTTCGTTATGTTTTACAGCACTTTGCCGTGCTTAGCAAATGGTCTACCCCAATAAACTTCGATTTGGAACCTGTCAGGTGGGTGATGTTTAAAGAGTGATGTGATCAAACCTGGTGAACGACACTGAGCAATCGTTGAAAAAATATGCTGTAGAATCAAGTTTTTAAATATCAGTTTTGTTTGCGGAAAATTATTTTTAAATCAGGTCACAAAGAAATAACCAAACGGGTAATTTTACAGCAGAAAAATTAAAATTCTTCACCCGCAGATTGAGTGCCCTTTGGTCATAAGGAACTGGAAAAAGCACTTTTTTTTTGGCTCAGTGTGGGATCAAAGGATTATTCAAGCTCATTACAGACTCAGGCTTACCAGTCTCCAGTTAAAACTGAATTTGCCAGCTAATTTTACAAATCTGTTCGATATCATATGTGCTGAAGCTGCACAGTTCTTTAAGCCCCTTGGGAACAAGAAGGCAGCTCAAACTCTCAAATGCGGTCTTTCTTTCCTTAAGATGCCAGTGAATGCAATTACAGCATGGGGCCAAATTGTTAAGAGTCCTAGCCATCTAATCAGCAGATCCTGATTTCGTATTCCAGCTCAGACACTGGAAACTATAGTGATTGCTCTGCGATGTGACTCCCCATCAATTTCAAGACATGACAATGACGTTCCGGACACAATCAGTGGCATCCTGAAGCTTGCCTCCTTTTTTGTTCTGCTTCCTGGCACATGCCCAGTCAGCATTAGGACTTCTTAGATATTTTTAGTCAGCCGAAATGCATGCCAAGTCAGGATAGCTGAGCAGCTGAGAGACTGAGAAAGAATGTCTTTTGTATTATTATTATTTTTTTGTAATTCTCTGTTTCTGATTAATTCATTATTACTAAATCTTCTTTTTCAACAGGGTTAGGGCTGCTTCTGATAAGACTCCTAAAAGCCACATTTCGAAAGTGAGGTGGCATTAGATAGTATACAATTTAGTTACGCTCCTGTCTACACAAAATCACAATTTCAGAGGGGACAGAAAATAAAGTGGCACGGGACTATAATAGAATATTAATAGAAAGCTGCACACATACTTGGGAGAGTTGAAACTTAATGCTCCACAATTGCTCACAATAACCTTCGCAGCTGCATACAGACTCTGCAAATGCAGTACCTTGCCCTAACCTTCCCAATTAAGATTACTGGGTAAATAGAGCAGAAGTCACTCCCCCCCACTGGTCCTTCCAATTGCTGTTTGCCAACATGAATGGAAAGAGTAGAACTAAACTGTGCGAGTCAATTGGGATGTTGTTATATATAGTGCTTTATGTTAAACATGACGCATTCCTGAGGAAGGATATATGATTCTGGTCAGGAAAAAGCTGTGCTTGTTTGACATAATGGAAATGCATGTTCAATCAACTGGGACAAAGCAGGCCTGGTCCAGTTTGTTAACTTCTTCCATAAGCTGTATAGGATGCACATGCAGTATGGCTAATTGAATTCACTGCTGCCCTAAAAGACAGCTAGTATAAACAAGAAAACTGATAGCATCTTCTCAACCAACATCAACGTATCAAATCTTGTATATAAACTGGGGCAGGCACCACCAGATCTGGAAAAGCTGTGCAGGATGGCAAACTACTTTTACTGAAGGGCAAAGTTTGAATTGTTTTGTGCATATTTGTAGTTTGTGGTTTTCATTCCTTTTTGAAGAGAAGTATTGCTATCCCATTAAAAAAAAATTAAAAATGCTATAGCAACATGCGAAAACAGTATTGTTTCATTTAATGTACTATAGTATGTACTGCAGTGTACTATAAGAAACTACAGAGTACTTGTGGATGGTACTATAGTATATTCTTGATGCCCTATAATGGATGCCTCATTACCAGTAAACAGTAGCACACAGTACAAGTTTATTAATATAGGGCCCTTACGAGTCCTGATTCTAAACTACTCATGTCACTACTGTATGTAACAGGTAGAAATAATTGCAACAGATTGGTTGTCCATTTTATATTATCTATTAACTAAGCATACTTGATTAGCTGCTGAGTTCCCCTGTTTCCTTCTTTGTGTCCATGCTGCTGGAGCGCAGTGACTGGTTCTTTTGGATTTCCTCTAATGGCTGGCTTCCAAAAGGGGGTTGATCTTGAGGTTGAGATTGTGCCCACTTAGTTACAGAAATGACACAGCCACTGGACCTGAATCTAATCCTCTGCACCCCTGTGAGGCAGGCATCTGCGCTTAGTGACCTCTTGTCAATTCCCCAACTTGGTTCATCTTATTCAGACATAATGCCATCACCCTTCACTATAGTAGCGTGTGACAGTGATTTTCCACTCATTTACAGCTAAGTCGGGGGATATATTTTATTTATTTATTTATTTATTTTTAATATATATAAATATTTTCACAAATAGCAAATAGCTAGTGTGATAGTATAACCAGGATGTATTACACACTAGGACTTGGCAGTTCAATGTTACAGTATTTTCAAATATAATCAAAGTTGAATGCACATCATCCGATGCAGAATATTATTGTTTGATATTAAACATCAAGTATGGGTGCTGACAAAGGAAAACAATCCCATTCCTAAAATCCCACATGCCATTTTTTATGTTTGCATTGCTGGCAGCATGCTTATTAAGTTTAATTACTTGTGGTTTTATCATAATTTGATCATGTTTTCAGAGAGTATTATGTTCTGTTGTATCCCTACAGTACTCCGCATTAGACAATAATGTTATGAAAGGTGGATTATGATAGATAAATTAATCAACGGTGACATCTGTCCATCACATTTTTAATTATACAGACAGGGACCAATTGAGAACAGGTTTTCAATTACAATGTTGACCTGATGAAGGAGGGGGGATTAGTCTGGGAGGAATTTAGCTCATGATTTATATAAGCTGTGCCCCCTACAGCACTGCTTCCTCTTAACACTGTGCTATCTCAGTTGTTGAGCTCTGGATCAGAGATAAAATACTGCCCCCTCTGCTCCTGCAGCAGATTAATTACCTTGGTCCACCGTCCAAGCGTCCAAGCACTGACTAGGCTCAAGCATGCTTAGCTACTGAGAAATGCTGCGGCTCCAGTGTTAAGTGAAATCATTCTAGTAAACAATTGCACTAGTACTTCATTAATTAAAATGTACTGAAATAGGTCATTGTATAATTTAAAACCAATGAATGCATACTTTGCTGTCTGTTTTACAGTTACAGTATAAACAGATTTTACCTGAATAATTGAATGGATACCTCAGTTGGAAATATAGCTTGCTAATAAATATTCGCGTTACCTTACACAATACAGTTAAACAAATGATTCACTGAACCATCCCGTCTGGACATTTCAGGGCAGCCTAGCGTACTGTTGAAAGTTTGCTCAAAAGTTTTCCCCTTCTTTCTGGAATAAAGAAGTCCAATAGCTTGTTTTTTTTTGTTTTTTTTAAATAACACATTTTCATTTTAGATTTGGCTTACTCCCAAGGGGTGATTTATTTGAGCATTTAGTAACTACAGCAAATAAAAGCAGGCATGTCAAAGGAGATCATTAAAACAGACCCCAAAGAAGTGTTCTAAGATGCTGGATGTTGGAAGCGCTGACGGTTCCCCTGTTCCTCTCCCTCTCTGCAGCTGTGTCGAACCTGGACGTGGAGAGCAAGCTGACAGTGCACTACCAGGCCCCGTGGTACCAGCAGCGCAATGTCTTCCACCCCTCGAGCCGGCCGCCCTGCGTGGAGGAGCTGCACCTGCATGCCAAGCAGAACCTGCGAGCGCTGCGCCGAGGTGAGACACCGCGCACTCCCTTTCTGAGTGCCTCTTACTGCTAGATCTCAAAAACGCTTTCTGTTTTATGTTTCATTGTTAAGGGTTTTTTTTTTTTTTTTTTTTTTTTTTTTTTTTGGATAAGTCTTTATTAAGTTGCCAACTAAGTAATATATTCTAGGCATGCCAGTGTCTTTACATTAGTAAACGACCGCGCTGTTTGGTGAACACGTACTCTCTAGTAGGCATGCAATAGATGGCACCAGAGCTTACTTATAGAAAGACAGTTTGGTTTAATACTGTGGTAAGTATCCATATATATATATATATATATATATATATATATATATATATATATATATATATATATATATATATATGCTGCCAGTTTTTAGAATATTACTGTTCATAACCTTGTTATTCAAAGAAGGGCCCTATAGTAACTATTTGGAATAATATTTATATGTGCTACTGTTTACATAAATTCATTTGAACCTGGAAGTTTCAGTGTCTAAAAGTGAAGAAGGAAATGGTACATTCTGATTATTAGTGGATTAGCAAACATGATAATGCTGCCCCTTTGGGTGAAATGAGGGAATGTGATATAAGCTCTACAGTTAGCAGCAAAAAGCAAAAAAAATGTTGGATTGCTTTTTAACCTGTTTAACTAAAGCCTTTAAAACAATCCTATATTACTACTTGTGTATTTTATTTTGGTAAAAACAAAACATATGTATATACATGTTACCTAATTAACCTTTGTCACCAATTATTGTTAACAGGTGAGGGTCTATGATTACTGTAAATATAGGTAGCATAGGCACAAGTTTGTCATTCCTGAATGTAAAGGAGCAGAAAATGGCAAAAAACGCTCAGTTAAGCAAAGAAAAAAGACTCATTAAGAAATGAAGGTCAATCTTTAAGACAGATCGCAAGAACTTTGTAAGAGTCTGTAACTGCTGTGGCCAAGACCATCAAACGATTTGAAGAAACTGGCACTCATGAGGAGAGAACAAGGTCAGGCAGGCCAAGGGTGACCTCAGAATCACAAGTTCATTCGAGTCACAAGTCTGCGAAACCAACGATAACTGACCCGTAACACAGCTCAAAGTTGTGCAAGAACTATATGGTGAAGAAGGAAAGTGAAGGACAACTCAATCTAATGACCTGCCCTCCCCAGTCTCCAGACCTCAATCCCATAGAACTTGTATGGGACGAACTGGACAGAAGAGTCAAAGCAAAGCTACCCACAAGTGCCCTACATCTCTGGGAATTGCTGTAGAAGAGCTGGGAAAACATGTCGTGTGATTTCCTGCTGAAACTTGTTAACCAAACGCCTCGTGTTTATGAGGCTGTTATTAAGGCAAAGGGTGGCTATTTTGAGGAATCCAAGATTTAGAGACAATTTTCAATTTTCATGAACATTGCTTTGATACTCCTTATGTTTTGTTTTGTATATTGTAACATGTGTTTTCATTTTCAAGTATTTACAGAAACGTATACGATGTAAAACATTGCCAATTATGAAAAAAACTAGTTTCCAGCAAGTGTATATATGTGTGTGTATTTGTCAGAGGATTATTGGGGTGGTAGAGCACTTGGTTTTAGTTTACAGATTTAATCTGCACTTTCCTACCCCATAGATTTGTTTACTAGATACTTACCTGCATTAGCATGGTATAGTAAGTATATTTACTAAGAGACACTGCCACCTAGTGTATAAAGGGGCTGAGTTCATATAATATCTCACTACAGGTATAGGGGAGAAACTGAAACAACCAACACAGTTTTTATCATATTTTTATATTACATTTTTCAAATCCATTCACTATCTAATAAAAAGCCTTTTATTTCCACTAGTAACTGACCAGAATTATTCTAGTTCAGTACTTCTTAGGGGAAAAAAAAAAGTGAGGAGCCAATCTGGTGTCCGAAACTCAGATCCCAAACCACTAGGCCTCACTGCCTTTTTTGTTCACTAGCTAGGCCCAATGCTTAAGGAATATCAAGATATGTCACAACTATATTTGTGGTTTCCATTATGTAATCATGTGAGCAACATCGTTTAGGGAGTTGAAACCCTATAAAACCCAACTTGACATTTTGCAGCTGGGTGATTCACCACAAATGCTAATGTGTTTAAGGATGTGGTTTATATTGTAAATAGTTTGGTTCACTGTGTCCAGGCCTAGAATTACAAATACAGTCAGCAATGTAGTTGCATTACATTGTACAGAATTGTCTTTAAACCTGTAAAGTCTCTCACCATTTGTCCAAGATTACTCACAGAAAAATATGGAAATTCAGTTTTTATTAGCTATAAAAAAAACAGTTTCAAAACCCTTGCTGGAGATTTTTCAGAATAAGCCCGTTATTGTTATTGTAAATTGGTCAAGATTTTAGATTTAAATGAAGATTAGAACATCCCTGTTTTAATGGATAGATCTGTTGTGATTTGTGAATGTAGTGCTCATGATGGATGAGGGACAGTGACACCAGCTACAGCAGGCAGGTCAAAGGAGAGCTTCCCCTCACAGCTCTAAGAGAACCGCTCAGTTCTGAACTGAACACGCCCTGTATTCAGTCCTGGGTCTCTCTCAAGCAGGGAATGTGGTGTTATTGTGATGAATAAGTTGCGACCCTCAGACCTGTGTTGGATTAATACGAGGAGTCTGCTATGTTACGCTAGTTGTTTGTTGCCTGGCCTTATTGTGTTAATTCCTTTGGCAGATCAGCAACAGAGACAGCGGGCAAACAGCCGGGAGCGGCGGGTGACAATCTCTATCTCAGTGGCACCCCCGATGCCAACCTTCCCCTCACCGCGCACACTGAGGAGGCGTGAACACAGAAGCAGGCACCTGCGAACGGTAACAAGATCTTGCTCCACATGTTCTGCACCAGCCCCAGAGTTGAGGAGCTTCTTCTTATCTGAGAGACCGAAGCTTCAGCCCATGTTCCCTTCCACAACATGCATTTTATTCACTCCATTTCTTGTCCAAGGTCACTCCTTGTGCGGCAGGCATTAGTAACCCCCCTGACCCTCAGCATAGGACAGGTGTGGTTGTAACACACGCTGCACAGGAAGTGGACGTTGTTGTGACAGGATAAATGGGATTCATCCGAGTTAAACAGAAAACAAAAGTCTGAAAAAAAACAACCCTAGTGAAAAAAATAAGAACATGGTTTTAAAGCTTTGGTTATACATTTGATTTGCACTAATGCCTCATTAAATTTTATGCGCCCCATGTTAATGACAGTTTACTTTTGTTTGTTTTAATTGAACATGCTGCATCTGTCAGGAAAGACCAATGAAGGATGTTGAAATTCAACAAATGCAAAGAAAGGTAATTTTGGGAACCTGTAACTTGTGTCCCAGAATACAACAATATTTTATTATAACAGAAAATGTATAACTTTGTTTTTTTTAAATGTTTCAAATATTTTTTCTTTAAAAATCATATTAGATGGGAGTTAAGTTTTTAATTTCCTATATTGGGATGAAAGTATCCTTACAGCTTTCCCACTAGCTGGACAGGTCATCAATAGTGGATTGGCTCAATGCAAGTAATGCAAACAATCGTATAATGACTTGCCTCTGAAACACTGACCCCCAAGTGGCTTAATGACCTTATAATTGGACACATGCTCTGTCAATTGTCAGACAAAGCACAGTTATGTCAGCAAACAAGCAACAATTACCTTTATGACTACTTTCACCTTAGTGTCTGAAAAATCTTCCTCCAAAGTACCATTCGAATAGAAATATACCGAGATAAGCAAGAGGAGCGCATGATTGATTTTTGTTTCTTCATGCACATTATCACCTATTTCCTATTTCCTACCACAAAACAACGTTGTATAATGTCATGTTTATGACCGGTGTGCATTACTTTCAGTTTTTAAAAAGACACGTTTCCAGTATCCGAATTTTTTTTTTTTTTTCCAACAGTAAAGTGGTTCATATTGGTCTGACTTTTCATATTTTAAAATTCTGTTGGGTTAAGAGGCAGACTGCCTGTGTATGAATGTGAAGTTTTTTAATTCTGTTTATCCACTTTACCCCTAGAGTTGTCTGTATACAATACCTCCCGTGTGTCTCCCAGAATCAGGAAACCAGCTCCTTTTTTAAACCAATACAGTCAGTACAGTCATTAATCAAAACTCGAAGCAGAAGACAGGAGATATTTTACACATGTTATTGTTACAGCTCTGGACAAACAACACAGCCAAAATTAAGTTGGGGGTTAATGTTTGCAAGGCTGCATGAAGTTGTCATGTTTGTAAACAGTCTATTATGTCTTTGCAAAAAGCTGACCCATTGACTGTCTAAGGCAGGGTTGAGGTTGGTAACTTCTCTCATTTTGACCCTGTCCAACAGAGATGTTTAAGAGATTATATAACCTTACCCCCCAAAGGGACATATCTTGCCCTGGCTGAATCGGGCAGAGGGGAGTCATCTGAAGGTCAGGGTTCAGTTTGGTCTTTGATTACTTTAGGGTTCTAAAATTGACCGTAATTGGACAAGAGTCCACCATACAAAACCAGAAAACTGACTGTCTCTATTCAGGAGAGTGATTGGCCAAGCCAGGATTGGCACAACTTCCATCACAGCTTCTGTTCTATGCTGTACCAAGGATAGAACACCGTCCTACTCCCACCACCTCTCATGAGCACTAAATTCCCCTTTCTGTTAGTGAACACGTACCTCTTCACCATGAGAAATTCTGCACAAGAGAAACACATGATGTGAAACATGTTATTGACAGTTCTTTTATTATTTAATGTGCTGCAAACCAGGAGAGACCAGTAAGGGATGTAGAATTTCAACCAATTCAAAGAAAGGTAATTTTGGGATTGTTCTTATGTCCTTTATTTCACTGGAATGAAAATAGAAATGACACTGGGGGTTTAAATTCAAAGCTAGTCGGTAATAAATCTGCTTAATAATCAAGGATACAGTGTGGTTTCAGGTGCTTCTTATGACTTGGTAAATTATTAACAAACTGTACTTTTGATTAAGAACAGAGACTTTGTTTTATCACAATCCTGGCCTTATAAAGATTACACCAACAATATGTTTGCCATTTAATGAGGGATGCAAATATATTTTTGTTTAAAAAGATGCATTTTTAAACCATGTAATTGAGTCAAATGCATGACCTTTTTCAAATGCCCTGGTTAACAAATAAACGTAATGTTGTTTGTGACCCATTTTTATTTTTTAACATGCTGCATAAAAAAGGAGAGACCAGTGAGGGATATAGAATTTCAGCAGAAACAAAGGAAGGTAATATCGTAAAACTGTGCATTGACCAATCCTCTCTACATCCTTGGTGTTACAATAATAGCCAATATTGGCATGAACAAAATGTTTTTACCTGTTTAACCCTTTCCTAAATTCATGCTGGTGGTTTCTTAAAGGGTTGTTCAAGAGCTGAAAAATTCTGAGGCACAAGGAGTTCAACTGTTGCATACTCTGGTTCTCTCGAGTACTTTTTTATTCCCCAGTTTTCAACACTTACCACTAATTTACCTTGAAGAACTCTAGAACTGAAGGATAGATGCAAGAAATGTTGAAATGGAGATATATTCAGTTCAAAGGAATAGGAGGCATGTCTGAAGGGTGCAAATCATACACAACAACCCCTACATTCATCCAAACCCCACTCACCTTATCAGCGCTCCTTCAGACACCTCTCCTGTTTATCTGTGTTCATTTCTAAATTCATTTTATATTTGATGTTTATTGAATTTTTTTCATTTTCCTTTTGTAGTTCCACAGCACCCGTTCCTGCTCCCCCACTCAATGTTGCCACCTGACCCCCTGGAGCAGAAAGGTATTTGCTTGTGTTTGCTCATTCAGCAGTAACCGTCTCCCCTCCTGTCTTGACCTTGATCGCTCGCCTTCCGGTTCTAACCTTTTTCTTCTTCCTTTTACTCTCTTAACATTTATTCTCTTTTGAGTCTTTTTCCAAAAAAAAAAACAAAGTGACCTTGATAAGCCTTCTGACAGGTTCACCACAAGAAGGCCTGGTATGATGGTTTCAGGCACCTGTTAAGTGTTGCGGTCATCACTTGTCTCGAAGAACAGTTAAATTGTGGAGACAGCAAGAAAGCAGTGTGGGGCGCACAGCTCCTTGTGATAGTTGGTTGCCCTCATATCAATTATTATAGAGACGTACTGCAATATTCAAGTAGGGAGTAAAACTGAGTGCATTGGGAGAACCATGGTTGTTTTTCTTTACCTCAAAATAGGTTCATTTTGATAACTGCTCAATTTCTTCTTTACCTATCTTCTTTCAATACTTAATATTAGAACTGCCTGTCTGAAAATGCCACTGTCCCTCTTTGTCTGACCATTTAACTGCCTGTTATCAAATTTCAGTAAAAAGAATAAATAATAAATTGCTTCTCCTCCACTGACCTACTACAAAAAGACAAATCCATATTTATATAACCATATGTTCAGTGTAGTAACTGTTGCTAATTCTATTCTTCAAGCTGCATGGTTAACTATTGTGTGTGTGTGTGTTTGTGCCTCACTTTCCTGAATGCATTTTATAATGGGTAACCTTGTTTTCTTTTTCTCCAGGTTTTATTCCCAGTTTATTTTCAAACCTTAAGGAGAATTTTCTGACTGTTTCAGGCACATGTGATGCTGTTGAAACTTCATGAATGGCATTATTTTACTCTGTGGCCGGTGATGGCTCTCGTTTCTCTAATGAAAATTGAGTGCCTTTCTCTTTCTCTCTATCTCTCTTTCTATCACTCTCTCCCCCTTTCCTCCTACATCCAATTTGCCAATATTATTCTAAAGACGAATCAGCTAAAAATGCATTCCCTCCATTTTCTTCCTCAATAAAACTTTTTTTTTTCCTTTAGAAAGTTTCCTAGGAAACAGGTTCGCTTTTGTCGCTAGTGTTTTGTCAGTGCTGTTTTCATCTGCTGGGTAACCGAGTACAAAAGCAAAGTGTCAGCCTTGAATCTGAGCTCAGTCTGAGCTTGAGGTGGGGTGGACACATTTGGTTTTGGGTTCTGTTGCAGGTTTTATTTTATTTGTTGCTTTAGTTTCATTTCTGAGGTAAGTGCAATGTTTTTGCAAGTAATTAAGGGTTCTAACTGCATCGTTTTGTACATATGATATGCTTAATTTATTTATTTCTGTACCTTTAATTAATATAAGAAAATAGCAGCATCCCTAACTAATGTAGTTCAAAACAGAACCAACTGAATGATTCTACAACTAAAAGAAGTTTAATGTAGAAAGAGTTTAACACCGGTATGCATGTCCATCTGTGTCCAACTTACAAGGACAAGTACTGCTTAGCATTGAGCCTTGATTTTGGGTGTTTTTTAGATTTGATCCGTGCTTGTCAAAGAATGGATATGGGACCCCATGACAGTTAAAATAATGATGTGTTGTATGAATAATAAATAATTCAGTTTTTAAAATAAAAAAAACATGGCTAGACTTTGTTCTCACAAATTATCTGCATGCATAACGTGAAAGTTTTTTCATTGCTCAAATTTAGAGGCGGTCTTAGAGAGTTTGGTTTTTTTACCTTTTGATTTTGCACCACTGCTTAAAGCTTGCACTGCTGCAAGGCGCAAAACTTTTTAGATTAGTTGATAGATGTTTGCTGCATTAACCTGACAATGAAAAATTTGGCTGCGCTGAATGTGTGCTTTTGTTGTTGTCCTGGGCCATGCCTTATTAACATAGAAGTCTGCAGGTATTCCCATGGGATCTTTTTCATTCAGACCCCTTTGAGATGTACTGTGCAGCTATTAAAGTAGGCTGTCAAGTAAACAGGGCTTTGGAATTGCAGTGACCAACATACATTTGTTTTGTCTTCCTTTACTACAAGATAAGTTAGATGAAGATATTCATTCATGGTTTAGTTTGAGTTTTGACTTCCACGTTTGAAGTCTAAAACTGTATGTGGAGTGTTAGGGAAGTCGGTACCCAGCAGGTGATTTCCAGCACAATTTGTAGGATTTTTTTTCATGTCATGCCAAATCAATAAACTTCGTTTGGGCAGAGGGAGGCGGGCTTGTAAAAATGAATCAAAATAAATATTTCCCTACATTTGCTTTTGTTTTTTACATTTTTTTAAAATTAAAAAGTTGAATCAATTCTGTTTTTGTTTTTGTTTTTTTGAAAAGTGCTATTTGCACAACATTTTAACAAGGCATAACTCTTCCCAACCATGACACATTTTGTAGAAAGCAAATTACTTTGAAACACAAATAACTGTTGTTTACATTTATTTCAGGCTGTTCCACCAGCAGACCCAGACACTGATGTCATTGCATTAGGTCACAGACCAAAATGCCCAGTACCTAATATCCCCTCAACACTGGATAAGCAGACCAACTGGTCAAAAGCGCTACCTCTACCGACCCCAGATGAGAAAATGAGAATAGAGTCACAAGTGATATCATCGTGCATTATTCCCATTAATGTCACTGGTAAATTTGCTGATTTTCTTGGTAATTATTACAAACATATACATTGTATTTAAAGTATTAAGGTAAATGTTACTTCTTATTTTCAGGTGGGGTTATAAATAAGAAAATGTAGAATTTAATATGTGCTATAAATGACATTTTAAATTCTGATTATGCAGAATATTTATGTAGAATGGAAAATTCATATCTACTGAATATTCTAAATATGATCAGCCATATTCAGAATAAGAGTATGCCGAATTTGCTTGGTGGTGTACAGAGGATAATAAAAGTCCCTTTTGCAATATGCAGCATACTGGTGGGCTTCATGAAGTTAACTGCCCCGATGTTCAGTGTTGTAAGAACAAAAACAAAAAAGCAAATCATGGCTTGACAACTGAAAAGCAGCACTGTCCAAAATGGGTTGTGTTTGCCAGGAAACAGAAGAAAAAAACAAAACAAAACGGCAAGTGACTTTGTTTCATGAATGCAAATGAACCACCTTAGAATCTTAATAACGGTGTGAGATTTTATTCACCCTGGGCTGTGATGAATCAAGAGAAAATGGGGTTTTGTTCTGTAAATGGTTGCTTAGTCAGGGTGAGTTCCAACAAAATGACTCATTGCAAGTAAAATAATTGAGATGATGCCGAGTGGTCAAGTCTGTCATCACATGATTGTCATGAAGATTAGCTAAAAAAAGGAAGGAAACGTTGAAAACATGATGGTATGGCAACAGAGTGAGTAACCATCCAGGAAAGCTACAGACCAGGGGCTTGTACTACATTTCTCTAGTGATAGCACAGGGCTAGGAAGAGAGGTTTTACCCTTTCTTTTTACATTATTGCAGTAGTTTGGTCTTGTGTTCTGTTAATTGGGCTTTTTGGGGGGGAGGAGGGTTCTACACTAAACATGCACATATCCTTTTTGAGTTACTGTTGTGTGACATCATTTAAATATCTTGACACTGTGTCATGGGCCACTGGGAAAGGTGTTTATACCAGGGTGGAATAAAGAAAAACTTATCATACTTTTGTTTTGGAGACTGTAATTAAACAACGCCTTAAAAGTGATTAAAGCGTTAATTCAGCCGTATTCCCAGTTGAATCTCCAAAGTGTAACAAGTATGATGTAATGCATTTGGAATGAAAATTAATTTTAAGGTATCTGCAAGCATGCCAGTGATGTGGCAAGTTGTGCCCCACAGATTCATTAAGTGTGTTGTTTGATTGCAGGGGTTGGTTTTGACAGAGAAGCCAGTGTCCGTTGTTCTCTTGTTCATTCTCAATCAGTGCTACAGAGGAGACGGAAGTTAAGGAGAAGAAAAACCATCTCAGGCATTCCCAGACGAGTGCAGCAAGAAATAGGTATGTCTAACCATAACTGCCCTTAGCTACATTGTCAAAATTTGGCCTGTGTAAACATTTCTCCCAGTCATGTCATTTTGCCCCAGCAATGCAAGTACATACATTAGATCTTCTTACACTAAGCCTTGGAAGCCATTCAGCCTTAACACGTTATTCTAACTGTGAAATAATTTTTCAATCTAAACATGTATTAATATGATTTAGTTTATTTATTTGATAACACATTTGATTAATTCACGTTTAGACCGTATTAACAGTAAAGGTAATTGTTTTGTCAGACAGCAAAATACCAAGAGAGCATTGTATACATTAATCTGTACAGCAAAACCATAAATTAAGAATCAGTTCTTTGAATTCCCCTGGGTTAGAACAAGCACCCCTTGAGCCAATATCTGGTCAGCTGACCCTTGAGCTTCTCTATTTTATAAGATCTACTCTTACACTGGTAATAAGAAAAAGATCTGCCTCTCACAGACTTCTCTTACTTCCTGCCCTTCATTTTCCCAGATTCTGACGAATCTCCGGTAGCAAGAGACAGAAACATTATTGTGCACACAAATCCAGACTTCTCCCTGTGCCACGAAGAGCTGAATGGCCGATCTTGCACAAGAGACTCAGGCTGCCAGACGGAGGATATTCTGATCGCTGCACCCTCCCGAAGACGGATCCGAGCCCAGAGAGGTCAAGTTATCCCAGCCTCCCTCTCGCACTCCACTGGAAACATCACAGCGCTGCCAGACAAGTCTGATCCCATGTTTATTCCCTCGGTAGGCAGTCGTCTCCGCTCGCGCAGCCTTCCCCGTGAAGGGGGTAGAGTCGTGGATGAAGACCATGACAGTGATGAAGAGCTGTCACCTTATGAAGCTGAGGAGTTCCTGCCAGGACCCGAAAGGGCCATGAAGGATGAAGAAGAAAGCACGGACGACCAAACTATGCCGGAGCACCAGCTGGTCGGTCTAAAGTGCAAACAACACGTCAGCAGCCCAGACCACAACTGGAGTGAAAGAGGGAGGTCTAGGCTTCCCAGGAAAGCAGATATGGGAAGCTGTGAGATTTCTTCCAGCTCAGATACTTTCAGCAGCCCCATTCACTCAATTTCCACAACAGGAGTGCTGGGAAACCAGATAGACCACAAAGAGGATCACCAGTCCTCCAGCGGCAACTGGAGTGGAAGTAGCTCCACTTGCCCTTCGCAGACTTCAGAGACCATTCCCCCTGCTGCTTCCCCTCCCCTGACGGGATCTTCACACTGTGATTCGGAGTTGTCACTGAACATAGCTCCCCACGCCAACGATGACCGCACTGGCTTCATAATAGACCCTTACCAGACAGACAAAATCAGAGGCCACAGGGAGAGTTCCTTTACCTCAACAGTAACGGACCAGCTGGATGACCCCATCATGAGCAATGCGAGTGACAATGAGTGGAACTACCTGCACCATCAGCATGACAAGTCCTGCCGTCAGGATTTTAGCCCTCCGCGTTCCAGGGATGATGATGGAGGCTTAGAATGTCCGAGTTTCACAAGCATGGCCACCTACGAAAGCTTTACAGATAAGCCAGTGTCTGAGAAAGCAGACACAAGCTCCCACTACTCTGTTGACACAGAAGGCTACTATACCTCCATGCACTTTGACTGTGGTTTTAAAGCTAACAAAAGCTACATTTATAACTATGCAGCCATGGGCCCTGAATGCGGCCAGAGCATAAATGTTGCACCTGGTATGGGCGGATATTGTCAGCAAGATTACCCGGGCCAAAGGTCACCAGGAAGGCAGAGTCTTTCCTTTAAAAAACCAAAGGCAAAGCCAGCCCCACCAAAACGCAGCTCGTCATTGAAGAAAACGAGCAGTGGTGCAAGCGTTCCTGAGATGAAAGAACCAAAGATAAACAGCGGGCAGCACCTGCCTTTGTCTTCCAGGGAAATGAAGCTGCAGCTTGACTTGGCCAGCTCCCCAGGTCACTTGGAGAACCCCACTTTAGGCGATGAACCAGTGGAGCCCTGGGAAATAGCAAATGAAAAGGAGTTGACAGATTCCACTACATTTGGCTCAATGGATAACCATTCCTTTAAAAATGAAGGTGCTGTACAGTCTGACTATGCAGATCTCTGGCTCCTGAATGACTTGAAATCCAATGCTCCCTACCGATCGTTGTCCAACTCCAGCACTGCTACTGGTACAACAGTCATTGAGTGCATCAAGTCACCAGAGAGCTCAGAATCACAGACATCCCATTCGGGATCGAGGGCCACAACGCCATCTCTTCCGTCAGTAGAAAATGAGTTTAAACCTGTCTCTCCCGAAAAGCTGACTGGCTTGGCATCGCCATCTAGTGGGTACTCTAGTCAATCTGAAACACCAACCTCTTCCTTTCCTTCAGCTTTCTTTCCAGGGCCCTTGTCTCCAACTAGCAGCAAGAGGAAGCCCAAAGTCCCAGAGAGGAAGTCTTCGCTGTCTTCCCAGCAGCAGCAGCAGCCTTCCTCCAGAGACAGAAGTGCTTCATATAGTAAAGACCTTGAGCTACCGATTATACCTCCGACCCATCTCGACCTAAGTGCTCTTTACAATGTTAACAACAAGCCTTTAGCTCACAGAAACCAGATGCACATACTCCATCAAAACAAGCAGAAAGCTGCAGCAGCAACAGCGTCTTCTGAAGCATCAAGCTCCAGCCCTTCAACTCCTCTCGCCATCACCCCCACTGTGCTCCGATCAGTCCAGCTGCGGTCTGTCCACAAGGCCAATGAAGGCAACCAAGACAAGCTCAGAGCTGAGACTAACACAAAACTGAAATGCCCTCCTGTGACAATCGTCACTCCGCCCAGCATAATCAGGTCGCCTGAATCAAAGAAACCATCTGGGTCCCTTCAACCCTTTGATTCCCGTTCTCAGGAGTCCTCTCTAACGCTGTTAACCCCAGGAGATGGACCTTCATGGAGGGATGTAGCATTTCAGGACAACACTAAATATAAGCAAGATAAAGCAGTGTCTGAACCCTTAGGGGCAGCAACAAGTGAACCCCTTACAGACTCGTCACGCACGGAAGACAATCTGTTACTGAAGTCGCTGTTAGAGACTGAGGTAGCTCATCCAGGGAATGATCTTCTGAAGGGCCCAGATGACTGCACAGGGCTGTCTGGAAATGCAGCACACCCCGAAGAAGAACAAGAGATGATAGCTTCAAAGATCCTGTTTCCTAGCAACAGCCAGGCAACAGTCCTCAAACAGCCATCAATACATGAGCTGGCTACTGAAATGCCATTAGTGTGTCTGACGAAAACGTGTTCGCTTCCTGCTCCCAACAATATAGCGAAGAAGCTTAACTTTGATTCTTGCGACAGTTTTGACAAAGTGCCTGTAATTGTAACTTATCAATCAGAAACATCTCAAGCTTACACAATCAGTGATATAAGTAATAGAGAACAGGAATATGAAGAGACATCAGGTGTTCCTACCAGAAGTGCCTCAGAGGACAGCAGGGAAGAGGGGACAACGCCCAACACTGATGATTCATTCAGCAAAGGTGGGTAAATCTGAACATTTCTCAACACACACCGGAACTGAGAGTAACGTTTTTTAAAAAGTAAGGTCATGCTATTTTATCAGAATTCAGAAGCAGTACAGTAAACACCATCTACCTTGAAACATTATGCAGTCATATTAAGTCAGTTTGAACATTTGTAGTGTAAAATATTTTCTTAATATCTGCATTATATTTCAGTATGTTTGTATAATCATATATAGTTAAACTGTCTCAATTTGTGCATCCATTCTTTCTTTCTAGCTATTAATTGACATATATGAATCTTAATTAAAATGCATGTATAATACATATTGATTATCAAGCTAAATTTTTCAGTTGGGTATTACCATTTTTTTTGTTTTACAAATTAGAAAGTGTTGCTCAAAATACTCCCTTCCGTGAGTATCAGGTTAATAATGCTCTTTTCAGCTGTGTCCAATAATAACCCATTTCTGTTTCCTAGAATCTTCTCCGAGTGACAACTCTCTTTCTCCACTGAGTGAAGATACAAAGTCTGAGGATGACAGTGTTTTTGTATCTCCTAACAGACTACGAACCACAGAAGATCTTTTTGCCATGATTCACAGGTCAGTTTAAATGCAGTACAATACATTTACCAGCAGAGAGGGCATAAAGCATGTGACTTATTGGGTCTTCTGCTCTACTAAAATACCAAATGTATTCTTAGAAATGAATGATTTAAATAAATAAATTGGTCTGTTTTGTGGCATCTGCACCCCCGGTATTAGCATGGTTAGTGTCATAGCCAATTGTGTATAAAAGAGCACAATTTAAGTCAGTCAACTGCAAATATATACAGTACATTAACTAAACCTTTTACGCAGTTCAAATTTGATTTAATTGCAATCATTTTAGTTGTATCATTATTTTAGAAACTTTTGGATGTTTACATAAAAAAAATACTATTTATAGTTACATGGAATATACAGTTAAATAAAGCTCCCTGTAAAAATATAGTAAGCTTTGGATATGCACAGTGAATTATCCAGTTGTAGTAAACATGTCAAGTATATTGTGCTTCAATTGTGCACTTGCCATATTTACTACAGCTGAATAAACCACTGGACATGTGTAAATCAATTACATTTCAAAGCTATTCACAATTGTTTGTCTAGTTGTAGCCTTGCAGAGAACCAACTTAAAACAATGCATTTTAATATGTTAATTATGGTGAATATATTTTATTGTTTTTCTTTATAGATCCAAAAGAAAAGTGCTGGGAAGGAAGGACTCTGGAGAGATGGGCAGAAACCGACAGAGTGCTTCATCGGCCAGTTCACCGGGAACACCAGTTACCCCCATTACCCCAGGCACCCCCACCACCTCCCAGAGAGCACCAGGACCCATTTACAGGAGTGCCAAAAAAAGCAGCACCTCCAACGAGGAGTTCAAACTGCTGCTGCTGAAGAAGGGCAGCCGCACAGACTCAAGCTACAGGATGTCGGCCACAGAGATCCTGAAAAGCCCCATCGCACCCAAGTCCCCCGGCGACCTGAGCATGGATGTGCCCAAACACCCAGAGGAGTTTTCTGCTCTCCAGCAGCCCCAGCCAACAGCTGATCAGCCACCCCCTCCATCACCGAAAATGAACGCAGAAGGATTCTCCCCCAAAACCTTTCCCATGTCTGCTTCCTCCAGGCAGGGCCGTTCCCGAGTGCCCCCAGCAGCTAACAGCAGTCGCTACAGCATGCGTAGCCGGCTGTACACCACGCCAATGCAGGCCATCTCTGAGGGAGAGACAGAGAATTCAGATGGTAGTCCTCATGATGACAGGTCCTCTCAGAGTTCCTCATAGATAGATAGATAGATAGATAGATAGATAGATAGATATTACCATATCTACATTTTTTTTTAACTGCCTGTGACAGAGAAAGAGGTAATTGTCCTTAGAATTGTGACTACCTATTGTGCATATTTTAAAGACGTGTACAAAAAAAAAAACGTGTTACTAATTTGTTACTAAACTGTATGACATCCAAAAGTTTTTTTTTTTTTAATGAAGTAACTGATTGCTGACTTTAAAAAAAAAAAAAAAAAAAATGCAGGTGGAAAATCTGACCTGTCTTATAATATTAGTTGTAACAACTGGCAATACTGTTTTTTTTTTTAAAAAGAAGTTGGTCCTGTTAAAGTTAGGAAAGTAAAAAAGAATTTTCTAACGTCTAAAAGAATATCATTGCAGTCCTAATATTAAAATCAGGAGACATATATACATGTTTTTACAGGGAGCCATACTTAATCTAAAGAACAGAACCTGGTAGCCTTTGTGGAAAATCTGACAAATATGTACCAGAATGAAAAAAAAAACTGCAACTTTTTTTGTACTGTAATTATTGGTCCTTAACACTGCATGCATTCACAACCCTTCATCCTTTCACATTAATACACATGATTCAGTATATTTGAAGATATTAGGTTTTCAAACCTATGGGTTCTTTGCACTTGATACCTATACATTCGTTATGGGTACTCCTGTCATTATCTTATTTGAAGATAATTTCCCTTGTATATAAAAAAACAAAAAAAGTTGAACCTGCAATTTAGATGAATCGTCATAGTCTGAGACTGACACTTACCCAATTAGGTTTTGAGGGTTAGTTGGTTCTGTTCTGTCATGAATTGTTGTACACACAACAGGAGCAGGTTACAGAACCTTCTGTAGATAATGAAAGTAGTGTTTTTCTTTCTTTTTGTGAAAAGGTTTGGTTGTCCTCCTTTTTTTATCTTACAAATGTCAATAACAAATCAAAGTACACCATTGATGTTCCTTGGTGTTTCAACAGTTAAAGGGATATTGTCAATATATTCCTAAAAATTCATTTCTTACCTCTTTAATATCGTATTATGTGGGTTATGTATAATTCTCTATTTCCGCTTCGATTGTTATTTGACATGCTTACTAAGTAAAGATTCTGAAACGATCGCTTCCAAAAAGATTCCTCAAGGCTGATTGTCAAGAAGTGGGTTGGGTAAGGATATCAGCGTTGCACAGATTTGAGTACTCATTGATTCTCTTAAGTACTTCATGTATGTGCTTTCCCACCTCACTTTCTCCAAACAAAATTTGCTGAAATAGTTTGTATGCATGACAAATAATGATCTGAGTGAAAACAGCAACCGAGAGCCACACAGAATACACATACTAGGATATTAAGACATTAAATATTAGAAAATGTACATTATATAAAGTGTCCCTTTTTAAGAGGTTCAAAAAGTACCTAAATATTTTCTTAACAAAATTGAATTCACCTTTTAAGCGTGAAATTTACTGCTGCCAACTGTTACTTGACTTAATGTAACTGACAGCATGTGTGTGGTTGGGAACTATTATCAAATATTAGAATGTATTCTATGAATACCTTTGCAATTGTTCACACTGTTAATTTAGGTTTGGTGTTATTTGCTTTCTGGTAAATATAATGTTAAGCTAGGAAAATTGATAAATATATAAGCAGTCAGAGAACTGCAGAAATAACACTGTGCAAGCTAAAGGAGGAGAAAGCTGTGAAGCCAGTATATGCCACATTCATTAAAACCATGGCTCTTTAGAAGCAAACTCTGACAAACAAATGTTCTGTCTGTTCATAATTTTCAAATCTGTTCATCCACAGCATGCAATAAAACCAATTGAGTTCTTAAAGCAAAATTTAAATTCCATTATTCAAAGAATTAATACAAAATTATATTTACAGCAGTAAAATAAATAATTGTAAAAAAAAAAAAAAAAAAAAAAAAAAAAAAGTGTTTGATAGTGTTTTTTTTTTAAATTGTAAACTAGAGTGGGATTATCTGTTTAGTGACTACACTGGACAATCTTTTTTAGGGGTGGTTTTGTAACATGAGGGCAGAGGAAAGTGGGGCGCAACATTGGGGGAAAGAATTGTGCTACGTTATGTGAGTGACAGAGTTAAGTCTATACAAAGGGAATCTAAGAAGTACTGGTACACAAAGGCTAGTTCAAGAGCTGGAGAATAAAGAGAAGGAAAGAGATATTAATGTGGTTGAAAGGGACTTTTGTGCTTGTGTTTATTGGTGTGAGTATGAAGTATTGGAAATGGAAAGTGAAAAATAAAAACAAAAGATAATCCCAACGTGTGGATTGGTGTGAACTCCTCCCCCTCATATCAGTGAGTAATAGATACCTGTATAGTAAAGCATCTGCCGTTCTAACCAAGCTCCCTCAGAGATGGGCCTTGAAGGCCCCTCGCTCTTTTGCGACTATAAAAAGCTGTCATTTTGAAGGAGGGATTTTAAGTCTCTGCCAGGGGAAGGATTCAGTATGCAGTACTGAAACATTTAGTGAAAGGGAGACAGTATAATTGAACTTTTAAAATGCATAAGAGCGTCTGTGGTTGTTATTTTAAAAATAAAAAAATAAACAATTTAATGTAACCCTATATTGCTAAATGTTGCTTTTAGGAAACAGTCAAGTCTTTTTTTTAATTGTTAGTTGAAAACAGCTTTTGTCAATATAGGGTTTAACAAAGGCCTCGATTTAGATATATTTAGATTTCTACTTTATTAAAACAAATTCCAGGTTTTAAGAGTTTACATAGTCTCACACATCATATGAACAGGTATATTAAATCCTAGTAAGACTGAAAATATTTTTAATGATCAGATATTTTATCAAGAGACTTATTTTGTTAAGAGAGTATTTATGAAAAATCTAATAATAAAAGCTTTATTTAAAAAAACAAAACCCAGCTCCAGCTAAAACAATATCGGAGGACATATCAATCAAACAAATAAGTAAACAGAATTGACTGATTATCGTTCAGAAATAAACTGGCTAATAAGTATTTAATCCAGTCATTTGAACTCTAGTTATGTGCCCATTACTTGATTTTTCTGAAATGTACAGGGTTGCTTTATTGTGTTATTCAGTCGTTACTGTTGATAAACTTGTGTTGCTTACAATTTAGATTTCAATGTCCCACAGCCAATATAAAAATCAACTCATATGCAATATGTTCTAGTTTAGCACAGGGCACTGCTGGTAATGCAACATGTTCTAGTTTAGCACAGGGCACTGCTGGTAATGCAATATGTTCTAGTTTAGCACAGGGCACTGCTGGTAATGCAATATGTTCTAGTTTAGCACAGGGCACTGCTGGTAATGCAATATGTTCTAGTTTAGCACAGAGCACTGCTGGTAATGCAATATGTTCTAGTTTAGCACAGGGCACTGCTAGTAGTATTTTTATGGTCAAATGTATTTGCTTTTAAATATTGTAAATTCAACAATTCACTAGTAACTTAGGAGTGGATTATATCAAAATGACCAGACTGCTATAGCCATGGTATTGTCTATCTATGACATTTGCTATTTAACAGCACTATAGTGCTGACACATCCGGAGCAGCGCTATACTTTTTCAATTAATGAAAGCCTTGGAACGAGAAAATATACATTTAAAAGGGGCAGAAAAATCAGTCATGCTGCCTTACACATATCATGTAAGTACAAGACAGTTAAAGAAACATTTCAATATATTTTAAGCTATCTTAGGTCTGTTGTAACTTCCATCATTTTAGCAGGGTACGCAATGGGAAACAAGTTTGTGAACTATCATTCCAGCACTATATATATATATATATAATATATATATATATATATATATATATATATATATATATATGCACTGATGTAGATGAGTTTTTGAAGTTTTTTTCTTGCTGTACCTAAAGTTATTTATATAGGATTTCCTTTCAGACTGATAGACTTTCCATTCAATGACATAGTTCATATTTGAGTATGCAAGGTGGAAGAGTACATTACATGCTTTTGCCAAATGATGTCAAAAGAGTGCAGATGTAAGAATTAAAGGTTTGATTGCTTGTGTAAAAATAAAAGAAATAGTAAAGTAAGCGAAGGTTACAGTGTAACTGTTTTGGTACTAGAACCAGTTCATTCTGGCTGAAAAGTTACTGGTTTATGGATTTGCATCAATTTTGTATTTTTGTAATATTTGTAAATATGAACTTTTTAAATTGTTGCAAAGATGCTTCTTTTGTAAAATGTTTTCAAAGTTTACATTAATGCCAAGCCTTTGTATATTTTTGAGCTGTGCAACACTTTGTCTTGTATTTATTTTTTAGTAAACATTTGTGAAATTCCATTTCAAATTCTTCTCTAAACCATTTGCCAGGTAACTGGCTGCTTAGTAATTGTGCATAGAAAAGCCAATAAATGTGATTGCATTGAAAAATATAAACTAAGTTATGCGTTCTTCTTTTGGAGAAATTGTACTAAACAGACACACATCCCCTTTTTACCAGTTTATTTTTACACCCATTTGGTTTCTCCCCAATAATGTGTACTGATCCCTACTGGAGCAGTTTATCAATAACTGTTTGTTTCAAAATTAGCATTTATTTATTTATTTATTTTGTGTGTGCGTGTGTGTGTGTGTGTGTGTGTGTGTGTGTGTGTGTAAATGTAAGATAATCAAGTGAATTTGATTGATTTTGACAGTCATTAATCTCCCTTTGTGAGTAGCCGTACTGGTACAATATATTAATTTGAGTTGTAGCTTCTGAGGAATGTTCAGTTAACATGTCTTTTTGCCGTAATCAGTACCCAGAACACCGCTAATCACAAAACCAACCTGATCTCGATCTCACAGCAAAAACGTTATCGTGGTAACGTTTTCACTAGAATCTGAAACGTTACCCACAAAACGTATTTTAGCGTTTTTTGCTGCATCAACCACAATGCTTTGCGAGTAAAACCGTGATGTTTTCTAAACGTATATTCCCGTTGCATTTATACCTTGATGTTTTCTAAGCGTATATTCTAATTGTTGCATTTTTATCTATTATTTATTTGATTTAGAACGACCAATTTGTTTGCTTTTAAACCATTTATATTTTTACCAAAAAATGAATATTCTATGGCTTGCTCTGCGGCGGGACGTTGAAAAGAATTGCGGTAGGGTTAATTAGGGTTAACTTAGGGTTAATTGTGTTTAAGCTCCTGACTGTCTCTGTTGAACCAAATACTGTTTTGTTGTTGCACGTATTTTTATTCACTTAGTTTATGTGTTTTAAGTTACTGACTGTCTCTGTTGAACCGAATATGTTTTTACCCGTATTTTTATTTCCATCAGTAGACGCGCTCTTGATGCAAGTACAGCGCTGACACGTGTTAAGCGAGGTTTCGTGTAAATGTATAAAGGAAAAAGGCAGTGCATGTTTTATCACTTGTATAAAAAGCCCATGTACAGAATTAAAATGAATGGACATAGAATTGTCATTTTTGGTAATAATTTAAATAGTTTAAAAGCAAACAAATTGGTCGTTCTAAATCAAATAAATAATAGATACAAATGCAACAATTAGAATATACGCTTAGAAAACATCAAGGTATAAATGCAACGGGAATATACGTTTAGAAAACATCACGGTTTTACCCGCAAAGCATTGTGGTTGATGCAGCAAAAAACGCTGAAATACGTTATGATGGTATAAGTTTCAGATTCTAGTGAAAACGTTACCACGATAACGTTTTTGCTGTGAGAGGTTGACAAAAAAACACATATATGACCTTAACAAGTGATAAAAACAAGCTGTGGGTTGGTTAAAGCAACATAGTGGGAAACAACTGACTGGGCATTTCAAAAGTCAATGATCAAATCAACCTTCATATCATCTTTAATACAGTATGAGCTAGGTATCACTGGTAAATCAATAACATGTCTTAAATAATTTTCCTTACATTACTTATACAGCAATTGTTCATAGAGCAGACCATGTTAACAGTTATTATGCTTACATTTTCCAAACCTTGCTTCATGCACGATATCATTTTATGGCAGATAGTTGAGTTAATTAAATGTTCACACTTCCTTAAAAAAAAATTTATAGGGTAGCACTGCACTACATAAACATTTATGAAGAAAAGGGTGAACTATACGACCTGCTATTGGAACAAATATGTACTCATCCATTGGAAGTTCAGTTTACTGTGTTAAAAAAAAAAATGCGTACACACAATACAACAAACGGTATGACTGTCAAACGCCATAGGGTTATCAGGCTTATCTTCAAATGAACCCCATCTTTTCACACTGGTGGTTCCAAACAGATTCTATACGGAATAAGTGGAAACAAAATATTCAGGACGTTATTATTAAAGTTTTACTTTAATTTATTAAAGTTTTTCGAGATTTACGATTATGCTGTAAATACAGTATAATCGTAAATCTCGAAAAACTACTCACTTCTAAATCTTTTGTAGTCATTTTTGTATTACTTTAGTATAAATACATGTTAATTTGGATTCATATGTTGTTTTTTTTCTGGCTTTATGTGAACGAAAAGACACACATTTGCCCGTTTTCCCATTGGAAATAGTGATATTTTGAAATATCACTGTCCTGGTCACAAAAGCAAAGTTTGTGGGGAATAATAGCCATTTTCTATACTTTTGAGGCATAAGCAATTAGGAAATAACACTTACTACCCAGGAACAAAACAATAAAAAATAAATTAGTTACACAGTGATATCAACACTTTCTACTAAAATCACATACAGATGGAACACAATTTACTGACATCTCAAGTCACGGACATGAGCAGAAATCACGGACATGAGCAAAAATCACGGAAATCACGGACATGAGCACACGGACATGAACAAAAATCACGGAATCCGTGAGACTCGCGACCACCGAGACTAAATCCCAGCCCTAAACGTAGTTAAACAGGGCGGTTTGTTTTTCATGTAAAGTGAAATTGATTTTCCAAGTAACGTGCCTTTAATATATATATATATATATATATATATATATATATATATATATATATATATATATATATATGTGAGTTCGTATATATGACTTAGGTAATACGACGTTGTGAATCCATTATGCTGAGAGCTGAATTGGATTTACAGTTTTAGATCCATGATAAGATGTTCATTGACCAGTTTTCAACTGTACTGGTTAGCTGGTAGCAGCTTGTGTGAATGACACATGCCAGAAGACTATCCTTAATAGAGGGTCTGGTATCTTACAGGATTGGATATGACTATGTACAAGATAAAGTACAATTTTCTTGCCTAGAACATACTTAATTAAAAGGGCATACTTAATTAATTCATTGGAATTAATTGGACATAAATTAATTTAACATGAAAAGTCATATGATCTTTTGATCACGTTTACTACACTGATTTGAACCTTTAACCTAGTTACCTGGTGCAGTAAGTCTAACATAAAGGAGCTGAATCAGCGTCTTTGCGTCTGCATTGACAACATGCGCCGGGTTTCCAGGTGGATCATGTTTTTTACACACCTGATTGTCAGAGCTATTGGAGGTCACTGAATTGTGAACCGCTGGCCTGAATTGTACTCAACATCACATTACCATTTACTATAAGAGGTTTTTCCACGCACTGTTAATGTGCAGTAGACCTATGCTATTGAAACCTGGAGTGTCAAAATTGTGAAGGCAAGGGAGCTCCTGAGTGGCGCATTCAGGAAAGGCGCTCTGCGTGGAGTGCAAGATGCATTTGAGTAGCCACAGTGTGTAAGTAACAAGCTCATGTGTGTCTTATTAGACTTATAGTAATTCCATGAATGGATCAAACTGCTGTGCAATTGGAGTCTTATTTATATCCCTGCATCTTATTATGTAGATTACTGTTTTTTGCAATGGTTTTGAATGGTGCATGACTGGAGTCTGAAGCCCGGACTGTTTATCCACAGAGCAGGAGTAGAACATTAATGCCTGTTTTTCACTGTACAGCTGAGCTGCGCTGGGCTTAGGAGGTTGAGTTGACAATGATGGATCCAGAGGTTACAGTTGTGTTTTTCTTTGTTTTTGTTCTTCGTATATATTGCTGAAAACATCTAAAATGTAGTTATTTCTCCTCCAACTCGTTGCACGCCATGTTGTTTGTCTTCCTCGAGTGTAATGGTGAAAATCATTTACCCTACCCCTGGTCCTCCTTGGCTCAGAGTCAGATTCAGATATGTTGTGAGGCCAGAGTTTCACGGTCTGGCTCTCAATCAGCTTCACAAATAGCCAGTAGAAAACCACCCATACCATGAGGAAGTGCCAGTGGAAAAGGGATAGAAGTGTCAATGTAAGCATCTCCATCTTGACACAAAATGGACCATATTATCAATGTCTTTAATTAAGCATAACTTTTTTTCTTGAAGGAGAAAATTCACAGTTCTTATGTTCTGTGTAACTAGCGGGTGCTCTCCTTATTTCTAAATAAAGAAATAAAGGTAATTAAAGACTGGAGTGAACGCTTTGAAAGTATGCCCTAAAGGCTTTTTCTTTACTCCAGCTTCTTTTACACCATTTTCTTTGCAAAGGCGAAAGATACCCATTAAAAGTTACAGAACAACTCAGAACTGCAATTTAAGGGCTCTAGAGTATCTCAAAGTTGTTTCCCACAGATTATGGAACATTATCAGATGCTTTTATCCTTTCAGACGAAATTGTGTAAATTACACTCTGGAGAAAAAGCTATAAAATTGGCTCCATTCTCTCTCTCTCTCTCTCTCTCTCTCTCTCTCTCTCTCTCTCTCTCTCTCTCTCTCTCTCTCTCTCTCTCTCTGTCCTGTGTGCCAGCAGATAATCAGACTGAAGCTCCATGCATACTGTTGAGCACACAAGTATTGCAGAACAGATACAGCTTTAGTACTAGAAGAAAAAGCAACTCCTCATCGCTAACAACCAGCATGGTATGTAAAGCGTATATGTTGCTTTGTTTATTTTGCAGTTGGTTTTCTATTGTTAAACATTTGTTCCACAGTGTCTCTGGGTGAAAAACTAGATTTGAAGAGGCTGGGCAATCTGCTGGCCCATGTATTCATGTCTTTAAATGTGCAGTCTTGTGTAAGCAATAGGCTTTAACAAACTATTGTTGTTTTCCTTAAATATGAATAGTCTGCAACACTCAGGAATTCCTGAGACTGGCAAACTTGTCCTGTTTCGTTTTACTCTTTTCAACTCATTGAATCTGTGAATTGTTGCAAGCTCCACTCTTTTTAATTGGACATAAATGACAACAATTTTACATTAAACTCTTTGAAAAAGCAAAAGTTTTAATGTTTGAATGCACTGTATATAAGGATACACACTACTATTTTCACACTACTGTACATTTTCATATAGTGTCGAAAGGTATGTCATTTTTGATGGTTTATGTAGTTGTCATGTTTTCATGTTTACTTTTAAAATTTACTGTGACTATGAATGTCTACTAGATTGGTAAATTACCTATTGATTGATCGTTAAGTTTCTGCTACACTAATACAAATAAATAAATAAATACATTTTAAAAACTTCATACCGTTAAAATTAACCAGATAATGTTACCCGAAAGTTAAATTAAAAAAAATAATTTAAAAGTTAATGAATAAAATGTACAGTATTGTTCATTATGTTTGACTATTAAACGGTTACACCAATATTCACATATAACGCCATAAAAGCCATTACACTGTTGTTCAAACAGTCTTTATTTAAAGAAGACGAAAGTACTCAAAGGGAAATGAATGAAGGTACTGAGGCAACACTCACGCTGAGCAGGACCAGACTGCCCAACTTCAGCAGTGATGAAACCGAGATCCTCCTTACAGAAGTGGAGACGATGTTCCACAGGCGGACCGGAAACAGGGATCCCCTTGCACTCAGGAGAAGCAAGTGGCAAGAAATCGCTGATAAAATCAGTGCCCTGTCAGGAATGGCAAGAGAGCCCAAGCACTTAAAGAAGAAGCTGAATGACCTTCGTCGCAAGGTGAGAACGAGGCTAGCGAAGATCCAGGCAGACAAGAGGACTGGAGGGGCTCCATCGCCCTCCTCGCGCCTCTCCCGACTGGACGAGAGGGTCCTCGCTATAATGCCTGATCTCGCCAGAAGTACAGGGACAGGAGTGGACTCCCTTCAGGTACAGCTCAGCTCCCTTGAGGGTGAGTACAATAGTTCTATCTTTTTGTTAATGAATGTTTTTTCGGGGGGGATTTTCTTTTTATATGTTTCTGATAACATTAGGAACATTTCACTTTTATTTACCATTCAAAATGCCATCACTTTGGTTATTAAATCAACTATAATTTTTTTTTTTTTTTTTTTTGTTTGTATTTTTATGTACGTTCATCCAAACAAGCAAGGCCTGGCCACATTTAGCAGTTGCTTATTGTAAATGCTTCTTTAATACAAATTCACTTAACACACATTTCCTGTCTGTGCTGATTACTTTGATTCCAGTGTAACTGTAACTTCAGTAAAAACTGACTGTGTACACTTGGCTTAGACTCCTGATAATAAGAATTACTGATTTTGCTGGTTCCTTGAAATCGTATTAATGTTGACTGTATTTTAATTATGTAGATGACTGTGAAAAAGTCTCCAATAAATACTGAATTTGAAACAATCAGCCGTACACCACTGTATAAACAGTGGCTCACATCTATATTCGATGTGTATATTTTAACAGTGGTTTTGCCAATGTTGGCTAACTAAGTCTTCTAAAAGAACATTGTTTAACTAGGAAGTACTTGTATTTAGTGGACTGTATAAATTAGCCATTACATTTTCAGAAATGTATTTTGCAGAGGGCTGCTCATATTGCTTAGAAAGGTCTTCGTGCTGGGCACACAACATCCTTACAGGAGGTATTCCTCTTTTACTTTGTATACAGAACTGTCATTTCCAAACAAGCATTCAATATCCTCTTTAATAAGTTCTTTCTTTCTAGTTTTATGCCAGTGTATTTTTTGTATTGCTCTTAGAAAATGTGTCTTTGCACTTCATAGGTAAAATAAGAGTGGCACTTGACAGTGAATACACTAACCAACCAGTTCACCTCTCAACCGGGAAGCAGCCTGGTTACAGAATGAGCCCTGTGCTGTCACTGTCCTCTGATTATGAAACAGGTACATATAAAACAGCAGTGGAGAACCTTGAAATGAAAAGTAACATTTATTTCCATTCAGTGGCACTTGCAGAATGATGTTCTGTTCTGCATTTTGTGGCTATACACTGCCTGGCCACTTTATGAGGACCTATCTACTGGAATGGATTTGGCATCACTCTGAATTAGAAGTGCAAACTAGGTTGATCATGTGACTCGCGATCCCTACAAGTAGCTAGGCAGTACAGGTCCTCGACCCACTTTTTAAATAATCATTAACCCCTATAATGTGTCCTGTAATATCACTGTGAATAACAACATGGGGCAAGGGTCTGTAGCAATCCAGGTGTACAGGAGTGGTTTTCTAAACAAAATAATCAGCTGTATTGTTCATTTGTAAATTTTTTCTTTTTTTCCCCAGAGAACCAGTCTACCTCATCATTGGACAGACCTATGGAAGAGGGACACACTACTCCTTACCTGCTGCAAAGTGAGTTTCCTTTCACAGTTGCGTTTCACAGTGTAGCCCATGCAGGGATGGGCAACTCCAGTCTCAATCTTTGTTATATCCGTGTTCCTTATTGTTTAGTTGGACTGAGTAAACGTTCATACAGGTCTTAAAGCAGGTAGTTGTTTCAATGTACCTGTTAAACCGCAGTTGCCCATCCCTAACATGCAGCATGCAAAGAAGTGCACCGTCTGCCTTTAAATGAAACCTTGCCCTCTTTTACAGGGCAAGGTGTGACACCACTAAAGCTTCAATCAGGTCCTGGTGCGAGGAATATGACGTCCCATGAGAAAGGTGACTAGAGTTAGGGTTACTCAGTACTAATGTGATCAACATGTCTGAAATTATGTGTCCTTTGCACAAGTCTCGAAATGAACAGTTATTTCAATAAATAAAATAAAAAGTGATATTCATGAAACTGTTCTTCGCTGCTGTTGCTATAATTTCACTGTATTACCATTAAGGTATTGCAATTATAAAGTAATGCCATATTTATATAAGCTTACAATCAATCATTTTTTCCTCTGTTCTAAAGCAGTCCCAAAAGTACAATCTCCCATATCTGAGGGGGGTGGAAGAGAAGCAGGCCCCCCGCGGGTTAGGCTTGGAACAGGGAGCTTCCATGCTGAGTTTCTTCCTAGCAGGGAACCTGCTGAAAATCCAGCTAGCCATCCTAGGCACTCCACCCAAGCCAGCCCCCAAAGGGATCCTCTGCAGTGCCAAAAGGAAGCTGAGTGGAGCATCTCATCCCACGAATTGTTGTCTTTCCAGCAGGAACTTAAGGGAGCCATGGAGACTGGTTTCCACAATATTGGCAGTCATCTCGCAGACATTCATCGGGACCTGGTCCAGCTGGACTCCACCATGTCACGGATGTCAGACAGGTTAGATGCCAACTTTGCCACCCTTGCAGAGGCTCTACAGGAGCGGAGGCCAACCTCTGCTTCCACAACTCCCGAGTCTGTACAGCTACATTCCTCTCAGTCTTCCTCTTCCTCACGGAGACCAAGGGCACCTGCTGCTTCTGCTGCAGCGACCTTCTGACCCAACAGCAGACATCTCCGGGGGACTCTCGCATAGCGCCACGACACCACTCCACACAGCACTGCCACCAGGACTGGTGATCTACAAGAGAAAGCAGTTGGGTTATAGCAGGCAAAAAAATGATATATAAAATATATATATATATATATATATATATATATATATATATATATATATATATATATATATATATATATAAGATTTATATAAAAATAACAGATTTGTATATTTCCAAAATTTTGCATGAGTCTCTACGGATCAGGGATCTACCACACTAAGCTGATTTTTTTATAAATACTGAAACTGAAGCAAACCCTTCTTTCTGGTATGGTAGTTGTAGTCTGATGGTATTTTACTGTCGTCGTCGTGATTGGAGGATTTGCACTGCAAACTTTTTTCACAGTAATACTGTATATAAAAATAAGTCATATCTGTCAAAATGTGTGTGTCTCTTATGTATTTAAAAACAAAAGGCACATTAAAATAAGAAACTTCATACTGCTAAGATTAACCAGAATTAAACAATTTTGACTTTATAGTAGAGTGCTCATTTTGAGCTGTCTCTATCTATGTACAAAACCATTTATTCAATCCAATCACAGAATGTTTGGCGAATTGCACCGTTCCTTTTCAATGTTGCGTTGCTAAGCAGATGCAGAGCTTGATATAAGGAAAGTAGTTCTCCAAATGCAGCAGTTTCATTTCAATTTCAACGTGTTTTCTGTTCTATAGTTATATAAACAGAAAACTTTGATCAAATTCTATGATTATGACACTCGTGAGGACAGACATAAACAGCTGCAGTGCTCCATGAACACTTATGTTTTGTGCTCTTTATATTTTTGCTGCTTTTTTGATCTGACTTGTATAATGAAATACCAATATTTAAGTAGGCTAATTAAAAAAAATTGAAAAATGGCGTAAATGGCACTAAAATGGCATACCTTGACAAAAGTAGGTAGATCTCAAAGATGGAATTTCTCATGAAATTGCATAAAAAGCAGCATCAATTATTAAACGTTTAGGCATTGTAAACCACATAGATTTATGGAAAGAAAAATAAATACTACAATGGCTAAACACTCCTCTGTGGAGACTTGGGGTCTGTTTTCAGACTGTTTACTGTAGTGTTTAAAACTTTTATTAATGAGAACAAGTAACTCATTCATAGATCTCAGACTGCATTGCTTGTTTGGTTCTAGTTTTGCTAAATCAACAGGTGTTTTTATCCTTTCAAAATAAAAATCTGAGTTAATTAAAAGCTGGAGTAAATGCTTTGAAAATACAATCCCTTCATGTTTCTCTGTGTTCCTAGCACTTAAGAATGTTACTAAACTAATGATTACACTGGCCCGGGTAGCTGATAAGAGCAGCAGTTTTTGTATTGCGCTGTGGGAGTATCCTCAGCACTTTTATAAAGCTTGTTTTAGTAGAGCTGATTAAGGGGATGAATCTTTTATTCGCATATGCATGAATCAAGATTGTGAGGAGGGGGGAGTAATATTGTGCTGTTCTTGGTAGCTCTGAAATGTTCCTTTCAGAGTGGTTTTACAGGAGATGAAAATTTCTTATAAAAATGTAATGTTGCATGCTGTAGATTGAAATTGGTTTTGTTCTAAATCTGTTCCAAGTTGTAGTATAATCTAACTTTATTATAATGAAACTCACAAAGATACCAAGTTGCTGCTCAGCCTCTTTCTGGGAAGAAATAAAACAGTGCACATTGAATTTCAATAGAGGGTGTAATTGGATGCAAACTGGTGGGCAATTGACTTGCATGGTGTTGCTCAGTATTAGAAGAGTGTGTGTGTGTAAGAAGTTGAATTATATTAAATGTTCTAATTACTGTGCAGTTTTCCCATGTTCCAATGTATCATGGTTTCCCATGAGAATTAATGCTTGCCTGTGTTTTCACCATGTTTTACTACTGCCCTATTAATAATACTACACTTTGTTTAACTGTTTGATGTGCTTCTATGTTTTTCCAACACTAACCTCTCCTTTTCCCATACATTTTACTGGAGCCCTGGAGCCAAACCCTAATAATCCAGAGAGTGTTGTATACCCTAATGTGTCTGGAAGTGTGGCATATTTTCAATGTTTTCTTTCATTTGTAATTAAAGAGCCCTTTAATTATAATATAGAAGCAGTTTTGCTTTCTATTTATGAGATATCTCTATATATATATTACTTAGTATATATATATATCATCATATTATAGCTTTATATATACGTGTTATATTTATAATTATATATATAACAGAGGAAGTCCAGAGCCTTTCTCGGAACCACGTTGTAACCAAACAAAATGTCACCAGGTGGTGTTTATATGAACTACAGGTGTTGTTTATGAACACCAACCTAAATATGATGTGAGTATATATTTATGCCTGGTAATGTAATTGGTTTGGTTTATTTTGTCTGGCATAAAATGGGCATACCACCAAAGTAAAAGTATTGTAATGTCTTTCAATGAACTTTGTTTTTAGTGTCTGTTTAGAAATGTAATGTTTTGAAACCCTACTGGAGAGTGTTGGTCATATTGAGCTGGTAAACCACTGCTCCACCTATAAAATATAAAAATGAACAATGGTAAACCTTGTAATAGCTTCCTTTAATCCATAGTGGTGTCCTAGATTCTGGGTTTTCATAATTTTTTTTTAATTTTTATTTATCACTCCACAGAGTTCCTCAAAGAGCAGTTCCCCGAGATCATGCTGAATGAAGATGGATATGATTGGAAAGTGTTTGTGATTGCTATGAACGCCACTATCCGCAGGTTCAGATACGACCTGCAAAACTTCAAAAGAATGACCAGAGGTGACAGCCGCTAGGATGAGAACAGTCAACATCCACTTTCTTAAGATGAACCTTAGTTAAGACAATTAAATTAAAATTGAAGAAACAATTGGCAAAATGTCAACAGTGGGCATATTTCCTATATCACACAGTTGCTATTGTTAAGGCAATTTGCATATAGTTGAAAATGTGTGTGTAGTTTCATATGGAAAATGATCCTGTACTAATCAAGTTCAACTGCCTGGGTTTGATTAGCAGTAATCTTGTACTACCGAATGTAGTGAAGGTAGTCCTAGATTAGAGTTAATTGGAGTCGATGGAAAAACCAGCCGATGAAATTTTACTTTCAACACTATTTTGTATTTAGTTCAAGAAATTAAAATAAATTGAAATTGAAATGTGTACTTTTTCTGGAATTTAATACAATTCCAAGTTTACAGGTAATCATATTTAGAGTTTCCGTGTTAAAAGAATTCATTTGGAAGTAATTAGAATTGAAATTCTAAAATTCAGCACATTTTCTGCACTATATTTAAAAATTGCATTGTGAGACTTTGTTAACGAACTAAACAAATGTGCCTTAAATGGGGGCTCCTGAGTGGCTGCATGGTGGGTCTGCAGTGTGAAAAGAAGCGGTCGGCTGACGGCACACGCTTCGGAGGGAAACATGTGTTGGGGGGGGGGGGGTGTGTAGCGGTGAGCTGAACCTTAAAAATGATTGGCTATTCTAAATTGGCAATAAAAAAAAAAAAAAAAAATTATCGATTACTACATTTTTTGGGAAAAAAGTCATGTTGCTTTATTAATAATAAATTACCGAACAATTACAATATTTGACCACCAGATGGAACCAATGACAGTGTCAAACAGTCTTAGTTTTTTTTTCCTTTCAGCTGTAAATCCCATCTATTGTACAGTAATCCTGCTAGTATCTTCTCTCTGCCTACAGCACTGTGGGGCTGTCTGCCTTACACACGGTTTATCAGTCTTTCTCCTGGGCATCAATTAGAGATTAGTTAATCTGTTATAATGAGTGTCCTGCCCAATCAGAACATCTAAAGTATTCCTTGTGTAATACAAGATTTGTTTGTTCTTGGACACAAATCAGATTATATTGACCCTCTGCATATCCTAGAAGTGGACTAATAGTGTTACATTTGCAGCAAGGTCTTTATCTCTATCTTAAACACATTGAAAAGTTTGCTTGACAGGCAGGTCAGAAGTAAAGCTCTTCTGCAATCAAGATTAAAGCCTGGCTCATCCCTACTGGTATTTTTTTTTCTTTTTCAATTTGTAGATATCTGTTGTAAATGATAAAATGCTGGCCTCTCAAGTGACACTGGGATTTTCTTTTTATTGCTGTTTCTGTCACACTCCTAGGCGCTGGTGTATAGATGAACCTTTCTCATAGGATGTCTTAATAATTTCTTTCATATAATCCTTAAACATATGGTTGAAAGACAGCTCTTCCACTAAGCTTATGAAGACGGCCTTATCCAGGCTCTGACCTCTGAATGAACCCTAAAGGAGGCTTCCTGAAGCGTTGCCGTTTAACTACCTGTTTCTGCACGTCACAGGGGTAGCTGTCATAATCTGTCAATAGGTGCTCAATGCAATCTCAATAATACCTTCATTTTCTCTGTGATATGTTATTGTTGCTACCTGCCACGTTTCAGTGCTGTGTGGCACTGTCCCAGGCATATTCAATGAAACGGTCAAGTTAATTTAAACTAATCAGTACTAATCAGTACTGTACACACTGGCAGAAGCATTCGACCCTCAGAGTAAATATCCCTTACACTGTTAAGATGTTTGCAGTCATTGAGTGGTTCTTATTACAATCTCTTCAGTTCTGTGTTTTGTCGTTTTTGCAGGTGCTGTTTTTCAGTTCTAGTATCCTGCCACAGCTAAAGTCTCTTTATGGTATGTTTATTGCCAGCAAAAGAAAAGGAAACTTAATCACTCGATGGCTCTGGTTCTTACTTCTCTAAAGACACATTGACTGATCTAGCCTATCTAACATGTATCTATGGCTGGCGACTAGAACGTTAAAGCCGCCTGTGAACTCCAATGAAAGCAATTTAACTCAGACTTAGCTTGAAGCTCTTTAAACATGTCAGCCCTCTGTTTACAGCATTAGTGAACAGTAGTCCAGATGACAATTTGCCCAGGACCAAACGCAAGTCTCTTGACTGATCTACATTGGTGATTTTTGTGGGTTTTTTTGGTCTTCGCCTTTTAAAAAAGCACAAAAAATGTATAGGCAAATAAAATGACTGCATTGTACAGTTACTGAGATTTGTTCTCATGTTAGTTATGCAAAAATACAAAAACAATGTAACCTAACATACCAGTCTCTAAGCCACAGGTTCTCAAAGGAAGTATCCCCAGCTTTTGAACTACACAACAAAAGTATTAGCATGCTATAACAGTGAAATAATTTTACAGTTTGAGCAGCCTGAACCACCTCTCTTCCAAACAACATGAGATGACAGTAAGAGCCACTGCATGGACACTGCAGCTCTCTTACAGCTATAAGTAAATTAGGGTCAAATAGTATGAATTTACTATAATTGTAAGAGTCTTTGAATGAACAAAACGAGTTGTACATTTCAAGCTGTGTATTGTATTTTTTCTGTTCTATTTCATTTGAACAATTTGCAGTTTATGCAACCAAACCTGTCTCTCTCCCAAACTGAACGAGAACATCTCTTTTAACAATAAGGGACAACCTACACAGAGCATATTAACTTGTAACGCTGGGACAGCGGTTCTTGTGACAGGGTCGTGAATGCTGACACGGTGACACGTGGCTCAGCTGTGTCTGGCTAATGGCTGGAGAGACATCAATGACAAACCCAGTCGGGAGTCTGGCTCCATTTCTCAACCACTGCATACCACATTACATCAGATTTAACTGAAAAGGTATCAGACTAATGGCAAGCCCAAGGTTTTTTTGTAAAGCTGTATTGTACCTACAGGTCAGAGCAGTGGTTGAGCTGGAGTAGCAAAGAGAAAGAAGACAGGGAGAAGGGAGTAAGGCAAGTGTGATGTTTATATGAAGGCAACTGTATTTGGAACTCGGTAAATGGACAGAAAAGAGTTACGAGTACAGTATGTGTGCCTGAAACAAACCTGCCGGGAGCTTTGTATATAGAGATTTCACAATAAATCAGAGACGTAATGCAACCTCGGAGCCTCTCTGCTTCTTACAGACCTAGACATTAATCTATAACCCTTTCACTGTTCTTGTTTTAATGAAAAATAAGCCATTTTGAAAAAAAAAAATGAAATCCTCTGCTTTGTTTTCATGTTTGTTTTGCTTTCTTTAACTACAGCATGCCAATTCAACATGGTTGCGGGACACTGTAGCTCTGTGACAGCGATAGTAAATTCAGGTAACATTGTTTTAATTTACTGTCACGTCTTTGAGGGTTGGAGTCTTCAAATGAACAAAGTTAGTTGGACTTTTCAAGCTGTGTGTCGGTTTTTGTACGGTTTCATTTTTAGAAAAAGCACTTTTTTCTTTGTTCAAATGCTTCTTTACTAATAGAAGCCTTCACATGCTTGTGCTTGCAAGCCAATAACTCTCTGTTGTGTTTAGTCTATATGGAGTCTAAAAACATTGGAGCCTTCCAAAGCACTGTCTTCCAGGAGATGCAGTGATCAGGTGTCTGAGTATGTGTGTATGCTAATCTTATTAAACAGAAACAAAGATACTGGTTTTGCCCCTGAGCTATAAATTTGTCAATCCAGCAAAACCACAGCTTCCCCCAATACAACTCATTGAACATGCCCTCTAGATTCTGTTGTGGAGGTGTGATTTCATGTGTAGTAATGGCACTTGCTAAGTTACTTTCAGTTGGTAAATGTCGACAATGTGCACCGGTCAGTTGTTCCTAATGATACGTTACAATAATGTCATGCAGACACCCATTGGAAAGTCCACGCTCTCTATCTGCCTTTCACTTCTCCTTCAGTCTAATGCCTAATTACGTGACCTTGTGTAAAAGGTGAAATATCACATGCACCTACTCTCCGCATACCATTCTGAGCTCCACATGACTCATATTTATACCATGGGTGTGAAGGTACTGTGGGTATTTCGGATGATACCACTATTTTCGGGGGTGCTCATTTGAATATGGCAGGGCAGTGTACAGAGGGGGTTTCATGTCTCAATCTTTTCCTGAGTAAGACGGGATTTTTTTAGGATATTGTATGATGTTCTTGTTAAAACATGCTACTGTTCGATTTTAATTTTTTTTTACCAAATCGACGTTTATTTTAGAAAGAGTTTACCGTTGTTTTTTTTTTTTTTTTAGATGTTTATTTTTCAGTTCAATCAGATGAGTGAAATCGACCTTTATACTTAAAAAAAAAAAAAAAAAAAAAAACCCTGTCTCATTTAGAGAAGCCCTTTTATCATATTCAGCATGCCAACCATCATTACCAACATTCTAATTGAAATAATGTTTGGTCACAGCAGAGCATAACTTGTAAAGATAAAGATCCTGAGACAAAAAATGTCTCAAAAACAAACCGTAGAAAACGCAGCATATAAAAGTGTATTACACAGACTTTTATAGCATAAATTTACAAGTAAAAATAATATCCACAGAACAAAACATTAGATAGTTGAACAGAACTAACTTGCACTTATTCTTCAGCACAGCTGGAGTCACTGGAAGGTAAGGGAGACAGGCCGCTTCGTCCTGCCGTGGAGACGTCGCTCGGGGGATTGTGCACAATACTCATTAGGTATCTTCCTCTTGCGCCGCATTTTTAAATCAAACTAGTAACTGTCACCGTGTAGCAAAAGCCTACCTACACCTTAACCTTTTAATTTCAAATGTAGGTGCTTTGAGCTGGCAAATGAAATCGCACAGTCGGTAAAGGTCTTGATGATTGACAGTCATTTCGAATGAGAACATTCTGGCGCTGCTTCAGTCAACGAGATCTAGATCTGTCAGAACTGGGTGAAATGACAGTGACAGCGAAACTATACTAACAGATCACTGAGACGATCGACAGCGACTCCTAGCCATTCAGAATGGAACGGAGACGGGACAGACAAAAACTAAACAAACTATAGATGATTTCTAAATTGTTATTTTTGGTACGAAAATGAAAACTAGTGAGTGGTTCTACCGACGTATATCATATATACATTTATTTCAGTTGAACTCTCATTTTGCGGGAATTCGACATTTAACAAGCTTTATCAATTAATATTGAAAAGCCTAGTTATACCTGTTCCAAGGATTATGAGTGGGTAGGCTGTGTGCCATTTCCTTCACACTGCTAACATTTTGCATAGGTTCTCCATTACATCAGGGGTAAAATGTGTGCCCAACATGAACTTATATGCTGATACAGGCAGGGCAAGTCTGTTTCATTCACTCACTTCAAACTTCTCTATGTCACTAAGGGTTTTGTTTGCATAAGCTATTCTTTTATCCAGGTCCTGAATTTGGTATAAGGCAGCACTGGATTCTGTGTCAGCGAGGCACAGGGCATTACTCAGCCTGTCTTCCAGTTCTGCTGTATGTTCATAATCCTCTATGCCATATGAACTGTCTGGAGTAATTTTACCCTTCAAGTCAGTTAGATTGGTGTGTGATTTCATGCCTCAACTGCTTGTACCTTCTGGTTGAGGGTGGATTGTCACTTTTTTTAGAGACATCTTTATACCAGCCCTTATTAGCTGGATTTTAATATTGTTGAGTATTTCTTATCTTAGCCCAAATACATCACAGTAAACTTTTATCATTGGATTTCACTGCTCATAGAAATAGGAAATGGGGGGAAGGTTTTAATCCCTCTGAATAAATTGCACAAAGGATTCTTTTTGATGTGTATTCATATGAATAAACGGGCAGCATAAATAATTGATTATCTGTGACTAGGATTGGCAATTCAGCTGTGGGTGACTATTGACAGTTACTGATCAGCCTGAGGAGGATCGAGGTTAGGGGTCAGAGCTGGTTGGGAGGTCTGTGGAAAACTGTTGGCTCTGCACTCAAGCTTATCTCGTTTTATGACTGTCAGAATCTGAGGGTATATGGAAGCACTTTTCTCTCCATTTATTTGTCATATATTTTTACATATATGTAAAAAAAATCCTTTTGGAAATTCTTTAGACATTGAGATTTTGGTGTAAAAAAAAACCCCTATTATGTCATTTAGATAGAGTGGATGCAGGTCATGGCTACTCTTTCCTGATATAGTGGTGGGGGAAGGAAGAATATCAATGATGTGATATGCTTGTATTTTGTTATTATGACATGATAAATGCTGCATTCTTGACTTTTCAAATTTTATTACTAAGATTTATTTTTACTGTCTACATATCTGATATAAAAAACCTGATGTATCTTTGTGTGGGGAATCTTTGTTATTTTTTTTTTCTTTTTTTATAATTTTTTTATGAAAATGCTTTTGCTGCTACTGAAGCCTAGTTAGGCCAATTTAACTTCCACATCAGTTTTGCTTTTGGAGAACTGACCTAAATTTAAAACCATTCAGTCCCGCAGAGCAATATTCTGAAGCGCCTGGCTCCAATAGTAATACAGACCTTTAGATCTGCCTTCTGTGTGCATTGTCTGTGCCCTATAGGCAAAATGAAATGGTATTGAAAGGCTTCACCCTCTGGGATTTTAAATTAGCATCCCTGAATTAATTAGGTTTTAGCAATTTCTGTGTGTGAGAAAGAAGGAGGTGTGTCTAAGTTGTCTTAATTTAAATAATAATAAATGTGTTTATGCTTTCCCCATCTTCTACTAACAATTCATTATTGTGCATATATATTAAGTCTGATTAATAGCCAAGCTGTGTAAGCTGATGTACATAACTGCTCTAAGCAGCATTTTGGGTTTCTAACATGAAGAACTCTTTAAGTTCAGTCACAGACTATAGTTTCCTCCTGGGCTGGGGTGCAATGGTATCCGTTCTTTGTCTGTGGCAGAAAAGGATGTTTAACCTTCAAATAATGCTGCTTTTCACACTCTTCTACAATTAAAGACTTATTGCTGATTTTTTAAAAGACAGAATCCAGCTGACAGGCCAAAAAAATATGCCTGGCGTTTGAAGGATTAGAATCAACATGATTTTCTTATTTTGTTCCAATATTGAGGGAGTCACCTTCGCTACATTCTCGCCGGTATCTATGGTGAAAGCATGCACTGTTATTTACTATCTGTCAGGCTGAAACGATCAAGAGAGGAATTGGTAAAAGCCTTCCATATTGGTCAAAAAAAGCATTCATAAACCTATTTTGATTCAACCTAAAGTGGAACTGAGTGAGACAATTTAAAGATATTCCTCATGGAACTTCTGTATTTTTGTCACATACAAATGTTTTTTTTTTTTTTTTTTTAAACAAAGCGTGCTAACAAGGGTGGATGTTTAACACAATTTCAAACAAAAAGCGGTTTATAAAAAGACTGGAAATGAAATATTAATTTGTATAAATGAACCAAAGAGGATGGTGCAGTCAGAGAGATCCTCCCCAGCAATCTTACGCTTTCTGCTCATGTGAATGGCCTGTTTACCAGACTTCATCACAGATTCACTAGGTGGTCTCTTGCCTTGCTGGAGTCATGAGAAGGGTGCCCAAAAATAAACAAGGTGAGGGTAAAAATGAAAACAGAACTACAATAGGTGGATTTTCAATGGGAAGTATTTGCCCAGTGGGTTGACTGCTGGCTGTCTTGGAGTGATACCAATTCCCTCGAGCCAGGATTTACTAAATATGTCTTTGTGGATGGTCCAAGCTTAACCCTAGATGATGCAGGTTGTGGCTGCATAATTAAGGACTATTGAGGAGACAATGTAAAGTACCACGAGGAAAGAGCAGTTCACATCTCTCTCTCTCTCTCTCTCTCTCTCTCTCTCTCTCTCTCTCTCTCTCTCTCTCTCTCTGTGTATGTTTGTGCCTGTGGCTTTAGTCATTCTATGAAATGTGCCTTTAAAAAACGTTTGCAGGCATCCTTATGCCGCTTAAACCTGGAGCACAAATCATTAAGCTCTGGTTATACTCACATTGTCATCTTAAATTAAGCAGTCTTTTGCACATCACAAATCTTTGTTGGTTTGCCCCGATACAAAGTAGTTGCTAGAAAATCTGACCAAAATTATTTAATTTGACACATGCTGTACTTTAGGCCAACAAAAACTATAACCATGATTGAATGGAACTATTTGCAAAAGCACTTTTAGGGCAGCTTCTTTGATTGCTGGCCAGATAGAGTATTTGTGGTTTTTCCTTAAAGTTAAAGCCACGAATGGCATTTTTTAATATGGAAAACAAACGTTATAACCCCTATGCTGAAAAAGGACTACACTGGGGGTGACCTTGCCTTCTGCACTGACTGCATGCCTGCCCAAAGGACTCCCCAGGGTCCTAAACCGTGCTAAGTATAGACGGAGATTGCAGTAATCACTCACTGTTCATGAATTTTGTAGACATTAAAGGTTTGCAGACATAAGGGGGTTTAACAGTAGAATACGGAAGAAAATCTATGCTTGGAGATGAGTCCAAAATACAGGAGATTCCTGGTGAATATAGGAGAGTCGACAGGTCTGATTCTAATCAGGTAGACCAGAGTGAAACCATTACATGACATACCACTCAAAAATAATACTATTTTACTGCCCTTTTCTTTTATAATACTGTGATCGCTGTTTTCTATGGTAATTGTTACAAACTGTATCTTACAGCTCTATTGAATGAATATCCCAGAGCCCCAGACAGACACACATGTGGGTCTCTCAGTGTTACACTTTTTGAATTGGTATTCACTGGGCCATTCATCACTGTTGACAGCTAATATTACCTTCCTGTTACTTGTTTCAGCACTACCACTGAATCATTTTAGGGCAGACCAGACCAGATAAAAATGTGATTATTTTGTTGAAATAGATGAGTTTCTAATTGAGAAGCATTTTCTAAAGCTGGATGTGTCCCTTTGGAGAAAATGGAAAACGGATGAATGTCCTACTGAAATTTGGAAACAGGATATAATATCCTTCATATGAAGGAACGTTTGTCGCTATGTCAGTGATAAACAGTGGGTGTGGATACTTTATTAGAAAGTGTTAATTAAGAAGACTTATCATGAGGCAATCGGAACAGCTCAAGCATGTGACTGATCACATGATCCACTGTGCAGTATCAGGGATGGAAATAAGACTTCCATTAGGATAGCTACAAGAATTGAGGCCAACCTCACCTAAAACATTTTCAGTTAAAAGCAAGTGGGGGCATTGGACTTCAATAAGGTTTTTTGGTTATTTCCAATAACAATTCTACAGCCAGTAAAAAAAAAACAAAAACAAAAAACCCAAACCACTAATGACAGTAGTTTAAAATCATGGCTGGAGAAAGAAATATTTATTTTGTATTGGCCTTAAGTTTGGAGAAAGGGAAATTACGAATTTGTTTTGTGCAAGTTGACACCAGTGAAAGCTGCGGACCTTAAGTCGTACTTGTAATAAAATCTCCCAATCATAATCCATAAATCAAATAAAATAACATGTGTTACCGTTTTACAAACAACGTCATTTCAAGAGAGAAAATACGGATAACGTAATCGTCGTTTGTCTAGCTGGCCCAATTTATGCGAGGTCACGAAACCATTCTCTTTTTATTATCAGTCTGTTCCTAGTGAAGAAACAACTGACAGGTGAGAGGCTGACAGGCTTGGCAGCCGAGTTACCTTGCTGTGCTCCAGCGCGTCAGTGCTGTTGCTGCAGCCTGCCGCCGCTGTACCACAGAGAGAGCAGGGAAGGGGGGTCGGTGGTTTGGGTGGTGCGTGCGCAGATCACTGGATTACATTCCCCGTTTAGTTCTAGAGCGAGCTGCAGCCGAAACCCTTGCCAGGGTTTGAATAGAGGTGCTCATCCAGCGACAGCTGTTATTGGACTTGTAATCTTTTTGAAAATCCAAAACACCAAGATGCAACATTCCGCCAGCATTTGAATAAATAAGAAATTACAGTCCTGGACAAACCGCTTGTTCACGACAGCAGCACAATTAAGCGATGACTAGCTAGTTTAGGTACACCACTGGCATTATTTCTATATTAATATTGCCATTGTCCAAGCTTCAAAAGAAAATACCGCAAAGGTAAGGAACAATATCTACTATTTTGTACATTTTGTCTCAATATTTATAAGATGTGGAACATTGTGTCATTCTAATTCTAATTAGAATTAGAACGCGTCCTGAACAAACGTCTCGGGTTATTTTAAAACTCACCGACCCATTGCATAAAAAACGTCCAACCCAGAACGGACAATAACACATTTTAATGCCAACGCCTAAAACCGCGGGGTACTGGATATTTCTTTCACAGAAGCTGTATGTTGAATGTGGTGCTTGTCTGTTGAGCGTTTGTTATGATGATGAAACGTCGTATATTTAAAATATAGGTGGTGGCCCAGGTGCGTCGACACGACTGGTGCGTTTTTAAACTAAATAAATAAATAAATAAACCAATAAAAAAACAGTAACTCTGAAAAGAGCCGAGCTCTTTGTAAATCAGAATCTTTATTTTAAATACAAAAACCTGCCAGCTGTTACTTTTGTGCCCATAGAACAACAACAAATGATGACCAAAAAAGGGAATCAAACGTTCATGATGGAAGATGCTTATTCAGTGCTAAATTATGGAGTAGCACTTACTCAGATTCTACTGATACAGAACGTGCAGGCTGTTTAAAACACAATTTCTTGGTAGTACAGTATCAAAAAACACCCGTGTTTTGGGGAGAAATTAAATATCCTCGCAGTTGCTGTTTCGGGTTGGCGATATTGCCAAACAGCTGCTGTATTGTGTTGTAATTATGGGTCCCCAGAGCGGGTCTTGGCCACCATTAGAAGGATGTTCCTTGAGAAGACCTGGGAAGGTAGTGCCAGGATAGGAGCAGCAACAAAACCCGTAACGTGCTACATAAACTCTGCGGTCGAGCGGGTAGATATAGTTGGCTTTTAAAATTTAAGACATTTTTATAATTTATGTGTGGCTAAAATCCTAAAAATAAATTGGTGAGCTACACTGATACCATCTTCACACAGCTCCCCCTTTTATAAAGGACACTGTATGACACCAAATATATACTGGATAATGAAAGAAACGAGAAATGTGTCTGGTTATATTTTCAGTAAGTTATAGATAAGTTAATGTGTGAAATACAGGATACTAACCTCAGAAAAGCATGAGGCTGATGAATGAATGCAAAATAAAAGTGGCAGCAGTGTTGGCACCCATTCAGAAAATGCAGAACCCCCTTTTTTTTTTGGTGGGGTAGGGGATAAATTAGAATGGATGCCCCACCTAGTCGTTCTGCATTCGTTGTAAATTGACCCAGCACTCAATTTGCTAATTATAACCCTTTGCATGTACTATAAGATTGGATCATTCATTTTTTAGGGCTACCAATATGTTGTGATTATATATATATATATATATATATATATATATATATATATATATATATATATATATATAGTGACAAAAGGGAGTAAAATGGACAATACTATAATAATATATACATATTGAGCTATATTTCACAGATATACTGGTAATCTGATATAGAATTGCTATAACCTTCTGCAAAGTGTATATTTCTTTTACATATGGGTAAAACAGCTAGTGAATATTCATGGTTACGAATCAATGCAAGTACTGTTAAGTTTTAATTTTTGTTGTTTAAAGACAGCAGTATCCTAAAAGAGCACAGTTTAGATCAATAAGTATGGTGATTCTGTTTTTAAAGCAAACAAGCATTCATGGCATGTGATTTACCACACGGTCATAAACAAAACATTCGTGGCACAGAAGCAAATGTTAACAATTTATCAAACATCCAAGACTTCATTCTCGTTTTAAATGATCCTGGTAGATAAATGGTACAGTGTAAGGTATAGACTTCAAAACATCTGCTTATGTCACTGAATAGAGTATTCACATTTTTTATTTGATCATAGAAGTCTCTAATTGAGGCTAATCAATAAACCTATTCAACTTTTCAGGACATTACTGCGCAGAAGAGAAAAAAACAAAGACATTTACCACAGATAGTAGGTTCTGAGCTTTTGGCAGCTGTGCTGGTTTGCAGCAAAACCCCTACATTTTTAGTTTTTCGTCTCAAGAGTATGCAGATTCAAATTACATTTTCATTTCATTCATTTACTGGCCCTTTACCGTTTATGATATTCACAATCATTGGTTCATATTGCAATTACTTGGATTGTTGTTTTTTTTCATATTTTAGTCTGTGATAGTGCTAAGGAGCCTCCTGCATTGTTTACATGAAACACATTACATTGCCTGCTGCATTCCGTGTTGTCCATATCACAGCTGTTTTTTTTTTTTTTTTTTTTTTTACATATTCCTGATCGTTTTGATCCTGACTAAATGGTTGAAGATTATTTTCAACCGGGAGATGCCGCTTATACAGTATATAATTTACAGAATATACGTCAGAGATGCTGTTTGCCCAACAAACTGATTATGGATAACCCATTTATATAGATGTGTGGGCTGTGTTTACAGCATACAGCCCGCGAATGTAACATCATTAGTTATGCCTCATGAAAGTGCAGAATGACTTTAAAGTGTTACTTGCTGCTCTCCATATTATTTTTTTTAACATTGCTGATAGTTTTGATATTTTACTCCTACATCAGAGGTAAATAAACTAGGGAATTACCTTTTTTTTTTCAACTTTTTGTTCAGTGTGCCCACAAGGCCAGCACAGGTACATCTTAATAGTGTGAGCGCTAATGCAAAGAGAGGTGCTCCAATTGAAATGAGTGGCATATTAGGCGAGAAATGTATTGCCCAGTTGATTTATGTCCCACGATGTGTGTTTCAAAATATCAAGTGTCAGAAATATGTTTAAAAATATAACGCTGTGATATGGGCAACACAGGACCCAGCAAAGGTAGTGTAATGCGTTTGTTGTAAAACATGCAGGGTGTTCTGTAACGTGCTTTAACTGCTGTATGAGTTCAGAAGCTGCTCATCAGCTCTAGTTTTCTGACATTTGTTTTATATAAAAGTGGCCTCATATTAGGAAGTGCCAGCCCCATCTGGTCCATACAGTGTATTGCCAGCAATATAGAAGGAAGCTTGATCCAATCTGCATAATAAAAAGGTACATGGACAGTAAAAATAACAGAAACAAAAGGAAACGTGCTGTTTATTTCATCAATAGGACGTGCTGTAGGGCCACCATGGACAGTCAGTGTAGTGCTGATTTCACATGGAGCTGTGCGAGTCTGCAAAGCGTTTAAATTGTCCTGCATGGATACATGTCCATTCCTGAATATCGTCCACCTTCAGAAACGCATAGTCATGACTGTTGTATGTAGAAGCATCTATTAAACTAATCGTCTTCTATTAGATCTGCTTTTGCCCATCTTGCAACAGGGAGATGCAGGCTTAATATATTACAGAAAACATGTCAGGGATTCCATTCCTTTTGCATAGTAAATGAATTGTCTGGTTTGTCATCTGAGGGAGAGCCCATTTACAGGGTAAAACTATCAAGGAGAAAAATGTTTCTTCTGATGCCTTCATCAGCGTAATGAGGCCATTTAGTCAAAACACTTGTCAGAGTTTCTCACAGTTTTACCTGTCAGTTTATGATTGAGCGTGTGAAGTTGTGGATGGCAGCCATTTACTTAAAAGTGTGAGTAACATATTGCAGGTGTTTCCTATTTCATCTATCCTCTGTGCCTGACTGGAATATAAACCTGAACTGGAACAGTCCTTAGCCCTTTCAAGGTATGATAAAAATGCTTGTGCAGTTATAATCCAGTTTGAAGATGGTGAATAAAAGTAAAACCTATTAACAGTTTGTTTAAGAGAGGCATCAGATTATTTTTGTAATACATTTTTTTTTTGATGATCCTGTTTTCTTTTGCTGATGTTTGAAATCATGAGTGGCAGGGATGTGGAATTTTTGAAGAAAACTTCTTGACCAAGGAACAAAATGCTAGAAAAATCTACTAGAATATAACTTGTAGGATTTTACTTTTATTTAATAGCAAACACAATCAGTCAATTAGTGATTAATATCCATTTTTGCGTCCTGAAATTAAAGATAAAAAGCAAAAGTAATTCAGTCCAAACATACTTGGCAAAATTGAGCCCTTCTAATTTGTGTTCATGGCGAAACCAAAATTCTAATAAAAAATTACATAAAAAAAGTCAAAGTCAAATTATGTCAGACCTCATGCACCAAGAGAGTTGCAAAGAAAGATGTCTCTTGTGGCCCCTCACATGCTTGGTAGCCCCAGAAGTAAGCCGGTATTCAATAGCTCTGCTGGGGTCATACTCCTCAAATTCAGGCCCCTCAAACTTAAGAAGCATCAAATCTTGCAAGATGATGACACAATTGTTTGCGTAATTTCTATACATTTAAATCTATAATGTTTATGATAATGTCTACGGTAAATGCATTATTATGTAGGCACGTTATAAAGGTACTCTAATTACTCAATGTTTTTGAAGTTAGTAAAATTACAATACATAAATATGTAACTTATTTAAAAAGTGTTTGATTCATTTACAGTGCGAAATGGATAAACTGGATGTGAATATTAATTATATGCTTCTTTGTGAAATTCTGATTTTCCTTGATGTTTTAAAGGACTTGTGTGTTCCTGTTTTTCTACCAGAAAGTACATTCTTTCCCTTCACGACTCTTAACTGAAAAAATAAATAAATAAACACATGCCATGAGATTTACTGTCTAAATAAAATAATAATAATAATAATAATAATAATAATACATTGTATAGATAGCCTAATCTCATATGTAATTAGGTTTCTGTCATTGAAACATATTTGTCAATCTTCACATTTTAATAGTTTCACAATCGATTGGTTGTGCATGTCCAATAAATAACTAATATTGCTTTATTCAAATCCAGTTAAAAAGCATAATCATTTGAAAATATTCCAAAGTAGCATTAAAAAACAAAACAAAACAAAACAAAATGTAAATGGCAACTCCTGTTGTCCTGGAGTGGTTCTTACGTGTTTACATGTTTTGATAAAAATATGTTTTTTAGTTCTAGTTGCCATAGACTTAGAAGATTTAGGCTAGATTACTGTCTTTATTTTAGTACACTGGATATCTAGTGAGCACCAACTGCAGATCAGGTTTTTTTTATTGCTTTTGCATTGCTAACCCAGAAAAGGTGTTCACTAGAAGGCAGTAGTGCATACTAACATAAGGACAATTTGGTTGATCTAATCTGTGTCACCATATATCTATGGCTGGCAATAAGAATTGAAGAGCAGCTGCTGAGCTACGGTCAAGTCACCTTAACCACAAACTAAACCTTTAAAAAGTACAGTATAGTGTAGTACAGAGTTTTTGCAATAAGGAACACTCAATATGATTACAAATATGATAAAAAGGTAAGGGGGCTGAATTATTGGTTTTTTTCAGCAGTAATGTTAATACCTACAGTAGCTGCTACCCTAAAACCCTAACGCATGGGCATTTGTATTGCTATATTAAACTGAATTCAACGTATTTTTTAATTAAACACAGAAACAGTGTAATTAAACATCGAAACCTGTGTGTTTTATTTCTGCCTGTAGTCACTGTGATGCAGCTACACAGTTTGCATCATGAAATAATATCTTCCTCCGGATTTGTTTATGTTTTTTTTGGCCCCAGTCTGGCCGAGTGCACAGCCAGTCTGAATTCTTTTGTAGATTAGAGTGGGAAATTGGATTGTTTGATTTGGATTGGGCGTAGAATAGAATAATGCTGCTCATGCTTTGTACTCTTCTTCATCAGCTGCTGTGATTTACTGAAAACCAATCTTGACAGCCAATACAGTGCACTAGGCACTGAACTGACCGCTCTTCCGCGGCTGCAAGGAATCTATTTTGTAATGCGATCAGAATACAGAGTACATTCAATCGACTGATTTAGGCAACATCTAAAAACTGCAGAAATCTTTTGACCATAGAATATATATCATTTCTATAGATTTCTATAGTCAACAGATTTCTGTACCATATGAAAAGTTCTATAGAAGTATAGGCCTCTCCCTGTTCTGTGTGAAATACTGATTGGATTTTTATTAGTTACTAAACAGTTCTTTAGTTTTCTATGCCACCTGCATATACAGTACATTGCTGTAGAGTGCTATAGCATTATAAGGGAAGGCATAAAGGAGTACTAACTAAGCTTTTAAATGAGATTTCTTCTTGTTAACACTATTGATTTAATCTTCTGTTGCAGATCTTTTGTCTCTGCTTGTATTGCATAAAGGGGCACAGAAGTGGTTGCGGAGCATTTCAGGCACTATTGTAATAGAACCCACCTGGTATACAGAATGTAGTGAAAACAACAATATTAAATGAAGACAAGCTGAAAGCAAGGAACTAAAACAGAGCAGCACTAACAGATTGCATTGTTGAAACATTAAAATCAATTTGCTACAAGCTGATAGTACTCATCCCTTGCATCCACAGACAGTGCATAGGGTTAATGAAGACTGCGCACTTTTACATTAGATCTGATGACTGCAGTACATCTGTGCTGTAGTCATCTCTTTAGTAATGGACAAAAACACTGTTGAAGAAGAATGTTAAAAAAAAAAAAAAACACTTGTGATGCAGATGCAAGGCAGTTATGGACTTCCAGGCAGTCAGAGCAGGGAGGATGATATCGAAGGGGTCTAAGGGTTAAGTAGGTTTTGTATAAGTAGCAGAACACCTATTCAGCTCCTTGGCAGCGCAGCCCCACCTTCTTGCTGTGTCAGCCTGCCACAGTATCTTATTTATCACCACCCACTGGAGGTGTATTCTTATGTGTGTCACGCTGCAGAGCTGTATCCAGGGAACTACCACATATGATCAAGCTTGTTCAAGACATTCTTTTATACCGGTTACTGAGAGTACTAGAATATGGGGATAGAAGGAGGTGCCTGTCCGTCTGTCTTTCCCCATGTACACATGTCACACTTACTGTAAATGGTAGGAGATCAATGGTCAACTATCTTAGATTAGAAGGAGTTACATTTTGTATAGAATGTTAAATATATGCATTGTTACAGTAGGAGTGAATGAATTGTGCATTTAAAGAGAGAAACAAACAAAAAGAAAGAAACAGGGTGTTTCAGGTGTGAGAGATTTCTGTTGTGGTCATTTTAGCATGTATAGTTTGTAGAAGCTGGTGGTAAATTTTAATGCTGTAAGTGTAGCTGTTCCTTGAGGGGTTAGAAACTGATTCCTTGGTAACAGTTTCTTCATGAACGTTCCATTGGGGGCAATGGGCTAATAGAATTAGATCAGTCGTGCTTAATTGTATCTTCATTAATAGGCTTAAGTACCAATGAGGTTAGCAATTAGTCCTTTAACTTCCTGGATTCTTGTCACTCAATGTAAATCACAACACAATTTAATCTGAAAATGACCTTTTAAACAGTGGCTTGGCTGACCATTCATGGAACAGCAGCCATCTTGACATGACAGCGCAAGTTCAATGAGCTAATTAGTCCCTGCTTTCTATTTTATTAAATAATTGAATATTTGGCTTCATTAGATTTAAAGAATTGAATTATGGTTGTAATGAATTTTCATAACAAGACACAGTGCTACCCCGTTATAACGTGACCCGTTATAGTGCGGAATCGGTTATAACATGGTCAGGTCGCGGCTCCCATTTCCCCCATAATGCAATTTGACTCACAAACATTGAGTTTCATTGTTGTTTACATTACCGTATTTATTCCCATTTAAGTTGATGCTGGGTTATATAGTACTTATATAGCTCCTATGCTTGTACTGTATTTTTTTTCTTCTAAAAGTTAAAATTGTCCGTTAATGTTTCAAAACAAGTACGAAACAATACAAGTGTGTATAAATGTCCTTGGATTGTGTGTTATTTATTTACAGTTTACAACATTTATTATAAAAAAATATATACAATATTATAAAAAATATATACAATATTTAAATAAGAGTGGTATAAACTTTAAACTGGTGGAATAGAAGTTTCAATTATACTGTATATATTGTAACGACCCGGGATTCTACGGACCGTGTGTGTGTGTAAGCAGGGAAGCGGTAAGCTTGCCACAGCCAGGATTGATTGACATCCGAGTAGGCGGGGCCATTAAAAGCCCACATCAACGCGGACAGAGCTGACAGCCGAGGCAGGCAAGCTGCTGTGTGAAAGTGCAAGAATGTTTGTTGTATTTGGTGTGGCCCAGGCTGACAGGGGCCAGGAATAATCGTTCCAATAAACCGTGGATTCAGGTACCTGCAAATTGTGTGTGTCTCCTTCCTTCATTCTCAACAGTGCGTTACAATATTACTTTGGCCACTGTAAATCAGTTCGTGAACAAAAATGCCAGTATTTGTTATATGTTGTTACTTTCATTCAGCAATTTAAAACAATTCTGGTCAGGGTCAGAAGGTAAGTATTTGGTAGACCGAATGGACTAAAAATGTGCCAGTGGGAATACTCACAGATGAAGTATTATAAAGCAGTTTACCTTTGTTGTGTTTTATTTTAATGCTCCAGAATGTACAACGCCTTTGGGTCATTGACAGGTGCTGTGCTAAAATATTTTGTGTTATAGTACTGATAGGATTTTTAAATGGAAGATACACCATTTTACAGTATGAGTCTGTTTCAGTGTGCAAGGCTGTGTATTGAAATAAATACGTTCCTGCTTGAGATTGTCTGTTTGGTCAGTATGTATTATGTGTAGGGCTTCTAGTTTTGGGGTTTTATTTTTGATCCTGTGATGTCCCTTTAAACACATTTTGAGCCGATTCGCTTTCTTAATCAAACACTAATTACCAAAGGAAGTTGTTTCTTTTTACCCTGATATCTTGATGGCGTTAACAAACGACGTGCATTGATTCCGCCTGATTCTATTTGAACCTACATTTCGTTCTGGCTGTAATCGCCGAATTCAGTTTATTAGTTTCTACTGCGTTAGTTTCTAGTAGTGCTTCGCTAATTTAAACAATCTGGTATTCAGTTCAGGCTTAACAACTATTAATTAAGGTTTAAAGGGACGGAGAGAGAAAGAAAATAAAAATCGAAAACTAGAAGCCCTAATTATGTTATAGTTTGTTTAATTTCACAGTCATATGGCATAAGAGAAACGGGCCTGTGATTATGACTTGCCAGTGGTTTTTATGATGTTGGGATTAATGTAATTTCAGTCAGGATAACTCATGCGAAAGAAAGGACAATATTTATTAAAGCTTAGGCATGACAATACTTCAAGGTGTCTCTGCCCATAATTCAGTTTGCTGATAGTGGAGAGGCTGACTGTAGGGAAGCCATGGCAACAGGGACAGAATAGCTGCCCCCCCCCCCCCCCCCCCCCCCCCCCCTTTAGGAGGCTGGGCAGGAGGCAAACCCCTTCATTTCTTCTGTTTTAAGCACCTGATTCCTTCCAATAGCAGCTTTTCCAAACTGGTTCAACCAGTAGGACGTAAATGTAAGCCTCTTTAACTGAATGTGCTGCAGAAAGCCATGCTGTAAGACGCAGTTAAACAACGTAAGGTTGTAGCTGTGGCCGTGATCCAATTAGACTACCCGCAATAAAGCTGTTGGATTAAATTCAATCATGCCCCCTGCTACAGAAGATCAATTTGAAATCCACCAGTGATTTCATGATCCAGAGTCAAATTGATCATCTGTGACATCATCCATACCTTGTCCCTGTGATGGGGTTCGGATGTTTTAGGTCCAAAATAGACTCCCTTTTACAGACACAGTACACACCACACTGTTAAGAGGAATTCTGGAAGCACTGTACTGTACTGGCAGGGGCAGGGGTTGAGTGTAGAGGTGAGGTATGATATGAATGGCAGCTCCCTCTTGAACTGTTAACCCAAGGCTAATCTTACCATATTACAGTTTTGTCAGCTTTTAAAAGAAAATCACTTGACCATGAAATCGAATGCCAAGTCACAACATGGAACTAAAATGTAAACCTGTGACGATTAAGTCTGCTTAGTGGAAGGGTTGAGTTTATGCATGAATATGAGGGCAGTGACCTGAAGGTTGTCTTAAATGATCCTGACAGTTTAGGTTTTTGTAAGAGTTTTTTAATTCAGCCCTTTTTCTGACTAATGGTAAAGCTGTTTAGCTTGTGCCATTACTTGCTGTAGTAAGGTATTTTCAAGTGTTACAGATAACACTGTCGATAGGGTTTAGTGCTGCCATGGGGAGCTATGGTAAGTGACTTAGCATGATGGGCACGCAAGATGTTTAAAGTAATTGTAGCTACTATATTAAAAGAGTTTAAGATTTCTCCTATGTACAGATCTATTTCAAATGTGCGGTTGTGAAAGAAACACATGTTATGGCAAACATTTATTTTAATTTCAAAACTGGTATGGCACTAAGTTAAAGAAAATTCTATTTGGAAGCCATGCTTTTTGACTGTCTTCTACTTCTTGGGTCATTTCACCTGGTGGGTGAAATTGTCCCCACCCCTTCACTGGCTTCTTTCCTGTCAATAACCAATCAGTTGCTTCCCCTATTGACGGACATGCTTTCAGCCGGTAACATGCTTTTGCCTAGAAGAAACTGCTGATGTGAAATGACCCACGGAGTACAAGTGCAAACAGAGAACCCAAGGAAAAGGAAAAGGCATAGAAACTGAGAGTTTCCTGTAACCTAAAGTAGCACCAGATGTCATGTTTTCAAATTAAAATACATGTGCTATAACAGGTCTTTTCTTGACTACATTTACTTTGAAATGTGAAGGTGAAAATATTTGTCTTCTAAACATTGCAGTGTGTTCAGTTTTTGCTCCCTCCTGCAACAATGCTGGCGCTCAGATTGAAATGAGTAGCATATTGTGGGAACAGAAAACCGGCATTGTAGCAGGAGGGACAGTGATCTGGAGGCACTGCAATCCTTAGAAGACTTTTTTTTTTTCTCCTGCAAAAACTCCTGAGTAAATGTTGAGGAATGTGTGGCCCAGCTGATTTATGACCCACGATGTGTGATTACAAAATGTAATAGAGTCTACAGTATGTTTAAAAATATAAATCTGCAATACAGACAACGCGGAACGCAGAAAAGGTAACCTAATGCGTTTCTTATAAACATTGCAGGATTTTGTGTAACACTTTAACATTGTTACTATAGGAACAACAGGCTACATAGGAGCTGGGACTGGAAGATGGTATGAATCGGTTACCAAGGTGCTATTTTGTTATGTTTGTCAATTCTCTTGATTATCAATCAGTGACAAAGAACGGTAATTCATTCCAGAAGGTGTAATGGTGCATTGACAGTAATTTATTTATTGTTGTTGTTATTATTTTTTACTTTACTGTGCTATAACTATAGCTTGTTTTTCGTTTTTTTTTGTTAATTTCATTTTTCGGTGCGTGGGCATTTTCTGTCACAATATGTATAGTAACTTGACAGTACTTGCACACTTCAGTTGTACCTTCTTTCCTTTGCTGTCTCCCACAATGAAATCCTTGTGGTCACGGGCAAATTCTGGGGTTTTTGTGTGTCCAGGCATTTATTTACATTTCGCCACAATTTGCAATTCTGTTTTAAGATCTTCTTATCTAATGTAATACAGAGTTAAGTCCTGTGAACAAGCCTTCTAATTGTAATCTTGTTTTAAATCTTGCAGGCGTCTCCAATAGAAATGCAGGAATTTGCTGCCACTCAGTAGCTGGGGCGGGTTTAAATATTCAGATCAAATCAATGATAGATACAAGTCAGGAAGGAGGGACATTGCCTAACTGCACTGGAAAGGTAGTTTTTAATATTTTTTTTAATGGAAACGGGTGAAGTCAGCGTGAATTGAGTAACCATTTCTGGTGTTTTTTCTGTTTATTGGATATTTTTTTGTGTGTTATCGGTTTTATCGGTTAAAACTGAAATCAGAAGCCTTAGTTATAACCTCAGTTGCCTTATACTAAACTATCAGCATATATTGCATAAAAAATCTAATTATGCAAATCTCAAAAAACCTTTGAACAAAATTTGATTTACAGTAGTCACCATATACGACAATAGGCAAATATCTGTCTCGCTATCTAGGTTAGTTGAATAACAGCAGGCACACACAGCTAGGCCAGGATTTCCTCATGGAATGTTCAATGGTAGGCCTGTAAAAAGAACTATTTTTGTAAAAAGGTTCTGCCAGATATATAGCTGTCAGTTCAGTAACGGAGTGGATTCAGTGCTCTGGAAAGATTGAAGTGTGTGTGTGTGTGTGGTGACATCACAGCATGCATCTGGAATCTTGATCTCATCCTGCGTTCATTCCCTGCAAGCAGACACCTTCTACTAGCAGCCTCTAAAAATACAATTGGCTGAATTATTGGGATACAGCCAGAAAAAAAAAAAAAATTGCACTATAAATACATCTCTTTATTGGGTTTGCCTATAATATGTATCAGCTTTTGGAAGCTTTCCCATCAGTTGGGTCCAACAGGAAAGCTTGCCATTGATCTGAAAACCAATATGAATATAATCAATTACAGCCCTGACGTACTGGCAGAAGTGTGGTAGAAGAGATCGATACAAATGACTACCTAAAACATGAAGCAAAGAGGGTCAAAACAAAACCAGATAGATGCTATTTATTCATGCTGTACTAGAAAAGCATGGTGTACAATACAGACACCAAGGAGAAGGCTGGGAGTGCAGTGATGCTGCAGATGAGTTATTGCAATGGGTTTACAGCTAATTCAATATTTTTAAATAATCACATTGTAATAGCAAATGCACTGTGAGCTATTTGAAATCTGTTCTCGTTCTAGATTAAGGAAAGCTCTCAGTTGGCAGCCTGTCTTTCAGGTAGTTTACTTCTTACAATAGCTTATTTCAAGTGGAGAGTGAAACTCTCCCCAGTCCCTAAACGCCATGAACAACCAACTGCTTCTCCCAGTGGCTGACATGCTTTGCAACCAGCAGCATGCTTAGACACTGGTGAGGAGGGGGAGTGCGCAAACTGACAGCTTTCCTGGTAGCAGCAAAAGGTACAATCTCAGGTTCAAAATGGCCTCTAGCTCTGCCCTCATGCCAGCTCAGGGATAACTTCACAATATGAGTGTGGCATGGTGCTACCTTTACAGGTGAAAGTTTAATGTATTTTAGAACATACATACGTTTACCCTGTTCTCCAATCATCTTCAACATAATTGATTTTCCAGACCCAACTAACAAAATACCGTCAATCTGCAAAGCCTGTTGCACCTACTGTGCCATGTTTGCTATGTTTTCACCCAGGCATCAAAGAAACAATACTATGCATTTCTGTTATTTGCACAGTCAAATTTTTTCTTTTAAAAAGATAATTTAATATGTATTTTTGGGATGAAGACTGTCAGAGTTTGGACATATATGGGAAAACCTGTCCTCCCATTTTTTATTGTGGTCTAATTTTTCATGATATTGATAGCTTTTAGTTTTTTATAGCTGTGGCTGGGGTGTTTTACCTAGCTGAGTCTGAGAGCACATAAACATCACCAACATATAGGTCTTTTTAGGTTGACTGTTTTGTCGTTTTAAAAGCCAGTCGATAAAACTTAAATGTATAGTTTGGTCTGGTAAACTAAGCTTGAGGTGATCTGAGCGTTAGTAAAACTGCAAATTTTTTCTTGGTCACAAACAAAAAAAATCAAGTAAATGGTCTGAGGTAAAAAAAACAGTGAAATGTAGACTTAATAACATAGACCATGAGTGCAAACGCTGACCACAAAAAAAAAATAATTAAAAATTAACAAGGCACAATGGAGAATGATATTTAAATGGGAATTTTTTCTATAAAAAATGGACCTTGCAATGCTCCCAAAATATGAAGGCATGACAGGCCAGCACAATATGTTTACATTCCATGATCTCCTAGCAACCGCTGCCCAGTTCTCTCTTGAACTTGCAGAGGGTTTACAGCTGCAAGTATAAGAGAGAGCTAAATAAATTCACCGGTGCCATTGGCTCTACCTTTTGGCAGCATAATGTAATGCTCAATTATTTTAATTTGACCCCTGTCCACTGATTAAATGGCTGACGAGGATATAATGGACCTAAAATTACTTGAGTGCAGTTGTCTTGTGAAATAGGCTATATAATTATAGGTCCATTATCATAGACAGGCTTAATGCTCTGCCTGTACTCAGCCACCTTAGCAAGTCCTGTCACCTTAAAGTGTTTACAGGTTCTTACTTATTTTTTGTCTTTCTGAATCTGTATTCATGTACAGTGTAATTGGGGGAAGAAAATGCCCAATTATGGCATAGTTTCCTTCTGTTATGCACACTGCAATGTTGAGCATTGGTCGAAGTTCCTATTGTGTATAAAAGTATGAAAAGTCCATCCTCAAAATGATATTGAGAAACTATCAGCCCTGCACTGTGTTATTAATCTAATTAGTTTTTTTTTTTTCTTAGACCAAGACCCAAGGTTTCTCATTAAATAATCAGTACCCTGCCACGTCACATGACACTGTGTGTTTGCTAATGCAAGTGGTGGTGTAGTCATAGAAATGGTCAGTTTTGTAGGAATCGGCTTGTATGTGATATTTTCACTGCTTGTGAGTCCCTGCTCCGTTTGTGTTGTAAATGATTAGATAATTTAACGTTTACCTCCAACTTCCTCAGACATAAACCATTTGTGTAGGTACGAAGTCAGAGGTAAATAGGTCAGCCTCCAGGTTTGGAGCTATTACTGTCCAACACAGCATTTTATTAACATTTTCTTCAAGTGACTACATACAGGTATGGCTTATTAGCATCACTTTAACCTTCACACTGAATGCAGGCAGTGCTGGGAAAAAAACCAAAAAACAAAACCCTGATGTAAATTAGAACTGAAGACTTCTAGCCCTGAATTCTAATTCCAGTAATTAGAAGAAACCAGGCCAAGTTGAGCCCTTTAATTTTGATGCATTTTCTTCAACTCCATGGCAACGGGGGCCTAAATATGTAAGTGTTTCCATGGGGATTGTTCACACAGCAATAGTGTTTGCTCAGTGTTTTTTTTTTCCTTTTCCTTTTTGTGTTCTTCAGTTCAGCCTTGGTTTTTAGTGCGCTTGGTAAGGCATATCCAAGGACTGCGATAGCGGTACACTTCTGTGCCAGGACCCTGATTGGACCGTGATCCATTACCCAATGTCAGTGAGGTAGTTTGACCACACCCTGCTGCAGTGTTATCAATTCTGTACCTGCAGAGTCATTCCAAGTTAGAGAGCTGTGAGAGCTATGGATATTACAGTATTCCAAGGAGGCGAATCTGAAGTTGCTGAGCAAAATATATAGGAATCCCACACGTTCCACCTTTTTCTATGTACAAATCGGTAATACCGAAATGACTTGGCGTCACTTGAGAAATACCCAGTACTCAACCTAAAAAGTAAGATCATTAAGACCAATATTAAGAAAGTGCTTATCATCACTAAGGGCTCAATTGTGATGAAACGAGTGCAGTCGCAGATGCAGTGGTAAAGTCAAACGCGTCTGCCCCATAGGGAGTGGCTTCTCCAAAAGTGCGATTCTCATCAAAATAAAAACCCAGCACAAGCGCATTTAGTGGCGAAGTGACAGCTCCCAGCCAATCAGTGCTGAGTAGGTTCTAGAATCTGCTATCCAATCAGGGCCAGGCAACTATCCCTTTAAGAGACGGAATGCGCTTGCATCACCCCAAGGCACCGTTTTGAATGTAGAAGTGACGATCATGTTGAGCGGCAGTAGCACAGAGCAAGAAAAAGCAGCGCAAGTCAGAACAGCAAGTGGTAGGTCACTCGACGAGAGAGTACGTAAACCACGCGTCACGACACAGGAGATTGCTTTATTAATGTCTCTTCATTTGTCCACTACTTTTGGTCCTGGCTATTAGCTGTGCCCTACATTATTGCTTTATGTGTGTTTTCCACTTTTTTTTTTTTTTTTTTTTTGGTATAATATGTGGTTTATGTATTCTTTCCCAATGGCCTGGCCTTGTATGTGCTGACTAGGTCCTCACACTGTACTAAAATTAATCAAATATTTTCTTTATGTACCATACTTTTTGTTTCAATAAACCATTTTAGCCTAACTGTTGTTTCTTTTGTAATGCATTAATGAATATAATATTACATCCTCTCAATGGATGAAATTATAATAATAGCAAGCATGTCATCCATGATTATTAGGGGTCTACTTAAATGACGGAGAACTGACATAGGTTTTTCCGGATAGGTTATGGAATAAAATTAGGATTTTGCTGACCTGTTTAAACATAAACTGAAGTAGATCATATTTCAGAGCACTATAAAAGCCTAAAAATAGTGCATCTTTACTAAAATGGAGTGCTGTCATTTGTTAAAGGCAATCATGCAAATGCCCCAGCAGTTGCTGCTGACATTCTGTCTCTGTGTTGTGAAGACTTGCCCGTTCATTGAGACTGCACTTTCTGCATCCACTGAATTAGTTGGAAGTGTAAGGCAATAGTTTGCCAAGTTATACGGTATGGAAAGCAATTAGAAAGAGTCCCAGAACTTTGTTACCCTCAAGGGCATCTGGCATTCTTTAATAAATGCTATATATATGCAGCATGTTCATTGTCATGTTGTTTGTCCCATTTAGGAATTAATTTTATTAGTCAAACGAAAGAAAACATGCTATTCGGGTCTAAAATTCTAACTGCGTTTAAAAATGAAGCAGCATGTTGTTTGAAGTGAGGTGGCTGTGCTGGATCGTACCTGTAGTACTGATTTAACGTGGCTACAACCAACAGGAATACTTTTTGTCTGGGCTGACTTTCCAGTTTGTTTTCTGAAAGCTGTTTATTTTATGTTCTGCTCAGCAGCCTCTGTAGTGACCTTTTGTTTAATGTGTGATTCTGAAGATAAACAGCGATCGATTGTACTTTCTCCAAAGTCACATTACAAGATGTGCAAAACAATTCACCTCCATCTGCATGTAAAGTTGCTTTGGGAAATTGCTGGACACGATCCTCAGCGGAAATATACTTTGCTTTCTTTTTTGCTTTGTCATCCATTTTTGGTATTTTACCTCCAATTCTGAAAACTAGATTTTATCAACCTAAATCGAAATAACAGCACAACACTTTGTCCCACCTCCTCCTGTACAGTACAGGTCACAGAAAAAACCCACTGATAGGCTGATTAAAACATTGTTGTCATATGAACAGTAAACAAGAAAGTTAACAGCTTTGGAGTATTTTTATAAAATGGTATTTGCCTAAGAGGATTTGTTTATTTTTTTTCCTCTTTCTGTGTCAGTGTAAACGCACACAGTTGTCACTTAGGACTAGTTTGCTTTTTATAGTGTGTTCAATTGTTAAAGCTCCTGATTGCGCCACTAAATAAACATGGTTTCAGCGGGTCTTAACACAGCGCTCTGTTGTCTATTTGGGACCCCATTGCACTGTTATCAGAATCGCTTTGGCGAATATGTTAATGATACCACAACCCGAAATGTATGCTGACCCGTGGCGATGGGACAGGCTCTATATAATGGCGCAGGACATGTCTTCAGAATACCATTTCAGCGCAGTGGGTTTTTTTAACGTCCCTGCTCCATTTTTGCGCCACAGGATCGGGGGCAGTGCCGTTTGCGCTGTGATCAGAATACAGCCCCGGGTACGAGCGCTCTGTTTAATTATCAATGCAGCAGCCATTCTTTGTACAGCAACAAGTGCAGTCCATGAATATGGAACAAAATCGAACCTGTTTTTTTTTTTTTAATTTGTACATCTTCTCCTGTAATGTTCTTCTATGCAGAGGGATGACATCTGTACAAAGAAGTAATGTCTGCAGCCTCACAGCAGCTCTTCTCAAGTCTTGGGCTAGGTGATATATATGCACTATATTCGACAATTCCAGACACAAAGCTTGTCACTTGGAGAGATACACTGTAGCATGTTGCTATGGTGACCGTTGTAGGAAACTGGACAAGGAGTAGAATGTAGTGGCGTGTTTTAAAAAAAAAATAAAAAATTCCCCTCGTTTGAACAAGCAGCATGAGAACTGGAGGCAGGTTTGAGGACAGCTAGCCAGACGTCTTTGGGTGTGCACACTAGAAAAGGTTTTCACTGACATGAATCAGTTCTGTTTACATGCCAGAGATTAAAGTAGCATTCTTTTAACCCTAATTTGCAGTGGAAGGATGCCGTTCTGATGCTTCTAGTAGGTTTCCAACTGGGCTGGAAGTACCCAACGGTGAATATCCATTAATGTGAATATCTATTACTTCCTTTAATGGATGTACTGCTTCATGTCTGTGATTACAGTTGTTTAAGCAATCTGTTTCGACTCCCTGTTGTTTCACTGGAGGTTCAATAGCTTGGTTTAATCTTAGCTATTGAGCTCTGCAGACAGTTCTTGTGATTACTCCATTTTGTAACATATGGTATGTATTTTTATGCTACACAAAATGGCAGTATTTGGAACGGACTATGGTAAGGATAGATGGGGCTTGACCAGCAGTGGTGGAGGCTTAGAGTTTGGCCTCTGTCTCGCTGGCTGAGCTTTTAGAGTCAAATTGGGTTTGACCACTGAGACTTGCTTACTTGAAAATATTGATGTATTTATTTTTAATTATTTAACATCTCTTTATGTTATAATAGTACGAGCTATTATAATAATATATCGTTATTGTTTTGTAATTGCTTTTTAACTAGAAAATGTAAATTATTGATTAAAAAAAAAATGCCAGCATGACTTTTTTGTGATCCACCATTTACAAGCACTCTGATCTTTCCTCGTATTCGTCAGTGAGAAGAGAATCCTCAAAATAGTAACTACTTCATTTAAGTCACATTTGCTATGGCGTCAAAGTGCTTGGCAGTAGAAGTGCTTTTGTTCTTTAACTATTTTAATAGCAGTTATCTGTGAAAAGGGAGTCTATTTATATGGTGCCAGCATTCTTAATACATAATGACCAACAGTGCTTTTCTTTGTTGGAAGCAGCGATAGCATTTTTTAGATTGGTATTCATTCATTTGCAGAAGCAGGTAATGTAATCTGTAAAAAAGCTTGCATGGTTGTAGGATACAATTAGGATGCATGTGTTGGGCACTGCATTATGTGCCTGTTTATTTTTTCCACCCACAACATCCTCTGTCATTTGTGCAGCAACTGTCTTGCAGAACTGCACATATATTTATTGCTTATAAATTCTATGGAAGATACTCAATCACCAGAAGCCTTAATCATTTACCGTCAAACATGTAATGCCACAGTAACTAGTCTTGATGCAAAGTGACACACTAGAGACTACAGTATATCAGAGGACAGTGGGTTAATTGCTGATGGATTCAATCTCTTTTTCTTCCAGCCTCTAAAGCCAGACTGGAGACCATGAGAGCTAAATGAACGCAAACTAAAGCGGATCGGTGAAAGCTCGGTGTCGGAAAGGAAGGAACATCCCGTCAAATGGAGGATCTGTACAAGGATGCTCAGGCCAGCCTGCCCCTGGACATGGCCAGCTCCCCGACTGCAGTTAGCACCGCCAGCGGCAAGCTTGAAAATGGAATGACCCAGCTCATCACAGCCGAGGCCTGGAACATTAACCCCACTGGCATGATGAAGAAACCCCTGACCCCGCTTGTGACGGTGCCAGCTCCTCCCATGGTGACCCCTTCAGTTGAGTCTCCCACTGGGGTGGCCCTGAAAGTGGCTGCTACCGTCCTCCAACCCATCTGCCTTGGAGAAAGTCCAGTGATGCTGCCCATTCACCTGCAGGTAGCAGGAAGCGCCACTCCTCAAATGAACCCTGCTGGCAACACTCCATACGTCATGACTAGCCAAGGGCCCATTCCACTGCCACTTGTTCTGGAGCAGCATGTGTTTCAGCACTTAAACTCTCCCATGTTGTCTCAGGGCTCTTCTTGTCCCACCATATCCTTACAAAACAATGTTTTGTGTCAGAACTCTTCCCTCTCTTTCAGCCATGCACCTCCACTGGACCAGAAGTCTTCTAGCCAAGCACAAGAGCCCGGGATCCTGCCTTTATTCCAGAATCCAGGCTTTACCACCATTCTCCAGGATCTGTTCCCATCTCAGAGCAACCTGGGTCCGTCAGTTTGCCATTCGGCCGGCTCGGCTCCCACAGACGGTTTCTCTTCAAACTTTTTCCCACCACCGCCTAGCCAGGCGTATAGTTCCCCCCTGTCCCCACTGGTGCCTCCTCCCACCCTCCTCGTCCCCTATCCCGTCATCGTTCCCCTTCCAGTTCCCATTCCCATTCCCATCCCCATTCCCATCCCACAGAGCACCGAATCTAAGGGATTCACAGACTCACCTAAATCGGTCTGCACTTTGACCAAAAGCACCCAAACTGCTAAAGAAGCTTGGAGTCCCCAGCACCTGCAAACCAGTGTTGTGACCCACATAAGCCAGCTAGCAGTCTCTACAACACTACCACCCAATGAAGGGGAAGCACTCGATCTCTCCATCAAAGCCCTGCCTTTGCCAACAAAACAGGAAGTTCCTTACCAGCAAGACAGTGTCCTGGATCTCTCAATGAGTCATGTCAGGAAACAGGGTGTACCCATGTCTCATTCGGACACCAGCAAAGACCCTCTCATATCTTTGGTAGAGCGCCCAACTCGCTCTGGGGACGAATCATCCAGTGCTGCATTCACTTTAGATGTCCCACGGCTAAACAAGGGTTTTCAGAAAGTGACTTCATTTGAGTTTAGCAAACAGCACAAGTGGCTGGTGGACCCCAACAGTAACAGACCTGGCTGTGACCCCAAGTGTGGTGGAAGCAACATAGAAATTGTCAGCACGTCCCAGACAGCCAAGGTCATTGTAGCGGTCAAAGATGCTGTTCCCGCTATATTCTGTGGGAAGATCAAGGGACTATCTGGGGTGTCCACCAAGAACTTTTCTTTCAAACGAGACAGTCCTCAGGAGGCCATGCTGCAGCAGTGTTACGACGCCAAGACCCAAGCCGAGCAGCGAGATGGCAACGACCCTCTGAAAAAACCACTGAAAAACAGGGGCATCAAATTAAAGAAAATAAACTCACAGGAGATACATATCCTTCCTATTAAAAAGCAGCGCTTGGCTGCATTTTTCCCAAGGAAATGAAGTACCCACTGTAGGCTTGGGTAAATTTAGCTGGTGTTGCTTTGACAACGGTTTTTATCCTGTTCATGAATTTTAGTAAACAAAACAATATGTAAGAAAGAAAGATCCCTGAGTCAGGACACAGTCTCGTAATTGTTATTAAGATATCCAAGGAGAAACCTGCGCCTGCGATTGCTAAGCTATTAGATTCAAAGAACAACTCATAATTAAAGATGTGTGTTCACAAACTGTGGCCTTGAGTGTACCTAACCCACTGTATCCTAAACACTAAAACTGTAGGCGCATAAATATTGATGCATCATGAATATTCAGTGCTTCACAAATACATCATGAATATGTATTGCCACGATTGGCCATACAAATATTATCCGCTCCACACACACATGTATTCTCTAGTTCCTAGAAGACTAGTTGTAAGAGTGATGTTATCTTGTTTTTATGATAAATGATAAAAGCATTTCCAATGAGTAGGGGTGTACCGAGTTTCACATTTTCAGAGTAATTACTATTGAGAACTTAAGTTGTTAGGTACTGATTCAATGGAATAAAACATGTTAATTACTCAACACAAAACAATTTGATCCCTTGGTTTCCACAATTATTGAATATAAATCAATAACAATCTGGCAGTGTTATTTAATATAGATGAACCTAAACTCATTTATATTTTTAAGCGATTATTTTTCTTACCTTTCTTTTATGCTTTTGAATGTAATCGTTTTTATTTCACTTACCTTAGAAATGCATCATCTGAATTGTGGGATTGTAGTCCTAGGCAAGATGTAACCTCTGGTTAAACTCAACAAAGAAATACATATCCCAGTTTCCACAGCAGTAGTTCTTGAGTTTGGGTTAAGGAGTGGTAACATTTCTGTAACGAATCAGTTGCTTTTACTAATTTTGCAACATATTTTCATTGCCAGTTTGCAGCCTCGGTTCAGTAGTAAAAATTTGCTCGGTTCAGTAGTAAAAATGTCACCACCCAAGATGAAATTAGCTTACAACCGGCTTTTAAAACACTTACAGGTAGTCTTGGACTACTTTACCTAAAATAACATTCGTTAGACCAAGATTAGCGATACTCGGGGTCTGCGAAAGCAGCCATCAATGTTTAAGTTAATTGCCATTGATCAGAGGTTATGAAAAGTCAGCTTTTTTTATTCTGAAATCAACATATTAATACATGGATTTATTTAATACCTGCTGACAAATTCTTCTTAAAATTAATTGCTCAGAAAATGAGTAACCCATAAGTGGTTAATAATTAAGGACATTTTTGCTTTAGGCTTTTGGTACAATTTGGGTATGTGTTTTTTTTTTTTTTTTTTTTTTTCAGTTTATGAGATGGCCCAATTGTATTCTGTTTCACAAGCTCTATTTATAGCTCCTTTTGCAAATTACGTTGTCTTGTCAGTGGGAGTGTGGTAGTGTCTCTGAGTGTGTGTGTGTGTGTGTGTGTGTATGGATGTTACTCTGCTATTGGTTTAAGCTGATAAAGGTTAGGTTCTCTCAATAATATTAAAGTTATTTGAATGTCTATATGTGATAAGGGACCTTGTCTCAACTGCTACTTGAAAAATAAGCAGAGACTACCCCCTATCTTACCAGCAGGTGACGCTGTAAGGCAGTGGGCGTTTAACAAGGCATATAAAAGGGTGGGCACAAATAGTATAAGAAAACATGTGCCATAAATACTTAAAATGTTTGTAAAATTCAAGCGCTTTTTACTGGTTACAGGCACAATGAGGTTAGCAAGCCAATTGTTTATTTTATAAAACTTTTTGGTATAAAACATATTCGATAACATTTAAAAACGATGCTAAAGGATTTCACATATAGATGCATGATGCTTCCAATTTAATTATCTAATTATTTAATGTAATCATTTCACATGGTATGGAGAGGAACATTTGACTTCAATACCAATCAGTGTGTCTGTATTTGCCATGCTCTGCTGTATTGGGTCCACAGGGTCTACAGTAATAAACGAGACACACCCAGGACGGATGGAATATCTAGATCTATAATATATTTGGACAGCTGTAATATTTATTATACTTGCGATTGAAGCACACATAGTAAAACTTCTCTCACTAAAACAGAAATCAAAGTGTTACATTTAGTCGAGACATGTATTTATTTAGCAGACTTGAAGTATTGAACCTACTCTTCCTTCTTCAAAGACTGCAGTGGATATTGTCCAGAGGTTCTCTGTCCCTCTTGCTTGCAATCCACTGAGTCCTGACCATTATTTTTAGTGGATTATTCCTGTGAATAACCTGTATTGTAGCCTGTGCTGTGAAAGGTAGTGCCACAACTGCAAAGGAACACCTGTGATGCACAGTTGCTTTTACTTGCAGTTCATTTTTGTATAAAACACACATGCCAATATTTTACATCAAGTGATAGTTTTCTGTGAGGATAATTTAACAGCATAAAACTAACCCCAGCATGAAATTGTAATTATGATGCTGCTATCCATATAGCACCTAAAAAATACTGTGCAGTTGTGCATAAAATGTATGATCTTTCTTAGTTTTTTTTTAAGCCTCTGTTAAGGATAGCAGCACTATAATTAAAATTTCGTCCTAGGGCATGTGGTTTCGTTCAAGTTTTTCACCATTACAATTTTTCAAAATGACTTTTTTGCACTTTCCGCTTTTGATTTCAACCAAGGGTGGCACTATCTTATAATTGTGAAATGGCTTATTATTACTTTCGTGTGTAAATTACTTTAAATGTTTGCAAAACTCTGCATACATATATGTATACATCCATCTTGCTTTGTATTTAAGGACTACATGGGATGAAGAGTACAGTACGTCCAAGAGTGATAGACTGATATTTTTAAAAAGGTATCGTTATTGTTTAGATACTAGGTCAACTGTTGCTGTTTTATGTACTGTAAGAATCAAAGATTTTGTATACAATGACATCAGAGTAAAGACATTCTATACTAGGACTGGGGATGGGTTAGTTTTTTTTTTTTAACAATTCAGCAGGGTGAGTTACATGAAAGAAGAAAATTAAAAGTTCTGGAGTAATATGTGTGTGTGTGTTTTTATATACAGTACTGGAAAATAAAGTTTAATATGTTTTTTTAAGGGTCACTGCAGTGGAGTGTCAAACAAATTGATCAGTATTTGCAGCTAGAAAGGTGTCACGACGTGTGGCAGGAGGTTGCTGAATTTAGTAAGGTGGAAAAATTTAAATATGATAAATCTTAAAAAGGTACAGACCCAGGAAATATACAAGGAACAGCCACCATTTATTTTATTTTTTTTATAAAAATACATGATGTGAACTGGAGACAAAATATTGTCATTATTTTGACAAATCTTTTTAGACAAGAATGTAAGCCTGTAGCAGATCTATAATACAACAGTTATTCCAGTACCTGCAGTTAATAATGACGCATATAAAACATATGGCACAATAAAACAGTAAAATCTTCACAATGAAGCTGGCGGGTCAACAGAATGTAGTTGAATTTAGAAGATCCGATTACGTTCCAACAAAAAATCAAATACAAATTCTTCTCTACTAATCAAGATCTACTTAAACCTGAGGAACATTAAAATTAAGCAAGGCAATCTGTCATATAGCTTTAAGTAATCACTTTTACTTTTTAAACTAAAAGCAACTCTGTAGAAAAAGGCAGTAAGAAATCTTTACCACATTTTTTTAAAAGGACTTGTTCCAATTCTATAGAACAACATTTTATTTTTTTCTTACAATTAAAGGATTACTTTGAAATATTTTTTCTACAAAAAATGTACATTCTTCTCCCTGAAGTTTATGATTGAACCCATAAAAAAACCAAAAAACCAGGCTTGATAACAGAACCTGGAATTTCTTTAGTCACAGGCTGAGACAGTAAAAGGATACTATTAAAGCTATCACAGCTTAAAGTGAGGGTGGGGCATAAACTAAAAAATGATAAAACACAAAAAGAAGTAGCACCAGTATATGGATGGACATTAAAACAAATCTGATATCCTGAAATGTATTTCTTTAAGAACAAAATGTAAAAAAATAAAATTTAAAAAAACACAAGCCCTATTCATACGGTTGTTTAACACGGTCTGTTTCAATAAATAAAAAAGCTGGAACAAGCTTGGGGTTTATGTATTGCAAACCTTCAGTTCATAATTGTTTTGTTTCAATGACAGCCCTTCTGATTAAACCAGGTCAAAGAAAGCTAGAGGCTGGAGAGAGATAAGCACATAAGGGAGACTTGTCAGGATAAAGTGCATAGAGGGCTTAGTTTTTGCATAAGGAGGGTAAATCGATGGCGCATTAAGAGACGGAAACTGTCTCAGATAACGGGGGTTTGGCAATGCAAACAGCTTGAACCATATTATTGATACTTTTTTATTATTGATATTTTGTGAAAACAGCTGCATAAACAAGCCTTTATCTGCTTTCCTTAAATTATGTTCAGCTATTTAGAGGTTTGGTATTTACATCTGAATACAGTAAAATTACTGACTTGTTAAAACACTACAAATTTTGTATCTAATATTTGTTTTTTGTACATAGCTAACTATGCAAACTACAGAACACAGAAATATTTTTAAACCAAATGAAAAAGCAGTTTTAAGGTATTATACAATGTGACCTGTCATCTTTGTCAAATAAAACAAAAACAAAAAAAAAACTCCAGTCATTTTAAAACATTAAATACAACAAAATGTCAATAGTCATTGTCTTGCCATGTGTGGTAGAATCACGCAAACAATCCTGTCTGTGTAAAAAGATCCATCCATGTGGGTCATACTCAATTCTCTTGTAAGAATCACATAAATCAAACATTTCTGCAATGTAAACACAAGACAGAATTATCCTTTGGGATTCAGCTGAACTGATACTGATATAACATGAAAAAGAAAATCTTTTTTTTTTTCTTTTTTTGTGCAGATATAAGTAATGGCTCACACAGGTTCTTCATAGTTAAGCGAGAGACAGTGCCAGAGTTCAGTATGTTGTTTGTTTTGTTGTGTTTGCTTACTGACACGCATCCCTTTGTGACACAGCGCTAGCGTTGTTTCGCTGTTTTTTGTTTTTTTTGAAAGGAGGATCAGAATGGTAAAGCTGAGTCCACCACTGCTTGATTTTTATGTTGGTTTAGAAGAACTGGATGAGCAGTCATCTGTGGAAATACCACAGCACTAAGCTGCTAGTACTTGCTTTGTTTCAGCCTTTCAATGTGGTAGCAGAGCTTGAGAGCTGGGCCCAACTTCAATCCCATGTATTTCATTATCATATCGCTCCTCAGCAACATCAAAGCCTTCCCATCGATTTCCTGAGAAAACGAGAACATGAATTCTTCACATCTGTGCATGCAGTTTAATTTTTAATACAGGCGCCCGGTACCATGAAAAACAAAGTTCATGACACTGTTCTTCACTGACTTAGCAACGAATCTTGAATGGAAAAGTGTTGTGTTTGGATTGTAAAAATAGTTGATACAGTGCCTTGTAACTCCGCCTGGTCTGTGTAAACATGCCAGCCTAAGACGGAAGCCATTTGATTGAAACAGTGCCTCAATTTCTGCATGAGCGTGGTACTCTTTACTGTATCTATCACAATACTGTTCTTATACTGAATCAGTTCTATTGCACTGTACTTCACTGTTCACATTTGCAACAACGCAACATGAATTTATTGATTCAAGAAAAACAATTTTACAAAGTTTTCAAATTCTGAAAGCACTTCAGATATTTAAAATAACTGCATAGTGCCTGGCTGAATTGGACAAGTCACTATATTTTGAGACTGAAAATGATTAAAATGGTAATAAGGTATCGCTGGGCAAAGCTCAAATTTTAGTGCCTGAAAATGATCACCAGAGCACAGAATCAATGTGACTGCAATGTGAAAGTGACTCACATGTTTTCTGAAGAGCTCCGCATGTGGAGCCAGGGCCTGGGGGTCTGCGTCTTTCACAAACTGCATCACCTCATCTATAGACCAGACCGAGGGGTTCTTGTTGGGCACTCTGGAGGTCTCTCTGTCAGTCAGCTGAAGATCAGGCCCTGTTGTGGAACTAGCAGCTGCATAAAACACATCCCATCGTTACACAGAACCCAACCGTTCAACTAGTAACATATAACTATAAAAATATAACTATTAAAAAATGCTGGATAGTCTCAACTATATTGCCAAAAAAAACATGTTGAAAATAGCAATGTTTTCTGAAAAATGTTAGCACCTCAGCTTCATCAGCTGTAGTAGAGCTACAATATAATTTATAACTTCCTACTGCTATTTGCAGGAACATGATTCTTCAGGAGTGACTTATTGCCAAGACAGACAGGAAAGCCTTTGTCTCTAGAGCTAAAACTACTTTTAAGAATTGTAATTCAAATACTGAGCTTTCTGAGAACGTGAAATGCACGGTAGAGGTACAAATAATCCACAATCTTGACACTTGCTGAAAACATCAAAATTGAAATTTAGAAAAGCAGCCATCCTCAAGACACAGTGGCCATTGTTATGGGCGTGGGGGGATTCATTTTTATTGCTTTTGTTGACTTTGAATTATTAAATGATTCAGTCTACTAATTGTTTGCTGCAACCCTTTGGTCAAACATTGTAATTTCAGTGTTTCAAGGACAAATAGCTTCTGAATGTTGGATTTGCTTTCCTTCTCAGCTTGTTTTTCAGTAGTAATGAAGCGAGCACAATAACCAGATTAGATGTTGTACTGGACAGTGAATGAAGATTAGTTGAACATTTCTACTAAACAAACCCAGGTAACAGTTGTATGAAAAAGGTATGCTTGGGATTTGCTATAAAGTTTAAACAGTGGAAATTGCCCTTTGCAATTCTAAAATGGTCTGGTAACCCCCCAGACTTAGAAACAACTGCTGTTTATAGTTTTATCGATTTGTGACTTCATGCAATACCTGATCAATTTAAAAGCCACCGATAGCAAGGTGAAGGTTATTGCATACAAACATTAAGCAATTTGTACTTTCTAAGGTACTTCACTGCCACAGGACCTTACTTAAACATTGTTCCAAAAGTATCTAAGGCAGCAGACCTATCTGAAAAATGTCAAGGGCCTTGTGCCATCCAGAGGTGTTTAATTCCGTTCTCACAGATAGTGGTTGCTCTGGGACAGCAATACTTTTAAAGTGTATATTCAACCATGACAGTAGCCAATATGTTGCTATTTTTAACTTCATAGCAGTAAGAACCATCACACATAGTGAGCAGAGTACAATATTGGCCACACTGGAAATAATGAAAGTTAGTGCATCCAACACTGAAATCTCTGTTCAGGTCTAACTGCCTACAACAAAACCAAATTTACATCCAGAGAATGTAAATGTTTAATTAGAAGAGTACTCAGCATTGAGACAGGCACACAGAAAGCAATTCTCCATACATTAATGTCATTATATGTCCAAAAGCACGCATTGCACTGAAAATAAAACAACAGCAGCATAAAAGCAGCACTAACTAGAAATATTTAAAATCTATTGTTTCCCAAGATAGAAAAGCTCCAAATGCAAGTTGGAACTGAAGAATAGACCAGCACTGATCAAGTCTGGTAATAAAGCTGGTAGTGCTGCTTTCAACTGGTCATAGACTGTAATGCTGCTTATGTCGGTTTACACTAAATATAAAGAGATACATTACTGAAGTATATTGATTGGGGAGTTCAGTCCATACCTTCCACTCTCCTCTGCATGCGGCTGATGCCGACCTCATGATAGTTGGCGCTGCCCCCCGCAGGATTCGAGGAGATCCTGCGGAGGGGCGGGGTGGGGGCGGAGCTGGAGGCGGCGCCCACAGGCAGATGTGAGCTACGGTAGTAGGGAGAGCTGCCCTGGGGCCGGTACTCTGCCAGGTTTCTCAGGGCCGTAGAGCGAGGATTCATGGAATTGGAGGCGGAGTCCATGGACTCTTCAGAAAAGCGATGCTCCTTCAGCAGCCCGCTCTCATCATGCGGCAACGTCTCTGCTAAACACGGAGAGCGGTTTATCAAGAGAGATGCAACAATCAATTGATTGCAAGTTATAATACTATGTTTAATAATATACACAAAGATGTTTTCGGTATGTTGTAAAGAGTGTACACATTTATTTAGCTTCTTGCTTTTGTATACTGCAAGTGTCCTCAATGCATTGCAAATATTACCTGTCCGATATTTAATTAGGAAATCTGTTGCCGATTGCATCTCTCTTCATTACTAATGTCGACTTCATGAACAGTTCTGAATCGATTCATCTAACATAATATAATAATAACTGCACTATCTCCTGTGTGTGTGTGCGCGCCTTGATAATGCTCTGTCCTTAATTAAACTAGTGTGTAAGGGAAAGTGCTTTCAAGGATGTGCTGTGAATGGCAAGCTGAAGTAACCAAAGTTGATGGGTATTAACACGCTATTAAATGATAGCTATTATAGAAAAAGCTCATATCGAATTGATCCTCCACTGTACTTGATAGCCTGAAAACACTTGGACATCTTAGATAATTATTGTAGATTTCCAAACATGTTCCAGTGGATGGAGGCAAAGGACTTTGGTAATGCTCATTCTTTACAGAACAGCTATTGGCCGCTTGGGGAAGGAACATTTGTGCCTAAAACCTGCGATACAATCCTCATCATAGACACTCCCTTCATTCGGGTGTGCTTGTGTCTGAGGGACACAGCCACTATTCATGGAAGGCGTTGAACAAACACCACACAAAGCCTTCACATGACCCCCATAATACATGTACCATCTTTAGCTCTGGAGGGTAAAACAGAAACACAATAATAATCTAATTAATGAAGCCTTTAATACATCATCTCTAAGTGAACATTTGTTTTAAAACGAAAGGCGTTTAACTTTATTAAATCACAGCTATTCCGCAGATTAAAAATCTATAAAAAACTATGATAAAAAAAAAAGACTCAGTACATGGGCCAGGTATTGATGCATGTCTAGCCGAGCGTATTACCTTCTGAAGGGTGAGCCTCTGTCCTCAGGAGCTTTGGCGAGAGTGCGGCAGTGTAGGGCGGCGAGTCCTTGGAGAAACGTTTTGTTCCCCTGTTTATTGTTAAGGTTTCGGACATCTCCTCTTTTACTGCAAAGTCAAGGAACAATGAGAATTGCCAATCATTTAGGTGTTAAACAGAATTATAAAGGGGAGTTCAGGGTAACTTATAATGCAATAACCATGCGCAAGGCAAGTAATGGTAAATTTAATTGGTAAAACTGCATACAGTTCTTTTGGACAAGGTGGGAAACCTGGACCGTTCTAAAAAGCACAGTTTAACAACATTAATGTAATTTTTAAGCACAATCTTACTATCAGGTGCCACTTGTACAGAATATAGCAGATCTGTGGCTGGGGTGAAATCTCATACTATACGGCACCACCATACTCGTGGTGACATTAAAGAAACACCCAAAAACCAAACATGTAAGTACCTGTTATGTTTTCCTTATCATAGCTTCGTCTGTTTTGGTATTTGACACGTCATTACAGCTGCACTACATATAGTTCTAATGCCGGGTGTACCTGATTTGCTCCTCTCGAACTCAGCATGGCTGTGCGTGGCCCCCAGGTATGGACTGAAGGGCTGACTGCTGAAGAGGTTCTCACACTGCAAGCTGTGACACAGCATCTCCAGGAAGCGTAATACGAATGACGCACTGTTCACAGAGGGCAGCTGGACCTGGTGCTTCCCGCCGTCAAACGAAGCTGTGGGCCCACAGGAGACAAGACAGTCCTCAACACTCAACACAAACACAGGAATACACTTCTTTTCTTAACTTTTTTTGTGTTTATATATATATTATAGTATATATATATATATATATATATATATATATATATATATATATATATATATATATAGATATTATATATATTATAAATAACAATTATAGTAGGCTTTATACAACAACAATTACTAAGAACACACGTTTGCAAAGTCCTGGGAATAACAAATAAAATAGGCATGTACATTTTACTTATAATACAAAGTCAAATGTATTATTATTATTATTATTATTATTATATTAACAAGCCTGTAAAATAAGCATTTAACACTCAAACACAGGGCTTGCCATCATGAAAGGGATCCTCAACTGGTAAAGATAAACAGTTCCCAGCAGCAGGAGCATGACAGATGGCAGTGTAGGTCTGAGCTGGCTGGCAGCAACCCCACCTGGTTACCCCTTATGGGAATGCAAGACTTACTGATTTAAAAATGGGGTTTCTGCTCAGTTTGTCAATTCCCATTACATCAAGCTTTTGTTCCTGTACAAAGATGACATCAATTTTATTCTCACAACAAACTGGTGGTTCATGCTTCAAACCTATGCAGAAGCAACCTGGGCAAGCTTTTTTTATATCTATTGTGTCAAAACAGAACTGTACACAAAGAGGTTAGAGTCACATCAAGAAAACCCATTAATATTTCATACATGACATAAAGGAACAGGCACAGGAATGGGAACAGTGTTTTTTTGTACACGAGCAGCAGTACCTGTTATGACCTCCCCGCCGTGCTGTCCCGTCTTGAGGAAGTTAAAGACAATTTTGGGCTGGTAGGCACAGTCCACACAGGCCTGCACGGCCTGCTGCAGCACTATGTTGACGGGACCGGGCCCGAAATGATCTGAGAGCTGCTGGACCTGCTTCCTGTCCAGGTGTGGCCCGCAGTTCCCATGTTTGTTCACATAAACACACACTGAAAATACACCACACACACACACACACACACACACACACAAAAAGACATGATTATTTAATCTTCTAGGTAAGTTCATAGGTCAACAGCCAGCATGTAACAGTGATGTTACAATTATAGCTTTGCCAGGGTTTGAGTTCCCCACACAATGGCAAAAATGACCTAAATAAATATATCATCATAAGTAAATAGTAAAGTATGTGTGGAACACACCGAATACAACAAAAAAAGTAGTGACAGATTTGAAGAAGGCTGCTTTAAAAAGATGCCATTATGCTTTTTTTTCCTACATGGTAGGTCTGTCCAAACAGAAATTGGGAACACGTGTTTTAACTGGATCAATTTTAGCATGGGAGTGTCCTTGCCCATTTCAAGCCAAAATGGCTATCCCTGCAACGACTTCAACATTGTATAAATCGTGTTTATATTTAGGTTAGTGAACATCAGAACACAAACATACATAATGATGCGCAGAACAACAGATTCCATGGAGTCAGGACATGGAACCTTACTGTATTTCAAACTTTCTCAAGGTTTTTTTTTTTTTTTTTTCTAGGACTTCAGCTTAATGTACACTAACAGTAGATTCCATGGGATTTCTATATATATATAATTCATTATATAATATATATTATATTATATATAATAGACCTTATACCTGACATATGGAACCACCATGGACAAAGACATATGAAAAACAACAACAGGCTATTTAAACAAAAATCAGCTGCAATAATACAGATATTGACAATGCTACTCTTACTGTATAACACTGCCATTGTGCCATAATGCATGGAAAAAAGATGTAAACCAATTTTCAACTTTACCTGTGGATACGACTGCTGGGTTTGTATTGAGGTGATTGAGCCCGTCCTTTGGTACCGGAGTGCTGTTAAATTTAGTTTCCAAAGCTGCTGCAGGAGCCGCAATTATGATTGAGCTCTGGACTACTCTAGGCTTCCTCTGAAAAACAAAGAACAAAAGTTGTCAGATGAAAAAATAAATAAAAATTCCATCTTTAAAGGTTACATATAAATTCACATACTCTTCTATTTAACACATTTTTATATGACTCTTTTCTAGTTTTTTTTTATTAGAAGGCGTGTTACCAAATCCTGAAACTAGAAAACCCAAGGCCTTTTAATTAAAAGACGCCTTTATTCAAACAAATACACACTTCTAGAGTAGCAAACTTGTGCTCCTGGTGTGTACAAGAATTTAAGCAAGCAAACATAAAGTCAAATTGCTGACGTACCTTGCTCCCAGGCTTTGGGCCCTTCTTTTTGGGTTTTGGAGCGTCTGTGTTGGAGGTAGTTTTGGCTGCTGCGCTTTTCTGTTCCACTGCTGCTGCGGCGGCTGCTGCTGCTGCTGCTTTCAGTAAGGCGATGGTTTGGCTTTTGGGCCGTCGCCCCCGGACTCCCTTCCTGACGGGCAGGGGTGGCAGGGGGGCGGCTTTCTGCAGCGACTGCATGGACCGTCTGGTGGATTTGGAAGAGGTGGAAATGGGTGTCGGGACACTCTTTGGAAGAGTGACTGAAATAAACATAATGGAATTAAACTCAATGAGATGCACATCTTAACATTGACCAGCTTTCTATTTGAACAACTAACAACTCAAAAAAGGCAACTGCCCAGGGTCACAAGCAGCTGAGCTGGGGTTTTATATTCTCCCAAAACCCTAAAATATACCAAACAATGCACACCGACAGAAATATGTATCGACTACTAAACAACACCAAGACCTTGGCAAATAAGGGCCTTGGCAATTCTTTGCATTCCAACATCAGCATATTTCAAACACTCTCATAAGTGGCTTTATGTTTAATGCTAACCACAGAACAGATTTAGAAGTAAATTAAGAGACCACTGCAAAATTATCAGTTTCTCTGGTTTTACCATTTATAGGTATGTGTTTGGGTAAAATGAACATTTTTGTTTTATTCTATAAACTACTGACAACATTTCTCCCAAATTCCAAATAAAAATATTGTCATTTAGAGCATTTATTTGCAGAAAATGACAACTGGTCAAAATAACAAAAAAGATGCAGTGTTGTCAGACCTCGAATAATGCAAAGAAAATAAGTTCATATTCATTTTTAAACAACACAATACTAATGTTTTAACTTAGGAAGAGTTCAGAAATCGATATTTGGTGGAATAACCCTGATATTCAAGCACAGCTTTCATGCATCTTGGCATGCTTTCCACCTGTCTTTCACATTGATGTTGGGTGACTTTACGCCACTCCTGGCACAAAAATTCAAGCAGCTCTGCTTTGTTTGATGGCTTTGTTTCATTTTCTGCAAATAAATGCTCTAAATGACAATATTTTTATTTGGAATTTGGGAGAAATGTTGTCAGTAGTTTATAGAATAAAACAAAAATGTTCATTTTACCCAAACACATACCTATAAATAGTAAAACCAGAGAAACTGATAATTTTGCAGTGGTCTCTTAATTTTTTCCAGAGCTGTATATATATTTTAAACTTAAACTGAGATATCGACATACAAAAAAAAAGTCTACATGTTCCTTAGGCCACTGCAAAATAAAGCAGACTAGGGATTTCATACCTTGTTCTTGCTTTATAATAGTGCCATTGTGCTACTGGCATATTTCAAGGATGTGACCTTTGATCACTGCATTGCATACAGCACTTGTTCATCTTTTTTTCTGATAGTTTACTAGAACAAAAGAGCAAGTTATTCAATGGAAAGTGAAGTATTAATTCAGGGCTGGGTGAGGGGTGGGGGCAACCAACAGATGCATGTATGCTTGTTTACTTAAATTAGGCCTGTGTTCTCCAGCGAATAGACAAAAAATATAAAAAAAAAAAAAAAAAAAAAAAAAAAAAAAAAAAAAAAAAAAAAAAAAACCTGAAAGGATATTGCTCTACATTTAAATTACCCAAAACTCAAAATGATACAAAAAAGCAATATGTAGAACAAAAGCTGCTAAAAGAAAACCTTCAAACATTTAAATTAGCTGTAAAAAAAACCCACAACAAATCTAATACAAACACAAAAAAACTTTTTATCTGAAATTAGAGAATTCAATATTTAGGAATTCCCCCTTCTCTATCTCCATCTCAATGAAAAGGGCCCCTGTACTGCTAAGTGCATTTTATTCTCTTGTTTCTGGTCTCACCTCCCCCTGTCCATAATGGTTACTAATGAGTTTGAAATCCCCCTCCCTTGGGGATCCCCAGGCAGAACCGTCTCTGCTAGCTCTGCACTCACAGAAGCCAGCCTTTACAGTCCTTCTGGTTAGGTTATTATCTGACCTTCGCCTTAAACCATCACAAAGACTGTGCTCCCAGGCACAACACACAAAAAAGTGCGCAAAGTGGCAAGTTCTACAGGCATGACACTATTTTGAAAATATGTTACCCCTGTGCTTTTGCGAAATACAAACAGAAGCAGCACATGCGCATGAGCTGCACTGTTTTTCTTTTCAGAACTTCTACAAAAATGATGCAAGAGAAATAGCTTGCAGGTCGAGACGGTGTTGACCAGGATTCATGGCACAATGGGACTGGTTTAGAAGTTCAACAGTGTTCTGAAAAGAGTTTACAATGAAAAGCATCTGAAGGGTTTGGCTGGAGTGCCAGCATGGTACGGCAAATATTAACCTTGAAAAAAAAAAAAATCAGGGTTGATTATGTTACTAAAAAAAAAATATCTAAGAAGAAACGTCTAAGACAGATGCTGTTACTGTGCAAAACATGAAATCTCTCTTTTTAGTTAATCTGCTTAATTTGTTTTGTTTTAAATTTGCAATGGAACATGACGCCTGTTTGTGAAAATCAAACCACCAACAGCTTCAGAAATGAACTGGTCTTTTATAAGCAAGAAGAAAGAAGAGCAAATTTTATAAACATGAGCCCATCTCCTATATTCTATTTAAATTAAGCAAAGAAAAAAAAGCTCCCCTTTTCAGCAACATTATAGAGGACCCATACATAGCAGTAGGTACACTGCTGCACCCTGATATCTTTGCTGAAGGTCACATCGCATCTAGACGACTGAAGTAAGTCTGAACTACAAGGAAACAATTAGGTACCAGGAAGCAGCTGCAACAGTTTCTCTGAAATATCTGGATAGTCCAAATTGAAGTATAAATTATAAGCAAATAACTATCATAAAGACATTCAGCAGGTCCAGTGATAATATTGCAAATATTACAGACAAGAAAAGGCATCTTCAAACCAAAGCACTTCTTTAAGCAAGACCAATTATGCAAATTGTGTACCAGATTTTGTGTGCTCTTATGTTCAATGTGGGTTAAATAGAGGCTGTCATTTCCAGAGGTGAAAGGCTAGTGGATTAGCCCCCAGCGCCACCTAAAGCCCTCCATTTGCAAGCAATTTTAAATGAAAAAGCTTAAAAAGGTACTGCAGAGGCATATGGAGCTGATCAGGATGACTTCATTCTCAGCCAGACCTCTTGACCCGCATGTGAGCAAAAAAAAGCTTTGACTGAGATCAGCATCTTCCACAAACACGCGAATAGTTTTCAAAACTCACTACCTTCCCAAATATTTAAATTTCTCTGGCTATTCTTCTTGTTAACTTTAATTTTTACATCAGTTGCTGTTAATATACTTTAACATATTCCAAATCGCATCCATATGCTTGTAGAGTGGATCGAGTTGATTTGGCTATTGTATCACACGTCACTCATATTACCCAACAGGAATTTAAAAAATACATCACCATCTGCAGTTCTACTAAACATAATGTCCAATGTTCTTTATCATTAATTCTTGTTGAATTAATTAATTATAATGTGTCCATCATGCTTACATTTAGTTTAATATTAATAAACAAAACAGACATATTTAAACATTCAGAACTCCTGTTCATTCTTAATTTTATATTATTGTTATTCAATGAAACGGATAACATCACATTTTAAACATAAAATTATTAATATCTTATGGGAAACATACACGTTTAAAAGAAAGTTATGTACAATATTTTGAAAAATGAAACCACATTTTGGTGACTGGTGAATTACATGTTTACATTTGCAAATACTAAAAATATGCAAACAATTTTAAAAAGTTGCTTTGTACTTATTTCATTTAGGCATCCATAACATTAAAACATTTAAAAAATTGTACTTAACAGCTCAAACTATTTTTTGTATCTATATCTCTAAATGATTTAACTGTAGCAATTTACATTTATTGCATCCTTAAGCTGTTTTGAACAGATTCTATTAAAATCTTTCTAATTCCAAAGCGTTTAACATTTCTAAAATTCCCTCTATTACATACTAGCCTTTTATACACGGGCATCATGCAAGTTCAAGAATAGTGCAGGAAAAGCTTAGATCTGCACTATTACAAACAAAAAGATTAGGGCTCAGAGCAACAAGAACTCAATAATAAACTCCCTGCAACGGCTCTTTGCACTACAAAAAAGAAACGCATCTAAACATAACACACAGTACACAGTGGTTTAATTATTACCAAAAACGAAGTAAAACTATCACTTCAGCAGCCAAGCATGCATGTGGTAAGCGTAGAAAGGAAGTTCAGATTAAAAACAACAGAGAGCTTCCTACAGAGGCCAAACAAAGCAATAAACGCACCCACTGCAACAAAAGCTTACAAACAATGTAAATATTCTCACCTTGGGGAAATTAGGATGTGTTCCTTAGCAAGGTTTCGGTGAAGCCCACTGCACTGCTCTCAAGTTCACTACTCTAAAGACTAAGCTTCTCTCTCTCTCTCTCTCTTTTTTTTTAAATCTAGTAGCAAACTAGCAACAAAGGCCATGCTGACAGAGCAGCGCTGAAGTTAACAGTGAATGTGCAATAGGCTATTTGCATTGGAGTAAAGAAGGGGGGCGGGGGTGGGAGCACAGAGCTCATATGCATATTATCTGAGGTCTGTATTGACAGTGCTCATCAGTCACCTGCTCTCTCTATCTCCTCCCCTGCATTAAGCGGGGAGCAAAAGGTTAAAAAGGGTCACAGAATCCAAAAGGGAAGATTCCATGCCGTTTCCATCAGAGGGGTTTTAGGTACCCCCAAGGAGCATATGCACGGTAACTATCGCCTATTCAAGAATCCTGGAGGAACATGCTAAAAACATGAAAAAGCGATAGCATAACAGCATTTGCAGAAAGCTTTAAAAGTATGTTCAATTAACGTTTCCCTGAGGTATGATGACTGAAAAGACACACACACACACACACACACAAAAAAAAGATTTAACTTTTAAATATAAAGCTTTTACCTCATAATTACTGCTAGTAGGAAACTTTAATACTACTTTTCCTTTTACAATTTCTATTTTTTGATTTGCAATGTTAGTTACAATATTAACCCAAACCTTCTGAGATGAAACCATGTACATTAAACAACAACAACACAAACGAATAACTAACTAAGCGAGTCCCTTTGATTCCCCAGCAAACTGGTATAAAAATCATAGTTTAATGTATAGTTTATTTTAATTTCCACAAAATACCTTTTCATTTGTAGTTTTGAAAATGTTTTTTGAAAATATCTAAAAATAACACATTTGGGTTTTTTTTTTTTTTATTATGAATTTTTAAATAACAAAAACAATTTTTTTTTTTTTTTTTTTTTTTTTTTTTTTTTTTTTTTTAAATACCAACTGTAATATGATATATTCCTATTTTACCTTATTTGTTTTATACAGGTGCATTTTCACTAGGGATACAATTGCAAAGTTTAAAGCTTTGAAAATAATTTCTGAATATATAATAAAGATGCTGACCCTACTGAGTCACACAGAACTCAGAACTGTGTGTATTGATGTGACATATCTTTGAAGTGGTATTAAAACAGATTTTAAAACACCCTTAACTTTCTGTAATAAATTGTACTTTTAGAAATGCTAAAAATGTCCAGTCATTTTGTTACAGACTTAAAAATTCGACAGGATAATGTCTTCATCATGTGATGGTGGACTACGAAAGGTTATTTTTAAAAAGAGCAGTTCCCCTCTATTCCTGTAATAATCACACCAAAATGGGCTGACCTTTTAATTCAGCACATCTCAGTCGGCAGATTAAAGAGCCAGTTTACGCTTGTGAGGGGATCCTGAAATGTTTTAGAGATCAGTTTGTTATCAGGATAAAAGCCACCACACCACACATATGGTTGGAAATAGTTGGCCACTGGTTAATCTTTTCTGGACGATCACTGGATTTAGAATGTGGAAGCAAATGTGTTTCATGTAATGTAACTGTGATGCAAGACAAAAAAATCCCTTTTACAACACAAAGACATAACAGCATGACATCTAAGATTACGTTGCTTTATCCCCAGAGTCCATGCAACCCTTATAGATGCTTTCAAATTAAATTAATCCTGGATATCCTCTTGCACCAAGTGCCAGGCAGTGTCTCTAGGCACCAGTGTTTTCTAAGAGGCTCTGGTAGTAGCTACTTTCCAGACAAAGGTTACTAGTCTGGAAAAAAACTTAATGATTAAAACAGTGGTGAATTTTAAGATCTGTATCCTTGATTTTCTCATATGCACAAAAAAGCCTGCTTTATATCAGAGTGGCTTTTCTTTAGATATATAAATGTAAGCACAACTATATCTCATTATACCTTGACAAGTACCATTTTAGTCTTAACTAGCTCGCGCAGACTGACGCCTCGCCCTCTATACTTCTCTGCACAGTGATGCAAAATGCACCAATCTTTGTGAGGGTCAAAATATCCACGGTGTTCGGAGCGTGAACATCTTAGACTTTCCATTGTGTTTTCTTAGTATAGGGTGTTAAACGCTGTTTAGATCATTGCAATAAATAGACATCCTGTCTTAACCACTCGCAGTTCAGGCTGGCTGAACGCATTCAGTGACTGGATAGAGACATTGACATTGTCAATAGGGCTCATCGACTCACCAACAGACTGAGACCTCCCTTAGAAAAGTTTGCCACAGTAAATTTGCATGGTAATTGTGCAGTTTACCCATGCTACACCTTGCATTTACCGTAGGTTGCCATGTTTTTCAATATGCTTTACCACACCTCTCTAGGCTTTACAATGCTTACCTATGCTTTTCCATATTTTCACTATGCTTTATTACACTTTGCAATGCTTTTAGTCTGGGAAACTTTTAGAAGGGCTGTTTAAACAGTTACAATATTTTTAGTGTGTGAGTTTTAAGTTGTAATGTTTTAAGACTTTTATAACTAAGGTTAATGTTAGTACTGTGTTATCATGGAGTGTTTAATGCTAAAGACTGAAAAATACAGAAGCTGGAAGGAATGGGCGTTTTCATGCAAATACATGAACAATGAACACACAATTAAACAGTACTGTTGTCCCCGCCACCCTGTCCAACCAGTCTGGTTCACCGCAGTGAAAGCATGCAGAAAACAGCAAGCTTTTATAGACATTCTGCTTTTCTTTAATCACTTTCATCTAGGACTCTTCTGTTTGTGGTTGGGGGAGGAGTTTTAACACATCCCTCACCTCCACACAGCTTATTTCAAATGACTTCTTTAACAACAACAACAACAACAAGAACAAGAGGATGGTTCCAAAAGGATTAAGGGCACATTAACACCAAAAATGCATCTACATTTCCTGAATTTACAACATCTGTAAGAGGATTTCCTTTTGAATTATTTTTTAGCGAAGCTGCTTTCTTCAAATCGGATTGTCTGAAGGCAATGGGTTGAAGCTGTTTAAGTTGAGCTGCTTTTGCTGGGTATTTTTTTTATTAATAAAAGGTAAGTTTAGCCGTGCATGGTTTTATTGTTGTGTTGCCACTATATTAAGCAATGAATGAATGGGATAGTTTTTCCACATTCTGTGTTATATCACATATGCAAATTTGCTTTAGTCCATTTCATTAACAAAATTACAGGTAAACTGGATGGAGTGAGAGAGCATGCAAGGACCATGTTTTGCATGGTCAGATTGTGTCCTGCTATAAATATTTAACAACTGCAAATTGGCTAAATTACTTTAAAAGCAGCATACTCCAGTCTGTAGATCAATGTGGGGACATTATTACCAATACAATCAGATTAAGAGGTACAAATAGAACCCAGCTGGAATGCTATAGCTCTTCTGCTAAAAACACAAATGGCACAAGAAACTGAACTTTCAAACTATTTACCAAATACCAAAACACAAGCCTAAAATAAACCCTGGTAAAAAAAAAAAAACCTTCTGTAAGATGACAACCAGTTGGTTATTTGAAATATTTATACATGCAAGCTTACAGTGCACATACAGTTTTGTTATGTTTTCATGGGAGGTTTCTATGTTATAACTTTGAAAATGAGTAAAGAGCTTAATAACTTTGGGGGAACAAAACAATTACAGACTGTTCGAGAAAGAAAAATACAACACAAGAATCTACCCACTAGCTACTAATACTGTAGGTCTGTGAGCACAATCATTTGTGAGCGCACGCACACTGGCACGATTTGCCACACGAGAACAACACTGTTTTAGTTCATTCCAAGGTACAGTGGCTTGTGAAAGTACTGACTCCCCTTGGCATTTTTCCTATTTTGTTGCCTTACAACCTGGAATTAAAATGGATTTTTGGGGGGTTTGTATCATTTGATTTATACAACATGCCTACCACTTTGAAGATGCAAAATATTTTTTATTGTGAAACAAACAAGAAATAAGACAAAAAAACAGAAAACTTGAGCGTGCATAAGTATTCACCCCGCCAAAGTCAATACTTTGTAGAGCCACCTTTTGCAGCAATTACAGCTGCAAGTCTCTTGGGGTATGTATCTATAAGCTTGGCACATCTAGCCACTGGGATTTTTGCCCATTCTTCAAGGCAAAACTGCTCCAGCTCCTTCAAGTTGGATGGGTTCCGCTGGTGTACAGCAATCTTTAAGTCATACCACAGATTCTCAATTGGATTGAGGTCTGGGCTTTGACTAGGCCATTCCAAGACATCTAAATGTTTCCCCTTAAACCACTCGAGTGTTGCTTTAGCAGTATGCTTAGGGTCATTGTCCTGCTGGAAGGTGAACCTCCGTCCCAGTCTCAAATCTCCGGAAGACTGAAACAGGTTTCCCTCAAGAATTTCCCGGTATTTAGCGCCATCCATCATTCCTTCAATTCTGACCAGTTTCCCAGTCCCTGCCGATGAAAAACATCCCCACAGCATGATGCTGCCACCACCATGCTTCACTGTGGGGATGGTGTTCTTGGGGTGATGAGAGGTGTTGGGTTTGCGCCAGACATAGCGTTTTCCTTGATGGCCAAAAAGCTCAATTTTAGTCTCATCTGACCAGAGTACCTTCTTCCATATGTTTGGGGAGTCTCCCACATGCCTTTTGGCGAACACCAAACGTGTTTGCTTATTTTTTTCTTTAAGCAATGGCTTTTTTCTGGCCACTCTTCCGTAAAGCCCAGCTCTTTGGAGTGTAAGGCTTAAAGTGGTCCTATGGACAGATACTCCAATCTCCACTGTGGAGCTTTGCAGCTCCTTCAGGGTTATCTTTGGTCTCTTTGTTGCCTCTCTGATTAATGCCCTCCTTGCCTGGTCCGTGAGTTTTGGTGGGCGGCCCTCTCTTGCCAGGTTTGTTGTGGTGCCATATTCTTTCCATTTTTTAATAATGGCTTTAATGGTGCTCCGTGGGATGTTCAAAGTTTCGGATATTTTTTTATAACCCAACCCTGATCTGTACTTCTCCACAGCTTTGTCCCTGACCTGTTTGGAGAGCTCCTTGGTCTTCATGGTGCCGCTTGCTTGGTGGTGTCCCTTGCTTAGTGGTGTTGCAGACTCTGGGGCCTTTCAGAACAGGTGTATATATACTGAGATCATGTGACAGATCATGTGACACTTGGATTGCACACAGGTGGACTTTATTTAACTAATTATGTGACTTCTGAAGGTAATTGGTTGCACCAGATCTTATTTAGAGGCTTAATAGCAAAGGGGGTGAATACATATGCACGCACCACTTTTCCGTTATTTATTTTTTAGAATTTTTTTAAACAAGTTATTTTTTTCATTTCACTTCACCACTTTGGACTATTTTGTGTATGTGCATTACATGAAATCCAAATAAAAATCAATTTTAATTCCAGGTTGTAAGGCAACAAAATAGGAAAAATGCCAAGGGGGGGTCAATACTTTCGCAAGCCACTATAGATAATCACTGAAACTTGTATTAAATAAACCAGAGTTTTGTATCACAGCTTATCATCCATTTTTGACCAATAACATCACAAGCTTGACCCTCCCCCTCCTTCTTTTACATAATCCTACTCACCCTCCCTCAAGAACGACAGTACAGTTTATTTGAGAAACAGTAAAGTGAGCAGCCCATCACTGTGGTTGGTATGTGACTAAAATGTGGAAAATACAAAAGTTTTGTTGTTACTTCTGATCTTGTCTGAGCCTTGACCCCTCCACCCCTATCCTCTCCTGACCTCACAACTGCTTGTCATCAAGGTCACGAACTGCAAACTCCCAGGGGAGACTGAAGCTTGAGATAAGTTCAAGGGGAAGGTGCTGCAATTATATGAAAAAATTAAATTGACTACTGCTACTTTACACTTACCTTTACCTTGGTTTAACACATTAAGTGGCTGGCTTAATCTTACACATTTATCAAAAAAAAGTGTTGTTGTGTAGCTTTACAAGACCAACAAATTATCAATCCAGCAATGGCAAATGTTCAATTAACGTAGTAACATTCTTCTCATTCCAATTTCTGTCACGTACAGTTCTATTCATTATGTGTGATGCTTAGTGTCATAAATCACTGGTACCTCAACAACACAACATAACATATGTTCACCGAAAACAGTTTAAGAGGAAATGAAAATGTACCAGGACACAAAAAAGACATTAACTGGAATTCCCCCAAGCAAAAAAAGACAGCTTTCAATCATGAATTCACACAGCCTTAAACAGAGGCATCAGTAGTGGTTAAAAAAAGAAAAAACTGGTGAGATATTCATGCTTTTGACAGATTTAATTATATATATATATATATATATATATATATATATATATATATATATATATATATATACACACACACACACACACAGTACTGTGCAAAAGTTTCAGGCAGGTGTGAAAAAATGTTGTAAAGTAAGAATGCTTTCAAAAATAGACATGTTAATAGTTTATATTTATCAATTAACAAAATGCACAGTGAGTGAACAGAAGAAACATCTACATCAAATCCATATTTGGTGTGACCACCCTTTGCCTTCAAAACAGCATCAATTCTTCTAGGTACACTTGCACACAGTTTTTGAAGGAACTCGGCAGGTAGGTTGGCCCAAACATCTTGGAGAACTAACCACAGTTCTTCTGTGGATTTAGGCAGCCTCAGTTGCTTCTCTCTCTTCATGTAATCCCAGACAGACTCGATGATGTTGAGATCAGGGCTCTGTGGGGGCCATACCATCACTTCCAGGACTCCTTGTTCTTCTTTATGCTGAAGATAGTTCTTAATGACTTTTGCTGTATGTTTGGGGTCGTTGTCATGCTGCAGAATAAATTTGGGGCCAATCAGATGCCTCCCTGGTGGTATTGCATGATGGATAAGTATCTGCCTGTACTTCTCAGCATTGAGGAGACCATTAATTCTGACCAAATCCCCAACTCCATTTGCAGAAATGCAGCCCCAAACTTGCAAGGAACCTCCACCATGCTTCACTGTTGCCTGCAGACACTCATTCGTGTACTGCTCTGCAGCCCTTCGGCAAACAAACTGCCTTCTGCTACAGCCAAATATTTCAAATTTTGACTCATCAGTCCAGAGCACCTGCTGCCATTTTTCTGCACCCCAGTTCCTGTATTTTCGTGCATAGTTGAGTCGCTTGGCCTTGTTTCCACGTCGGAGGTATGGCTTTTTGGCCGCAAGTCTTCCATGAAGGCCACTTCTGACCAGACTTCTCCGGACAGTAGATGGGTGTACCAGGGTCCCACTGTTTTCTGCCAATTCTGAGCTGAAGGCATTGCTGGACATCTTCCAGTTGCGAAGGGAAGTAAGCATGATGTGTCTTTCATCTACTGCAGTAAGTTTCCTTGGCCGACCACTGCGTCTATGGTCCTCAACGTTGCCCGTTTCTTTGTGCTTCTTCAAAAGAGCTTGGACAGCACATCTGGAAACCCCTGTCTGCCTTGAAATTTCTGCCTGGGAGAGACCTTGCTGATGCAGTATAACTACCTTGTGTCTTGTTGCTGTGCTCAGTCTTGCCATGGTGTATGACTTTTGACAGTAAACTTTCTTCAGCAACCTCGCCTTGTTAGCCGAGTTTAGCTGTTCCTCACCCAGTTTTATTCCTCCTACACAGCTGTTTCTGTTTCAGTTAATGATTGTGTTTCAACCTACATATTGAATTGATAATCATTAGCACCTGTTTGGTATAATTGTTTAATCATACACCTGACTATATGCCTACAAAATTCCTGACTTTGTGCAAGTGTACCTAGAAGAATTGATGCTGTTTTGAAGTCACAGGGTGGTCACACCAAATATGGATTCGATTTAGATTTTTCTTCTGTTCACTCACTTTGCATTTTGTTAATTGATAAATATAAACTATTAACATGTCTAATTTTGAAAGCATTCTTACTTTACAGCATTTTTTCACACCTGCCTAAAACTTTTGCACAGTACTGTATGCGTGTGTGTGTATACATAAGCAACATATGTGAAACATTCTAAACCAAAACCTACTTAAAGAAAAAAATACAAAACTAAAATCATATCCACCGCAATGTCTCCATTCTCATTTGCAAAGACTCCTATATGAAACCATTACAGTACAACTGGCTGACGAGCTTGCTTCACACTCTGAATTTGTTTTGCTTGCTGTGAGGACAAATCAGTCACTACTACACTGTCTAGCACCCCTTGTCCAGGCTGCAAAAGAAACATTAGACTACATTACAATACAGACACACTCTAATGTATAACAATTACACGATCATCTATCCTTTAGATACATTTTCAGGCACTTAAATCTTATACTCTTGAAAGACTACACTACCCACCCATCAAAGATTATTACACTGCTGTTTACCAGAAGAGAGTTATGTGCATCTTGTAACTATCTCAAGGCTTCAGGCTGCGGCTGGTTTAAAAAATATTACCCAACTAAGACATAAAATATATACATAAAACCAGCCATAACTTAACACAGCTAGGCCAGTCTTATTTAGTGGTAACCACAAAAACAGATGACCACCAGCCAGTAAACAAACCAAGCTTTACATGCAAGCCTCCTCAAATACAAAAATCTAAAGCAGCCATTTTTTTTCATTATAAAAATAACCCCTATTTGATATAATGAAGAACTAATTTTTGTTTATGTAGCTTTTTTTCTACCAGCTGTAATTACTTTGTGTTGGTGTACCACACATTGGCACTGCTGTAATACATCTTATCTTCATATTCCTGTACTAGTTGTCATTTAGCCCTGGCTTCACTATCAGTTGATAATATATAGGGGGGGGGTCTGCCTGTCCGCACATTTGTCAATCTGTATGCCGCACTTACATTTTTGCATATACACTAATCCACCGCATAGAACCTATGCTTTTTGCTGCTACGTAAATTACCCGACGCAAATGTAGCACACAGCACTGTGGCAGTGCAGGAGCCCTGCACAGGGAGAGGGGTTTTGTGCAAATGTACATTTTAAATAGAGTGTATTTACTGTAATTAATTAACAATATACCTGACGCTCCTGGGACAGCCTGCCTGCTGTGTGTGATTACCAGCTATGGATACTAAATAGCAGATAGGTGAGTTAAAGCAGAGCGACGGGTATAAAAAGGTTCCATTTATTCACCTCAGGGTTGATGCAACATCAAAGCCAACTGGGATAAAGCTGAAGCTGAAATTCACTGAAACGAGTGAGTGTGTGTGTGCGTGAGTAAGTGCGACTGAGCTGGAAAGAACCGGAACCTGGGATGGACACCGAAGAGTGAGTAAGCAAGTCGAAACTCTAACACCCGGGCGACTAGCGGTTCTTTTATTATTGAACAGAGAAGATTAGTTCAGAGAGTGCAGATCCCATCAAAGTTTGATTTCTCTGTGTTGTATGTACTCTGTGCGCTACCATATGTCATGTAAGCTGTTCAGTGTGTGACTATGTAAATAAATCCTGCAGAAATATCAACTTCAACCTCCGTCTCGATGGCCTGCCTGCATGCGAATGCATGCACCCCCAAAGCAGACGGTTACCCTAATAAAAGCAGAACCTCAAAATAGTAATTGTCTGAACATAGTAATTATTAGAGCTGTGTATAATGGTATTTAAAACAAGATTAATTTATCCAGCTTTTTACATATCGCCCTTACTGCAGCTCTAAATATTCTTTGTAGATCCAGCTATCAAATCCACTTGTTCCCTCCTCTGAAGCCATTTTGTAGCAAGACGATATGAAAAGCACGCGCAGGGAACATCCAAGGTTTGACTTGCACTGTTGAAGCTCTTTCTGTTTCCATGTTATGCATTGGCCGCCGTCCTTTTTTTTAATGCAACTAATTAATATATATTATAATATATATATATATATATATATATATATATAATATATATAATATATATAATATATAGTATATATATATAATATTATATTATATATGGTGATATATAGCTATATATATATCTGGTGTGAGGACCCCACTCGACTGACCATTGAAATGAGCTCCGGCACCGGTTAACCTTAAGAGACGTGGGGGTGTGCTAATTATCCATGAATGGGACATTTAGCTTGCAGAGGTGGGAGTGACAAGTTACTGGAAAAATGTAATCAGATTACTAGAACACACTACATGTAGTGTGTTGCTCTCCAACACTGTATATAAACTTAGGGATTTTGAAACTTGGGTATCTGGTGTTAATCAATTTCGGTGCAGATGTATGGGAAAAAAAAAATCATTTTGCATTCTTCCACAACTTGTTCTTTGTGCAACCACTTTCATTCTGTGCTAAAACAAAGAAAAAAGGCTGTGGAAATTTGGCAATATACAGTTGTTTTTTTTTTTCAGAAAACTTGTTAACCCCAATGATACTAACATTTCCATTCAACGTACACAGATACCTAATGTGAATACACAAAGTATTACTAAGTCTATCAGATCAAAGTGTCCCAACAGTAATGAGGTCAGATTGAGCCTTGGCTTGTGGTCAGTGGGGATGTACTGTGGTTCAGTGTAATGTCATCTCATTACTCAGTCTTGTTAAAACCAAAATCTAACAGCCAACACACTATAAAGCACTCTAAAACCACAGAGACTCCTCGTCTACTGACAGTATGCAAGAAAAACGCATCATAATGACTGCGGCACCACAAACTATTCATATTGCTTCAGAGTCAGTGCGTTTAATTAGTGAAAACTGCTGCTCTAACTGTACCAATTTACCTGCCACGTGTTGTAACACGAATCGTTAAGATGATGTACGAATTGTAAAATAAACAATTTGCAAAGCATTGGTGATTTTGAAGTGTGCATGCCTGCTTTATAACTAGGAATTTCATCTGTTACTTTAACACTTATAATATTTGAACACTTAGCGTTTTGCCATTAGTTATTTTTATTACAAAAAAGAAAATTAACATGACACTGACTTCAAAACTTGGGGTCATGAACATACACATAGACAATCCTATTTTTCTTGGACTGACTATGTACACAAACATTGGACAATATTTTCCCTTATTGACAAATCACAGGCACTGCCTCCTTCACAGTAAATGCATTACCTGGGCAACTTGCACACAGCGGGAAAACCAGGCTCATTAAGTCAAATTCCAAGTCAATGTGAACAACAAAACAAAAAACAAATAACATTCCCTTTCTACTGAAATGGGAGTTGGGCCCTTGGCCTGTGCAATGCTTACCACTGGTGCCAGGAGGCTGCAAGCTGTGCTTGGTCAAGAAACACCACCCAACTGGAAAGATGTCTCGCGAGTCGTACTTGCACCAGTAGTCAAATGCCCCTCTCCAGCCGTCGAACATGATAAATATTTCATCGCCTTTAACTTCTCCTATAGTAGCTGGACAAATCAAATAAGGGTTCTTCCTGTCCACTGCTTCCAGCTTCATCCCAGACTTGAAACTGTTCTGCGGGGGCCTGGGAGGTTCCTAAAACAGAAAGGAGGGTTAAGAAACAAATCAGTCTTTATTACAGACTGCTTAGGACCATTCAGCTAATCACAGAGAAAGTTGTACGCAACAACACATTACAAACAATTAAAAACAGTGTGTGTCTTCAACAAGCCTTTGCCTGTTTGTTGTATTGCTCCAGTTTTAAAAATGAACAAACGAAGTTGAAGTCCATGACTTTTATTGGCCCATTATAGAACAGACGGTTTACTGTACATTTAACTAAATAACAGCAGCAGGAGCTTTCTCCAGAGATACAGTTGGGGGGGGGGGGGGGGGGGGGGGGGGGGGTGGGTGGGGGGGGGGCGACTTTTAAAAGCTGTGGAAGGGGCCATTTCTGCTCCACTTAGTGTCCTCAAAAGAAACATTGGCCATGAGGAGGCATTCATTCGAAAACCTGGGAACACAAAAACAGATAGACAGATAGAGATAGATAGATAGATAGATATAGTATGTTTCAAGCAATACAAAAGCATCAATATTGTAACTTGTTATTTGTTGCCACAGCACCCCCTTGTGGCTCCTCTAGATAGGTGATCTTTGTCATTAGTGCAGATTTCTTACTTACTAAATATCTCAGTATCCCTGAAGAGATAATCGTCTCCTCTTTAAGCGATGAACCGAGATACAAATAATAATTGGGCATTCCAAATTGGGGAGAAAACAGGGGTAAAAAAAACTATTGACAACAAATAAATTTAAAAAAAAAAAAAAAAAAAAAAAGGATCTGCATTAGGTTTTAATGAGCAATCCGTTTAAGTGCAGTGCTACTTCAAACACAATCAATTTACTAACAATGCTGAAAGACTGGGAGCAGCATTTGTAGTCCTATTTTACCACCAAAAATTATTTTACTGAATAGTGACTGGCAAGACTGGCACAATATTCAACGTAGAGTTGTCCTTGGCAGTCCTTAGCCAGAAACCTAAGGCAAAATGAAGATAAAATGTAAACGTACTTATACCCAGTCCAACTCCTGGCTCCTAATCATTGAAATATTATACTTCACTGAAGTTAGTTGTAAAAGCCAGGACAAGCCGTGTTATCAGGTGCAGAGGTGTTCTCACCGAGCGGTGGCTGCAGCATGTCTCCGTTCTTCTCACAGGTCCCTATGGGCTGGATGTCGGAGGAGTCCACCAGCCTCCAGAAGTCATTCTTGTTGTCGCTGCCGTCGAGCCGCAGTCTCAGCCGGGCGCCCGTGATGCCCATGACGGTGGCGATGCACACGGAGGTGAAGTTGCGGGGGTCATGTGCTTCTAGTTTCATACCGACTTTAAAATCGTTGCTAGGTGGGTTTCTAGACTAAGAGAAAAAAAAAAAAAAAAAAAAAAAGGTGTGAGGAATTTAAACTTCTATTAAAAAAGAACTTGTCAAGCCATTAAACTAATCTAAGCAGCCTGGTAAATAAAACAGATTTTACAACCAGTGCTGTAATAAAACATTTTGTATTTCTTTCTGTATTTTCAAATTACAGAAAGAGTTGCATATTAACAATGTTCCGAATAGGCCGCATTTCTAGGCAGATGCAGAGCTTGATACACAGAAAATTCCCCAAATTCACGTACTTACAAACAACAGCCTCCATTGCCAGAAAAAAAAAAAACAAACCCTCTTTTACGACTCGTCCCCTTGTACACTTCATGGTTAGTTATGGCTTTAATGTTCACAATTTATTACAGTATTCGTAGAGGGCAACAAAGGCACAGCAGAACTGCAAGTTACTGGAACCACAATGATCCTGCACACTCCCAGTAAAAGGTATTGAAATTGGAACAGACCTGTTTAAAACAATGCGAGGGAGCTGGGGTAGCGCCTGTCTCCTTCAGGTATTCATCCCAGCTGAAGCTTTCTGAAAACAAACAAGACACTTCAACAGTGTGAAGTCAACAAGCTGTTTATGAATAATGTAACAAAGCAGAATTTTAGGACTTACTGAAGTAGATTCTAGTTTCAGTGTGGCAGTGTTCACAGGAAAGAATAGAACATTAACTTGCTTAAAAGTTTGAAACAAAGATCACAATTGATTTAGTCTATTATAGCACTCATGTACAACCCGAGAAAATAAACTTGTGTGATAATTAACGGTTACGTGTGTTTAAAAAAAAAAAAGAAAGAAAAACATACATTTAGGTGAGCACTTAAAAAAAACAGTTAGTTTCTGAACAAATCTCAATTTCAGTGAATTTTAAGTTTCCACTATCGTGTGTTTTTGAACTGTGAAGGATTATCAGCATTTCCTCGAGTCCCTCCCTAACAGTCCTCAATTCATTTAAGGTTTTAAATTGCTTCTGAATGTACAGCCAATCGGAAACAGCATTTGGGTCTATGAAATTATCCTGTTGTACAAAGCACTGATTGCTCCTGCTGAATATTGTGCCTTGAAATTAAAGCCACGTTTTTTTGTACAGAATATAATTTATATTTCAAATTAATAGAAAATGCTGCTTAAGATCACAGTGAAGCTGGCGCTGCCAGGCTTAAGAAGCTTAGAAGTAAGCTTCACTTGCTTGATATGGAACGTAAAAGAAGAAAAGGAAGAAACCAGGGGTCTCCCCCAAACACATTGCGGACCACTGCAGTAAGACTGGCACTGCCAGGCCTCTATGGATGGAAGTGAGCTTCACTTCCTCTGAGGAGGAGGGGTGCTAGAAAAGAAGAGGAGGAAAAAGGATAGCCAGAGATATCCCCTTGACTCGCTGAGAACCACCCTCGCTGAGGTGAGACTGGTGCTGCCAGGCCTCCAAGGTTGGCATGCGAGGTTATGTTACCCCAAGGTGAGCTGTTGCAAAGGGGGTGTGGCATAGAGGATGGGAGGAAGGGAGGGAACAAAAAGCAAGAAATGAAAAAAAAAGGTGTGTACAAGGGTTTAAATAGGGAAATTAACAGGTAGCAAACAGGGGAAGGAGCCATTTAAAATTATTATGTTAATGTTACAAAACAACAAGCAGCTGACTGCTAAACAAGTCCTAGCTTAAGGAAAAGAAATTTTTTTATGGTTTCACTGCTTCTAAACAAATTCAAGTATAGATCATTCAGATTTTTATTTTTTTTACAGTTTTGAAAAAAAAAACATCTTCTAGATATAAAATGTTCCAGGACAGGCCATGTGTTGAGTTGTTGCTATCTGGGATGCAATAATACAATTCTGACAGCAGAGGGCTCCCCAAGTCAATTCATGAAATCATTTGGGACTGTACCAGCGGTGAAAGTAACTTTAATTTCTTACCAGTACTGTTGTTAAATTTTTTCAGCTGAGGATTTTGTATGGTTGCTTACTTTTTTTGCAAATGGAGGAGAGCTCAGTCTCTCTATTCTTTCCATAAGAGGATATTTCAGACTGAAATTCTTACCACCACGTCGTACCAGACCGTACCGGTTTACTTTCACCTCTAGACTAGCTTTGCAGGTTCAACTCTTTTTTAGTTTTGATGTCTATTACTTTTGTTTGAAGTAGCAAGTCCTACTGGTACCTCTGTTCTGGGAGGGGCTTGTTGAAGAATAACTCTTCCCTGTCTTTTCCTTTTTAATATCTTTTTGATCTAAAAAGCAAGAGATGAACACAGTCGATTACTACAAGAAAAAAAAAATGAAACAACATAACAAGATTTGCATATCGTGATACTGTATTATACTGTGACATTAGTGTATTGTTACACGCATAAAAGAGAAATATCACAGTAAAAAGTATCCTTGAAATATGAAACATGTACGCATTTCCTGAATTGTGTGTTTTACTTATTTTGTGAAGCACCTTGGGGGTATTTAGTTCCAAAGGGCTTTTTAAGTTTGAAACTGATCCTATAATAGCCTGTCTGTCTTTAAGTAATCTAAGATACTCTACAATTAATACACTTCTACAGTTCTAGCAATATTTTGTGTCTTTTTATAAAATGTAACAATTTCGAGTTTGCCCACCATTTTGGTTTTCTCATTACAGCACTTCTACTGAGACAACAAAGCTTACATTGTTAACTGGGTGCAGAAGACATCTGAATACACTGTTTGCTTTAATTATAAACCCCCTCGGGTTAGACGTGCTCCATGACTATTAACAGAAGTCTGGGTCAAGGGTTTTCTAACAGCTAATTACTTTTCCCATGCCGCTTGTCTTTTCAGTAATCTTACTCCCTACATCATTGCGATCCACTATGTGTTAACAAAACATACATACTAAAGAACATGGAACACATCTAATTCCATCCAGCATCTCAGAACCACTTAACAGAAAGAAACAGATCCACATTCGCACCCTTGCATACAACCCCTTGAATTCAACAGCCTTCATTTTATTTCAATACTCGCCACTTCAATGGGTGTATTTTTCCTTTCTGAACAAAAGGTTTATGTAAATACCCTCTTTGTGAATGGCAAAATCTAGAACTAAATACGACACACCCTTTATAAAATCTTATAGCTGTCCTCGTTAACAAAATCAATACAGCAAATACTAATGCATTCTAGTTCATCTGTGTGATATATGCTCTACCCCATTATGCAAAAGCAGTTCCTATTTGGGCCATTCTGTACACAGGCACATGCGATTCTTCTGTACAGCTACAACAGAACATGATTTGTACGAAAATCAACCATTTCATTTCTTAACTTTCAGAAAAGTAAATGGAGACGTCAATTCTTAAGGAACAGCTAAAGGTTTAAAACAAATACTGGTATTGCATTTATTGCAGCGAGGACTCTGTCATTATCCTGCACCCTGATGTACTACGATGGAAGCATTTTTTACGGTTTTTAAGTGGAGTAACTGTCAGTTTGTCACGTTTTGTGTTCTTGTTTAATGTGCAATAATTGCGAGTTCTCAAGCTGGCCATGGCCGGGCATAAAGGAAAAAAAGAAAGCACGCCCCTTACCTTTAGTTGATGTTCTCCCCATGGTGCCCACCTGCAGGTTCAGTACCTCCTCGCACAAAAGTACCTGGAGGCAGGTGACCGACAACTCAGCTTCCTGTTAGACACGCAGTGATGGCTTCCTGTAAATGATAGGAACAAGACTTAATTAACATGGAAACTGCCCCCACAAAAGACAAAACCGCGCACAACGCTGGACAGCTGAGCACAAGCGACCAAGCAGCCAGTAGTGGTTGTGTGGTGCTTTGAAGAGGCTGCTAGCAAACCAGGACATAGGGAGATGGGGTGGAGGAGTGCTAATGGAATGGGAATGACAGCGGTACTAGTGAAGTGTTCCAAGTTAAAAGCAGCTTGTTCTAAAGATTGATGACCCCCTTGAACTGCAGTAACCCTTGAGCTTGCACTCTGATTGCTCCACTCTACTTTATACTCTCAATATGCAAATGATATTTGCATTTCGGTCTAGTAAACATTTGCCTTAAGTTCAACTTTTTTTTCTTTTGGCGAGTAAAACATAAGGATAGAATAAAACAAAATGCACTACCAGCTATAATTACGTGACTTTTTTCCCCCCCCCGTTTTTTTGCTTGCTATTATAATACATTTCAGGATGTAACTCTAAACACTTCATTGGAAAATACAGTACATTTTAACATGTTTATGCATGTAGGGGAAAAGAAGAAGAAAGGTGCCTCCTCCAAGCCTGAATGTCGGGACTATATGTAGACCTCAAGACGTAAAAGAGCCTAAAGGGCAAAAGGCTGAACACAGGCAACAGGTATTCGTGTCCATTAGGATATTACACAAGATTACTATGGTACTATGGGGAGGGGGGTTCAAAAGTTTGTTAATGATACCACTGATTCTGGCATTTACAAGAGGTCGTTATGGGTATTTCAATGTTAGTTCATTGTGCTGATGTTACTTCCAAAATGATGCCGATTTACAAAATAATTTAAATACATTAACCAGAACCACTGCATCTGAAGGTGCTGGCAGCATTGTAGCCCTGCATCTGAAGGTGCTGGCAGCATTGTAGCACTGCATCTAAAGGTGCTGGCAGCATTGTAGCCCTGCATCTGAAGGTGCTGGCAGCATTGTAGCCCTGCATCTGAAGGTGCTGGCAGCATTGTAGCCCTGCATCTGAAGGTGCTGGCAGCATTGTAGCCCTGCATCTGAAGGTGCTGGCAGCATTCTATCACTGCATCTGAAGGTGCTGGCAGCATTGTATCACTGCATCTGAAGGTGCTGGCAGCATTGTAGCCCTGCATCTGAAGGTGCTGGCAGCATTGTAGCACTGCATCTGAAGGTGCTGGCAGCATTGTAGCACTGCATCTGAAGGTGCTGACAGCATTGTAGCACTGCATCTGAAGGTGTTGGCAGCATTGTACCACTTCTTATGAAGGTGCTGGCAGCATTGTACCACTGCATATGAAGGTGCTGACAGCATTGTCCTTCTATGCCTCTCTGGGTGACTGCAAAGGATGACAGGTGACTTGATGGAACTCAGTCAATCTACCATATCTGTGGCTATCCATCACGCCCAGCTAAAAAAAATCTTATAACATTTTTTATGGGAGTTTTATGGCATTCTTGGGTTTCCCAGAGTAACAGGATTGCACACATATTGTGCTTAAATCACTGCAACACGGTGCTTATACATATGTGGACAGGAAGGGGTTCCATTCATTAAATGTGCAGGAGATTTGTGATGCATGCCAACATCTGGAATGAAATGCATGTGCAAATTTCCTTGGGGCTTGTCATAACATTACGACAGTTTGCTCTTAAGTCATTTTCAGGAACCCAATGAACCAGATGGCACATTAGTAGGCAAGTACTTTAAGAATACCTAGATAATTAAATATGTGTATATACAGTACTATATGGAAATATTTATTTTAGTCTTTTCTATACCAGAGGTTTTGAATGAGGTTTATTCACTTGTTTTAACCACTTGTTATCTTACAGAACATTTGCTGTATTGCCAAAACGATATGCCATTATTTGCATCAATATTACTACAAAGAAATTATCAATGTAACTAAAGCCTAATCATCTGAACTCTGGATATGTACATATCACAACTGACCTCTACTGTAGAATGTATTTTAATTATACAAATACACACCTAAGAGTAAACAAAGACACTTTGGTATAGAAAAGCTAATCCTGATACTTACCCACAGAGAAGAGGCATACGATAGTGTTACATAAATGGTATACATGTATAATAACAAACGACTACAAACACAAGTGAAACACATTTATTTATACAATAAATAAAAAGAATATGTTCCAACCAAGCAAATAAATAAAGAATGTGTTTCAACCAAGTCTACACAGATGGCTTAACCTCCCCCACCTCCAGAACAAAACAATATGCTGATATAATAATAAATACTACTCATTAGCATCTCTTTATGCAGTCGCTGGGACAGGAACGGATGCAGGTGACCGGCGACAATTAAGCTTTCTACCGGGAGACTTGATCATTAACAATCTCATCGACTGAATTTCCAAAGGATTATCAGGATTGATTTTCTTAAACTGCAATTGAAAATCACTTGCTACTAAAAGCTCTCTTTACTACACCGCGAGATCGACACAATCACACTTTTTTTTTTAATATTTTAATGCCCATTTAAAGTTATCTGTAAAAATCAGGCGACCATACCCTGTTGACTATCTGACCTTGCATTACATTTTTTTCCTCTGCTTAGACATTTCACACCTGAAATAGACAACCAGCATTACAGTGTATTAACAATAATGTCTATTGTGCCTTGCTGTAATGACATGTATTTTACTGTATCCAATTAGTACAAGTAAAAAAAAAAAAAAAAAAACCAACAAAAAGAATGAACAAAAGGGAATTCCTTTACGAAGCTCAACAAGTATATCAGCAAATTACTGCATACACCACAGCGGACAGAGAAGAGCCCTGACCTCCGACCTCTCCATATAGTAACTGAAACAAAACTGAGCTTCGTCAGTACCTGCCCCACTGGATATTGTGATAGCTCGATCAAACCCTGAAAACCAAAACAAGCAAAGTTACAGGCAGGTCATCTATTTTCTGCAGTCATCCGGGTCACTTCTCTGTAGTGAAAACAACTCCTACACAGCGAAAAGACATTGTTGGCAAACTGAAATGCCTCCATGGGATGATCAAGTCTGCTGTTCCTAAGGTGCCGAGCAGACAGATGGGTCTTTATGATACTAACTGAACTCTACCTCTACCACAGAGGTAATTTCATGGAGTAACTGGTCCACAATAGAGTAGAATAAGTTCCTCTTCAATCAGAAAGTCATCCAAAAAGCCAACAAAATCTTGTGCCAGCATGATCACATACATGAGACACCTTTCAGCTCCACCTGCTCTCTGAACCAAATGTAAAGAGAGTGAGAGAGACTGCAGGTGGTGCCAGCGGAACTGAGAAATCAGTCACATGATTTGAATGAAAAGAGGCAGTCTGTTCAACGACTGACAGTTTGGATTCTTCAAGCATGATCAAAACCAGGTAAAGACAGATACTGTACATACAGATATAAGGCAGCACAGCACAAGCTAGTGCTAGTCGTGGCTAATGCTATCCAGTGCAACGACCAGAAAGACTGTCCATAAAACGACCAGGTAAAGTTCAATTCAGTTTAAAAGACCACATACAGTACCTGCTGATTCCACTGAAGAATTCCTTTTATAATCCTATACAGCTGTTTCCCATCAGGGGAGACAGAACACTTCACTTTGAAGTAGTGACTGTATTCAAATGAAAGTGAGAAGAGAAACAGAACAGTGGCCCTAATGACGTGGTTCATTCCTAAGCATGGCAATGGAAACTATCTGGCACGATGTGGAACTCTTAGTGCTCTGTCAAATACATTATTTCAATATTTGTATAAGCACTGCTTGAAATTAATTCAGAGGCACACATGAACTGTTATGTACTCCTGAGAGACTTCTTTATTTTCCAGTCAACTGTAAAGGCTACAATGTGTGAACAGATCTATTCGTTTGCATTTTGAAAGAATATACACGGAGTAAAAAGCATCACCTTCCAGTTGTCAATACAAAATTACAGCTACGAGTATCACAAAAAAGTGGATCACTATGACCAACATTGTAGGGCAACTGATTTTCCACAATCGCGGAATCATGGACGGAATCGCGGAATTACACATTGAGAACGGAACTGGCATTTTGGGAATGGAATTCTGCTTCGCACCTGCACCTTAAACTGTGCTTACTGCTGTTATTCTCCTATAAAAAATGATGGATTGCTTTGAAAACTGCACTACCCAGAAGCCCAACGATGACGCTTCTATAAAACGTTTTTGTAGTTATCTGGATCATTGGATAATGAGAAAACAGGTGGTTTTGTGGGCTGATGGACTGTCTATCTGTTGTGGCGCTGCCTGTGTGCTGTGTGAGTCGAGTTGTTTAAGAAAGCAACTAGCTGTTTTGTGAGTTCTGTTCGGTGGAATAATTTTGGAGTTGTATATACATTGCTTGTTCAATATATGAACATAAAGTTATATAATACTTATTATTGCTTAAAAATGTGCAGAGTAAAATACTCTGACCCGCCTACTCCTAACTTTTTTCCCCAATCTGGCCCCCTTAAATATAAAAAAAAGCTACTTGAAGAGCCCTCATCTAACTAAGACATCTCTTTCTGTCCAGGGTATACGAGAAACACATGAAAGTAGTTTTACAGCAAGTACAGCATAAACCAGTCTGCGTTGTTGCTGATGAAACTACAGATTGGAGAGATAAGCGTCCTGAACGTTGTAGTTAATTTGTAATTTTATGAAAATTGTATATTTTTGTAGTAATGCCCCTTGTTTGACTAGTCTGTATATTGTAATGCCAGCAATAAGCTGTTTTCTTTTCAAAACACCTTTATTTGTTGACTGACCTACAGCACATTGTTACGAGTGGACTGCTTTAAGACTCCAGTATCTCAGATGAAAAAAAAAAATAAATAGATTTATGTAAAACTTATTTATATTCAATGACGTTTTTAATTTTTAATACATTAGTAAAATGGAATTGGTTCATTTTAAAAAACGCAATTTGCCAGTCCCAGAAAGAATGCAAGTGTAACATGAGTACAGCTGCTCTATATACACAGAGATTATGATCTCTGAAAAAATCAGAAAGAAAATCAGAACCATATTGTATCCCAATTTGATTTCTCTCGGTACCACTAAGGAATAAAATACTGCATCCTAAATATATTGTGCCAATGACAATGGTAGCACTTTACAGAAGATATCCTGACATTTAAATGTAATACTGTATATAAATATACTGGTCAAATACTGATAAAACAATAAACCTTGACACTGCAAAACTTTGACAGCTCAAAATATTCTTGAAGTATCGTTAATTTAATATGAATTGTTGTGTTAGTTAAAGCAAACTTCATTTAGCCTACTCAAACTTGTACTTGCATTGGTATAAGCTTCCAATTCACATAAAAAAGTTTAACTTGTAACACATGTTGCGCATAAAGGCTGCTTCCATGCAATTAAAAAAAAAAACCGAGTCAATAAGCATGTGAAAAGCTGTTCCACTTTTAAAAAAGTCTGTCAAGCTATCAGAATTTTGGATGGTAATAGTTTCTGTTTGAAATCATGTATCAATGTTAATCATTAGCAAGCAACAGGAACCTACACTACTCTATATGGTTTAATAAAAACAAACCTCCAATTAGAAACAGCCTAACTTTGCTTTTATGGACTAGAGCACTGTCAGAGAAGAGAAACTGCTACAGTAAAAAGACAAACTGTGCTTTGAAAAGAGTTTTCTGGCATTCTCTTAATTTATAAACGCAGTAGCGCTTTGACAACAGTTGAAAAAGGTTTCACGAACTGCAAACATGTTCTAATTAATCAAAATTGGTAACACTGGGCCCAATTCATAATATTTTAGGAATGTTTTGTTAAAACTCATTTAGAATAAAATGTTAAGTATTAAATACTCATTCAGTATTAAACTTGAAGAAACATTTTACACTGTAAAGCAAACATAGAAGCCTAATCTACTTGAAAAGAAGCATCTTCAAAAAAAGCAATTTTGGAAGTATCAACAAAAGCATTTATGTTGTAAAAGGAGACCACTGCCAAGCACACAAGCCTATTCTATTTATCATCTGCTAATTCAAATCACTCGGGTATTTTTGTTGCATACAGGTGCACAGTAAGAACCCAATTTTACAAAGTCAGAATCTGATCTTGATCAATAAAGATAAATGCATAGTCTTTCATTAAGTGGCTTATAAAAATATGACCTCTATCTTAAGACCCCACAAGTTATGTTGGCATGCACTTGGTTTCTTACTTTTCTTTTCATCTCCTTGCTGCTAGTATTTTAGCACTGGGATCTTGTTCAAATAAAAGCCTCTTTTGATCAGACCCCTACCGGTTATGCCTTAACAAGACAGAACAATAACTGCTGTAACCCTTACAAAGTCATTCAAGGTTTTTCAAAGCCATCAACTATCCTCTATAACCAGACAAGCTGGTGATAAAGGCCAATAAAAAGACCTTCAAACTGGGGCTTGTCATCTTTACTTAAGGCAGCGCCCATGTCTGAAAGCAGACAAAACAAGTTAAGGGCTAGGGCTAACTTAAACATTAGCATCCATGGCTCCCTTTTGTCTTTATTCACGCCAGGGGTCATTTGGTGTGCTGCAATAAAAGATTCCAAGTCACAATAATGGCCCTCAACAGATGGGTTGTCTGGCTGCTGGGAAAGTTTATAAAAAATAAAATAAAAAAAGAGAGAGAGAGAGAGAGAGAGAGAGAGAGAGAGAGAGGAGGAGAGAGTACTACATGTGAACATAGACAATGTAAACTTCAAAATACATTTTCTTGGTTTTGTTTTTACTCAAATGTTGTTTTTTGTTTTGTTTTTTCTGCTTTCATTTGGAAGTTCAGGACCTGCTTTTCTAGCTGACAAGTATATAGTACAGTATTGTGACGGGTACCCCTGTCACTGGGTGTAATTTTGGTTTATTTTGTAGTTTGGGTTAGGTATCAAGGGGGAGTTAAAGTATATTGGTATGTGAGCACAGGGCTGTGTGTTTGTGTGTGTGTGGAATAGTGGCGACAGGAAGGCAGTTAAAATCCTCCCTGTAAAAACACGTGTGAATGTGGCTGGAGCCGCGAATTGAGTAAGTGATTAAATGATTAATTAAGGCTCCAGCCACAGGTGTATAAATGGGGTGATCACGGGTAAGAAAGAGGTTAGTGTGTTCGGAGGCGGAACGCAAGTAGTGAGGAGGAGTACAAACAAACATTAACAATTGCTACGCGTGCGGGTTATAAACCAGCATGATACTTGTTTATTTGTTCTGTGTTCTGTTTGTTTGTTTTGGCCCTCGTGCCTTTTGCTTTGTGTTTTTGTTCAACCTTTTTATTTTAATAAAGAAATGAGTGTGTTTGTGTCTCACACCATATTACTTGCCTGTTATGGCTTTGTTTCTGGCCTGACGTCATAGACCCAAGCTATCCTGCCACAAGATATATATATATATATATATATATATATATATATATATATATATATATGTTACAGAAACTAGACAACTGGAACTGAAGAACCCTTTAATGACCAAGCGTTTTTCAGTGGGATGCTCCCCCAGGAACCAGGCATTTTTTGACTATATTTGACTCTAAAAAAATATACTCTAAATTGAAAAAGATATAAATCTGTCATCGTAGAACCTAACATCTTGGAAAGTCTTTTCTTAAGTCTTATGAGCCCCTATAAAGATTTCAGAAGTCTGGGATATTATAAAGTACTTCAGAATACATAAAAACTATGATGTATTCCGTTTAGTGTTTTAAAAACAACACATGTATAAAACATGTTATTCTATGACCTTTGAATACTTCCTGAAAGTGTTACTGAAAAATATTGATGTTTGGGCAAATTGCAAGACTGTTTCACTTAAATGACTGATTTTTTTTCCTTACACATTTTTAGCTGACTGTCTTTCTCTATCTTTGAAATTCATTCAATTTTTTCTTTTTACTAGTAGAGAATACTTTTACAGATTTTCCACTCCAATAAGTAAAAAAAAAAAAAAAAAAAAATGATGTATAGTATATATATATATATATATATATATATATATATATATATATATATATATATATATATATATATATATATATATATAAAATGGGCTTCATAGAGATAAAAGGTACAAAAACATTGTATTATGTTACCTGAAGGACACAACAACATTCCTTAAATTCATTTAAAAGCAAACACAATACATGATATATCTGAACATTTATTTTAAAAACTGTTACTAAACTTTCATATTTCTGTATTATTATTGAAATGCCAGCAATAAGATAAACTGGTCTTTTCAAAACACCTTCACTTGTAGACTGAACTACAGTGTTAGTGGAAGACTATAAATATGACTCACAGCAGTGCTGGACATTTGTTTTCTGAACTGCAGTGATATAATTACGTTTTCCTGCTTATTTTAAATCCAGCAATGAGCCAAGTGATGTTTATAAGCATTATGCAAGTGTCTTCAGGTGCTTTACTTACTATTACAGCAACAAAGTAATGCAGCATATTTAACAAAAACTTTAAGTATTTAAGATTTTGTAATATTCTTTTTAGCTTCTGAAGCTGGAGGCCCGATATGCAGAGTCGCTCATTTTAAATTTTACCATTTAATTTAGGAGTGCAACGGAGTGTTCCTAAATACCCGCAAATGTTGTGACAATAGTGATGTTTTTGTTGAGTTAACGCTCAACAGTAGTTGAATTTAGGTACGCACACACATTATTCAACGTGTAACCACTTCTTTGGAGTTTAAAGGTTTAAAATTCCCAGCCTTAATACTAACGCACGAGACAGAATAAATGTTGCGAGCACAGGGCTGGGCAGGAGGGTTCTGGGGGAGTATTGCCAAAGCATATTTCCTTTAAATTCCAATTTAAAGTCTTCATTCATTCAGAAACATAAATAAACCAATTTCCAGGAACCATCCAGTACAAAGTTATAGAGCAAAGAATGATTTATATTTATATTAATGCATTTTTTTACTGCAACTTATCCTAAAGTATGCCCTATGAACACTTGCAACTGGTTTTTGATGAGGATGTTTGGAAAGCAGTTACAATTGACCAGGTGTCTACAAAGTGTGAAAGTGATTGACTGTAAACGTCACAATTAGGCACGGTTGCTGTTTAATGACCATTTGATTGTAATTTTCATGCTCTTTGCTCTTTAACCTTTTAAGAGCAACAAAGTCCTTCACTTACACAGTACCTAAATTAATGCAACAGAATGTACACAAATGTTCCAGTATCTCCCCATTTTAAAATCCAGACTTTGTTATGCTTTTATAAATTGACATACCTAAAACAAGAAATCAAAGCACCCCCGACAACATAGTCTAAAACAACGTGGAATATCTTTTTGTCTGAATCGAGCTTACAACTAAAAGTCAACAATGAGGTATCTCTTTAACTTCCCTGGCAATCTGGTTTAAACAGTGAGCAAAACTAAATTAACTAACATAGAAATAAAACTTTAAAAGGGCTGTGACCCCTAATAAATCAGAAAAAGAGACCACAGACCACTGACGACTAGCTGAAAGTGTAAATCCAAACAAAAGAATAGTCTTTTAAAAGCATGGGGGGGGGGGGGGGGGGGGGGACTGAATGAAATAAATGTTGTGCAACCCTGTGAAGTTTTCCTGTCAGCAAGATTCCCTTTCCATGATGCCCAGAGAGCAGTAATTCATCAAGGATGGGGAGTAAATCTGTCCCCCGCATATTGAAAGGACAGCCCTAAACCAGGACAATGTAAACATCCAAAATGGGAACTTAATACTGCAGATCTGTTAAATTCTATTACAGCGCAGTTATATTAAGAGACACATATCTCTTATTTTAAAAATCAACTAACTGCTTCAGTTTCAGTTTAGATTTGTTTTTGTACATCACAAATCCTATTTAAAAGGACAGCTACTGTAGCCAGGACTTATTTTTCAACTTAAGAGGACAACTGTATAGATTTCTTTTATTGTAATACTACAGAACATTTCCAATGTAAACACACACACACACACACACACACACATTATATATATATATATATATATATATATATATATATATATATATATATATATATATATATATATAACTGCAGTGTACAAAATTGAAGGCATATGAAAGAAAAGGTTTTTAAAAAATGTAAACAAAAAGTTTAAATTAATTTTTTTAATCTTTAAAGCTGTGTGTGTGTATATATATATATATATATATATATATACACACACACACACTTTGACAGCGTGACAACTATTTGTTTATATTGAAATCCATGATTTATTCTTACATAACATAATGGTGTTCTATATATTGTTACATAATTTATACTTCTACCTTTAAATTTGTATTCATTTTAATTAATATTATTATATATAAACTTATATTTATATTATCATGCAATGCTGTCTCTGAGGATCAGCCTTGATTTGGCCTCCCCAGCACATCAGCATGCACAACTTTTGAATGAATTTTGTTTATTTACGTATTTAAATGTTATATATTTAGCTGATTTAACTAGTTCATTCTTTTCTGTTAAGTCCAGCTGGCATGATCGTGCTCAGTCTATTTAACCATTTACTTTCTTTTATTCTCTATAGGTCACATTGGGACTCTTGACACTTTTCTTAACTCCACTGCTAAAATTTTCTTTGTATCCTCTTTTTTTAAGATTTGTTTTTAATACAGTTCTTTGTTTACATATCACTTTCTTTAGAGCATATTCGTCGTATTCTTATTCCCAGACCCTTTGGGATTGCCCTTTTAGTGGGTATTGGATGTGCAGGGACTTGTAAATACTGGTGCATGTCAGCAGGTTTACAGAAGAGGTCAGACTCAATTTAACCTTCAAGTTTTACTATGGTATCTAAAAATTCTATTCTTCTCCATGTGTCCAAACCCCAAAAATATCATCTACAAACCAAATGTATTCTAAAGGTTCTCTTTCCAATTTTCTAAGTAATTGTTCTTCCCATTCCCCCATGTATGTACAGGCAAAATGCATAAGATCCTATTACTGTACCATCGTTTTGTTTGTAATTCTTATCAACAAATGTAGAATAACCGTTTTCTAAAACTACATTGATCAGCACATGTTCAACACCTCTGCTGTTGGTATTGATTTATTTAGTCTATTATCTAATGCTTTTTAACAAGCTTCTAAAGTTTATTTATGAGGGACACTTGGGTACAAGGATTTTACATCCATGCAAAATAAAACTGTATACTCTGGAAGGTTGTGCTAAAGTGATTCATGTCTTTTTAAAAATTGTGTTGTATCTGAGTCCCCTTTTTCAAATTCAAATAAGATTTATAACAGAGTTAATGACTGCAACATGCATGTTGCGGAGCGGAAACGAACACTGCAAGTTACTATACATATACAGATACATGCATGCACTTGTTTACAGGCCTTTTTCAGTTCCGTTGAAGAAATCAATTATAAACCCAACAACAAAGCTATCGCAACTACTATATTACTTTCAGCACTTCAGCTGGGCCACTGTGAATGAATATAGACTTGCATCAGGGAGATGCACATTTTATAAGGCATTATATTCATGTCAAATATCTATTTGTATTAAATCAATCATATGAGTGTGAGCCCTTTTATATATACCCAAGCTCTTGTCCAGTCCAGTGTAAGTCCCTATTGTAATATTTCACTGGCGATACTAGAAGAGAACTGAAAAGGTAATTGAAAACACAGTCTCATGGAACTCAACAACCCATTAAGACTATTTCCTTTTTATTTATTTCTCAACCTTATATTTCCTGGAATTAATAATCCTATTAGTGACAATTTGATTAAATAAATGGCAGTGTTAACTGTTATAAAGGCATTTTACCTAATATTACATTGAAAGTAGAATTTTAAAATATGAAAATACATAAATATGAAAATATGAAATAACGAAAACCTACATGTAAAGTTAACTCATGGACCAATATATGGTTAATATTTTAAACATGTTTTTTTTTTTCTAAAGGGTCAAAACTAATCCCAGAAACATGAATTGCAGACAGTACTTTCATGTCTGGGGATTTCTGTGAAGATTGTTTAAATATTTCTCCCAGCTGGGGTTTTACCTTTAAAATCATTACTCTTGGAATCTCTCAACACCGTTTCTACATGCTTGCATGGGGGACCCAACCCTCCCCTCAGTTTAAAAGTCTTTGTTTAAATCTAAGGGATGAATGAGGTCCGTGTGGAAGCTTTGTGTATATTTCGATTTATTTTCTATAGGCCTGTATATGCAATTTTAGCATTAAAATCATTTATGGCTTGATGTTCTAATCACCGTGTAACAATTTTTTTCCTAATTGCTTATGCCTCAAAAGTACAGAAAATGGCTATTATTCCCCACAAACTTTGCTTTTGTGACCAGGACAGTGATATTTCAAAATATCACTATTTCCAATGGGAAAACGGGCAAATGTGTGTCTTTTCGTTCACATAAAGTCAGAAAAAAAACAACATATGAATCCAAATTAACATGTATTTATACTAAAGTAATACAAAAATGACTACAAAAGATTTAGAAGGGAGTAGTTTTTCGAGATATGATTATACTGTATTTACAGTATAATCGTAAATCTCGAAAAACTAATAATAAACAAAAGTAAAATGTTCCTCTAGAACACAATTACCACAGTTGAAAGCACCTAAAAAAAAAAAAGTTTTTTAAATTAATGAATTTCTTAAACAACCCGCAGAGTTTACATTAACAAATAATCCCAAATTGAGAAGTGAGGTATACAACAAAAGGGATTACATCATCACGTCACTAGGGCTGTGTTCAAAGGTTTGCTCGCCAGAAATTCAAAGCTAGTTCTAAACCTTCAAAGGTTCGTCAGGCGGCATTCACGCACTGTATGTTTTTTTTTCTTTTTGGCTTTTTTTCTTCTGTTCATGCATTGTATGTTTTTTTTTTTTCTTCTGTTAACAGAAACCGTTTGACAATGTGTGAATACTGTAAATCACACATTAAATGTCACTCGCATGCAAAATTTGATCTTTTGATTTGTATTATCATATAATAGACGTATCCCCCCAACTCAACACGACACGACCATCATGACAGTAAATAGACATAATGAAGCATTCTTACCTTTGTTTAAGTTAGTGTCAGCCGCACGAAGAAGATTTATGGGTAAATATCGTGACTTTCTTCCAATGCATCAGGACACGGGCCATTTACCAGGAAATCTGGACTGTTGGCATATACAGGTAGTGGACAAAAAAAATGAAACACCTGGGTAAATGAGGGACACCAAGTATATTGAAAACAAGGACTTCCACACAAGTGTGGCTCATGTGTTAATTAAGCAAATAACATCCCAGCATGCTTAGGGTCATGTATAAAAATGCTGTACAGGCCTGGTTGCCTGTCATTATGGCTAGCATGGCTACAAGAGGAGACCTGTGACATTGAAAGAGGGGTGATTGTTGGGGCGCGTCTGACAGGAGCTTCAGTGACCAAGACAGCTCAACTTGCTGATGTTTCACGAGCAACGGTGTCTAAGGTGATGTCGGCACGGAACTCCGAGGGAAAGACATCATCAGCAAAGGGCAACAGTGGACGGAAGCGCATACTCCAGGATCGTGATATCCATGCATTAATTTAAAGTGCAAGGCAAAACAGGTGAGCAACTTTAGATCAACTGACTGCAAATTTCAACCTGGGGCGGGAGCAGCCAGTTTCATCAAAAACGGTCCGCCAAGAACTCCACAGAGCGGGATACCAGTCAGGTTGCAGTGCACAAACCACTCATCACACCTGGCAATGCACGTTTGCGAGTCCAGTAGTGTAAAGAGCACAGACAATGGACTACTGAGCAGTGGAGAAATGTGATATGGTCACATGAATCATCCTTCACCATGTTCTCGACAAATGGACAAGTGCACATGTGGCGCCAACCTAAAGAACTCTACAGCCCTGAGTGCTTGGTTCCAACAGTGAAGGGTTCTGGTGGTTCTGGAATGTTGCGGGGTGCACTTTCCTGGCATGGTTTAGGTGCACTCATTCCCTTAGAAGGCAAAGTCTACTTAATGGTACTGAGTGATCATCTTCACCCCATGTTGCAGCATTTCTTTGCCAGGAGGAGGGGGGGAGTCTTTCAGGATGACAATGCCCCCATCCACAGAGCACATGTGGTTTGATGAGCATGACACTGATGTTATCCATATGTCATGGCGTTCTCAGTCACCAGATCTCAACCCAATCGAGCATTTATGGGATATTCTGGAATGACGCCTGAGACAGCGTTTTCCATCTTCATCAACCAAGCGTGAGCTGATGACACCGCATTCCAGAGGTTGGTAGACAGACCATACTGGCCGCATGTGGTGACCCATCGCCCTATTAAGTAACTTTACATTGGTGTTTCCATTTTTTTTGTCCACTACCTGTACATTATACTGCAGTGTACTGAGTTTCTACAGTGCTTAAAGATAGTGGCCAAGAATCACGTATGAGAGAATAAAGTCTTGCGGCACTTAAAATATCCAGAACTACTTTTTTAGTTTTATTTTAACCAGAACTACTCAGAATGTGGCTCATAGTGCTTTTGTCACTGAACAAACACATCTTTAGAGATGTGTTGTAGCGTTTCAGGCATTCTAAATTGGGTGAAAAATACAGTAGCCTGGTGTCTTAAAATATCTCTGCAGGATTTTCCCGCACTGAGAGTTGCGACTTGGAAAATGCGTGATTCCTGCGCTGCAATTCAAGCCCTGACTAATAATTTTAATTTAAAGCACCGTAAAACCCTCCCCCTGTACTTGTGGTATCCATAAGCAGATCTTTAAGTCGCCACCTCAACAGCAAAGTGTTGTACAGCATAAGCTGTATTGAAAGAAATGTCTCGAAACTCCTCTGCTGTTTGAGATTTTTTTGTTAAATGCCCCGACAACCAAAAAAAAAAGCTGAATGCAAACTGTGCAAGCGACTGTTGTTGATGCATCATGAAGGAGTCACTTGACAAGCGTAAGTTCATATTATTATTATTTAGTGCTGGGACAAATATCCGGCTATTGGAACAAATATTTAGACATGTATTCGGACACAAAATTCAAATGTTTGTATTTGCTAGAAATTACAAAAATACCTTGCACTTAACGCCTCACCAAAAGTTGCGCTACAGTTTCAAACATGGCTAATGAATAACAACTCTGTGTGATATGCAGGATGAATATATACAAAAATAAATAAATAAATAACAGGACAAACACAGCAGCTCTATAGACTCTATTTAAAAGTTTTACAGAGCAAAAAGTAAACAAACCAGATTATGTGCGTGCAAGCGTAGTCAGAAAAAGGCAAGCACATCATTCTGAAATGCCTCACTTAAACAGCGCCCAACTTGCTGGAAATGTTGTTTAGTGCTTTTTATATAGATTGTATTATATATTTTTTGTTGTGACTTTGTTATGTGGAATGTAATAAACGAGAACCAAAATGGTGAGTCTTTTTCCCCTTCATTTTACAACGCCACTTCCATGTTTGTTTTATTTGTGTTTAAAGATAAATTTCAGTTTTTGTGTGGTTTCGTTCAGTTACAATATGGCTCAAACAAACCTCATTTCATTACTTCATGAAAACATGTCTATGGCAACGGCAAGGAATTAAAAAAAATAAAATAAATTGCGGCAGAGGTCATGCTAGCCTTTAAAAATGTGCATTGGTAAAAGCACACCATCTCAAAACCTACGTTTTCAACCATAATACCTGCATATTGCATCAACATAGTTATACTATTTTCCAATGTAACTATTTCAGATTAACAAAGTTAACATGAAAAACAGTACACATATCAATAATGGTAGTAGAAACAGACATAAAGACAAGCCTACCATGAAATGTTTTCTTGTGAAAATCCCCCACTTACGACATAAAAAAATCAGATCATGCACCAACGGGAAGCTGTCAACATCATAACTATTTACAGTTTTGCTGTCTAAAAGTTATTTAAATTTTCATTTTAGCACCCAAGTCAAAAAAGGACTCGTGCTCTTTCCAAATCAAACTCTTAATAATTCTCAGGAGTTTCCACTGAAAGTGTCATGTTTTAGATGATCCTCACGTAAGCGAGAGTGTTTGCTGGTAAGCACTGTTCTGACACTCAGCTAAAATCTTGTTCTGCTGCTACACAACATACAGATTTCGTAACTGCAGTTTTGCAAAAGCAGGAAAGATGTCAGAATAGTTCTCAATAAAAACCCTGCAGGCCTCATCCATGGCCTTAAAACCATGACTTTTGAGCATGTGTTTTACTTGTTCAAATTCTTGGCTATGTGTCAACAGGTAATATGCTCTGATACAGATTAGTGAGTCGCTCTATTACCAGGAACGTGCTCAGTGCTACATGGGATACCAAGACCTCCTGTTTCGTTTCGTTTCTTTTTTTTTTTTTTTTTTTTTTTTTTTTTTTTTTTTTTTTAAAGCAGCAGCTGGGACCAGCAGTAAAACTACTTGGCAATATAACTCGAACTGCTATTTGGCATCCTTTGTTTTGTTTTGTAGTTAATTCTACTTTGAAGTGTTACTGTAACATCTTGCTGTAAAACACAGGCACCCACACGGGCCACACCCCCTGCTGTTATGCACTATCTGCCTCTGTCCTGAGCAATATAATTAGCAATAGAGCCAGTCAATGTGTGGTTGATGAACGCGACTGGATTTGAACACAAAGTGCTCGTACTTATTCTACATGAAACAAAGCTCTGAAGATTGGGCAGTTTTTGGTAATTTTGGCATACAAACCATGGCGTGGACAAAATATTGCTCCTCAACAGTAGAATATATTTGAAATCTGATTTTTTATTTGAAATCCACATAAAATTTTTAATCTATCATATGCTGATAATTTTTTTATACCTAACTTGGAAAGGGGTCGAAATTGGCAGTTTTTAAAAATATTATTTATTATGATATATTTTTCAATTATTTTTTGGGTGGTGCAGTTTATATATATATATATATATAAAAAAAACATCTAATACATTCCACAATAAAATACATTATACCACTGGAAACATCTACTAAAGGCCTTTTCTATAGATATATTGAGAATGAATTTCTGATGTAAGGTTGCCAAACTACAAGCGCTAAACACAAAGTACTCATATTCAAGCCAATACGGTCATTCTACCTAGGCAACAAAGGATTAAAGTCGCCTAACAATCCAATTAACATACACGCATTTTAACATCCATTTAACTGCTGTCAGCTACTTTTGTACATGTCCAACTACTAAAACATACAGAAATATCTGAAAGGGAAAGAAACTAATTTCTTACTGGTTGGCCTACTGTATTACTGTTATAACAACTACCTGTTTTTTTTTTATATTGTGATCTCAAAAAATGTTAACTATACACAAAGCCAGAAATAATATATATGTGGGAGTTTTAAAGCTAAAACTCTGACTTGTTTCACTTAACCGTTAATTAATTGCCACATTTATTTTGTAATTTTCTGAAGATTACAATTATCGAAGGTTTATTTTTAATAGGAGACTCATCTTTCTTTTTTCCCCTCTACTATAAAAATTACTTTATTTGCAGCAGACTTTTTATGGCAATATTTTTTCACAGTGTAGAAAAGAATGTACTGAGTCATTAAGTGTTGCAGTAAGGACCCTGCTATATTTTAGTCCCAGTGGTTTCACTCCTTAGCTACCTGCCTATAGCATAAAACAAGGCAGGTGGAAAGTTTATTAATGAAGATGCACACTCAAAATGAGACTGAACCAGCTGTGAGGTGGAGAAGGGGGAGATGGAGAAAGGGGAGTTGGCGGGAGAATGAAGCAAGATGACACTAATGAAAGTAAAACAAGGTTATTAACAATGTACTGTAAAATAGCACTTGCCACTTTTACCATGCTCACACTGCTTATTCAGGAAATAAAGTTAACGTTTTACCTACCTACCCTATTTTTTTCCCCCCCAGTGTAACCAGAAACACACTTTTTTTTATTTTTTTTTGCCTAACTGTATTTTACTGGAACTTTTACATTTTACATTACTTTTAATGTCAGTGTTTGTGTAACTTAAATTAACACTGACGGTATGCATTTAGCTTATTGTAGACTCCTGATAATAAATTCCCGACAAGGTCATTTCTTTACTTAAGTTACATTCACAAAAAACTGTGCAAACTGTACTTGGTGTAAACAGCTTGATAAATCTGTCTCAATGCATCCCAAAATGCACATATTTGTAACCTAAAGATCTGAAATTACACCCTGACACACCCAGTGTTTTGTGTAGCAATTTACTACATGTGACAACTTATTTAGGCCCTTGGATTTTTCTGAATTCAATTTACTTCAGGCACACAGAAGGTACCAATTAAGGACACCTGGACTTAATTTCATCGTCTTTCATTAAGAAGCAGCACTCCGTTTCCTGAAAGGGCCGTCTGTGTCTTCTGCACTCCCGACAGGAAGGCAGACTCAACTGCAATTACGAAACAGCTACCGCTGAGAGTGAACAGCCTAAAAAATGACATTTTAACAAGGCATAACATTTCACTACCATTAAGGAATCTGCAGTGGAAAGGAAGCAGTCTTTAAGAAGCACTTCATTATTAGAACAGTCAATACATTTTATTAGGTCTTTACAGAGTAATTTAACAGACTTGACGCACTCAACTTTAATTAATTTTTTTATTCAAACACCAGCTCCAGCTATTTACTTCTTAGGATGCATTATTTTAACAAAAGGTTTAAGTTTTGAGTATACAGACTGTTTGCATTTGACATCAGCCCTAAACATCTAAACACCCATACTAAGTATAAAGCTGCGGTTATCCCTACCGAAGGCTGGCAGAATCATTCAGATTTGGTTTTGTCTTTTGTCTCTATTGTTTGGTTTGGAATTTTATACAAATGTTGGTTTGGTTCGCTTTCAGTCTGGGAAAATCATAACCGTTGAACAGGCTGGATTAGTATGATACACGGCTGCACAATTATCTGCGACCAAATGTTGTTCTGTTTAATTTCTTTTAGGGATGTTTTTCAGAGTTGGTTGATATTTTAATTATTTCAAATGTGTGCAAGTTTTTCTTCTATTATTAACACTACTGTAACAAAGAATAAATCAATGAATAAATACCCTTGGCAAAATGCCCAAACAGTTAGGAACTGGGCATGAGATGACAAGCGAACACTGGTTCTGACCTCAGCGTACAACTAGAGTGCTCTTGGTGTTTAATTTACTGCATATAATTACTGATGCAGTGGAATACTTTACAATACCATTTTAATGTCTAAAAATACAAAAATCTAAAACCGATAGGCCAGGTGACACTGCTGGATATCATGCTAGGCAGACCGTATCCTACAGATCAAACTGGCTCAAATTAGGATACTGACAGAATTTTACAATCATGGCAGTACAGAAGGTGAAGAGATTTATGAAAAGGAATTAAGCTGCGTGTAACAAAGAAGATTGGATTGGAACGCCAATGGAGTGCCACCATTTTAATATTTGAAGTAGACGAGATATAAGTAGTGAGACATCAGGGTGCATGCTGTTGTGAAATTACCAAACTGCTGGGTGTGTTGCTGGGTGTGCTGATCACTTCAGAACAAATTAGTAAAACAGTAGCTGACAGAAAGAAAAATAAATCAGAAATAAATAATATGAATAACGCAATAGATTTATGGGTTACAAACTATATATATACCAATATATACACTGTAGTACTTAGAGGTTTCTTAAAGTTTAGCTATACATTTCTGGGCTCTAAACTGGCAACAAAAAGGGCAAGGCCAAAATGGCCTTCAGTTCAATAAATTTGTAGAGGGCACCACGGCCACTAAACCTAAATCAATGCCAAAGTGTAGGATGTTTTGTAATTTTGCCTAAGATTCACACAGTAGGCGAATTACTGGAAACAAAAAGAAACAACACAGTTTAACTTAATAATAACGATTTACTTATTCAGAAAATGCTGTTTATTTCGAGAATGCAAAGCCAGGCATTGGCTTTTATCTCTAATCCATGGGACTGTTTTTGTCAGGTTATCAAATTTTGCTCAATTGTGTGCAGACTGCACAAGGCTTTCTACTTTTTTTCTGGACTCTTCTCTGAGGTGGCATTATTACGCGTGGTAGAAATCAACATACTTGATCAAAGGCTTGTGTTTGTTGTTGTTTGTTTTCCCGCTGATGTGACTTAACCATGCAAATCATGTAATCATGTCACTGTCTGAATCCAAACACTTTCCAATACAGGTGTCTCTAGTTGCTGTAGCTGTAGCTGTTTTGCCCCACATTCCTGCTTTCAGTGTACTGCTTTCCTGGAACCTGATGTCACACATTTAAGATACAGGTTCACACTTTTACAAAAGGCTCTGAATCATTGTGTGAACTGCTACTCATGTAGCCCAGGCATCCGGTTTGTGGGCTGGTTAAAGTGCCCACTTTCACTGGCAAAACAGATGTGACAGACAAGTATGCACAGGTTACCCATAGTTAGTATAGGAGGCAGTGTGGTCCAGTGGTTAAAGAAAAGGGCTTGTATTCAGAAGGTCAAACCCCTGCTCAGGCACTGACTGACTCACTGTGTGACCCTGAGCAAGTCACTTAACCTCCTTGTGCTCTGTCTTTCGGGTGAGACGTTGTTGTAACTGACCTGCAACTGATGCATAGTACACACACCCTAGTCTCCTTGGATAAAGTTGTCTGCTAAATACATAAATAATAATAATAATAATAATAATAATAATAATAATAATAATAAGTAAACCATGGGCCCCCAGGGGCCATATTACAAGGACCACTGGTTTAAAGCAACACACATTTGACCTTAAGGTTAAATGACTGCTGATGGAAAGGGAAATTATTGTTGAAGCTTGAATCAGGGTTGAGTCTATTGCCACTTCACTGAGCACCTCAGCATCACTTACATTTTAGAAGTTAGGTAAATCAAGCTAAGAATATTCCTACCATCAACTGCAGGTAACAAAAATAGGTCCCAATACATAGCTGGGTATAAAACTGGAAATAATACACTGAATGAATTCCTTGGTGACACACATTTTGTGATAACCCAGTTAGGGTATTGAATATACTTGCACTGTATAGGGTCATATGAAATTTGTGTAGATTTTGTTTTTTTTAAATGTTACAATTTGGCGAGTTGTTGAGGCATATGTTAGACTTAATTACTGAGTTTTTATGCTTGGGTTTATAATATATCATAGACTTTACACGTGTGTTGTAACAAAACATATATTTTAATTCCAAATAATAAATTACTGATTTATAATCAAACACATACGTCTCACTCACCAACTGACCTACGTTTGTAAAATGTTGCCAAATAAGTAACAGGTGTCTATCCCGACACCAAGCAGTTCCGCAGTAAAAGACGTTGCGCGTTTATGTTGTAAACCCCTTAGTTATATTAATGACATGAACAGACCCCCATTCATGTAACGTGACAACAGGAAGGTGAAACAGAAAAGCCTTAATTCTCAGACTGGTTAACACGCTCCAATATGTAATGATCTGTAACAGCAACCCTAAAACAGGAATGAAAGGCTAAGAACAGACATGCATTGAAGGGAGCTTTAAATAAAAATACTAACAGGTTCCACCTCCCAAGCTATGAATAAACAACTCACAATTGTACAATATAATGTTTTTATACCTACACATACAAAATATCAAGCAATTTTACGTCCACCTTTTTAGATTATTTACCTAGCGTTATGTCGAACGATAAACAATTGCCTGCAGAAAACAAAAAACGTATTTAAAATTACAGATTAGAACTTCCAAAAAGAAAATGTCAAAACAGAGACTAATCAATACCAAATATTAGTGTAAAACTGTTATAAAATGTACGTTGTTACATTTAGCAAAATACTATAAGTAAGCAACAAAAGTTTAAATTCAATACATGTTGGTTTATAGAAATCGGAAATAATATATGTGTTTAAATGATGAAAGCACCCACGTCAAAAAAAAAAAAAGAGAGATCGTAACGAAGGAACATAAGGACTGTTCATTTTTCTGATTTTAAGAATTAACTTATGTTACTTGTGGTATCTTTAACATCATCATGAGCATTTGTCAAAAAACACCAAAGGAAACCCACAAAGGTGTACTGTAACAGCAGATTCATGGTATGAAAAAGCAGGCAGAACAAAAGTTACATAAGCACAACTCAGAACCATTTGATAGAGACTTTGTTTAATCAGCAAAAAAAAAAAAAAAAAAAAAAAAGTCTTGAAATTAATTCAACAATCACCGCTCAAGCGATTCAGGAGGTGTGTCTGCATCACGCGGAGTGATAACATTTTGTAACAACCCGAGTGACTGGTATATTTTCAGTTTGAAATATTATTATTATTTTTGACGTATAAAGATTAGCATTACTATTACCATTAATATAATAGCATGGAAAACGCAGCATACTTTACTGTTCTGATACATAACATCAGACCCATTAAACATATTTGCAAAACGTAAATACAGAAAACGCTATGCATACCTCAAAAAATAAAGAAAGGAAAACTATGCTGTACCGTCATGTGTACGTCTAAGGTAAAATACGAACCTGTCAGTTTTTTTTTTTTTTTTTTTTTTTTTTTTTGGTTTTGTTTTTATTAGTAATACAAGACATCTACAATCGTTTTGTGGTACAGTACCTGACAAGCAAATCGATCGTACTAAAGAAAGAGTTGTAGCGATTGTGGTCGACATTAAATATGCAGGTTTGTTTCCTACAGCCTCCCTCTTTTAAGACGAGAGATACAGTAAAGACACAAACGACTCAATGCAAGCAGAGTTTGGAAAATAACACGGCAGATATAAAACAGGATTGGCCAAATCCTTCGGCGTTTCGTGTTTACTTTTAACATTTCATGTTTCTATTCGGAGTCTAAAGCCACCAGCCCGGACTCTCACAATCTCAATGTGTTACAACAATGGGCAAAACAGAAGGAGTATGTAAACTTACCGATAAGTATTAAAAATCTACAGGATATTTCAGTAATTCTCATCTGCACTAGGCCGCCATATTCCACCGTGTTCCGCGCATGACCAGCACCCCTCTCTGTCTCCTGGCTGTGCAATGCAATACTGTAGTTGCAGCTTTGTTTGTAGTGCTATAGTGTTTGGCGTGTTAGCGTCATCTTTACATGTGGCTTCAAATCACAGTACCAAAATATCGTCACACTTGTTATTTTTGCACGATTTTAAAATACGTTTATCACTAAAGTATTTGCCAATATCCATGACTTTTCTTACAAACATGAATAATATGGAATTCAGAAAACTGCATTAGTTTCATGGTTCACTAACAATTAAAACGTAAAATGTATACATTTTCCATAAACACTGATATGGTTTAAATGTGTTGTGTGACCAAACAAATTAAAGGCAGTAGTTGGTATCCCATATTTACATTTCCATTGAGCGTTTGTAATTTGTGAATAAAGTTTGTACTTTATTATCACATTTTTCCACAAAAACCCAAGGAAATTATGCAGTTCAGCAGAAACAAAATTATAAATGAAATCATCTTGAAAGTCTTCAAGGCCACCACTTTAGCTGAATTCCATACCGGGAACCCATGGAGGCACATTAATACAATCTGCCTCTTCTGATTGGGGTCCCCTTATTGGAGAGATGATAAGACCAGCCTTTCATCTGCTTTTATCTTTGAAACCTCTTGTTATTAAATCTACTTTCTCAGCAACCACACAGTGTGGGGAAGCAATCAAAAAGGCAAACAGACTGCTTGGCTGTATTGCTAAAAGTGTGAAGTACAAATCAAAGGAGGTTATTGTTGTATAATACACCAGTGAAACAGCACTCAGAGTACTGTGTCCCATTCTAGTCACCACAGTGCCAGAAAGATATTGTGACCCTGGAGAGAATCCAACGAAGAAACAGACTAATCCCAGAACGTACTTTGACGATAGGTAAAAGAAAAATCATTTTGTCTGACATGGGAAAAATGTACAGTTTGCGTACAATCAGTACCAGCCCATCGGCCCACCACTGGTATTGTTCAAACTTGAAGGCTATGTTAAAACATGGCAAATGTTGGCATGCAGCTGCCAACACCAACAATAAGTCATGAAACCTACAAGCAGATGAGAACTAGAAGCATATATGGACACATTTATTAAGACTGTAACAAGAATAGATAAAGAGCTGTCATTTTGAGTGGAGGCTTTATTTCTCAAGTTGTGCCCATTGAGATTAATTACTGAAGCATATCCTGGTCTGATTAAATTTATTACTATTTCAAAGAGTATAGCAGCTTTTTCTTGAAGTCCTACATTATAATAGATATCACGAGGGAACCATCAAAATAGCTTTTCATTTATTCAGCATCTGGATTGTTACAGGATGTACAGTTTGTGCCATGTGCTCAAAACTGTACATCATCTATTCACACTATACCAACTATACCATACCAGGGATTGTTAAAGTTTATTTTAGAATACTGGAGAATCAATCTGTATTGGTGGATTCCCTGGTGTTTTAAAATGATCATATCAAATCCATAAAACCTGCCTGTTTACCTCCTGTACCTGACATACAGTGCAAGAAGAGCTGGGTGGCACAGAACGTGTTATTTGGAGCTCAAACTGGAAAGGAACTGTTTCTGGAAAACAGTACAGCTTCAATGGCTTTTATAAATGCAGATTGACTTGAAGTGGTGTACTCAGTCCTGCACCTTTACAGTTAAAGAATGTCTATACAAAATGTTTGAGAACATGTTTTGATGAGATGTGTACCAAAGTCTGCCTGATTACATTTTAAAAGTTAATCTGCATTCAATATGCTTCTATATTGAATAATAAGCCACGCTTATTATAAGTGGCCTAAATTACACTGTAAAAATACTACACAACTCTGTGTGTTACCAGCTTTAAAATTGTAATTTTGTAATTACACACAGCACAACGGACGTATACATGTCTAATTACAGGTTGACCAACGAACTTGAGTTGGTTGGTATAATCCACAGGAAAGGGGGAGCTTCACAAGTATTTCCTTTTGGCTAAGACAGAACTGCATAGGTGGTCCAAACTGTGCACTCTGTGGCCTGTTAGAAATTATTTCTGGCTTACCCTGTTCGTCAGCAAAAACATTTTTTTTTGTGTGTTTTGTTTTGGAAATTTGAACACATCAAGTAGTGAAGACTGCAATAGCATTAGAGTCTGGTGTTAATTAGTGTAATAGCCTTAATAATGTATCTAGAATACCATCAAGCTCTTGGTTTCATGCGTGGGTACTGGTTTGTGGTAAAATCCCAAAATGCAAGGCTGTTTTTGTTAAATAAATAAATAAATAACCATTGTTTTTTAAACAATGTCATAATTTCTGGACACCTTTGTCAGTGTGATGTCCAGTCCCAACATGTTTCTTCCTGATTCGATATTTTAATAAATGAAAGCCCTATTCAGAAAGATGAAACCACGAAAGAGAACGAGACACATAATAGGACGTTAAACGAGGTAAGACATGTAATTCAGAATATATATACGATCATCCATTACTGTCAATAATGTTACTTCTACATTTAGTTCATTACTTCTGAAGTTTATTTTAGTATTTGTATAAGACAATATAGGTGGTTTAATGTATCCCTTTAATATTTTTTAGCACGGAGCAGTTCATGTCCCACAGACTACAAAGGCAAAAATGATTAACTCGGTTCCATTTATAAGGAGATCATTTTTTTACATGGGTCATTAGAAAGTGGAATATTCTCCAAGAAAAGCCGAATATATATGTTTCCGTTTACTATGTATATATATATATATATATATATATATATATATATATATATATATATATATATATATATATATATATATATATATATATATATATATATATATATATTTAACATTGTACAGTTCATGTATATCAGTGGTGCACAACTCAGGTCATGGAGGGCCGGTGTCCCTCCTGGTTTTTGTTCTAACCATACCCTAAATTAGTTAATTGGACCAAATTAAGCTTCTAATAAGGTCCAATAAAGTACTTTAGGGTGCAGTTGGAATAAAAACCTACAGGGACACTGGCCCTCCAGGACCCAGTTGTGCACCACTGATGTAAATGAACCCTCACCATCGCCAATCCTGCCACAGCCACCACTAGAGGGCGTCTGTACACTGTCATCCTATAATGTCTAGCAAAAAAATACACCCGCTTGACTAAGCTATTGATGGCTAGGATTCTTTTGAGGGGGTGTACAAAAGCACCCAGTCTGTGCTATACTCATAGTCTTAAAGGAGTGGTAATATTAGCTACAATGTCCACATCCTGTAGAAGCAAATGCAGCAGTGTGAACTCCAGTGTGTCAGTGTGTCATTGTGCCATGGGGCAGCTCAAATAGGCAGTACTCAAAGAAGGCTTCTATCAGCTGTTTGCCATTATGCAGACAACTGGCATGTCAAAGGAGCTTCTTTGTTAATGCAACTTCCACAGGTTAAGGGTTAATTTCAAGAGTTGTTTCATGTTAGCTTCTAAATAATTATATTACATTAGTTTTAGTAATGTAACATGCAAATGAATAATAAATAAGCAACATCTACAATGAAAAGCACACTAATGGTGAATGTAAATGAAAGAGTGAGTAGCTTCAAAGAACAGTTTTACTGTCCTCAAACCCTGCATGGTGTTTACAATCATTCTGACTGGTTCTTATTGAAATAACTAAAATATTGTGTGGTTTTATTTTTATTTGAAGTCTCTGTTATAATTAGTTAACCTTAAAGTTCATGAGCTGCTCATCGGGTCTAGATGCCTACCACAGATGTGTAGGTGAGATCAACAAATGATCCAAATCTCATCCAAAGTGACAGAATATTTTATTTGAAGTTACTTACTCTTTAAACAGACACTATCATGCCCATATAAGTTATTACAATACCTGTAAGATGTATTGGACCTTGATGTGCTGTTTCTTATCTTCCTGTATCACCTGCAATAACTTTCAGTACTTTGTCGGTGGTTATGAACTGCTTCTGGCAGCTCCATTCTATCCCAAAGCTTGGTGGCATGTTTACATTTTTGGTTGCAGTCCTGAAATTAGCATCTCCATTCTGTCCAGTCAGGTATGAGCTGGAGCACCAATAAGTGTCAGCACATGCACCTCTTATACTCACTCAAGGGTTCCCCCAAGCTAACAACATTTCACTTTTATTTATTACAAATGTGTATTATTATTATTATTATTATTATTATTATTATTATTATTATTATTATTATTATTATTATTATTGCTACAACATTATAATAACTGTAGATTTGAAAAGTGTGTAGACTGTACATTATCTTTTCTAGTTTATATTGATTATATTCATTCTTTTATTCTCCTTGATAATTTGAAGAAATTTATAACAAACATGATTTGATGAACTTATATAGTTACTAGTCATTTTAGGAAAAAAAAGCTCTACCGATTGATATTCTCCTCCGATGACAACTTTGGCAGTATTTGAATGACAGGTGACTGCTGGTGCTTTAAGCCGGTTCGTCTTGATTCCTGCAGTCTTTTCAAAAGAAGTTGGTGTTCATTTTAATTAACACTGAAAGAAACATTGCGCTCATCAGGGCTGATTTGGTTCCTAACTGTTTCTGAACCACAGACATCCCAATGAATCCGAAGCAACAACATGGCTTGTCAACCCCTTTCATACCCCTACCACTATGAGTGTTAAGAAGTTCCTCTTACTTCCAGTCTTCACTCAACATTTAAGACGTTTCCCCTTAACCTTTCTATTTATAGGCTAAATAACAACTAAATAATTCTCTGAAGGCTCTCCAAAGGGTCAATGTCCTTATTTTCGCATGGAGACCAACAACTCTCACTCCATTGTAAGTGTGGTCTCACTAAGGCATTATGGATCCTCATCACAACCATCCTTGATTTATACTCTGCACTGTTTTTACTATATAACCAAGCATTATGCTAAGCCTTTCTATTGCCTCCCCACATTGCTTTGAAGCTGTCATCCACTAAAATGTCAAGGTCTTCCTGACACAGCAGTCATATGTTTATGGCCTGCTTCTGCGTGTCAATGCAAAGCACACAACCCTCTACCTACATGTCAAAGCTAATCACATTACATTAACTCTCAGTTATTGTTTGCTTTAGAAGAGAAGAGAGGCTGAAGAAAATAATGTGCACTCGTTAATAATGCAGACATAAATGTGTTTGTTGATTTTGAATTACTTACAGTTATAAAATATTATACAGATTCCTCAATTACATGTTGTATTATGTGCTCTGTTTCTTATACTATAATGTGTCTCTTGGAAGGCTCTACATCTTAAAGGGGTTTGAATTAAAACCAGGATTGTCCAGTTTTACTGGCTATGCCTTTATAGTCAGCCTAAATCCTATGAAAAGGCATCGTTTTAGACAGTATACAAAATACTGCAACTGTACACCAATGAAATAATATGTTTTCTTAAAATGGAGTCGCTAGTTCAGAGACTGCTATCAGAGTAGTTGTGGTAATCCCATTATGACACATCCACCCACCAATGGAAATGATGCTCAGCTGTCTCTAACAATGTGTGTCTTTCTCATTCTATTTTTTTTTTGTTGAATTCCTGTCAGAAAAAAAAAACATTCATTTTACAGCAGTCTGAATCATTAGCTTTCAGCACACTTGTGTAACAATGACATGCATTGCAGCATACAATTAATTGTGGATTAGTGGAATATATAACAGCCTCATACACAGAAGAATACACATTGCAATTTTAAACCTCTAGGATTGTCTCAGCCAATCAGGTGCCAAATGCAATGGCCATAATTCCACAGGTACTGCAGTTATGAGGCATTTGTTTTAACATTCTGGTGCAATTTCAACATGCTGTGTTGTGCGATGCACTGCCGGTAGGGATTCTGGGATTCATTTAGAAGGTAAGAAAGTGAAACTCCATCCTCACTGTTCTGGTCAAACACATTCTGCATTTTAAATCTGATATTGATATTATTTCACAATCCTCTGCAGCCATTATCTTTCTGTTCCAGTCACTAGGATCAGTAGTTCTGAGATGTTTTCCACTCCTCACAGACACATGACCTCACAGTGTCCATGATTTCCTGGGTTGATACCCACCAAAACTTTTGAAGCGCTGGCAATGTAAATGAATAAACTGATAATCTGTTTGAACAATGTGTAAAATACACATGCCAGCTGGTGGCTGAGATATATAATTGCAGCCTTCTGATAAAACCCTTGTATTCTAATTGCATTTTGTAGTACATCTCTCTCTCTCTCTCTCTCTCTCTCTCTCTCTCTCTCTCTCTCTCTCTCTCTCTCTATATATATATATATATATATATATATATATACACACACACACACACACACACACATACACACACAGTGGTTAAATACGTCAGTGTGACACATGTAAGGAAGTTACATCAGATACACTGAGTTCAAGTGAAATTTACAAATTAACACATTTAAAACATGAAGACTGTACATTAATGTACCCTGCTTTTAAAATATCTTTAAAAATAGAAATTTTTTTTATATTAAGTCAAAAAAAATTATTTTATGTACAAATCTTGTTAACAAAAAAAAACAATATAAAAATGTTCAAACTCCCCTCTATTATGGTTTTTACAGTACAATAAGGAGAGTTCACTTGGTCTTACAAACGGTGCTCCATAATAAGTTCACTCTATGGGTTACAGTATTTTGCCTTGACCCAGAGGTAATAAGGGTCTTGTAAGGGTAAATACTTTGACTTTTATATTTAGTTATCATATGTTGTATTGGTTTTATTTCGAAATACGTAATTCAATGTCATTATAACATAGAATTATGTCTTAAAAATAATGTTTTGGCTGAATTCCAGGATATACCATAAACAACGAAAAGGGGGCAGCAAATTCCTTATACTCAGCGCTCCAGACTGAAACCGTTACTATTCAAGAATGCACTCTTCAATGTTGAAACCAACAGGATCTGAACTAGAACTGGGAATCTCTTTCCTTTCCACTCTCTAGACTATCTAGATAATTAAATATCTGCATTTTTTTCTTTGCTTATTTCGTATAGTTACAGCTTCTTAAATATTAAATCAATACATGTGCGATGAGAAAGAACTAGAGCAAGAAACGTCCCTTTTGATTTAAAAAGTCTTCAAAGCAATCCATAGTCCCCGCAGCTGTCTAAATATGTGTTCACACCAGCATGTGCATTAAACATGATTCCTCGGAAAATGTAAGGTAAAATAGTGACATGTACTGTTACCACCTGACCAGCAGGGGTCTTTAGAGTCGGTTTAGCTGGGGTTAAATGAATTGATACTCGGGTAAAATGCTGGGAACTTTATGGGAACTAGCCATTACCGTTATTCATAAAAAAAAAAAGATGAACAAGAAATAACATGTTTTGTAAAGATTAATACGAGTATGGCTGTGTAGCCAACAACAGAGACAGCATTCAAAGCAAATAATTAGCTTAGTATAATTAGTCAGTTACACTTTTACTGTATTATACAGTCATGATTCAATGCAGATAACCCGAGCAAGCAGAGAACAAGAATGAGGAAAAGTGGACAGTGGACGATGATAGTCATCCAAGTCCAAACCAATTCAAATGTCAAAACGTTTTTAAATAGGGCCAATTGCTTTATTATCACGCCAATCCGTTTGCTTCTACTCTAGTGGAGGCATCACACAGATCAACTATCTATTCTTGTTCAAATACTTTTAAATGAATTGAAATTGAGTGTGACAAAATGAACAAATCAAAGCTCAGTTGATTTGTAAGGTAGAACTTTGACTGTTGCAGAAGCCATTTGGTATTTTAAATATTCATATACAAGCCTGCGTGAAATCACAATTATGGAACCATCATAACTAAAGAAAATAGCTATTCAAAATCTGCTGGAATTCGTGCACGCTCAAAATAATTGTGCGTAATACATGTAACCAAACCGTAATCTAAAACAACAACAACAAGGTGATATATACTATATATATATATATATATATAATATATATATATATATAATATATAAATGTTATAAATATATTATAATATATATATAGGTCGAGATAATTGTCAACTGATTTGTGCAAAACAAGTGTCAAGTAAGGGCTGATTAACTGAACAATTAACTCACCTGTACGCACAAGCATTTTGACGTCATAAAAGGAACTGATTGTTGTGAATAAAAGTGTGGTTTGCTCTGCTTAGTACATCTTTGCCGCCCCCACTCCAGCTCCCCTTTCATAGCGGGGCTCGATGAGACCAGTCAGCTCGTGTTGTTTTGAGAGCACAGTCTGCTGTCACTGTCAGTCTGTTGCTGAGTGCCAATCCTCAACCGAACCCCAGGCATGGGAACCGCTCCTCTCTGACACGCCCATCTGTAAGACTTACCTCTGATTGGGTCACATATCCTGGGGCGTGGGATGACGTGAAAAGATTTGGTTTCTGATTGGTTCATAGACTGACACTCACTGGAGGATATTGCAGTTGCCGGTAGCAGGTGTAGGTTGTCTTGTGAAAGGGGGTTGGGTACTGTGTTGGAGCCGCTCTGCAATGAAAACACGAGCAGTTGAAGGAGAGACAGCAGCCAGTCCATTAATTACTAAGATTTGAGTGAGTATAATAAGTTGTCATCTTTTTAGATGTGCTAAGATCGTGTTATATCGCACAGTTGTGTTATTGGTATCATAAATACACGAACGCCCATACGCAGATTTTTTAGGAGTCAGATCTACCATCAACATTTTTCTCAAGCGATTTTATTTTCAGCTAGGCTGATATATTCAGTTCACTGCCTTTTTGCGGTATGGAATAATAGCACATATGTGTTTGTGTATATAGAGGTGCAAACATGGATAATTTCAGTAATAAATGTGGCCTTAATAAGAAATTATACCAGTAGCGCCGGCACAGCATGATTAACCTCATACTTACTGGTCTGTAAATTATATCTTGATAAGAAAGCTGCACATTGACATTCCGATTCCGAGTTTTCAGTGGGTTGCTGTTGGCAACGTTGACTATATATATATATATATATATATATATATATATATATATATATATATATATATATATATATATATATATATATATAGCGAGTAGCTCGGTAGAGCCAGGGCCCTATATATATATTATATATATATATATATATATATATATATATATATATATATACTAACTCCAGCAAAAAAGGTTCTTTTTATTCCATTTACGTCGGAATTAGAAGTAGGAATGATTAATGCATCATTGGTTACCATTGTTTTTTTTAGCTTTAGTTACTTTAGGTTATGAGGTGCTGCATATGTTCGTTCCAGCCACCCACCATTTAGTATATCTGTCTTGTTTCAGTAGCCAAACTATTATGAAAGTATGCAACGTTTTAATTTCAAGTTTAAAGGTTAGCTTTCTGTCTGCGTTGATTGCTAATTTTCCTATATATATATATATATATATATATATATATATATATATATATATAAAATACATGCATTTTTATATTTGTTTTATTGTTACATGTGGATTAAACAGTATCCTTATGAGAGTGTATCATGCTAGTCACTTCATTTACAACGGTTTTGTGGTAATATAGGTTTTAACAGTAAAACAAATGTTACTGTTAGAGTTAAACAAAAAATGATAATAAATAAATAAAAACTTCATTGGTATTGTTTGAGAAGTACTATGAACCTTTCCAATCAGGTTTCAGTGCATTAATTATTATAATGATATTTGAAACTGTTGAAACTGCAGTTCTAGCAAGGACAGTAGTACAATAAGTAATGAAAACACTTGTTTGCATAGGAGTATTTCAGAATCATGTAGTAAGCTGGCATATTTTTTTTTTATAGCTGTAAATACTTGACTGGAAAGAAGCATCCATCACAGTATTTTATTATTATATGGGACTGTTGCAGAGACATCAGAAGTTGCTTCCAAGAAGTTTAGGGTTAAACCTCCAACCATTTTACGAATGTGCTGTAGGTGTGGAAAAGAAGAAACACCTGAGGCAAATGTGCATGTTACGCATACAACTTGGCAAAGTAGCATACTGTAGGTGCCTGATTTTTTTGCCAGTAGAGATGACATAGCAGTTGCAGTTTTAGACTTTGTGGGTGTCATTATTATGCTTGTTACTGTCATTGCTTAATAAGCTCATTAATTTGAACACAGATTTATTCTAGTATTACTAGAACAAACATATTTTCTAAAGGGGAATACACAGTGGTCTCTTGATAATCTGCAATTATTTTATTTTTTGCTTGCTTGTGCTGTAATAATGTATACATTCCAATCAAGTGAATTATGTCTTTGGGCCAAGGATGGCTCCGGAGAAGTTATTTTGTAATGCAAAGCAGGATCTCCTCTGTTTCAACGTAGATTTTATGTCTAGACAGAGGCTTCACAAACAAACTGGGAGTCAGTACCTCATTTAGAATGGTACAACCACTGAGGGGGATTTATATCTCTGGCTGTACTTGTAAAGCTTTGATTATGATGCTTGTGGTAGTCTAGCTGACAGGCTGCCATTGGCTAATTCTGCAGTTGTGTGTACTACTCTGGTTGGTTTTGGCATTGCAAAGTACTGATTGGCTGGTTTTGGTGGATAATGAAATAAATGTGGACCAATTGTGTCTTTGTTTAGTTTGCTGTCCAATAGATTTGAACTGCACTTTCATTAAGGCAAGTTAAAATGAAAAACGGTAGTCCTGCACAGATTGATTTTTAAGTTTGATTCACATTTGATGCTGTGACGTTCCAGCAGGCATCTACTGTCTGATAGAAGCCTGCTAAAGCTGGAAGCTGATTGGCTGATGTTACTGAATCATTTTCTAAAAAGGAGTAGTTCTATGTTATTAAGCTCTGCCAAGATCAATTGAATAGATCCAATGGTCTCTGATTGGTTAGGCAGGTAAAGGCTTTCAGAACTAGTTGACCTTGTTCGATGAAACCTTGTGTACTTCTCTGCATATTTGCATATTGTTGTGTGCAGAGGATGGTTACTGTGGCCTATTCTTTCATGTTACTAGTACGACTACTAGTACTACTATAACACCTGATTGGATGAGCTATTAATGAAGGTTATGTCTTGGGGAATTATTGGTCTGTTTTTGATTAAACATGTCAGTGTTGATTCTAAGGATGTAAATTGTGGACAGCTACTTTTTTTGTGAACTGTAATGCATTATTTGGGGAGGCAAAGCTCTGGTACTATTTATTAAGAGTGGTAGTGTATATCTGAGGGAGCAGTGTTGGAGGCTGAGGGACTTTAATGGAGCAGAGAAGAATCTTTGCTTTGCTAGTGCTGAAGGTTACCCCAGCAAAGAATCTAATTATAAAAACAACAACAAAACTGCAGCTAATCCAACAAGAATACATTAAAAAATTAATAATCAAAAAAATCTACAAAGGGCAAAATATGGTTAGCTCAAATGAGATCCTCATATACTGTACAGTCCACCACTCTTCAGAACCTAACCATTTGTCGCTGGTCATTCTCCATTAATTTCAGAATCATTATTGCCTTAATGTTATGTCAGAAACTTGAGGTACAGTAGTTGCACAAATATACTTTCCAGAATTCTATACTAATAACATTTTATGAAAAAATAAATAAAAATATAGCAACTTTGTTTACAATATATTTTGACAAAAATGTAACACAATAAACATTGTAGAAGTAGACAGATACAGCATTATATAAAAACATACAGAATCACCTATCAAAAATAATAAATAAAAAAGTAAATGAACCAATAGTTCAACACTTTACAAAACTAAACTTACAATGATTTTCTAGTTTTAGAAGAAACAAAATGTGATACAGTATAAAAGAATAACGGTTGATAATAGCATGCTGCCTGAAGGTTAAATAGAACGGAATAGTAGATTGTTACATCATTAACTATGTAGTAAATAAGGCTGGGGCAATGCCTAATTTTTCCCTATTGATATATCGTTTCCCAAAAATGTCGATGCATCAATTCATCGATGTTATGAAAAAAACGGAGTTGTGGATTACTGTGTAACATTGCTAGTAGAGCTTTAAAAACTGTTATGCATATTAAATTGATTACATCATTTTATGCATATAAAGTTGTAATTAAATATAGTAAATTAGTTTGTTTTTTTTACCTTATTCGTGTTGATTTGTGCCAGCTGGGGGTCAAAACAAAACCACCCCAAATGAAGTTGTTTAAATCCATAACCAGACAGAGTAACAACCAATCAAGAGAAAAAAAAATACCTTTAAAAAAAGTTGTCACTGTCCACTCTGCAGCTTAATGCAAAAAATGATTGCAGATTCCAAATTTGATAAAAGCTTTCCTTGCTTAAACCCTTTACACAAAAGTGATGTACAGGCTTGACTATCAATAGTTGTCAAACGATACTCAGTGTTAGTAGTAAGTGACATCACAAACACATTAATATAGGTCACGTTAAGTAAGTGAGCCGCTCAGAGCAGCTCAGTGAAAGAATCCAGTTAACAGCATGCTCAGTTCCACTCCCCCTGAGCAGCTCAAAGTGCTTTTAGAGTAGATTTCATTGGTGATCTGAATGAAACAATTCTCACTCTGAGCCGCTCAGCCGCTTAATGCACCCAATTGTAGATTTCAATAGAAATAAACAAGTATAGTTACCATGGCATCAAAAATACCTCCACTGTTTGTTTTCAAACATACTTTCCCTTGACAAAGGTTTGTTAAACATGGGTCAGTCCATGTCAGGTCAATCACCCTCAAAACCGAAAGTTCATGGATTTTGATGTTGTTTGGCAGGGATGTTGGTGTCCTAGAGATATAAGATTTCCCCAAACTTCACGTCTGTGGGTCAAATGGTTTATATGTGAGAGGTCAGCAATTTGTGACCCGAAATGGCTCCCTGATCAGACCAAAGACAGAAAAGTACCAGTAACTTTTTTTACATATATTTATTCATAAAATGTTGGTACTTTTGTGCAAAACAAAATGCATACCTTTGTTCAGAATCAATTCAGCTGCAAACCTCTGACATGTCTTCAATTAGTCTTTGCTTTGCACAGTATGATTCGACAGCTGGACAATTTTTGTGTGTATCCTCCTCACCTAGCATTATCTTCAGCGATGTCCACACACCAGCTTCTCACCGGTTGTATGGGCTGCTTTGTTTTTGCAATGTGGAGAGAGTTTTAAGAACATTTGTTTATTTTTTTATTGGGAAATTGAGCAACCTTACCACCACAGCGATACTAACCAAATGGCATGCAGTCAAAGTAGCAAGATTTTTTTTGATGAAATTTCTGATAGGCTTCCTAATAATATAACGCCTCATATTTGTGGTTGAGTTCATTGCATAAAGAATGCGGGGCATTGTTAAAAAAAAAAAGTTTGAATATTCTGAGATTTGCCCCAGCACTAATACAAATACATTTGTATACCCTGTTGAGAGACCGACCTTGGGACCTTTTACAAACCACAGTTTGGGAACCGCTGATCACTTTGAGAGACTGGTGTTACTGTTTCTTTATGAGACTATCAATGTCAGTAGTGATTCTAGTGTGTTTTATAAAATACAAATCTAAAATATATGTTTTATCCATATTTTATTTCCGATACAATAAGGCTTGGGATACATCATGAGTAGTATCGCATGAAAACACACTTTAAAAGATATTAGTAATGCTGGAATGAGTAGTTAAATTGATACTGCAGATTTGCCCCTTGAACACATTTATATTGTAAAAAGTGGTAGAGCAAACCCCCCCCCCCCCCCCCTGTAATCCTGCTGGCCTACAGTATGCTATTGGTTTCACTGTGCTGTGCCAGATGTACTTGGATGTTGGACATGAATATGAGAGCTGTGTGGGGGGTCACATAGATGCTTTCAAATGTGGGTTTTAAAAAGGCACCAGGATGTGTAGACTGAAACAGTAAATGACACAAAGCAAAGACACATGATATTTGAGAGCATCTGTCTTCCTTGAGATATTGTTGCTGCAAGCTGGAGAATATGGGATCATTCTTCAGATACACTGTTCTAGGCATTGATGTGCTATATTTTGTTTGATAAAAAATGAACTAGCAAAGATGTAGTGTTTTGTACTGCTCTAAAACTGCCATCTGACTTGTAGAAGGTGTTATTGTTGCATAATTTGTGAGTCAACAGATACAATACCATTTTCGTAGTTATTTAGGTCAATGTGTATTTCTGTATGTTGAAGGTTTTTTAAAAAAAAAAAATTTATATCTTGCAACCTACATTCTGACACTTACTGTACTGCCGTGTGACTTTATGCTAGTGTAACCTGTTGAGTACAAAAAAGGGCAAGCATCCACAGCACTTTTAGCTATATTTTTGTTATTATTTTAGTTTCTCACCTGAGATGAGGTGTTTTCTAATTTACAATAGAAGATGAAATTGCTTTAGTTTAAAGGACTATGACTGTATGGTGCTTCAGATGCTTTTATCTGAAAGTCAGATATTTTGTACTCTCATTCCAACCTATTTGATCTGATTTCCAACTTCCATTTTATTCATCACTTGATTTATTTCAAATGACTTTTAATCTGTGGAGGGATTTTTAGAAGGTCTTAATTACCAGGAAGATTGACTTGGATATTTAAGAGACTGCTGTATTGCTCACTTGCAGATGGACTTACAGACACAGCTAGTTGTTGTTGTTCGTCATCACCATTTCATAAACTGGCAAGAAATGCAAATTATGGTAATATTATATTCGCAATAAATCTTAAAGGCCTTGTCTTTTAAACACATGTATTGTTGATAGTAAAGAAAATAGATTTAATGTCAAATGCTGCCAATATTGCTAGTCTTTTATTCATCCCTTTTCCCTCATTGGTACAACTTAACCATTGTAATCATTAAATTAAGATAAGAAGCTACTTTTTTTTTTCTAGCACTGTAAACAGCACTGCTTATGTATAATTAATTGCATTTGATATTTATTATTCTCTTGAATATTCCAACTGATTCCTTTCATAGTGTTGCTAATAGGTACACTGACCATTGTTGATAATAAGCTGTGGTTGCCGTTGGTAAATTAAACCTTGGAATTTCCCCTTAGTTATTGACTCACTGCATGACCTTGTGTTAGTTACTTGACCCGCTCTGATGTGATAAGCACAATAAAAGGAAATATTGCATCTCAGTGAGCTGGGATTCCTACTGCAGGGGCTGTTTCTTTGCTGCCAGGCCTGACCCAATTCTGTACCATTTGAAAATATACCCTGCCCTGCATTTGTGCATCAGACTCTATAATAGAGAGGACAAGTGAATCCGGTTTCACTGTATGGAAAATTGAGGTTACGTTAAAAGTTACTAAATCATTCTGACACAGAAAGTTTCTCAATCGAGGACAAGGATGTTTCTGAATTGAGGACAAGATAGTTTCTGAATTTATTTACATATACACACACAGATACACACACATATATATACACGAAGGAAAAGGTTTTTAAAAAATGTACATAAAAGATTAAAAAATATTTTATTTTCTGTGTGTGTGTGTGTGTGTGTGTGTATATATATATATATATATATATATATATATATATATATATATATATATATATATATATATATATATATATATATATATACAGTGCCTATGGAAAGTCTACACCCCCTTGAACTTTTTTCTCATTTTGTTGTGACAATGCCACAGAGTTTCATGCATTTAAATGAGGATTTTTTTCCGCTTATCTACACACCATACTTTGCACTGTTAAGGGGAAAAAAGTTTTTATTGAGAAAAAAATTATATACTAAAAATACAAAACTGAAAAATCATAATTGGATAAGTCTCCACTAATAATACTTGGTGGAAACACCTTTTGGCAGCAATTACAGCTGAGATGGACAGCAATCTTCAAATTTTCGATTGGATTTAGGTCGGTGCTCTGACTGGGCCATTCAAGAACATTTACATTTTTGTTCCTTAGCGACTCCAGTGTAGCTTTGGCTGTGTGCTTTGGGTTGTTGTCATGCTGAAAGGTGAACCTCCATCCCAGTTTCAGCTTTCTTGCACAGGGAAGAAGGTTTTCCTCAAAGACTTCTCTGTACTTTGCTCCATTCATTTTCCCTTATATCCTGACAAGTGCCCCAGTCCCTCCCGATGAGAAACATCCCCATAACATGATGCTGCCACCACGTGCTTCACAGTAGGGATGGTGTTCTTTGGGTGATGTGTTGTGTTGGGTTTGCGCCAAACATAACGCTTTTCATTTAGGCCAAAAAGTTGCATTTCAGTTTCGTTGGACCACAAAACTTTTTGTGACATGGCTACAGAATCTCCTGAGTGTTTTTTGGCATACTTCAAACAGGATTCAAGGTGGGCTTTCTTGAGTAATGGCTTCCTTCTTGCCATCCTACCATACAGGCCAGATTTGTGGAGTGCTTGGGATATTGTTGTCACATGCACACTTTGACCAGTCTTGGCCATAAAAGCCTGTAGCTCTTGCAAAGTTGCCATTGGCCTCTTGGTAGCCTCTCTGATCAGTCTCCTTCTTGTCTTGGTCATCCAGTTTGGAGGGACTGCCTGATCTAGGCAGGGTCTTGATGGTGCCATACGCCTTCCACTTCTTAATAATCGTCTTGACCGTGCTCCAAGGGATATTCAAGGCCTTTGATTTTTTTTTTATACCCATCCCCTGATGTGTGCCTTTCAACAGCTTTGTCCCGGAGTTCTTTTGAAAACGCCTTTGTGATCATGGTTGAGTCTTTGAACCTACAGGAACTGCTGAATTTAACACAGGCCACTTAACTTGGTGTGTGATTTTGAAGGTGATTGGTTACACCTGAGCTAATTTAGGATTGCTATTATAAGACACTTATCCAACCAGGCTATTTCAGTTTTTATTTTTAATTAATTTTCTACAAATTTCTAGAATATTTTTTTCACTTGGAAGTTGTAGATAATTAAAAAAACACAAAACAAAAAAAAAAAAAAAAACAATTTAAATGTATTTTAATTCGAGGCTATAAGGCAACAAAAGGGGAAAATTGTGAAAGGGGGTGTAGATTTTCTATAGGCATTAAGAGTGGAAAATTGCACAAACCTTTTTCGGGTCAACAAGTTAGTCCCTTTTAGGACGAATTAATAGTTTTCAATTGAGAATATGAGAATAGTTTCAATTGAGAGAATACTCAGATAATGACAGTAATTCTTTTGTCAGAAAAGGGAAAAAGTTTGGGTCTAAAACAGTGGGTGCATATACACTGATAAAAGCTACTTTTGTATGTTGTACAGATGTAAGCCAATTTTCCTGATTTCATTACTGACCTTTTCTATATTCAAATGGAGACTACGTCCGATGAGAATAATAACTTCCTTTGCCTTCGAACCATTACTAGATGTAGCAGCGACTTTATAAAATATATTTTGTAATCTGAGAACGTCTGCTGCCTGCAAATGTGAATCTTGTAAAAATGCCAAATCCACATTTTTTTCTGCGTAAAAAATTTAGACAGTGTTTTATTTGGGCTGTTTAAACTTATCAAATTCCAGGATATGGTTGATAACTTAAACATTATCAAAAACTAGACCAGGAATTGTACAGAAAAAAGTCAAATATTTTCCCTGGGGGTCGGAATTCTAGCCTAATGGAGACACAGTGCTATCAACTGATCGAAAGTGGGTTGTCTGTATTCAGTACATTTAACATATGTTAACTTTAGGAAAATAAACCATGTTCTGCAGAACAAACAATTTTTTCTGAGGCCCATTCCCCCTTCCCCCCTAGTCTCTATACTGCCCCCCCAGTCAGTGACACGTGGCAGCCACATAACACAGTCCTTAGTCCCCAAATCTCACCCCCATCCCTTCAATACTAATGTAAAATTTAAAAGTACAGCATTATCAGGTTATTTAAAACAATATAATGATTCTATTACCCTCTTTTCTAGTTACATCCCAATCATCATGAACAGATGGCAGTTCTGCATACATTTTCACCTAGAACCTCCTTATATCAAAAAACATTTGCACATATAAAGGATTATAGAAGAAAATAGATTATTTATCAGTCCATTCGAGTTGCATATGTGGCGCATTGATCACAAGGACATTTGAAAGCAAAGGATTATTTGAACTCAGTCCGAGACTCCAACACAGAGGTGCCAGGCCAAATAACTAAAAAATAGGCCTTTTTCAACTGAACAGTATCTGTGCCCACATCCAGGCAGTCCAAAAAATTCAGTTTGTGTCCTCCATCTAAACTATTGTGTCTTGGGTCCCCTTGTCCCGTAGTAAAGTGAGCCATATTCTGCTGGAACCGTGATGGGAATTATTGATTTCTCTCCAAAAATGTTCTGCCTCAATAACCAATGGAAAAGAGAGACATTCTCCTTTATAAGAAACTCATAGGGTAGCTGGATAAATTAAAAAGGAAGTGACACCCAGCGTTTGCAGCTCTCTCTGAACTCCAGCGTAAGCCTGTGTGCAGTAGCTGTGCTCTAATCAAAAAAATCTGAGTTCTAGCAGTGTCTTGAATAGGACTATTTTCTCTGCCTGTGTAATAGCCTAACAATCTTTGTACCGGGGAACCTTAAAGATCATGGCATGTGTTACTGCAGAACCTTTCAAGTTATCACTGTACATTCTGTGTGCACATTCGATCGGTATTGGGTTGCTTGCATGTGAGGGGATCCATTTAGGACGCATTTTTGCAGAAAGCAAAATGCCAGCCCACAGCTTCTGATGTTGTTGTGTCTGGATCTGTCTTCGAGATCAGCTATTTTGAGATGTAGTTTGTCTCTCTCAGAAGTGCAGTGCCCAATATCACGCTTCACTGCTGTCGTCTTTGTTTGTAGGTCGTCCACCTTATAATTAGCCCTCGAACTGGAATCCATGTCTGTTCTTAGAGATTGTATCATTTCTCTGGTTTCCTTAAGTGAAACTTTCACTCCTTCCATCGCACCGTTCACGGCCTTAGAGACCACTGCCTTGATGTATTCTCGTTGCTTGGTCAGCGCTTAGGAAATGGTGTTTGCGATGCCTCCTGAGGGATTTAGCGAAGATAGTCTAAAACGTTTCTTAGCGGGGGTTGAAGCCAGCGAAGCCGGGTTTTTTTTTTTTTTTATGCTCTGACATTGTGATAGCAAGGAAAATAGAAAAATCGTCAAAAAAATAAAAAAAGTAAGTATAACCTTGAAATTCATCAAAAAGTAAGGGCTGGGTTGGGAGCTCTAGTTCTCTTCGGCCGTTGAGTGTGTAGGTCACATGATCTCCTCACTGCTGCTTTTCTAATGACACTCTTTGGTTAGTGCTCTTTTATTTTTGTTGTTTTGAAATGGTTGAAGTGTTATGTAGTTTTAAATAAATAAGTACAGTAACCGTATTACATTGCAAACTTTTGACCTCCCCTCATAACTTGAAATAAGTTTAGCTTAAAAACATGTGTTCTGGAAAAGGTAGCTCTGGGGGTAATAGGAAAGGTATTGATGTTTGTAACAAAATGGAAGAGTAATTAATTATGTTACTTACAGTAGGATTGTTATTGCATGTGAGCTGTTGGTAGAAATTATCGGAAGTTGCCTTGGCTTCACTGGTCGTTTCTGAAAATAGTTTCTGACAGTCGTGAGATCCTTCAGTCTAGTGTGATTGGAGTATCTGTGAGAGAGAGCTGTGCTGACAGAAGGGTAAGTGAGGTAGACATAGAGGAGAGAGATAAGGCAAGGGAAAGAGGCCAGATAAACTACAAGAGACAAATGAGCATGAGAGCAGGGGAAACTACAATAGAGAGGAAAACCAGAGAGGGAGAGGGAGGAATGGAGTATGTGGCCAAGCAGCAGAGTGGTGTGAAACTGGTCTTCTTGTGCATTTAACTGCAACCACATTGTGTCCTTTCATTCTTCACTGCAGCATGTACTGTAGCTTCGTCACTCCTTAACCTACAACACATCATCAGCATCAGAAATGGGCAATTCAAGCGTTGCTGGTGGAGCATAATTATTATTATTATTTTTTTAATTTAGTCGTTGCCATTGATATGTTTTTTTCCCCAGTTTTTCTCCCCAATTTAGAATTTACAATTGTGTTATTATTAATCCCAGTTCATCGCTGCAGCCCCCAGCGACTTGGGGAAATGGCGGCTGACACACGCGTCCTCTGAAACGTGTCCTTGCCAAGCTGTCTTTTTTCGCACTCAGGTTTGAAATGCTTTACTGCAAACCCACAGACGCCCTATCAGCCACAGGGGTCTGGTGCGCTGTGAACCATGGGTTGCCCTGCCGACCTAAGCCCTCCCTACCCAGGCTCGGCCAATTGTGCGTCGCCCCCTGGGAACTCCCAGTCACGGTTGAACCTGCACTCTCCAGGCCATGGGGCACACCATGAACTCCACGCAGAGTGCCTTTACTGGATGGAAGCTAATAAGCATCGCTGCTCTGATTGATCTTTTAGATGAATAATCAATGGATAAGACTTTCAGATTCTGGCAGGCTCCAAGCTGTGCCATTTTCAGAAAACCCTAGGCGCTTTTGGCTAACATCTCATTTGTGTTCTCAAAGTAGGTAAAAGGGGTGCTGCTGTAAGAAGTACATATTTATTTGGCTGTAGAATTTAAGACTTGCTGTGTCTTCTGTTGAACTGTGACATGTAATGATAATAGTGATAAGCCAGTGGCGTGTCAGTGCAGTATATGCTGGATGAGAAAGGCTCTGATTTCACCTTAGAGGGAGAAGATGAAACGTTTTGCTCACCGCATGGGGAATGCCTCATATAAAGGTCTTTGAATCTACATTTCTAAGCCTGATTAATAACTTGTAAATCTTCCCTCATATTCTGCATGTTTTTCCGATTTTTTTTTATTTTTTTTAATTTAGATCACTACAGGATGTTTGATCTGACTGTGGTTTGTGGCAGAGGAGAATTAAACCGATTTGATGGTTTAACCTTATACAGTACCTCCAAGTGGAACATAATCATTATAGCAGTTGTTGAATTAAATTGTTGCGACAGTGTTTCAAAACTAGTAATAAACAGCTTGGGTACACTTTCGAGTGTTGCTTGATAAATCTGGCCCAATGTTTTCGAAAATGTTTGTCTCATTTGTGTGAGAATTTTCTTCATTGTGTTTTATAAGACTGTCACTGTGGATCATAGTTGGAAAGATTCATATAACAAAATGACAAAGTGTGAAAAATACTGTATAGTTTACTTCCCATCCCTTCTTTTGTCTGCAGGTCATTTTGAAGATGTAGGGATAATACATTTGCTTAATAGAATTTCTGCAGCAGCACTGTCCCTGGACCTCGAGTCCCTGCAGAATACTGAAGAATGAGGTGATTTTTTTATATTTAGGTCTATATGTTCCAATTTAAGGTTTGCATTCCCTTGCGAATGGGGTCTTTCTATCCATAGATTTTAAAAGCAGGCTTATTCTGTGTCCTTAAGTATTTCCCTCAAGGGTTTTCTTAAAAGTTGTACTAGAATTCTGTATTTATTTTCTGCCATACCCTCTTGATTTTAAAATAAAAAAAAATTAAAAAAAGCAAAAACTACTTTATTTTAACTTTGTTCCCAGAAGGCACACATTCTCTTAAGTTGTCCTTTCTAACAAATGTTTTTCCCTATTTTTTGCAAAGCTAACTGATTCTGGCTGCTCAAATTGTATAAAATATGAACTAAGAATAATATTTATGCATAATTGTGTGCGTGTGTGTGCGTGTGCGTTTGTGTGTGTGTGTGTGTGTGTCTATATATGTATATAATTAAAAGTAATATACAATATAGATATAATTAAACACTGGCAAGGTCAAGCTTCTATATAAGCATGACATAGCTGCATTGAATATTATTATTTATTTCTTAGCAAACGCCTTACCCAGGGTGACTTACAGTTGTATACAAAAAATACATATCAAGAATTACAGTGCAATTAAGAACAAGATGCAAAATACAATACGGTTTGATATCGGGGAATTCAAGAGCAGATAACAGTGTTGATAGTTACATTAGAGTTAGACACGAGTACAATATTTTTCATATTCAAGGGTTTCTTGTCACTTATACTTGTGTGACTGTAAATGGGTAAAGTGAGGTTCTTCTGCTGCAGCATATTCTCGTCTCAGCATAAAGGTTAAATATATTTAAAAGGTGCCTTTCAGTGCCCACAACGAGAGCCCTTGTCATTGTATTTTATTTTATTTTTTAAGGTTTCAAATGACAAGATATTTATGCTTGCCTGGCATTGCAAAAATGAATGTTGTAGCAATGTGTAATGTACAAAAATATGTCGAGGCAATCTCTTTGGGTAATTGCAGTCTTTTGTGGTCTGGGAGTGGGAAGTAATCCAGCATAAAGAAGCCGGTTTTGAAATGGTGATGGGTAACAGTAATGCAAATAAAATGTTATGAACTACTTGGAATCGGAATTGATAAATAAAATGATTTACACGTTACTAACAATACATGCGACAAAATATAAAACGGTCAAGCTTAAATGTTTCAGGAGGAAAATCAGAGGTAGTCATTGTGGTTGAAACAAATAATTTAGAGGGTTTGATAAGGGCCTGATTTAGAAAAACAAGAGGCGTCTATAAATAGCTGGAGAGCTGCTGGCAGATTGATTCTCCATTCCCTCAGCTTTACACCAATCTTCCAGCTGTGAAACAAGATATTTCACAGCCAGGAAGCTTACCTTTGAATGCCCTGTACTTAAAGAGCTTGTTTTTGTTAGGGTCCTCATTCAAACAATGGGGACTCTGATACTGTGATAATGTCTTCCTGTCCCTCTGTCACACTGTAACGGGAACACGATGACTTCCTTAATTTGGCATCAATCTTCACCAAACGTTTGTCATACACTCCTAGCCTATAGATGTTTCAAATTTAATTTGGCTATAGTTTGGTAAACTTTTGGGCTAAAACTTTCTGTGTCATCTAGTAAAAATGAGGCATCTGAACTGTCAAGAACCGAGGAAATTGTCCTCTTCCGCTCTTCCGTTGTACTCATGGTATGCAGCTCTTCTCTTGGACCCTACAATCATTTCTTACACATGTCAGTGATTCTGAAAGTGGCTCTGGGATCTTTGGGGAGATGCATATGCAAACATGGGAAATAATTAATATGTCAGGGGCTTCCATTTTCTAGGCCTTGTATCATAGCTTTCTCAACCCTAAGAAGGGTTAAGGGTATACCAGGTTTTTCTACTGAAATTGGCTAGGTAATGCAGTGGTGTAATTCACTTTCTATCTTCTTATGACATTTAGAGGCTGAACTGGCTGTCCCTTTGCAGAACTGCCAATATTTGCTGAATAGCAGCGGGTGTTAAAGTCAGGACGGAGGCTTGCACCATATCTGACTGTGGTCAGTGCAAGTGTGCTTCCTGTTTCATGAGGGCCATAAAAAATAATGTTTCATAGAGGTGGAATGTACTGGTTTGATCAACTAACTTTATAGGCTGTTTCAAGTACACATAGAAACATTAAATTGCACCAAAGACTAATAATAAGCAGATATCATACTTACTCATATATCACTTCAAATTGCAGGGAAGCAAATGAAGAAAGTGGTATAAGCCATAATATGTGTCCAAATGATTTATTTCAGTTAACTCCTGTCATTGTTTAACTCCTGAGAAAAGTACCTGTTACTAAACAGCTAGGCAATATAAAAACATAAACATTCTCCTATCAATACCAATAACAGGTAATATACTTAGTAGTTTCTAACAGTGTTACCTCTTAAAGTACCTTTTTGATTTTTGCCTGCAGGTGGTATCCTTTCTGGCCTGGTGTCTGAGAAGTATGAGGAGGTTCCAGGCGGTCAGAGGGGTTTGCTGTACTGGAGAAATCATTCCTGGTTTCTGCACGCTGCCTGTTAACACCCTTCACTGAGCAACGCTTTGTGGGCCATATCACAGGAGGAATTTGTCTTCATGAAGATTCCTGACATTGGTAATGTGATGAATAAATTTGAGGTCCTTGGGATTGTAGGTGAAGGTAAGTTAACACTTTGGTTCTGTAAATAATTATCTAAAAACAAACACAAACTAAGACAGCATTCTGTATCAAAGTCCATTTTTTTTTTTGTCTATCAAAACTGAGAGTCCAGCGAATGGTGTTTGTGGAAAGTTATTGGGACATTATATTATTATTAAATATTTGCTACCCTTGCTTAATCCAAAATGCTATTAAGCTATTGTTGTACAAAAAAGCCCTTTCTAAAAATAGATAACATTCAAGTCAGTCCCAAATGTCCTGCCCTATCTTTTAAGGGCTTGGTAATATTTTTTTTTTTTTTTTTTTTGTTACAACAGTTTCCTAAATTAAATTACTAAAAAGGAATATTGAATATCCCTTTATGATTCTTCTTAATGCCAATTTATAACCATAAACCATGTTTGGATAATTATATAATAGAGCAAGCAATAAAAGTACACTTTTAGATGAATCGTAGGGTTTTTTTCAATTCATCTAAAGAGTGGCGTATCTAAATATGGCTGTTGTTGAAATCATAAAAATAGGACTCAAGTATTTTTCAATATTTTTACAAACATTAATATACTAAAGAAACACACACACACACACACACACACACACACACACACACATATCTTGAAGGCATTCATGCACAGCAAAGCTTTTTCCAGCGATTTGTCATTTGACACTGCAGCAGGTGATGAAGACACACTGTCAAAACCGGTTGTGTTTGTTTCTTGTTTTGTTTCAATAAATAATAAAAACACTTTTAAAACAAAATGTAAGAGGAATCTGATGGATAATCAAAGAAGAGATTTTTGCGTGTGCAACCAACCTCGTCTCTACGAGGTCATTGAGCAAAATACACATGGCTTGTGTCATTGCTGTGAACTATTTATTAACTCTGCAGAGACATTTAATATCTATATCTATATATCTATATCTATATATATATATATATATATATATATATATATATATATATATATATATATATATATATATATATATATATATATATATATATATTATAATCTATTCTATTTCTGTCTTCTATCTAAGGAATGTATTACTTCGTCATAAAATACTGCACACTGTTATCTAAGTCTTTGTTGGGAACCTTTGAATGGAAAGCTTTGTATCAACACACCCTACTGTACGTTGGTGCCAGACACATTTTTTTAACCAAAATTGTCTTATTGTTTTGTTCTTGTGGATCTTCTTCTGCCTACACTTATAGCTGGGCGGGGTTGAGACACCCTCAGGTTAAAGGATTGTCCCCTGTTGCCACCCATGTTGAAGAACAAGACCATCATTCATTCACTTGTCTAGTGTATATAGTAGACCAGTCTCTCTACTAAGTGATATTGCTTGTTCTTTGAATAAATTTTGCGGTAGGCAAAAAGAAAGTACTGTCAAGTCTTGCAGAGTTAATTTTTATTGCACTTCAATGCTGAAGGAATTATTGTGAGCTTTGTTAAAGATCATTTAAGTACTTAAGAAAACTAGACATTACCTCATTTTCTAAAGAAATCAAGTACTTCTAAAATTGAACATAGAGCTGGGTGCTTGCAGACTGTTGGCAAAAACATCAAGTAACTACAGTACTCCCTTAATCAATAAAAAACAACACATAAAAATATAAAGCAGTGATTTGCAAAGTAGTGGATAACATCCCTTATAAAAGTTTACCATAGTGAAATCATAGCAAAGTGTAACAAAGCACAGTGAAAGCATGGTAAAGCATAGGTAAGCATTGCAAAGCGCAGAGAGGTATATTAAGTCTCTGTAAGTTGCCTTGGATAATTATTCTCAATTATAGTCAACATACAATTTTACATATATCTAGAGAACTGCTTATCCAATTCCTGTTGAAACATGCCAAGAACATTGTTGCTCTCAAGATCTTGTGTGCTTATGATTCTGCAGTATATTGAAATATCTGTCTGTCGGCCTCACTTTTTTAATGCCCTTATGTTTGGTGTAGATCATGGTGATCTACTTTTTCAGGTTATTTACAGCTATTCAAAAATTTTTATGATATATGGATAAGTATTAATAGCTAAAGAGAGTAGAGATGTATCATATGAGTGTCATCTACTATATTTTTTTTTTTCCAAGAAGCAAATGTTGATACAGAGATACTATTAGTTGGGTTTACATAAAGGCTTATTGTATTACCATCCGAACAATTTTTAAGGAGACATTTCTCATCAGCCATTACTTCTTTATTTACGCATTTGTGGATGTTTATTTTTAATTGTAGTCTTTAATGGGATTTCTGTAAAGGATTACCTGGGATTAGCAAACTGTTTAATAAGGATTATTTCTTGGGTTTATGTGCCAGTTCTGTGCTGTGAGTCCCTCATTCACTGTGTTTTTATATCTGCCAAAGCTGTCCAGGTACATGTTTAAACATTTCTATAATTCAAATATAAAAATGCCATTTTTGACCTTTTTAAAGCACAGCAGTTAATATGAAAGTTGGCATGATTAAACTATATTTGTTTTATACAAAAGAACATAAGAACATAAGAAAGTTTACAAACGAGAGGAGGCCATTCAGCCCATCTTGCTCGTTTGGTTGTTAGTAGGTTATTGATCCCAGAATCTCATCAAGCAGCTTCTTGAAGGATCCCAGGGTGTCAGCTTCAACAACATTACTGGGGAGTTGATTCCAGACCCTCACAATTCTCTGTGTAAAAAAAGTGCCTCCTATTTTCTGTTCTGAATGCCCCTTTGTCTAATCTCCATTTGTGACTCCTGGTCCTTGTTTCTTTTTTCAGGCTGAAAAAGTCCCTTGGGTCGACACTGTCAATACCTTTTAGAATTTTGAATGCTTGAATTAGGTCGCCACGTAGTCTTCTTTGTTCAAGACTGAACAGATTCAATTCTTTTAGCCTGTCTGCATATGACATGCCTTTTAAGCCCGGAATAATTCTGGTCGCTCTTCTTTGCACTCTTTTTAGAGCAGCAATATCTTTTTTATAGCGAGGTGACCAGAACTGCACACAATATTCAAGATGAGGTCTTACTAGTGCATTGTACAGTTTTAACATTACTTCCCTTGATTTAAATTCGACACTTTTCACAATGTATCCGAGCATCTTGTTGGCCTTTTTTATAGCTTCCCCACATTGTCTAGATGAAGACATTTCTGAGTCAACAAAAACTCCTAGGTCTTTTTCGTAGATTCCTTCTCCAATTTCAGTATCTCCCATATGATATGTATAATGTACATTTTTATTTCCTGCGTGCAGTACCTTACACTTTTCTCTATTAAATGTCATTTGCCATGTGTCTGCCCAGTTCTGAATCTTGTCTAGATCATTTTGAATGACCTTTGCTGCTACAACAGTGTTTGCCACTCCTCCTACTTTTGTGTTGTCTGCAAATTTAACAAGTTTGCTTACTATACCAGAATCTAAATCATTAATGTAGATTAGGAATAGCAGAGGACCTAATACTGATCCCTGTGGTACACCTCTGGTTACCACACTCCATTCTGAGGTTTTTCCTCTAATCAGTACTTTCTGTTTTCTACATGTTAACCACTCCCTAATCCATGTACATGTGTTTCCTTGCATTCCAACTGCGTTCAGTTTGAGAATTAATCTTTTGTGTGGGACTTTGTCAAAAGCTTTCTGGAAATCTAAATAAACCATGTCATATGCTTTTATCCATTATCGATGTTGCATCCTCAAAAAAATAAAGCAGGTTAGTTAGACACGATCTCCCATTCCTAAAACCATGTTGACTGTCTCCCAGGACCCACAAATATGTACACCTTCCTGCAAAAAGTTCAAGGATAGATAAACACAGGACCACTGGAGATACCCCTCCCCCTTCCCCATTCAGACCCCTTATTAAAATAATGGAAAACATTTTATGAGAAGTACCATAAGAGCAGAGGGTCCACAAAGAACATCCATTTAAAACAGAGGCATAATTACTGGACATTTGTACTAAATTTTATCCACAAATGTGGTTTTCTGCAAAGGCAACATCCAAGACTGGGACCATATTGACAGGGAACAGGGTTCTCCCCAGGAATTCTGTACAGCCAGGCGGCAGAACATTATAGCGGGGAGCACTCAGTAGAAAAATAAACTTGCCTTACCTTAAATTTATAATACGACAAAGAATCTGAATAATGTGTTGTCTTTCGATGACTATATCTGGTTAAGCTTTTTTATGTTCTAAATTATTTTTCATGATTAATTTATTTCATAAATTATTTTTTATTATGGTAAATTGCTGTGCTTATTTAATAAGGACTCTACGATTTGACTGGGGAAAGGTAACGTAGGGTTATTGGAGTTTCACAAAAAAATTAAAATGGATAACCTTTTCGCTTCCTTTTTAGCTTAATTATTGAGCTTATTGCTTCATTTAAATTGTTTTATTTGTTAAGTTTTCAAGGCATTTTGTTAATGCATGTCCATTTTTGTTTTTTGCTGTTCTACATTTTTTGAATGCAACTGTTCATTTTAACCTTTTTTTGTTTTTTTTGTGCATATGTATGGCTGTTATGTACTATATATCACCTTGCAGGACAATAATACAACAAAAAATGGACTGAATGATAATACCCGAAAATAATCTTAATATTTTTTTAATAAATTAGTCGGCAGAAATATAGTATTAGGCGGTGAATTGCGCCTGATCGCCGGCTTATTTAGAAAACCCTGCAATCATTGTCACTATTTTTGCTTTGAAAATAATTGGTTATTTTTTAGCAGTCATTTTAACGTTTTAGCCTCTCAAAGTGCTTAACACAGGAAACCCGCCCCTTCAACTGTCTGCTTGGTTAAATGTTGTGTCAAGACGCAAAAGCACTTAAGGGATCTAGTCTGCTAGAAGCGCAATCGGTCCTTATTGTGAAAGGCACAGTAGCATCTGTAACACTGGAGGATCTGTTTTTTTTCAGCCGGGCGGCATCAGCCACTTTGCCGGGCGACGCACCCGGCGGAAAAGGCCTGGGGAGAACTCTCAGGGAAATTCACAGACACATTTATAAGCTGTGCTATAACTCCCTTATCCTGTTCACTCCCAGGGAACTTGTGCTTTTTAAAGCTATGGGCCTAGGCAACTCCATACCTAAATGAATTAGGGATTAAAATGCTGTTCAAACATTCTAAACAAATGTGAAGATCTGTATTTTGGCCTATACAATTGTTTAAGGTCTGTGAAGTTGTGTTTATTGTCCGTGACTTCAAGTACACATGTAAAGTAAAACTATATGAAATTGAACTGGACAAACATAAAGTATAAAAAGTAGGCTGTTTACTACACAAGTTTCTGCAAGTTGTGATGTTTGTCATAAAGGGCAAATTAAAACATCATTGGAGATTGCATATAATCCTATAATCTACATTTGAAATGAATCACGGGCAAGATTGCGGTGTGTCAGATAATGACAACCTAAATAGCCTAGGTTGAACACAAAGTAAGAGAAAAGAAACACCCAAGAAATCAACGGTTACTCTCTGCTGTAATGCAAAAGCCTGCCCAGTGTCTTTGAAGTACTTGTGCAGATTAGTAGCAAACATTTAGTGTAAGTGTAAGGGCTCTCAGGACTTTAATTTATTTCATGGTTTTATTTTATCCTAGAAGGCACTGTTAATGGTTTTAAGGGTATCAAATAGGCTCCATGCCATGTTCTTGAGCAACACATGCTTTGTAGTTTTTGAAAGTTTAACAATGTTGCTATTTGTAAAACCATCTGCCTGCTTTGATTTATACACTTATATAGCAGCAGTTTCATTCACAGAATCGTCACACTATTTATAACACTCATGCTTTTAAACTGTAGCTTTCATACAACTCGAGAAGAAGGCGACATAGTGCCAGAATCTGAGGGCATCTCAACTATGTGAGGAGTGCTATAGTTACCGCAGTAACAACAAGGGTTTGCAACTCAAAATCCTGTTCTGATACTTGCCATTGTTTATTGGCTGTTAAGCATAGCTTGACTCACACATGAAGATGCACGGTAAGCCTGAGCATGGGTCGGAACAGTTAGAGATGCTAGTGTGTCATTTAAATTATTTTAATACTTAATACAGTCCCGTTCTCAAAAGTGGGAACAAAGATATTACACATTCAACCAACACTAGAGACTTGGTGTACAGTTCTGTTTTTTACAAGACCAGTCAAGTACCACCATAATGCTAGTTATGTGCAGATTTTGGTTCAAGTTTAACAAGTTGTATAACCATGCTGAATAACAGAAAGCAAGAAAGGTTTTTTTTTTTTTTTTTTTTTTTTATTATAAACTGTTGGTGCCTTGGTAAAATATGGTTCAGTGGACTAGCCTTGCTTCTCTGTTCAGCCACTGACTAACTATTTTAGTCAGTTCTACCAGACTTGGACAATATGGTATGAGTGTACTTTGACAGTTAATTAAAAACAAAACAAAAGGACACATATTTTGCCTGGTTTATGCCCTTCTCTGCTACTCGCAGTGGTTGATCACATTTTGTTTTCTTTTTCAGGCGCCTATGGGGTGGTTTTAAAGTGTAGACACAAGGTAAGTAATACATTTCACAATTCTTCTATTCACATGGACTCCTTCTTTTTAAATGCAGTTGAAATGTTGAAAAAGTAGCTGACACCTAACAGCACCCAGACTTAACTGATTGCTAAGTGCAGACAGATTCATCATTGCCTTGCTAGTCAGAACTTGCTTATTCGAGGTAAAACAATGTGAACTTATAGAAAATTATATACCGAGGTGATTAGTGTAGCAGTGATGCACTCACATGCCAGGTGTCGATATTTAGTAATTGCTGTAGTAGTGATTTGGCTGGCAAGTGGCATCTTGCGTCGTTCACTCTTGACTGGTGGTTGTGGGAGTAATGGTGCTAAATTGAGACTTAAGACTGTATCCAGTTGATCTTCAACATGGCATGTCCGTTCCTGAAATGGTCATGGTGACTGGTGTGAGTTCTTGGGATGTATTTTACCAACAATACTTTTCACCCCTTCAAATAGAAGCACAATGGTATTACTGTAACTTTTACATTTGTTTGCCTGTATTTTCTGTATTTTCTGTTAATGAGATAAAACTCTAATACTGTAATTAAACTGTGACTGTGATCTCTGCTCCAGAGTATTGATAAATCTCCTCAGGAGAGACTAATTCATAATGTTCTTGTGTGTGTCTGAAAAAACCTATCCAGCTACTTCCTGCTGTGTTGTCCAAACACCTACGTCACACCAACTTACTTTGAGCTTTGTACATTTGCAATATCACAGATTTGAAAAAAAAAAATAGTGTGCCCTGAGCATTGGCCAGCAGGTCAGTTATTAGTTTAGGTGCAGAAAGGACTCCTAAATAAATTAATTTACTTTCCTCTAGCAACATATCACTTCCTGTCCTCTACAGTGTTGAAGATCGTTTGGTAACTGAAACAAGTGTGTGAGTGACACTGTGCACAGTAGGAGCTAAGTTAAATTGTTGTACGTAGTAGACCATAAAGTCATAATGTCTTGGATCAAAAATGTTCACAGATGCACATCCGTAAGTGCTTTGCAGCAGATGTTTCTTGTGTTGCTGTTCAAACTGTAGGCAGTTCCCTGTTCTGAAGTAATGATGGTTCATTTGAAAGTGGCCATTGTAGCTCAGCGATTTTTATTCTGAAGCTACAGTACAATGGAATTTGGCAACTTATCATCTTGGTCACCATCATCCACAAAGCAATTTCAGTAGACCCTAGTGCACATGTATTCATCTCAGTCTAGGTTCTCATCCAATCCATCAGTGCATCTCTTTCATACTTAATTGAAAATGGATCTGTAGCATCCTCCAGGCAGTATTGTGTGTGATGTTATGGAAGAGTTTCCATAATTCTGCATGTTCTAGATTTCATGTTTGCAGTGGACGAAGGTATTGTGACAACGTTTTTCCGGAGCTCTCCACATGTTTTTACAACATTGATAGTATTTGTAGGACAGAAAAACACAGAGTCAATGCTGATTTACTGTGTTTTGCAGCTGTTATCAATCTCCAAAGTAAGGGGTAGAAGGCAACATTCCACGACTTGGTGATAACGGGTCGAACAAAGTGAACATTAATCAGCCTTACTGATGACTGTTAAAAGGGCCACGTGTGTAGGAAGCTTGTGCAGGCTACCAAGAGATCAAAAACACGACCCTTACCTGGTTGTTTTTATTTTTTTATTTATTAATTTTTTTACATTCTCTGACTTTGCTTTTAGGAATCGTTGCATTTAAAGTGCATGTAACATGAAATATGCTAGTAGATACATTGTCTTTTTTTAATTTCTTTATATGAATTGAGTTGCGTCTTAAAACTGCCTCTTTGCTTCTGGGCCACACATTGCAGTATAGATTTTGTTTGATAATAAGCTTTATTTATAAGTATAGGAGTTACCAAGTTGCACTAAAGGGGTCATGTCAAAATAGGAATAGAAAAAAAGGTAAGCATTTTTATTTGAGAGTAAGGCATTCCCATTAAATTCCTAATGAAAATACCTCAAATAAATTGTCCCAACTTAATACATGTTACCCCAAGGAAGCAGATGCTCTTCCTGGCTTGTTTTTATGCCTGTACAGCAGCTAGTTTCTTGATTTTATTTTTTTTCTTTATGCTTTCTGAAACGAAAAACTATTAAATTATGAAACACTGCAGGTTTATAGCAAACCTTTTGACAGCTTTGATCTAGTGGATCCATTAGAGATTCTGTGTAATTCATGTTTAAGACAGAGTGTTAGGTGTTCAACAGCAGTAACAGACAGATTAATACTTTTAACACCTCAAAATTACCATTGCTGTAACTGGTCTCCAAGCTCCCAGATGCACTTTAGCTCATTGCAGCTTTAGGAAAACCACATACATGTTTCATTTTCCATGTTATGCAGTGTAACTGCAGTAAACTGCCGATGAATCATTCGATAGACTAATTGATTTTCTGTTGAAATCAATTGTGGCTTATAAACAAGAGCCAAGCAGTGGTACGATAGCGTTGCTCGAGGACCCTTTCGTCCATTGTTTTGTTTGTCATCCAGTTTAGTGGGCTTGTTAAACTAATGGGGGAAAAAAATCCTGATTTTTCAATCACATAGACGCTCGTTCTTCCTGCTTAGGAGGAAAGTAATTGTTAGTACTGTAATTGTAGACAGTCAGTTAGCCAGCACACATTTATTATTGAAACCTTCTCTTTTTACGGCCTCATAAACTGTTGTTATTGTTAAGAATGACCTCTGCATTGTTAAGGGTGTCTGATGCTTCATTCAGTTTTAAACAATTGGCCCCAAGTTTCTTTTGTGTTTGTTATTTTGTGTCATGTGAGAGAAACTGTAATTCCTTTATCCATACATATAGGAAATCTTGTAATGAATGTCCTAATTGTTCTGTTACTTTAGAATGAAGTAACACATGTTTATTTCTGGTCCTACATTGCAGCTATGAGCTGTGATAAAGTTCACATCTACAGCACTTTTCTGGACATGACATAAAGGGGCTGATGTAAGGATAGGCGTAGTGCAAACAGTTGCGGCAGCAAAATCCATATTCCCTAGCGGCCAGGCAATTATTTAGCAATCATGATAATGAGGGTCGCCATCTCACTTCCCTACATTCAGCCTTGAAGAATATATTTAGTATATTGGATGTACTGAATAATAAGTGGGTTCAAAATTAAATATAAGGTTAACGTAGATGATAAAGTATCCCTGTATGGTGCCTATGGGGTGTTGACACAATGTCATTTTGTTGTTTTTTTTTGTTATTTTAGTAACACTTTCCCTTCCAAATCATAGAATTCAGAATACTTGCACATGCCTGTTACAACTTTGCACCTGAAAGATTACAAGGATTTCCTGACTGCTGGATTGTGATGAGTGTATTTTTGAGTCACACAACCAGTTTCCTCAGATGTGCCAAAAAAGATCCTGCCATTGTTGATTTGCTGTGAGGCAGACTGGGAAGTCACAATGCTCAGAAATGAAAACCTTACTAGTATGAACATTCCGCAATGTGAGTCATTCATGGTACTGTATCTGTCACTGAGCCGCTGTTTTGACTGAGATTTTTTCTGTGTACCCTGTGCCCTTTACTTCACCTGTGTGCTTCACTGCAGATAGCATTGTAGCTCTGGTCCTTTAGTGATGGTCACTGCTGAACCTCATATTTTGTTTAGTGCCAGAACTGTAATTTTTTTATTGACTGTGTCCCCTCAACCATTTTGTATAGCTAGCAAAATATGAATAATATTTTATATATGGTTTGTTCACCCTAGACCCCAGTAGGCTACCACGTTTTCCTTTTCTCTTTTTTTGTAAACTCCCTGCAATAAACTGAACGGCACCATTTAAACGATGGTTTAAACTTTGAAGCAATTTACACACATGCCAGTCTCTGTGTATTCATTTGACAGTCCAGTCAGATCAATTGTGGACTCTAGTTCATTTGGCAGTCCAGTCAGATGCATTGTGGACTCTAGTTCATTTGGCAGTCCAGTCAGATGCATTGTGGACTCTGTAGTTTCTTAATAAATGCGTGTATAACAGTGCTGACACACAGATATGTAAAGAAAATGAATCTGAAAAAAGCTAGGCAGTTTAATAGTGAACCAGAGTGCCATTCAGTCAGTATGAGATTGCAGTGTAATACTGTAACAGGGTGAGCAGCCCTGTACAGTGTATTTTTAGAATGGGGTCTCCCCCTCCGCCCCTGTGTTATTTTGTATTTGTACTATGATTTATTTATTTGTTTATATATAGAAATGCCGGCGAACCCATGCATTTGTTGTTGTATTTATATGACGGCTTAGCCGCGTTTTGGTTTTGTTTTTATTTTGAAACGTGTTCTGGCAGAGGCGAGGGAGTAACTCGTCCTCTGCCAGGAATGATTAAAAACCTCGTGCAGAAGGTGGCCATCTCCCAAATTAAGTAATTAATTTGTTGCTAAATCGGGAGAATGTCACCTGCATAAAAGCCTGCAGCGCTCTCCCCTCAGGGTGGTGTGTTCAGAAGTGGGGAACGAGAGAGCGAGAGGAGAGAGATAAAGAAAAATTAAACGAAACCAAACCTCAGGATCAGTGAAAGCGAATTGCCCAGCCTGAGCTATGTGTTTGTGTGTTTGTGATTTATTTGTGTTTAAATATTTTATTTATTTTTGTATTTGAAATAAAACGGCGCACAACACGTCTTTTTCAACTGCAGTTACCTCTGTGGTGTTCTTCGTCCTTCTGACCTGACGTCACCGCAACGCCATTTCCTGCCACAAATACAAAAATACATCGGGGGATACAGATGATGCAGACTGGTTAGCTGCTTAATGTTAATTTATAGTTTACGGGTTTTCTATACGTGTATTACTAGTAAATTAAACAGAGGCATTTACATGTTTAAGGGTGGCAGCCTTAGACGCCAGTCGGAGAATGTTTAATTGAGTGGAAGTTACACGAGGATTGAGACTTATTAATCAGAAATTGATTCAGTAAATTTGAACAAATGCCTGTGATGGCAAGACCATAATGATTAATCGGCTGGTTTGCCAAAAACTGTTATCATTTACGTCGAAAATAAGCTATTTACTTCTCTAGTACTACAAAATTAAACTGTCTATTAACATTCAAATGGTGTTTCAAAATGACAGCTGGTAGGTGCAGTACAGTCAGTTACTGTATGTTACCTAATTAGTTAATCACCAAGCATATCCAAGAGAGAATTATTTGCTTATCTACGGTAATTACAGCCAAGTAGCAACTTAATTTAGTTGGCCTATTGCATTTATAACTTAGCTAGTGTAATATGCATAAAAAAAACATTGTTTTTTAGTTTTTAATTGCATTTTTATTTAATATATCTTTTCACCAATGCTGTGTAGTTCTTCTCAGTTTCAAAATCTAGTAGGCCATTGTTGTTGAAAAAAATGTTTTCAGTTTTTATGCTGCTGCTTAACAGAAGATTAACAAGTTTTAGTCAAGTTTAGTTAATAGAATAAGGTCTGAGTGTGACCTGTGAAAATAAAGAAAAAAATGACCATGCGATTTGTTAAATACATTTAAGTAAATTACAAGTTGTAATAGCTCCCTCAGATAAACAAGACACTGTTCATGAATGAGTCATCAGAGCACTGCACAATAAATTAAGTATGATTTATGTCCATAACTGTCTTTATATAAATTGAAGAATCAAAAGGTTTAAAATGAGTGTCATGTGTCCATTTACTCAGGGAGTCAGGGGCCTAACAAGTTATCTATACAAGGGCCTAGTTACTCCTTGCATAGTAAATGCTTTGACAAACAAAAATGCTAAAAATCACAGTATCATATAGATTTTTAAAATTTCTTTAACCAGAACAGCTATGTTTTCTATTTAAGCCTTAGCAGTCCATTTATTCAGCGCTTGTCAGGCGCATCAGGTCCAATTTATTTTAAATGCGCTGTTTAAATTTTTATTTTTATTTTTCCAGAGTAAAACAGGTTTAAAAGGCCCTGCATAGCAAAAGGACATCAGTACTGCATCTCCAGCCAAGCCCCACCCCTTGTTCACTGTATTGTTCACATAGCTCTTTATAGACATGCATACTGATGAATGCTGTCCTGATCACTCGTTTTATCACCAAACCCCTCAATAATGTGATCTAAGTCATTATTTTATCACTATAACATCTCAAAAAGCTCTGCAAATGTCTGTGATATTCTTTGAGTGCTGGACGCGGAAGTAGCTATCTCCTTTGTTAGTGTCCATGTTATCTCTGTGGTGCAGGGGCTATCTGTATTGCTCAGATACCCCCCCCCCCCCCCCCCTTTTTTCCGGCTTCATTCGACTTCTTTCGGTCTCATTCGGCCTTTGAAAGGTTTCTTTTCGGCTTTTTTCCGGAGAAAAAACGACTAGAGATCTATGCTTGACGTCTTTTTGATGATGTTGGACAGGGTCCGACATCGGACTGGATAGGGAAAATTGTAATGTCGGACCTGGTCGGACATAGGACTGCAAAGGATTAAAGTAAGTTAATAAACTGTAGTGTTTAGTAACCCTGGGTTCTGAACAAGCCTGACTGGTTAAGCAATTGAAAGTGGCTGCATATTTTGGTCTAGTTTAATTAAACTATTCATGGGTATGTTTTTATGATATACTGTTATGGATACCATGGATATATGTCATGGCACTACTGATGGTCTGTAAAGTGTTATTTATCTCCTTGACAGGCATACCGTACCTTGTTGCTGTTGTGAAATGAAGAAATTTCATGTTTCAGTTATGTGAAAGCCAGGTTGAACATTCCTGACATGCACCTCTGAACGAGCATTCCCACAAACTGAAGTAAACTTGACATTTAATACATTTAATCTTAAATATGTTTAATTAAAAACCAACATAGTAGTGTACTTGTATACAAAATGTAAAAAACAAGCAACATTGCATTGTTCTAGGACGGGGGAGGTCGAACCCAGGCCCTGACCTCACAGCTTGGCTGCATCTGGCAATCTACCTTAATTGCACAGCCAAATTGTATCAGAAGCTGTTGTTATGAATTATATGTGCTGTACATGAAACACGAGCAAACAACCAACAGGTTCAGGAGGTGACAGTGTTGGGATTTATTAGTGGGTAAAATTAGCATTTATTTAATAAAGACAAATTGCCCTTATTATTTGCAATGTGTACAAACCAATGCACTTCAGCCTTATACCGGTAATTGGGACTAAAGGGTACTAGAGGCTGCAGCAAATGTATTGCATTTTTACGTGGCTCTTCAGTAAGCTTACAGTCAAACTGTGGAAAATGCATCTGACTTATTAGACTAATGTAGTCTGTATGCTGTTGGACATTAGTAGTTTGTAATGTAATTGCTACAGCACTCAGACCCCCTTTTTTTTTTGTAAGGTAGGTTAGGGAAATGTCCAAAATATGAAGGGACCAGAAAAAAAAAAAAGACCAATGTTGTAGTCTGGATTCAGGATATTGCAAGTACTGTTGTATAATTTCAATGTCCTGTATGAAATGATAAACCCTGGCAAAGTTAAGTGTGTTTTGGTAACTTGTGAGGCTGACATATTTCGGTCAGTTCACACAGTTAAGTAAGTAATGAGCTGCAAAAGTAAATATAGTGTTTCTTTAGAAACAGCTTTGCTATATATATATATATATATATATATGACTAATATATATAATATATATATATTCTATATATATATATATATATATATATATCATGTAAAAATCCACACTGGAAAACAGTATTTTAATAAATGTGCTGATTAGACATGACACCGGGGCACATATTAAATGGAGCACTTAACATTCTTCATATTGATGCATTTTTATTAAACCATTGTTTTGATGTGTTGATGTGACCATTACAAGCATTAACTATTAATATTAAAAAGATTAGATGCAGCTTCTTAGATATGGTTATGCAAAAAGTATTAGCTCAGATTCTAAGGAATATTAAGAACTAGGTCATGATGATCTATATATTGATGTGGTTTTGCTTGAGATTTTAATATGTTAAAAGAAGTTAACACCAGCCTGTACAGAAAACAGGACCAGAGGACACATTTGGAAAGTCAGTGGTGACAGACTTGGTACAGAGGGTAAGAAATACTTTCTTTACACAGAGAGTGAGTGTACGGAATGGGTTACCTAGCTAGCCACTGCTCCCAAACCATTGGTATATAAATAGACTGAGGATAACAATATATCAGCAGGTCATACAGTACAAGCGCAGTAAATAAATATGAATAAATAATAAATATGATAAATATTATTTAACCATTGTTTGGGTTGGACTCACCCTTCACAGTGTCTATGAATTAAATCATTTTAAAAAAATATTTTCAGTCTATGTATTCCTTCAAGAGTTGATGGAATCTGCAACTTTGGTTCGACAGTTCCCACCAGTGTGATATATTGGCTTCAATTGATTCAAGTGTAACTAAATGTCATGAGTGGCAAGGTGTGTCCAGTGGACTCCTCCTCCTGTGGAAAGAATGTCTGCAAACATTCAGTGCAAATAATAATGGTTGCAATTAGGGGCCAAGCATTCCAGACAGTGTATTCAGAGGAGTCCAATAATGTTTATCTGCAACTAGCACGGGTTCTCCATGCGGGTCAATTTACACGTGAAATGGCAATACGCGTGCACGTTTGGGAGAATTACTCAGGTAAATCAGGTTTGTGGCCCGAAAAAAATGGCCAAAGAGAGGGATAGGGTAAATCTCATTCACTTGTGTAAGTGACAAAACACACAGGAAAATCCACGCCCATTTTCACATGGAAACCTGCATTTCATGTGTAAATGTTAATGAGCGTGTTTATCCTTAACTGTAAATATTGCAAGGGAGCAGGCCAGTTGTTACTGTGGATTCCAAGAAGTCAGAAAGTAGTGGCTGAAGGGCGATTTTACGGTTAGCAGTGGTGTAGTTCACCTTAATGATAATGCAGGCGGCTCCTTTTTGTTATTGTGTTTTGCTGTGTCTGGACTGTCATGTTGTATATCTCTTGTGGGTTTACAGTTCTTTATAAAACCATTTACCATGAACTGCATTTTGCCCTTGTTATAGTATTAAAGCAGCTTTTTGAGAATACCCTTGCTGTAAAAACTATGCTAAAGTTAAACACGAAGAGCAAGTGAGCTGCTTAAATGTAACTGAATTAATTCCTGTCCTTTTTTTGATCCCAGCTATGTCCAAAGACAACGTGTGTCTGCCCTCCACATTAATAAATATAGTTGGTGAACTGGATGTCAGCTCAATTGCCCAAAACAGCGCAACAGACAACCAACAAGTTGTTGATGCTCTCTCAGAACTGACCAAATAAAATTGCAAATGAACATATTGATTGTGTTTTATTTGTTTGCATCATTAATATTTAACACAACAGTAAGTCCAACACAATTTAAAAGAAAGGAGAGAATCCTGACAGCATGAGCCTCCTCCGATCGCTGCTGTTCGTTAAAGATTTATTTATAGGAAACAAAAGGAAAACTATATTTAGAAATATATAAGAAATATATAAATATATAAGAAAGACATATTCCATGTGTCTCTCCAGCATCCACCTTCAAGGTTAGAGCGCCACCCCCCATCTGAGCATTCTCAGGACCTTATATATAGCATAGATTTCCCATAAGGCAACTCCATTTAAAGATACAGCTCTCTCTTTTTTTTTTTTTTTTTTTTTTTAAACTAAAAATAAATACAGATACAAAAATGCTTCATTAACATCATCAAAAAATATGTTGGCCAGACTCACACACATAAGGTTAATCATAGACACATACAATATAACAACATAAAGAAAAGTGCACTTTTATATATTAGTTATGACCTTTAACCTCCAAGGTCAGCAACCATTTTGTTTCTGCTGATGTATCAACCATCTTTATATGCTGAGGTATCACTGGTGGCCATCTTTTATACAATGCTGACCAGATGCTATCAGCAACAAGGATTTTTGCACACAGGAATGAATAATACAAGCTTTGTTTTTTTAATTAGATTTTCTCTTTGCTTATGTTGCTCTCCAAGAATGGGGATACACTGCAGTGATTTGGGAGAATGGGGAAAATGGTATGTAAGAATTCATTCCTTATGCATATCACAGGCACACACACATTCATACATGAAAGGAAGTGGGAAAGGTTCTTGGAGTCAAGAAAAATACCTTGATACCAAAATAAATTAAAAAGCCACCCTGTCACATTGTGAAAGGCAGTTTCTTTTTTTTTTCTCGTGAGACTGTAACCTTCCTCTTCTGTCTCACAGGCAGCTACTGATTCCTGAACACCTAATTTTGTTGTTGACAAGAGTTTGTGTCAGGCTACAGCAGGCAGTGGCAATTTTGTGAACAAATGAATGCACTTTAGTCAGTTTCATCAGTATCTGCCACCTCCCTTTCAAGTGCTCACTACCCGTATTTACCCAAGTGTGGTGTTGAATGGTTCCTCAACAGCTATCAGCCGTCCAGACAGGTAGGGTTTCTAAGCCAGGGTAGTATACGCAGCATCACCTGATCCCCTATATGCTGTATTGCCTAAAATGAAAAAAAAAAAAGTAATAATATATATATATATATATATATATATACAGCCATGGTGATCTGCAGTACCTGTTGATCAGTTTCATTTTATACCTCCAAGTTTATTTTTAATTAATGAGTCATAAGATAAATTAGTTGAAACAGTATTCACTACTAACGACATGACACCCCACTGATGACGTTTGAAAAACAATTTGGGCAAGAGCAGTAAAACACATTAACCAACCAGGCACGAGGTATTTTGCTTTTTTTTGTACCAGTTCTCTGTGCATGGAAACCACATTTTCACAAAATGTCATTAGTAATCTTCAGAAACATCTCGAGTACTTTAGGCATAGCTAATTTACATATCAATCCCCACCTTTCCCATTCATTTGCATCACTTTGGGTGAAAAGCCTGTTTTACTCGAGTTAAATAAAGACAGCGGAAACCCAAAAAAGCATTTTACATGAGGCGTTTTTCTCATATAAATATCTCGAGTTTAAAAAAATAAAAAAATAACTCACATGGAAATCCGTGAAGGCCAAGCATATTACCACAAACTCACACTTGAACTTTATATTTGCAAAATAAACCAGTGAGTCCAAAGCACTCCTGTTGCTCATTCAGGGGGGTTGGACTCCCCTTGTCCACACAAAGGTTAAATGTGAATTTGTAACATACCTCACTGTTCTTTTTATAAAGCTTAACTCTCTTGAAATTATGAACTGGTTAACATAAAAGAACATGTCTTTGAGCTAGCTGTAGATTGCTCTAGCTGTGCTTTCATTCAGAGAAATAACATAGCAAATGTTTTTTTTTTTTGGTTTTTTTGCTACTTCAACTAAACTTTACAAGACAAATCCCTTTGGGTAAGTGGGACAAAGGACTGAGGTGTATTTTTTTGGCCCAATCTTCATTTTTTTCTTAATTTGCATGCTTCATGAATACAGTTCCAATTGTGTTACAATGAAAAAAGCTAACCGACTCTGCACAATAGCAGAAGAAAAGAAGTCAGCAGCTGATAGCTTCCTAGTAGCCTGCTGGAGCGAAGGCAGTGGAAATACCTGTTATTAGAGAGTCAAAAAGGTTCAGGTTTAACATTCTGTAAAATAAATGCTGTAACGGCTGGTTTCACACCCCAATTACCACTAATTTTGCACTGTCCTACCTCATGGAAAAAATACTGTAGGTAGTCGAAGATCAGTGCTAATTGAGTCTGCGAAACCAGCCATGAATGTTTTCTTATTGCACCTCGGACCTGCACATAGGTATTGTTTCTTCTCATTTTTAACCTGTTTATAATAGACTTCACTTATGCCATTGATAACCATTGCTACACAGTAAAAAATAAATAAATAAATAAATCAGCAGTTTAGAGATGTCTTTTTATACACATTAAATATTGTACAACATTAAATATTTGTAGTTTAGTTTAAATACAGTAGTACATGGTTTTATATGAAAGAATGTATATAATATTAAACATTTGTATTTTGCCTAAACGTAAACTGAAAGAAAATAGGAAGTATACAACAGTAGGATAATTTTATATTATCCCGTAACTGAATTTGACAAATACACCTTTAATAACCTGTTCATCAGGCATAGATATAAAGGAACCTGTCTTTGGAACAGATGTGCTGTGCTTTATCTGTAGTTCAGTTGTCACTATTATTTTCCCCAAAAGGGAATACCAACTTGTTTATATCGTTTTTAGAAACTTGCTTTGGAGCTAAAGCATTGTAAATGTGGTCCAACATCAACTGTAAAATATCCCAGACCCATTCACAACATTCTTACAGTAGGTCTCAGACAGGCCTTTGAGAATAGTGGACAGAGGGACCAGTCTACTGTTGTGTCTTCTGATCTGCATGGTTCAGCAGTCATTCTCTGCCCATGGTTCATTGAGCATGGTTTGTTGATGGCTCAGTGGGTTTGGGTTTGTCTCGCTTCATGACTCATTGCACTCAGATCAGTAAACTGAGGTCTCCAACTGTTACCCATAAGGGGGATTATTGTTGCATATATAATATATATATATATATATATATATATATATATAGTAAAAAAGTAATGAAAACTTTTGAAAACATTTACAGACATTAAATGTCTGTAATGTTCATTAGTGAAGTCAGTCATCTTAATAAAATCAGCAGTATTTCATTAGAGCGGAACAGCCTGTCTGCTGAGTTTTTATTATAGCTTGTGTGTTAGATATAAGATGTGTTACAGTGTTGCATGTTACCTTGTTGGAAAGTGTCGTAGTTCACAAGAGAATTGTCTCTGCAGATCCCACTTCTACAAAATGAATTACACGATTGAGGAAAGATGCCACACTAAAAAGACTTGATTTTGACAGTAAAATTGAGAACATCAGAACATAACAATGGGAAATTGGAAGACATGACAGTTGAAGTTCAATAGAACAAATTTAAAGTTATAATGCAAGACATGCCTGAAGTGAAAAAGGCAGGGTTTAACAAGCAGTCATCAAGGTGGTTAAACAGATCGACAGCAAATAAATTTAGCAAAAAAAAATAGGGCTGTTTTCAGGACAGAAGAAAGAGCAACAATTGGGAAGAATATAGGAAAAGCGCTCTAGAAAGAAATATTGCCAGGGATGCAAAGCATCAAAAAATTATTCCAATATTATAAAAGTAAAACAGCTGAAAACTGAAAGCTTGCAAATGTCCTGCCATTTAAGAGGGACCCAGGTAATTATAGACCTCAGAAGTGGGAGGTCATGCTTAACTAACCTGCTTGACTTTTTGAGTATGTTATAGCTAATGTAGATGATGGCAAAGCTTATGATATGATTTACCTTGATTTTCAAAGTCCCACATGAAAGACTTCAGTACAATAAAATCAGCAGGAATAAAGCGGAGGACATGTAGTTGGATACAGAACTGGTTAAAAAAACAGAAAGCAGAGAGTAATTGTGAGAGGTGTAAAATCAGATTGAGAGGATATCTTCATTGGGGTACCACAAAGGTCTGTACTTAGACCCTTACTGTTCCTCAGTTATACCAAGATACACATTGCAAGAATGTTATATCTGCTGGTGATACCAAAGTTGGGGGGAGTGAAGGACTGAAATCACAGTCCAGCTAATTCAAGGGGATTTGGAATGTCTATAACTGGGTAAACTTGTGACAAATTCATTTTAATGTCAAGTATTGCATATTGGGCATGATAGTTCGGGTTATACATTTTAATTGAATGGAACTGAAATATGGGACAAGGACTTTGAAAAGGATCTTGGGGTGTAACAGGGAGAGATCTGTGCTGACTCTGCTGGCGTGTTCACAGGCTGCAGGAAGAGGGCGGCAATCGCCCAACATCCGCCTGTGAGTCATGGCAATGACACGGGGAGGTGGGAAAGGGTGTGTGCGGACTTTCCCCCTCTCTGAATGGCTGGGAGGCGGGTCTTGGGTGATTGTTGGTCCTATAAAATAACGCTCTGTTGTTTCCTCAGGTCTGCCCACTTAGACGCACCAAGAGTGCGGAAGCTTTGATTCAGGACCGGGAATCAGCCGGGAGAAAAAGAAATTCACAGCGAGAAAGAGAGAGAGCGGGGAACCCTTGGGCAGACCCCGGCGTATTGTAAAAGAGCAGGCTAGATAGCCGACAGAGTAGGACGGTGATCCGGGTCGTGCGGGTAGCGGCGACCGGGATAACGCTGCCGAGTGCAGCACCTTTTATTTGTAGTTTTATTACTGGTTTATTTTCCCTTGTTCTTTTCGCCTTCTGTTTTCATTATTATTTCTTTGAGCACCTGCGAGTGCATTTCCTGTTCACGTACCAGCTGTGGTATTTCCGTGGTGCTGTCTATCATCGGTGATAGGCAGCCCACGGTCAACAGTGCCCTCTGCCGGAAAAAGTAAGAACTGTCTGAAAATAAAACTGGGCACCTGTGTGGTGTTTTCAAGTACACCTGTCTGTCTCCTAGTCAGTGAATTACCCACACCCCTTCCACACGGGGTTACAGTGGAGTCATCATTAAAAGTATCTCGCCAGTGTGGTGAGGCAATTAAAAACACAAATAGAATGTTAGGCTGTATTACAAAACGCTTGGAATACAAGTCTAGAGAGGTCATGCTAAGATTATACAATGCCCTAGCTGGACCCCACCTAGAATACGTTATGCAGTTTTGGTCACCTCACTACAAAAATACATCATAGCACTCGAGAAGATATAGAGAAGGGCAACTACCATTTATAAAATCATAAATGGTATAGATAAAGTTAACCCAAGACACTACTTCAAATTTACCACAGAGAGTATAACTAGAGGGCATGCATTGAAGCTGAGTAAAAGTAAGTATAGAATAGAAGGTAGGAAGCACTTTTTTTACAATTGTACGATCTAGAACATAGTTCGAAAAAAATCATGACTAGAAGTTCCAGTTTTGCTATATTTTAACTGATGAAGGACTACTAAACTACATGGGGGATAGAAGTTACACTATACAGTAGTAACATGCTCCTGTATGTTTCTATAAACCAGAGGCAGCCTAGGACCCAGGAGATCCTGTCCTGGAATGGTGTTTCAAGATTGTAAGTGGAAAGTAATTGGGAAGACTGGTAATGAATATAACAGTTTAAGAAAGAGGCCACTGAGGTGTCTGTGTCAAGACATCTTATTCAGTCTGAACAAGATCACCCCCCAATACAGACGTGAAAATGGCTTGGTGTGTGCCTCTCGTATTTCCAGAGTGGAATGTCCCTGAGTTTGTAATTTTTCCTTGTTCTCTGGGGTTGAATGTTGATTTCTGAAACACAATGAGCTGCACCCTGTCTGGTAGCTCAGGCTCGTTTAAACGGCTCTGAAATATAGATGTTGTTTTGTTCCCTGCCTGTTTATTCTACTCAGTCAACGGGGGAAAACGCTATGTTTCAGCATTTGCACTCATGTTTTATTAACTAGCAAGAGTCAGCAAAACCTCTGTGCTACACTACATAGAGGTTTTAATGACAAAATCACAATTGTTTGGGCAACAGAATCTCTTTTTTTTAAAATAATTAAGCTGACACATGTATTTTACTGAAACTAGAAGGAATCCCCTCTACTCTAGGTTGCTTACTGAGTTCTCCGGTAGATACATAGGGTTTGTGAAACCTTTCTAAAGTATTTTTTTCACCTCCTTGCCTCTGTCATTAAGTGAAAATAGGGTAGGAGACACTTGACAGTGGTGAAAGTGTGTAATGGGTTACCTAGTCAGTTGTTGATCCAACCTGACAAAGTTTTTAGATCAATCAGCTACTAAGAACCAGGTGAGCATGTGGCAGGATGCCGTCAGAAATGAAACTCAGAGGCTGGAAAGCTGCAGTGAAGGAGCTGTTGCACACATTAATATACACAACAGACAAACAAACAAAGGCACAGGGACCTAAATAAAAGGTTTAAACAAACACTACAAACAAATTCTACTGCTCAGGCTGGGCAATGGCCTTCACTGAATAGTCTGTAAACCCAGTTTCATAAACTGACCCTACACTCCTTCCAAATACCTTCAACATGGTTCTTCTTTTTTATACAGTTGGCCATTCCCCAATTAACACTTAATTACCTAATTAGGGAATGTCCACCTGCCACCTATGTATTCAGGCAGGGAGTGTTTTAACCCCCTCCCTGCCAAGCCTATATTCACACGCACACAAACGCATACTATTTATTGTAGGGTTAGGATGGCTTAGTGTATTTCTGCATTTATTGCTGTTGTTTTTCCCTCAACTCCCCTACCAAACCATTGTGAGGCTTAAGACTGATAATAAAAAAGTTTAACTTATTTGCAGTACAGGTTTTTGTTTGCCTGCATGCTGTTGATTTTTTTTGGATATTTTGATTGAATTGAAACAGGATAATTGTAGCGACAGTACAGTGGACCCATTCAGGAGAGCGGTTTCCTCAATTTGTGGCTGATGATACATAAACCTGGAGAAAAGGGTTCCACCAGGGCACAGTAGGTGTTGTGTGCATGCAGGAGAGGATATGTGTCATCCCACATGGCTTGCATGTGAACTTTGGATTTCATATGTGGGGGATGCTGAAGGCAAATATTATTTTTAAGCTTTTTTCAAGGGCTTTCCAGAAAAAAAAAAAAAACAATGAATTGACATTTAGCCATTGACGCAAGGGGATGTTCAACCCCCATTAATCCACTTTAGCTGGAATGTCCTTACAATTTTAACCTACTTTTACATACCTCTACATTTGTACACCAATAGCCGTAGGAATGCTTTGTTCTGGATTAACTACAATTGTGTAAAATTGTTTGTGTGGTAATGGTACAGTTTGTGTCATGTTGCTATAATACAGCTGTGAATGCTGATACAGTTGTTAATAATCCAATCCAATAAAAAAAAAAATTTGCAAGCCGCTACACTGTTATGGCATATGCCTGCTTCTTAAAGCAGGTATCAGGCTTATGTAATGTTTGTTTTAGAAAAACGATTTGCTTGCATTTTCCTGCCATCGTACAGTTTGAACTGTGTGCCTCCTTCCAGTATTTACAATTTGATTTGAGTGTTTTTTGGGGTTTTTTTGGGTTGCCTTAAATAGCAGAGGTTGGGATTGTGAAATATTCACTCACTCATTTGGAATGTATTAGCATTAGCTGTAGTTTATATCATGTCAGTGTTGTATACTGTAAGAAATAAACTGCCTTATCTGATCTTATATGACTCATATATAACTTCAAGTTTTTTTTTGTTTTTTTTTCCTAACCTTGACCTTCACAATCTCAATATTGTAATTATGTCAGAATTAATAATTCAGGACTTCCCAAAAATCTAAAATCGTTGGTGTACAGCATAGGAGTAAGATGCCAGTGAGCAATGCCAATGTAGTAGTGTCATTTTTTAAATTAGCAAAATCACAAATTAAATAGTCAGTATCTCGGCTATTTTAACTGCTGTATTTACTGGTTATTTTGGTTTTGTTTTACTTGTCCTCCATGTTTCTTTTCCAAATTACATTCAGGCACAAGACCTTAAGTAGGGATGGCATTGCTAACATCAGGAGAACCACTGCATTGCTCTGTCTGTGCACAAGCACAGCATCATTTTCAGCACCAATATCTTTATGCTGGTATTCTGGTTCAAACACTCCAGTGTCCTGTGTCAAAACGGCTTTGAGAATGAGCCATTGAAGTGCTTTGAATAGCAAAGACTGCATCCCCCTCCTGTCAGTGACTCTTTGTAGCCCTTACTATTATCCACCTATTAACTTGCTATCTAATTAGCGATTGTAGGCATTTTGCAGTATGAGATGCAGTAAGAACACTGCATACAATGTATGCATGCAAATAAGTTCAAGATAAATAATGTGTTTTAAATAATACAAAGGTAAAATTGCAGAGCTGTGCCATGCAAGTGTGTCAGGAGGAGGAGTGGAGGAGGCAGAGGGAGAGGTGCAATATTTTGCAGATGTCACATCTGATGATATTTGCAGAGTCAAGGCCCTGCAGCTGACCAGATGGGGAAATTATTCTGCCGCTACAGTATGCTAATTACAGTAAGAGACTCCAGCCATCCAAAATGATTTTCAACATAATTAAGTTTGCCATAAAATGGAACTGAAAGGTCTGCATGCGTAACAAAAGCAAAAGCCGTGACCCTCTCTCTAATAGCTTCCTTGAAAGCTCTGTTTGCTGGATATTAAAAAGAATGTGTCTCGGACTGCAAGCTCACCAGGTGCTTTCTGGATTTTGTTGCTGCCATGTACTGACTTTGATCCACTAGGAGACAGGTTTTGCACCATATTGCTACTATTTAAATGAAGAAGACTCTCTTAGAATGAATGTCAATGGTATGGCATTTTTCTGGTTTATTATAACAAATTGTTGGCAACATTTCAGTATTTAAAGAGAAGAGACTTTGAGGAGTAATCAATAAGGAGCCATGGGACAGATTTTTCTGTTTTTCAAAAAGCTGGCTCCCTTGTTTCAGAATACCAGTACACGTCAAACTGACTCACAAAATAAAAGCCAGTTGATCACTAACTTTAGGAAGGAGGAAGGTGGAAATTACTGTATGGTTTTTGTATTTACAAGCATGTACCATTTCAAGATAGTCCTATCAGAGATTGTATTTTACATATCGGAAGAGTTTCTATAATTACGTTTTAGAATATCATTCACGTTAGTGCACCAGATCAGTATGATTCAAAAGATGGTTCTGTACGTTGACACATACTTATGAAAATGGTAAACAGCTGCAGTGCAGTGAAAAACTGTTTGTATTACACAAGCATTGCTTTGCAGTTACTGCTTCCAGTTTTTAAGCGCTCTGTTTAATTGTTTGCAGAAGGATTTGTTTTAGTGATGGGATTACATTATCGTGTTTGGTATTTTTCTTAAAGGGTGTTGATTAAATGAAGTCTAAATGTAAATGTACTGAAAGTGCAGCTTTTCAGCTTTAAGTTGTGTAACCCCTTTTCTATAACTTAAATCCATACAACCTGGTTGTTTAACAATGGCTGAAATTGTCAGATGATAGAAGATAATATTTTACAGTATCTACTTCGATCAGTGGAATGTGAGATGTAGAAAGGGAACACAAAGTCAGCAGTTACTGTTTGAATAGGCAGGTTGCACAAACATTTCATCGTTTTTTTATCAGCTCTTTTTGTTATTTGTAACATCCACTCGGTTTTCGTCAAAACGGAAATGAAATTTAAAAAAAAAAAAACATTTGTGCAGCCAAGGGAACGGGACATACCATTATTACCCTTTTTTAATTGTATCGCTCATACCAATGTATTATACAATTCGAGACGATGTGGAACGAATACAATAATGTAGTGAGAGACATTACACTTTTTTTATTTATTATTTTCCTGGTACCCTCATCGTCGCTGTGGTCGGTTCTAAGTGGCAAATCGTGTGCAAATTACGTCTGAGCTTGTGGCTTTCAATTATTTAATCAGCGTGCTGGTTCAAAGTGACAGAGACGTTTGGCAGCATTTTAAAATGGTTTCTGATGAGGAAATAACTTTAAAATGTATTCTAGATTTATGCCCACAAAAAAAAAACTAAAACTAGAACTGGGGCCTGCTGCCAGTCCCCTAAAAAACATACACAAACTTCTCGTTTAGTATGCTAGTTTATTAGAGCCTGCTACTTTCATAGGACTCTATGGATAAACCCTTTACACTTGAATTCAATCAATATCAAATGCAGCAACAAAGTAATCAGACCAATGAACAAATTTCAGTATGGACAGTAAACAAAGCTACCTTAATAAAATAAACTTACCTGCTGCCAGAAACATCTAATTTAATGCAGCTTCCAGATAGTTGTCTGCAATATCACTTTTGCTTGTTTTGCAGCTTTGCCCACTTAGCTGCTCAGTTCGGTTTCACAGTGGTTCGGCGGGGACCTCAACTAACATTTTATTTTCCTTCTATACTTTTGCATTTGGCTGTTTTAGTCAGTTTAGCATCATTGTTCATTTTTTATTCGATCTACAGAGTAATTTAACAGATTCAGCTTTTTTTTAACTCAAAACCTTCCAACTTCATGTTTTAACACAAGGTTTAGGTTAGGGTATGCAGGTGCTTGTGTATCACTGCCTGCAGCACCAGCACCTTTCATCAACAAACCCTTTTAGAAACCTGGAAGGAAAACAGTCCTCGACATCAGCACATCCGGTCTAAGTATGAAACCGCAATCAGAATCAATAAGGTAGGTTTTGCTCTATAATAACTTTTTATTTATATTGCCATATTGAATTTAAGTGATGTTAATATGAAGCGCCTGCATGCAGTAAAGTGTGCGATGACCTCCCAAAAATGCCGCTGACTTAGTGCTAAATCTGTTGTCAGTATCATTCATTTGCAAGTGTAAGTTTTGGTTCGGTTTTGGGAAAATCACCACCATTGCATGCCTATTCTGAATATATAATGAATGGGATAATATATTATGATTGGCTGCATAGATGGATCACTATTTCAATTACTTAGTTTTATCAGTGTTCTGCAATTATGCCAACCAAAAAATAACAGCCCCCAAAGACACCAGTACAGACATTTCCCAATTCTGAATTATTTTCTAATTTATGTTGGTATCCAATGTATCAACAAAATGTCAAGAGTATCAGGAAATTACTGACAAGGTACTGTACGGTGTATGTTCTTGGATGATAGCAGTTAATTGACAATTGTTTAGTGTGCAGTCTGTTTATCAGAGCTACAGTTAGGCAATGAACACACTCTACCTGCACATGTAATCTAGACTTGTTAATGTAAAGGTTAGAGACTGCTGGGGACTACATGTGCTCCCACAAGCATATTGCACGGAAATGAATTGCAGTCTTAGACCATCTGACATTTTTCAAATCTAGTTAAGCCTTGGTTGGCAAAGGCAACTGTCAGCTAATGCAAACAAAGTCTTAAAACCCTGTGATTAATAAAAAAAATGTGTTCAAGGGCTAAACATTAGCTTTTCTCTAAATGAACAGTCTGGCAATCAGAAATAATACAATCTAAAGCACTGTATGAATCATTAACTTACAATATTGAGCAAGAACTATATGTCATACCCTTCCCCATCCTAATGTGTGGAGCCTAATTCAAAATCAGTCTTGCTGTTCACTCATTGTACTGCCAGAATGTGTTTACATTTGTTTTCTGGTTGAAATAGTCAATCAGTTTGGGCCAATGTGCAACTTTGTATCCAGCAATAGAAAAGGAAGCACTAACTGTTTTTCTACTTTAATCTGAGCAATTATTAACACTGTATTATAAAACAAAAGGTTTATGTGTTAATTACTTAATGGGGCTATAACTATTTCATATAAATGGTATAGTCAATCAATCAATCTTTATTTTATATAGCGCCTTTCATAGTGGACCACCATCACAAAGCGCTTTACAAGATGCCGTAACAAGAAAATCCATAATACTTCAAAACACAGAGTAATGCATAATACATGATATACAGTTTTAAAAAAAAAATCTCTTCTTGTCTGCTAGTGTTCCTTAGAATCAGGATTTGTCAGTACTTTGCTATACCTAATACTAAACACAGCTCTAAAAGATCTATAATGATGGAGGTTTGCAGATTGTTACTTCAAGTCAACCTTTTGGAGCATTCTGACTGTCCTTGTCAACAACGACTAGTGTAAATAAAATACAACTGTTCAACCTGTTTTTACAAGTAAACATTTTTAAATTGCAGCATTTATGTGGATGATAACAGTAAACGCTAATAGTAAACGGTTTGTGGTAGGCATGTTGTAAACGTAGCATGAACTGTGGCTAAAGATTTTTTGTTTTACTTAAATAGATAAGCAGGTGTTGATGCTGGTTTCGTTTTATTAACATGTTTAACATAATAGCAGCTGAATGCATGGCTGTGTCGTACAGGGATTACAGTTCAGTTCATTGGCTTTCCGCACATCCACTATAAAAACTGTTCCAGCGCCACTGATGTCATTCACTGGTTCACAGTAAATCAGTAAACAACAGGGTAGTGTTCATTCAGCCAGTGAGATATGCTTAAGAAAGTAAGTAAGGAATTCCAAATTTCTGCAGCCAAACAAGTAAATCACTTTAACTCAATTGTTGGCAAAGGTCATTTGTAAGATGTGCAATCACTGTTGAGGTCAAAACAGTCACTTAATGATTACAAAGTGGCTTGAGAGAATACAATGTTTTAAAGGTTGAGTAAGTCAACAATATTTCATCTTTTCAGTACCTTCTCTGTAGTGTTTTCAGCATTCTTTTTATTAAATAGCAATGACATTTAGTTTGTTTGCTTGAGTGTTTTTCTGTAAAATTCTATTAAAAAAATACGCATAACTAGTATGGTTTTTGTCATGGAAAAGAAACTGTCCATTGGTTGTTAAATTAAATTGTGTGTGTGTTTGTTCATCAGCCATTTTTCCATTCCTGCACCTCAAGATGGCTTTGGGGTTAATCCAAATCTTGAATTTTGCCAAGAAAAAAAATAAGCAGAAAATCTTCAATTTTTTTTATTAAGCAAGGGATATTTTTCAGCCTTTCCTTGGATAGAAATGACAAAATGATAATGATAAATAAATGATAAAATATGGGACCCAAACAAGTGACCTAGTTTCCAGATTCCATAAAATGGAACTCCAGTGCTTGTATGTAAAAGTTATCATCCAGTAATTCAAATCTCCATTGAAACCAAGCTCTTGTGGGATACCCATGCACGTGGAATGCTGCACTTTGATATACTGTTGTATTGATTGTGTAATTCAAGTACATCCATTCTTATAAGGCAAGTAGTTTAGCATTTAGTTATCCGTACAATAAAGCATGAAAAGATGTGTACATTTTACTGTACACATTTTTATATCTACACGTATATCTTTATTTAGTTTTTGGCATGCAGTGAACAGCTTCATGTAAAGCACTGTGATTTATTTATTTTATTTTATTCTTTTAATCCTTTGATGTTCAAGTAATTCCAAGACTACATTGTTCCAAATAAGAACAGTAGTGAAAAGGTTGTAAGTGCTCCTAGAAGTAGCTAATATTGTACTGAGAAAAAGTAGGCGCTAATAAACTATTGTATAACGACCGTGTAAGCACTGTGAGGATAGTGGATTCAGGACAGCCAGTCTGTAAGCCACTATGATGTACAAAATATTGTTTCGACATCTCAATGCAGAATGATAAAGGGGAGCCAGTAGTAGATCTGTAAGTGTAGTGTGTGAATAGAGGGCCTGGCACTGCAGACGCTTATTGGTTTTGGAGTTGGTTTTAGGAACCTCAATAGAATGGGTATGCATTGTTTTTGTTCACAGATCTCTTTTTAATAGTTAGATTTGATTAGGTTTCAGTGTCTTTGTTGCACGTCAGCTACTGTAAAGTAAATACAAAAAGTAACATAGTACAAAACATAGTGCTGTACTATCGTCTACAACAATACATTTTCTAAAACTGAATTCTATGTGTAGATTGTTTTGTAAATAAATAATTGCTTACGATAAACAGAGAGTGAAAATGACTTAATAGAAATTGCTTAACAGTTGGAACCATACTTTTGTGACAAGTGGCCTGTAACATTTTAAATGGATTCAGAGCTTTTAAAGTAGTGACTGGTATCCAGCAATAATCTTCTCCGTTTATTACCCCTCGTTTTGCTTGGGGATGCAGTCATTATCAGCTTCATTGGGTTTTATAAAGGGAGAATCTTTAGGAAATTAATGTTACACTTGGCCTTCTCAACCATCCATTCGTGGAATATTAAAATGTTAGTGTTTTATTATTCTTTTTTTTACCGTAATGAAAAGAATATAAAAATCAACAAGGTTGGAAAATGCAGTACTGCAAGTGTCATGAAAATGACAAGATGATACATGCTTCTTTCTGTTTCTGATTGTGTGCAAGGCTGGCAGTGTGATTCTATTCCTGCTTGTACCATTGTCCTGTACTGGTGTTAATAGAAGATTTTTCATACGGGTCTGTTCTATGGATGAGCATACATCTTTAACTCTGTCCTGCTATTTTGCATTTTTACAATATCTTTGCTGTCAAAAAGTATGTTACAGTTGATTGCATTGATGCATGCAGAACACAAACAATACTCAACACTATTACAGCTGACTGTACAATTTAAAGCATTGTTACAAAAAAGTTTGATCAAAAGTCATTGCAGGGTATCAGCATTCAATATGCATGTTTCTTTAATGTTTTGCAATGAAGCCATCCCAAGCCTTTGACACTACAGTAACTATAGTTATTTGTTGGTGCAGGTTGAACTGAAGCTTAAATAATTCTACTGCTCTACTTTGTTTTCCCTAGAGAGTCAATCCTTGGGTATACACCAAATAGTGAAGTAAACTAATAGCAGAATTAAATGCAATCTTCTGTCTTCTCTACACTCTTCTGGAACAATCATTAGGGAACTAAAGGCAAGTTGCTAAGGGTTGCAAAGTTTGAATACCAACCAGTCAGAGTGCAATCTTTGCCAGGAGCTAGGCAGAGACTGTGCAGGTGATTGGTGAATGATCTGTCATGAACTATCCTAAACAAATGTATCTTGGATAGATAGCTGGATAGTTAGTTCAAGCCCTGTGTATTGTTGCTGTGCCATGATATGTATTTTGAAGTGTGAACTAACTCATGAAATAATGCAGCACAGCAAAGTGATTCCTTATTCTGTCAGAGTTAATCAGTTATTTTGCAGTGTTTAATACATTGTGAGTGTTATTATTTTCCCTTTTTTCCCTTTTCTCATATTGTCCTCTAAAACAGTGGTAGCTGTAACATCACCCTAACAGTTTAACTTGGCCAACTTTACTTAGATTCTTTTCATTTTAGCACAGTCTAAGATGACGTTTTTAAAGTTATGAACAAGCTTTTGGTATTGTACATCTAGTTTATACAGTCCTATACATGTTCAGGGTTTTGCCTAATTCACCTTACAGGGTTAGAAATTTAATCGGGCTAGTTGATGTCTGTGTCTCAGTAGTCCTCTGGGCGAGTACTTAAAACAAATGTACACATATACTCTGACGTTTAGTCTTGCGTTAAAAAAATGCAGGGAAGTCAATTTTCTAACGGGGTGTAGCAGTGGTGAATAAGCAATCACAAATAATGCTTAGAAAACCCAGAACTGAAACCTCCCTTCATCTCCCTCGCAATGCCAACCCCACTTAATGGCATTGTACCTTTTGTGTACTCCCTCTGCGAGGGATGCAAAGTCTATCATTTGAATTTACTGCGACGTGTTGCATCTTTTGAAGTAAGTGTAAAGTCATTTACAAAAATGTGGAGATTTATACTGGGTTACGACCCTGACTGAAGATTTCATTATTTCATTTTACTAAACATTTTAAAACTAATAAACAAACAATTACCATAGTGAACATTATCATAGTATGTTGCTTAAAACATAATAACATGATATATTCATAGTAAAGTTGAGTTCTTATCTATAAACAGTAACACGTTTAAAGCTTGGTGGCTCGCTATATGTAACTTGGTGTTGTTTACGTTATCGTCAGCATATTTTAAGTGATCGGAAGCTGAAATTTCTTTTCAAAACACACTTTTCTTATACCAATACAGTATTTGTGAGCGATAATCAGTTTGTTTGAAAACCAGACTTTGATCACTGATAATAGGTGCACAGGTGGTGATTCAGTGAGTGCTTCGGGGCTCAAGCACCAATGGGAGGAAAAATAAGGTCCCGCACAGTGCAAATAAATAACCTGTTCTGTCAAATTATAGAGTGGATGCTTCACAAGCAGAACTGTTATTGCAGAGTTTAAAAGTCTAAAATGAATTTATACAAATACTCCCAGCTTTCTTGAAAATATCTCTGTTTACCTTGTTTTTCTTTTGTATTTGTTTTGCTGTCATTAACCAAACCCAATAGATACAGCATCTGTCAGTTATGGCAAATTCTACTGTACTTGCTGAAACGGATTTCTCCCACTGCTAATAATAAAAAAAAAAAAAAAAAAGCCACCTAGCTAACAATTTCATCCCGAAGACTACAGTGAAACGTACTGTCTTTAATTGGGACTTTAGTGAAGACCGCATGTGTATGTGAGTACATTAATTATTATAATTCATAGCCAGCCAGCATTTTTGTAAATATCAACACATGTAATGTACAATAAAATAAACATTTAACTTGTGTCATGGGTGTCAGGCGGAGCTTCATGGTCGGCAAGGTAACACAGCTGAGAGAATGTTTTCCTCTGTCACCCCGTCTGGTGCTGTCAGTGTCAGTTTCTCAGCACAGAGTCCAGTAGTTGCTCAGTATCGAGATGCAAACAGGTGATTGATCAATCTGTATGAGCGTTTACAAAGGTGCTTTGTTAAAAAAAAAAAAAAATGTACATCTAAATTTATAATGTTTATTTTTTAGCAAAATAAAATCTAAGCCTATTTTTTGGACCCCACTGTTGTTGTTGATTCCAACTTAGACACTTCACATAAGGACTAGCAAGTTTCAAAAGGTACAAGTCCTTTGGACTAGTAGCACAGTATTGTTAGTTTCTAACCCTGCCTTAGTGTGAACTGTACAATAAAGTATGCAATGCATTGGTCTTATGTGTGTTCTAACTCAGCAGTAACCTAGCTCTTGGAAATGTGAGCTGAAATGAATACCTCGTAGATTTGTTGTGGCCAGTAATGGGTTGGAAACCAGTAGGTTAGGCATTAAATAAGTACAGCACACACAAGCACAATGCAATAACTATGATACTTAATTTTCTATGAAACATTTGGTGATTTTATACTGCAAATATGAGTAATGGGGCCAAGTACAGAGAGGCTAGAATGTGCTGCAGTTTTATGTGGGTCACCTTGAGAATCAGCTACATAGCAGAGACTCTGGTATGGAGTACTCTGGACTATAAGTGGTTCAAACATTGCCGCACTGAAGAGTTTTTAGTTCATTGTATTCCCAGATGATTGAATTAAATTTTTGTGCCATCCCAAGAAACCTGCTTGGGGACAGATCCTCTTATAACTGACCTCTGTTGACTTGCAATGGCTGTTGAAGTTCGAAATTCAGGGCATTTTAAGAGGTATAGTACTTTTTACTACCACTTTAAGGCATCTGTTTAACTCCAGAACCTTGGCTTGGGCTAATTTGTTTAAAAAAAATGTGGAACCCAGCTACTTACTGTTTACCCTACAGTTGAATGACTTTAATAACTTAGCTTGGAAGAGCTGAGTATGCCTGTAACATGAAGAATGATTTGGTTTCCTTGGTTCTGGTCCCATTACGAACTGTGTGACATTCTGAAAAAAGTCCAGATTTTGTTATTGCATTAGAGGTGACAAAATGAAAAGTGGTCCCTTGGTGAGCAAATGCTGTACTGTTTAATGTGGATTTGAGGTCTTAAACATGAGTCACTGGCTTTAATGTACTGGTCTACTGGAGCTGTCCAGTCTGGGCACAGGAGGAAAAAAAAGTATCTAGAAAACACTTGGTTGCAGAAGCAGCTCTGTTCAGAATACCACTTTATTTAGAAAACCCATCTGTCTCAGGGACATTTTAGTTCCTATTGGCATTTTGCTTCAATAGGTTGGCTGTTGGAATTTGGAGCCCTGGGAAATGTGCTCATTCAACATGTATATTAACATTCCTTTTTTAAATCAGACAGAATCTGTCTGCATAAAAAAAAGCTATTTTTGGAGCAGTAATCTGTATGACATATTCAGAGCAATCGATTTTTAGGTCAAGATGAGTTCTCAAACTAAGCATTTTTTTATGAGGCAAAGATATCAAATTAGAAACAATGTTAGGGAATGTTTCACCAGTAAGAGTCCTCGTGAAGGCATTTATGTTATAGTACTACGAGTGGGCATAAGCAGACGGATACAGTACTCGTTTCTCTTAAGGATTTCTCATAGATGTTTGGAGATAACTCAGGGAGTACATTTATGACATCAGTACATGCAGGTCACGGTACTAACCTTATGGAGGTAAAAAGCACCCTTTACCTGCCTCTGTGCAAGCCAATGAGAAGTTAATGAGTCAACACCTGGAAAGCTTCACAGCAGTTACGAAAAATCTTCGATGAAATCAATTTGGGTTGGTTAGGACAGACTAGGTAAAATGACAGAAGTACCTTTGAATATAAACACACTGGCTGGTCAACAATGCCTGCTTTCTGATTAAGCAAGATGTAATTTTCAAGATTCTTGTCAATGCTATCAATAAGAAGACCTCCTGCTTTAGTTGCCCAGAGATTTTGTGCATCAAACCCCTAGTCAAGTATTGGTTTCCATTAAATTGTTAACTACAGTGCTGTAATCAATACACAGTAATAGTACTAATCAGTCGATCACAGCAAGGGATCTTAATTTCTTTCTGGGGTAATATACTGAATTGATTGTATTGTAGCAACATGATGTTCTAAGTGACGACATCCTTTCATGTCATTTCTTTTGTGTTTTAAATAATTGCATTTTGAAAGAAGAAAGGGGTGGGGGTATGTCTGTAGAGGGGAGTTTAGAAGCCATAGTACAATATAGCTTAGTCTGCTGCTGGATGTGACTGGAAACAATGATTGGAGAAGGTGAAAGGACGGTGTGGCTTTTTCCATGTACTGACAAAGTTGCTGAGATCCTCTTGATGCTTTCTGTCCGCTTTCACTTGGACATGGTTGGTTGCATTCAGGGGAGTGTTGAACATTGCAAATGTCAGGATACTATCCATCATCAAAGACTTTAGACTTTGCAAGCACTGCATCATAACAGAGCTCATTGAAAAAACACATCAGTAAAGCCAGGCTGTGATGATTCTTTTGAGCCATCAGTCGCTATGCATCAGTAAACAGTTATGATCCTCTGTGAGGGATACATTTCCTGGCCACTCTAACACTATTATACCAGAAATCATCACTAAAAGCACATAATTTTTGTATAAAAAAAATTGCATTTATATATAAGTCATGTGCTGTAAATGTAAATTTAAACTACAGTACTTGGAAAACAACACTAACAGTACCGTTCTGTACTGTGCTGGATTCCAATCGTATTTCAAGCAGTGAAAAACACATTTAAACAAAAACAACAAACTTACATCTTGCAGCACTGAAACCTACAGTAACTAAAAACATAAAAAAAGACTGTTGTACATAATATAAATTGGGAGTGCACTTGCGAAACAAGCAGTCCTGTCAGCTAGCATGCACTTTTACCTATGAAATGCTATACTGGCAACGCTACAGTACTGTAACTTTGTTCAGTTAGTTAACAAATGAAAAGGCATTCAAAAAATGTTTTTTTTAACTGGTAAAACCTACATAAAATAAACCAACAAAGAAAAATCAGTCGGTTACTTACACATTCTCGCCATTTCCAGTTTATTTTGAACCCAGGCGCTTGTTTTGGGATGGATGTCGGTATATGAGAGCTAATACCAAGCAATATTAGTGCTGATGTAACAAACAAGTACAGATGGAGCTGGAAAACGCGTGTGCCAGTTATATGTAGTAATGTATAATAGAGTCGGTGTGTTACAGCGTGACTGACTGCTTAATGAGTGGCATATTCATTGAACAGGCAGATAAATGGGTGGTGTCTGTTCGTCGCGCATAATGTTTATGTTTGTCAAAGCATGAAGATTTCTTGCTGGCATGTAATTGTGTTTTATTTCTTTTGCATAAAAGATGTCATGTTACATTCTTGGAAAAATTGTTTCACACTCTTCTTCTGTATTTAGGCCATGTCTTTTCATGGTATAGTGAGTCCTAAAAGCTTTACACAACTGTAAAACCTCATTCTTCCACAATTTCAAACATTAAAACTTTTAAGAATTTAAGTAAACTCATTCACCAGTGTCACTTGTGTGAGACAAAGTGTATTTGTCTTATTTGTTGTGAAATAATTTAAAACATTATTCTGGGCCACGTTCAGAATTGAGACAAATTAACCATTGAGCAAGCTGTAAGTGGGTGTGATGTCTGAGACTTATGATGAAGGCATTAGATAAAATGTTTGTCCTGTTAGCCTAGTTTCTTATATGTTTTTACCTAAAATTTTGGTAGGACGGGAACACACAGCCTTTTGCCAGACTTGACTTTTCTTCTTTTGAAGAAATTTGTCATTTGAAGACACAATTTTCTTTACTGTTGTTTTTTGTTAGCTGCTGCAGGAAATAAGAATATGTCATCTTGCCATTAAAATCTATTGATATCTTTCCCTGAACAATTCCCGGGACCTTATTTCCCGTCACACAGCTACATTAAAATCAGCAGCTCTACCCTTGTGGATTCTGGTTTCAAAATGAGTATTGAGAATCAACTGGATTCCTAATTGCATTCACCTATCTACAGTCATGTTACCAAATGTGTGTGGGGGTGGGGGGAGCAACAGGAAATTACACTGCAGCTAGTTTTCTTTTTTCTTTCTTTTTTTTTCCCCCCCGCAAGCAATCTTCTTTGGGACATCAGCCAAAGCATCACACAGAGATATGTACAGAGCAAGTTCAATATTTTCCTCAATTTACACCTAGGATTCTATTAATACAGTTGTTTGGTTGGCTTTCTGATCTTAATCCAACAATGCAGTTTTTACATTTTAACTCTTGCATCTCTGAAATCAACGATTTGCACTGAAGAGTAAACCCTTGTACATGCTTTCTATCTGAAACATGGCATTAAAATATGTCATGCCAGCATCATCCTACATAGCTTGTTCCCATTCCATTATAATGGTGTATGTATGTGTATGTGTGTGGTTGAGTTTCACTTACAAGCACTGGGGTTGACCTTTGTGTGGGCGGTTACAGGATGTGAGTGAGAGAGGGAGAAGAGTAACAGTAAGTAAAGGTTGCAGCATTCCTTTGTTTCTCTGTACACCTCTTATTAACACGTGCTCTCCCAATAAAGACTTTGGACCCCAATTACAGTATAGTGTGTCATCAGTGAATATGCAAGCCCTTACAGTTTTCCATCATTACTGAGATGCATCACACTAGCAGTTGAGCTTGAGAAGAAATATTAAGCTGAATGAATCCCCAGTGCTGGAGAACACATTGTTAATTCTCAACTCCTTTACATCCCCCAGTCGACTACAAAGGGTTCTTAACATTACTGGTAACTGATCCAGATAAAAGGCTGTCACACTCAGCAGAGCTATTAAACTTAATCAATTGGTTTTGTTTTTAATTGATGAATCTTGTTGTACAACAGGTGGTCAGTTTCAGACCTCCAAGCTTTGATAAAGAGGGATCAGACCCCTGCAAAAAAGCACATTGCTGAGTGGTCCAGACATGCACTTTTATCAAGTTGGGTAAATTAGTGAAGATGGACTAAGCTTCTATAAAGCAACCCTCCTTCCCATGCAAAAAAACAAGGTTGCACATTGATTAAAAATACTGGGAGGGGTCTATCTAGCCCAGCTGTATATTTTTTCCTATATGTGTCACACTTTTAGAGTTATAAACGCTTATCCAATTATGGTGAAACTGAAAGTTTTGTAAGGTGTTAGCACAGAGTGAAAAGCAATCAAGAATGGAAGAAAGAGTAAGGGAGACAAGTCAGAAAACATCAGAACCATGCTGAGCAGGACCTGTGACGCTGACAGATTTGTAGGTGCAAGTCAGTTGGACAGAAGCTGTCACAAATATTGAGAGCTTGCTGATACTGATTCAAGAGACCTCTGATGTTGACAGCCAGGATATGTGTGCACCATCATTAATGTTGTGTGTTTGGTTCTGGTCAGACAACATGGTTGGTGGGTAAAGGATTATAGGTATAATGACATCATCAACTTTTCACAGACATACAAACAGAGATAACATTTTAAAAATATGCCTTTGCTGCCACATTCATTCTCTGACCTTGGCATGTAAAAGCATGACCTCAATTTGTCCTCGGAAACCTGCAGCAGAATTAAGCCCCTTTCACACTGGCATGCTCTACCTGGGTGAGACCCTACCTGGGTCGGCGACCCGGTGTCATGTGGGTTTGTTAAGCAATTTCGTGCTGCGTTTTGAAGAAGCAGGGTCGACCTGGGTGACAGAAGCAAGTAAATGTGTGTATGCAATGCCCCGGAAGCAACTTGTCACGGACACTTCCATCCAAACTTCTGTGGATTGAACAGTCGGCCCAAGTGTTGATCAGAGCAAATGTTTCTTCATCCCTGCTGCAATCTGGCTCATGGTGTGTCTCAATCAACAGAAATATAGCTAAGCAGAAATATTCCTTGCAGAAGTAAAACCTTCACGCAGACGTAGCTGTTTGTTACAGTTTGTCCGCATTCATTTTATCTTGCTCGACCCAGGTTAAAACCTGCCGACCCACATCCTGAGGCGGGTCGCTGCTGTCCCGGGTACGACCGAGGTACGTGGTTTCACACTACGTAGGATTGTGACCCAGGTAGCTAGAGCTCAGGCCAGGACCCGGGTAGGAGCGCCAGTAGGAAAGGGGCTTTATAGTTGTCCAGCTTGCACCGTAAAGTTGTGACAAACACCCTATACTGGTAAATGGTGGTAATGCCTCAACATCTCAGCCCAGTTGCTGGAGTTGTCTCTATCAGCTCCTCCATCAATACATTTTACTAAAATATTAAACTTGTAGAACAATTAGCGCAAAATGGAAGAACTGTATTGCCCCCTGCTGGGATGCATATCTGTGGTGGCGCCTGCATATACATATTGTACAACATATATAATGAAACTTGGTTAGGAGAAGTAATTGAAAGTTTCGGAGTTTGATGATGCATGTCTGTCTTTCGTACATACTTCCCTCACATTTACATTTTTACATGTGCATAAGGAGGATGTCATGGTAATGTATAGTACATTTTCATGATGGTGTAATTTTGACCCACATGAATTGCTTTAACACAGAGAATGTGCCTGGAGAGTGGTTATATTGTCCTTTGATCCTCCTCTTACTGGGTAGCCACTTTTACTTTATTACACAGCCATGTCACCTCACAGTCGATGCTTTCGAACATCAAACTCACCAGCACCTGCTTTTTAGTGGTTTTACTTCAAACCACAAAGACAGAGTACACGATACAGGGGGCCTGTACATGATACAGTTCTACAATACCAGAGCTCATTCTGTTTGTTCTTTTAACCCTCTCTTTCCTTTTAGTAATCAATCCTCCATCTTCAGTAATGCAGTAATAACTGTTCACTGGTGTAACAGAAAAGACATGTTAGAAACTTGCTTTGTACATAGTAAAAACTGCTGTGTTGGCCGCATTACATCACATTTTGACCTAGCTACTAAAGGATTTAACTTCAAAGTACATGTAAAAAGATTCTAGAAGTTTTAAGAGCACTTGTTTCAAAACCTGCGATGCCTACTGTACGTGACAGCTGTAGGAGAGGTTTGGCAATATGAATACTGGAAAGCTGTTATTTTGAAATATTAAAAAAAAAGTTGCAGAATCGAAAAAACTGCAAAATATCTTGGAAACGGGGCTCCCAAGTGGCGCATCCCGTAAAGACGTTCCGAATGGAGTGCAGGATGCGCCCTATAGCCTGGACGTCGCCAGTTCGAGTCCAGGTTATTCCTTTACCGTCCGAAGACGGGAGTTCCCAGGGGACGGCGCACAATTGGCTGAGTGCTGCCCAGGGGGAGAGAGGGCTAGGTCAGCCTGAGTGTCCTCGGCTCACTGCATACCAGCGACCCCTGTGATCTGGCCGGGCGCCTGCGGGCTTGCCTGTAAGCTGCCCAGAGCTGTGTTGTCCTCCGACGCTGTAGCTCTGGGTGGCTGCGTGGTGAGTCTACAGTGTGTAAAAAAATTGGGAGGCTGACGGCACATGATTCGGAGGACAGCATGTGTTTATCTTCGCCCCTCCCGAGTCATATATATATATATATATAGAGAGAGAGAGAGAGAGAGAGAGAGAGAGAGAGAGAGAGATAGATATATAGATACACCATATATATATATATATATATATATATATATATATATATATATATATATATATATATATATATATATATATATATATATATATATCTATATCTTAAATAAATTGTCACTTGTAAAGAAAGCCATTCTCTCCAAGACAGAGGTGGGGTCGGGAAGTACATTGCAAGCTGTAGTAATATGTAACCAGTAATTAGCAAGCCTGATTACATTTCAAAACAGAGGTGGGGGGAAGTACAATTGCAGCTAGTAAATATTAATGGCTGAATAAGAGCAGCTGATAAGGTTACAGCAGAATGGACTTGAGAGATCAGAGTAAATATTCTCCTGTGCCTCAAATCCTATAATGAATTACTGAACGCATGGGAAACAGATGTCATTCAGCTTTCCTTGGGTTACCGCCTTAAGGGATTTCTAATTACAGGGCTGGATTAGAACCAGAATTGGCTAAAACTGCGGGTGTAGATATAGCTACATGTTTATGCACATGCACATGCTTTATTGTCTTGGATTTGAAAAACATCCTGATGACTGGCGAAATATGGACAAGTGGTGCTTAGGTTTAATGTATGTCATGGGAGGTTTAAGAATTGATTGTCTGGGTGACTTGTCTTTACCTGTTGTCGGAGGTTGTGCTACTGTATACTATATTCTTCCTGTGCTAATATTAGCTTCAAATTAAATATATAAAAATGAGCTTCTATGTAAAAAAGAAACAGGTTCACCCCCTACTTCCTGATCATTCAGCAATCACATTGACATAGCTATTATACAGGTCCAGGAATAAGATAAAAATATGTACATTTGATTATTGCGTTATATGTCCATCCACCAAGTACAAAGAAAAAATATGAGTCATACCATCTCCTCCTACTTACATCGTATTCTATCTGCGTTTGACATTCATGTCCATATAATAAACTTTGTCACTATCACACTATCATAATGGGGGGAAACGCGGTATTAGACAAATATAGTTATTATTGTTACAGATTATATCAAATGTAAGATATAATAAATAGAAAAAAAGAATACAAAATAAAATAGATATCACTGTACATGGGATGCTACTGTTTATGCATGCATATTCTTTCAGTTTTTTCTAGAATATCATAAATGAATTACTTCCATGTATTAGATGTTTTTGTTGTCCTTGAACTAGAAAATTTGAACTTGAACTGTCTCTGTATGAAGTTTGGTGCAGTTTAACAATCAGCTAAGAAGGGGCGCTACCCAAAGGTCACTAGATCACTAGATCACCTTGGTTTAGACAATTGCAGGACTGTAACACCAGTTTGGTAGTAGTGCCTGTTCTGGATATTAAGGCAATGTGAATAAAGTAAAATGTATTTGTTAGTATGTCTGAAAATAGGTTTAAAACAGTATAGCATGTTCTTTTATACATAAGCATGTATTTGCTTTCTTTAAATAATAGAATAACATGCTGTGACTTTTAGTACTGTTGAAATGCATGTTAAAATCTGGCCTGTGCTGTAGTAAGCAGGTGGTGTACTGCATGCAGTCAGAATATTTTTCAGCTTGTCCATGGATTTGTATAACGTAAAGTATGGTTCAGACGGTAGAAATATTGAAACTTGATTTATCGTAATAAGTATGAAGTGCACAGAGCTATTAAAACAGGAAAAACATTATTTAAAATTGGTAAACCTGTGACGATGTTGAATATTATTTTGATGCCTGTAATTAATCAAGGGTAATCCATGGTATGGTTGAGTGTAGTGGCCTTTGCCATCAGAATTCAGACCTCACAGGAGACCACGTAATGCGTTCACTCTGTAGCAGTTGGTGTCCCTAATTATTTGTTTTATTTGTGTTACAGGAGACCAATGAAATTGTGGCCATCAAGAAGTTCAAGGACAGTGAAGGTAAGGTGCTCTTCAAATGAATACAGTAACCAACACTAACTTTGCGCCATCTGGTGGCAGCTAAATAAAACACACACCTACATCAGATTACAATATACGTTTTTTAATTAAACATAGTATGTTAAGATTTACAAAGGTAAAGCTACTGCAAACAAGTAGAACCCTTTTTTTTTTAAATAAATGCCTTTTATTGGTAGCCAAGTATTGGGGTTTAAAGTTCTGGACAACAACAATTTCAATATTTAGAGTGCCTTCGAGGCATCCAAAAGTGCTGCACTTCAGTGGTAAAGGTGAGCTGAGCATGCATAAAGGAAGGACAAGCTCTAAATGTGATTTGATTGTTTCTCCTTTAGAAAGTTCTGCATCCACAAAAGAAATGCTGTTCATGTAAAACTGTGCCAGCATTGCTGAAGAGAGCAATTCTATAAAATGGAGGTTACTTACAATGTTAATAAAGAGCCCTGCCATGTTCTCGTTTGAGGAGGAAGGAACTTCCAGTTACTTGATGTAGTGTCTTCTTAATAGAGCCCAGTCACGTCTCTAAGTCATTCACAATCACTCAGCATCCACTGGCAGGCAGCCACCACTGGACTGCAAAGGCACCAGCACACAGCAGGTCCATTCATGTCATGAATCTGTGTCAGACAATAGGCTATATTCCAGGTTTATATCAGTAAGTGTTAAGAAAAAAGCTTACTTTGAGTTTCAACTAGAAAAATGTATTTACTTCTAATTTGTCAAAGAATTTTACTGTTTCTTTTACTACAACTGCGTAAAGTACCATGTTTTATAGGTGTGTGTGAAGTGTTAATAAGTAGATCATCCAGACATTTACAGTCTTTTTCAGGGCAGTTACTGTGTAGTGAGCAAGAACATAGAAAGGGACAGATGTACTTCACAATGTCATTCCAGGTCCATTATCACCTGGTAATGAACCTGGAGTTGTCTACGACGGTCCTGAAGTATATAATGACACTAATAGTCAGAAAATAGAAAGTATTTAATTTACCTGCCAGTTCTGTTGCCAGTCACTGTTTGCTGTTGTGAAATGTGTCAATAGAAAATGAAGAAGTTAAAGAAACGACGCTGCGGGAGCTTCAGATGCTTCGGACCCTGAAGCAGGAGAACATCGTGGAGCTCAAGGAAGCCTTTCGCAGACGAGGGAAGCTGTACCTGGTCTTCGAGTATGTGGAAAAGGTGAGCGCAGTAGGGTGGAAACAAAGCATTATATACAGTATGTCATAAATATAGTTAAAAGATGTTAGAAAGAAAGTTACAGTCCAACTGAATTGTGACAACCACTGGTTTTTATATTCCAACTATTATATATGGAAAAGAAAGTGGGGTCTGTTCAGTTGACCTAAACTGTGGCAGAGCTGAATACTGGAACCGTTTAAATATTGAAAATAAGACCATGTCTGCCGTTTTACTTAATTTTACTGACAGAAATAATCTAAAAGCCCTGTATAGACACTGCTTTCCACAAAATCCCTGTATTTAAATGATTTAATGGTTGTAGTACTTAAAGCCACCATTTTTTAGATCAGTTGCATAGACCACTGTATGTGGAATAATTTCCTAAAATCAACCTTTGCATCTGCTTAGCAACAACTGCGAGTCACCCGGGCATTATGTCTTTGGATTTGAAAATTCGAAAATGAGATCCGGTAAAATATTCATTCTGTTGTGTTGAATACAAAAAGGTTCTGTAAACACTTGTTTTATAAATATTTGTGTTGACTACTTTCTTGCTTAACCACACAAATAATTGTGTCATACACAATTGGTAAAAATGACATTTAACAACAAACATTCATTATAATTCAGTACGAATTCAAAATGATGATGCAACATAAAATGCAGTGAATTCTTTTAAAACTATTTTACAGTCCTGCCAGTCAACCAGGGTAGCTTTGACACCTTGAAATGTAATGTTTTTTTAAATGTTTTGGAGGTGTGTTATATGCACTGTGCTTTGCATATTATTAAGGTCTCTATCTTTTATATTTATTTAGAACATGCTGGAATTGCTAGAAGAATTGCCAAATGGGGCCTCACCTGAGAAAGTTAGAAACTACATCTATCAGTTAATTAAAGCAATCCACTGGTGCCACAAGAATGATATTGTCCACCGAGGTAAGTAAGCTAATGGAAGCTGCTATCAAGTTCAGTGGCTTCAAGAAGAGATGTAGGGATTGGGTGTTGTGATTTCATTTAACTTGTTTTACAAAAACACTCTTGGGCTTAAGGTTTAAAATCAACTGTGCTTCTGGAAAGTTTTAAAGAAAGAAAGAAGGGGTTTATTGTCCGTAGTTAAAATATATCGGGCATTTGAAACTCTTTCTGAAAATTGTTTTGACAAGGCAGTGATCATCCTTGAAATTGTTTTCTGTGTTTTTGATGCCTTTGAAATTCAAAAACCTTTTATCTATCGGATAGTGGTTCAAATCCCAGCTCACTCACTGTGTGACTCTGAGCAAGTCACTTAACCTACTTGTGCTCTGTCTTTTGGGTGGGACGTTGTTGTAAATGACTGCAGCTGATGCATAGGTCACACACCCTAGTAGATAAAGGTGCCTGCTAAATAAACAACTAATAATAACACATAAATTAATACAGTTGCCATGCACCTCAACCACATGTTAGGTTTGAACCTTCCTTTCATAATAAGGTTGTTGCTGGTAATAAGGACCTTGTGTTTTCAATATAAAAAGCAGATTTTATCTGTTCCTGATAAGGATATTATTTTTATTTTTTGGAGGGGTGCCCCTCCTAGATGCTTACTAATATTATCCGCCCACTGTTATTACTATTCTTATTGCTGATAGGTCTCCTTTTATTGTATGTTTTTGTTTTGCCTCAGATATCAAACCAGAAAATCTTTTAATCAGCCATGATGACGTACTGAAGCTCTGTGATTTCGGTAAGAAACAAAAGCCAGATACCTTTTTACTTTAAAGCTGAAGAAGTGAGTTCAAAACCTGTCTGCCACTCTCTAATGAAGTGTTCAGTGTAGCTGTGTGTTCACCCCTGATACCCCACTGACCACTCAGCTAAATGGCTGTTAAACAGTGTGTTGTACTGTATATGGGTGTTTGAAGCATGTCCAGTAGGGGGGCGCATGTCTATAATTTATGCAGACTAGAGGGTAAACATACTGAGGCAGCTTTCATTGCTTCTCATTTGAGTGTTGTCTTCATTGGAAATAAACTTTTTTTTTTTGCTTCAGTAGTACTTTTTAATATGGGCCTGCTGTATTGATACATTAAACACACACAGACAATATCCCGTTGTCAGGAAATCTGTTACTGTGCATAAATAAATATGATACCTGTTGATTAAAGTAGTAAGGAGTTGTGTGTTAAGGTAACATTATTTATTGTATGAAATACAGTCATTCTGAAAAGATATGCTTTATTTGTAAGTGGTCACTCTGATGTATATTAGAAAAGACTCTGGATGGTTGAACGATGCAAGAGTGTCCCATGGTAAAAATACACTTAAAATACTGGTAACCAAAACCATGCTGAGACCAGTGCAGCTTGTGTTGACAGGCTGGGTTATGAAGGCAGCTTTCTAAAAGACAAATTAAAATACATAAACAGTGGAAAAACAAAGAACTACAGTATATATGATGTCCTTTAACTGAGAGAGGGACTCGGCCAAGTTATAATTGTATGAATCTGGTTCTAATATAATTGTTTTTGTCTAAAATATATGCCACCTAATGGATATTCCCAACCACTGAACATAGAGAAGATGATTCACGTAGTACTATTTCTCAGCACTGAATATCATAAAACTTGTATAAATGCAATAATCAAATGCATGCCAAATTTCTGTTTAAAATACTGGGATGATTTTAGATCCTCTAATTTCCATGTTGCAGAACAGCAACATTACATCACTCTAGCTGCCTAGAAGCTATAAGACATTAGCATATTTTTAGGCCTAATATATTGTTAAACATTACAAACAGATAAACATTCCAATATTGATCTGGGCTTTAATGTATGAACTATATTTTTTTTTCTACAGAGTTAACTCTAAAAATGAATGGGTTTAAGAAAATACATATGCCTATGAGTGATAATGGATTGCTGGTTAGGGATGTTGTTTAGGATATTCCAGTGCACCTACAAGGTTTACTTGACTTCTTACCACAATGACTTACATTTGTGATATCTTTTTTCTTTTCTTTGAAAGCCCTTGAAACATGCTTTAAAAGGATACCAAGGACGCATTTTCTCAATGATATATGTTTTATATATCATAAACCAAAAATGTAGTAAATGCATCCCTGGAATTTGGTCCAATTTGAGAGACTGGTTTACTATATCAGAGAGCATGCTTGGAATGCGATCTGGTTACAATGAACACATAATTCATTCCTAAAATGTAATTTCCCTGTACCGTCAACTCCAATCCATCTCACTGTCCAGTTGAACTGTAATTCCTGATACACCTTCTTCACTTGAAGGCACCACACTAAATCCTGGACAAATGAGTTCAGTGTTTACATTCTCACACAGAGGAGAGCACCGACCTGTAGTGACAGTAAACCTTTAAGAATATGCATGTTCCTGCATCGCTGAGTGTTCTTTTCTGTGTGAGTCATGTGAACTACATAACTGTAATAATACATTGCTAATGTCTTCCTGCAGGGTTTGCTCGCAACCTGTCCGAAGGCAGCAATGCTAACTATACAGAGTATGTTGCCACCAGATGGTATCGTTCTCCAGAGCTGCTGTTAGGGTGAGTGAACTGAAGCTGCCTTAGGTAATAGAGCATCAGCATCTGTGCTTGTTCAAAGGTGTGAGCAGGGACTGGCAATACATTATCAGTGAGAAAGATAGCCATAGCAGGGTCCGTCTCTAATAGGTTTAGTCATGCCTGGGAAATTAAAACACATAAAAAACATGATGATGAGCTCCTCTAAGCTTTTACAGGACCACATTTTCAGAGATAAGCTTAGCTGCCAGATAATGTGACCAGTTTGCTTATAGCTGTTTTACTTCCCTGGCTCATCTGTTCAGCACACGGCTGCTTTCTTCCCACAGAACAATAATACCACATTTTTGACATTTAAGACTTGCAACCTGGGGCATAAGAGAAATAGTTAACTATTTCCTCCCTTGTTGACAACTTGTTACACATGCAGAAGGTAAACTGTAAATCAACCCTCTTCTAGGCAGATGGTAGAAGGTAAACCTCCTATATAAAAAATACTAGTGGACCATCCAAAATCATTATAGTTTCTTATAGCATTCTACAGTACATGGTATAGTACTTTATAGGAAACTATAGTGTTTTTGGATAGCGCTGCATTTTTTTTTAACATGCATTACCTCCATGTGCTGTATCTGCAGTTCAGAAATGTTATTTTTGCAGTTGCATGGGTATTTATGCTGCAGTTAAACTGCAGTCTAACTACACTCAACTATTGTATTGACCAGCTGACATCAGTTTGAGTATTGACCAATTTTTAGCCAGTGACAGGAAAAAAATGGTTTGATTTTAAGGTTAGGTTTATGAGTTAGGTAGTGTGCACTTTTGTGTAAATGGGCTGTTAATCACATGATTTATTATTTTTCAAATGTTATCCATATTTTATAACACACAGCATTAATTTCCTCTTTGCAAGTTTTCAGTTTCAGTTACAAAGAATAAGACAGATCTGTCAGAATTCGATAGGGGCTGATAGTAGACGCTTGCTTGGATACTGATTTTTCACGAGGATCAAAAAGTGAGCCATTTGGAGAATAGACTTTTCTGCAGATTTCCACCCCCTCTCCTCGTTTGTAGTAGTAGTTGTTTGTCAGCAGTCCCCCCAGAACAGCACCCTGATGACTTGTCATGTGGAATCTGCGCTGTCCACGACGACCTTGCACCTGAAGGACAGTGGTACGGCAGAGGCTCCTCTTTTTGTTTGTTTGTTTGTTTGTAAACTGTATACACAGCACTGTGATTGGGTTTAAATTGCTTTTCTTTTCAGAGCTCCCTATGGGAAAGCTGTGGACATGTGGTCTGTGGGTTGTATTCTGGGGGAGCTCAGTGATGGGCAGCCACTGTTTCCTGGTGAGAGTGAAATCGATCAGCTCTACACCATTCAGAAAGTCCAGGGGCCACTGCCCCCTGAGCAAATGAAGCTCTTCTACAGCAACCCTCGCTTTCACGGACTGCGGGTAGGGTTCCCATTTATTACAATCTTTTTTCCTAATAGCTGAATAAAGACATATTCCCTTTGTCCTTAATTGTACTGTCATCATCATAAACCTCTCAGTAATGTTTAAAGCGGTTTGATAATGATTAAAAAACTTGGAGTGTCTGTAAAGATCATTTGCTTTTTGTCTACTATATTTAATAAATTGATCATAGACATGTCCTAGCACCATAGGCAGGTGTGACTAATTAAGATCTTTGAGATTCCCAAAATAACTTGAACTGTTATGCCAAGTCTTTTCTGTTGCTCTTATTATATATTTTTTTTGGCTGAGAGTTAAGAGGTTTCGCGTGATATTAAGATATTATAATCTTATAGGAAATACTTGTGATTCCATTTGCAAAACTGATTCCTGATTCTATGATCGTAGCAAAAGAAAGTCAATGGTTGAACCAGGAAAACCAAGCTATTTTTTTTTTTTTCCAGTTGACCTACTGTAGGTTACACTAACACCTACTGCAGATTACTCTATTGTATAGAAGATAATTTGCCCGGGCAAGGGGAAATATATATTCTTTGAAATATTATGTCAAAAGAAACATCCAATCATTATAATTTCAGTAGCACTATAAATAAACATAGGTACATTATAGTGTCAATCAAAATACTCTCCAACCTTATTGAATAATTACACTTATTTAAATTCAACTAGAATCATGTGTTCCCGATATCTGGAGCCATTACCTTAGATGGAGACAGCTGACAGGCAGGACCGGCCTCAGTTTAGTGTATTTCTTTGAAAATGAATAGGAACTAAGTCCATACCTACTGTTATATTTATAAATAAATTATCCAAATTGGAGCTTCGGTTCTACAAAAACAGGATCAGGTCGAAGTTCAAAGGTCTCCCACACTCGTATGTCACTTAGTGTGATAGTGACCTTCATGACTTTCATAGTCTGTGAGATGAATGGGTGGAGAGTATCATTATTACTGAGACTATTACTATTATATTGCCACTTGCTTTGCATGGGTGCAAATAATAAAGTGTGAGTTAACATTTGTAAAAAGGACCCCCTGCTATCGATAAGCCACAGTAGGTATTAAAACAGCACTGTTTGTTCTTTTGCTTTTTTGTAAAAAAAAAAAAAAAAAAAAAAAAAAAAAAATGTAGTCCTCACCAATGGTTTTTACCCCAGTTTTCTCCCCAGTTTTCTCTCTCCGCCACTCAGCCAATTGTGCGCCGCCCCCTAGGAACCCCAGCTCACGGTCGCAATGACATAGCCTGGATTCGAACCTGCGATCTCCAGACTATAGGGTGCCACTCGGGAGGCCCCCAAGCCACACTTATAATAAAAATAAAGCCCCTGTAATAAAAATACATATCTTAATCTATTTAGAATACTGTATTGTATATGTTCTGTTGGATCCTGAATATCCCATAACATTAATGTGAATGAATAGAATAGAATAGTACAACTGATCAATAGTATCACAACTCCAGAGAGTGAATATCAAGTGAAATACCACATTTATTTCCATGAGTGGGAAAACCTGATACCTCACACATAACGAACTCAAACTCAGCACAGCAGGAAGAACAGCAGATTTTACTAAATATTTTAGATCTTTGGAGGATTCTTTATCTGAAGCTATTGTATTTGACAATGAGCTATTTGGACCCATACTAGCTGCTCTACAGTTATTGCTTCTGCTTGATGTTTGTGAAAGTGATATGCTGATGTAATTATGTATGTCAGGCGGTAACAATTTGCCAAATGTTAAGATAATTCCAGTACAACCTTTTTTTTTTCCAAAAATAAAAAAAGGCAAGATAAAACACTCCAGTCAGCTATGGAAAATTCGAACATGCAACAAAAAAAGATAATGAACCAGCTGGAAGCCGATGATTTGGATTTAGACTGCTGTCAGATTTTTGCGTAGTTTTGAGCCGCTAACATTTACTTCTGATCTAAATGTTCTCCCTTGTGGGATTGAAGAGTGTTTTCAGGGCAGAGAGCTGAAATTAGGACAGAGAAGGAATGCACAGTTTTGTTCCGTGTTTGGGTTTTGAATTTTTTTACCTAATTTGTTTTAAAGATGAAAAACATTTGAGAAATCCAACCATTAAAAGTGGCACTGCAAATAATGAAAGGAGGTTATGAAAACGAAGCTAGTTCTCTGCTCTGTAGGTTTAGCTTTGCAACAGGATTATGTCGCCTTGACTGAGAGATCTGACTGATCTGAGCTGACAAATAGGATTGACTAACCTTGGGGCTGAGGTCAAGCTTGTGTCAGGCCAAAAGAAGATTAGTCTTAGCTTACAGTATAGTCATGCAGAGATCTTGTGTAGCATATGGTTTGCATTCAGAACACTGATGTTGAATCTCAATGTACAGAAACTATTTTATGTTGGAATTTACATTATTGTTCAGTTTTAACGGTTTCAATAGTCATAGGTCTGCCAGCTTCCTTGAATTGTATATTTAAAAAAAAAGTTTCTTCTTAGGGAAAAACTTACTACACGTGTCTCTAAATTACATGTTTTGAATGCTACAAAAGTAAAAAAAAAAATAACCTGAATAAAACACTTAGTAGTTTGGAAATACATCCATAGCTTTAAACACTCAGTCGGGGGATGTACAGAACATTGAGCAGGTGTTTTTTGTACTTAATATCTGGTATGTGTAAAGAAAGAAATTACTTGCAGTCTGACCAGCAGTGCCAGTATGTATTGCTATTGTACAGTTGCTGGATCTGCTATTTACTACTACAGACCAGATATCTGATTCTAGATCTCTCTGCCTTAGTCTGATCTTGGTAGGTGTTATTTAAACTCTCACCAAACAGTGTCAAGGGGATCAAGTCAGCTGTCTGTTTTAAAGTTTTTGGACTATTTTCGTAACAGAATACAATACATTGGGACTTTTAAACCATATTAACACTAGAAGGACCAGAGATATGCTCATACCTAGAAGCCCTGCAGCAGTCTTTCTGACTACTGTATTCAAAACACTGTAAATAGTATAACGAAAGGAGAAATAGTCAAATGTAATTTAGTTTATTTTTAATTTTTTTTTATTGAGTACATCATATAAACATCTCTTGACATCTGAATACTAATATATATATATCAATATATATTATATATAATATATATATATTATATATATATAATATATATATATTGCAAATTTAAAAGTCAAACAAAACATACATTTTATTTCTGAAACAGACATCTGGTTACCAATATGTATATAAATTTATGTACTGGGATAAAAACTGAAACGATAGCAATACATTTTTTATTTTTCAACAGCAATCGGTTTATTATCAGATGAGCAAAAGCAACTGAACAACGTAAATAAACTTAGAAAAAACATTTTACAGAAGGGTATTCCTTTATTTTGAGACTAAGGCTGTTCACACACAACACAGATAATGTGCTTCTCCATGCCACCTTTCTGCACAGGGCACAGCTGTCCGAAGTTTTCTTTTTATTGCACTTGCCAACCTAGCATTGGCGGTTCTCAGCAGGGTTACCAGCTTCAGCTGTGGGTACATGCTTGGCAGTCTCCATCTGTTCCAAATACTTCTTGTGAAGTTCCTGTGCTAACTGTAAAATATATTCTCTCCTTGGTAAATTCTTCTCCGTGCATTCTTTGTAAAGTACCCAGGAGTTGATGGCTGCTAAGTCCAATAGATTGTAATACACCTGAACAGACCACCGTCGGGAGCCAGCTTTCACAAAATACTTCCATGCCACCTGATCCAAAACATCAACTCCAGATTTTGTTGCGTAGTAAAACTCCACGGTCTCTGGTATTTATTTTCACTAGTCCCGATGCTAATCGACTAACCAAAGCAGCGCAGCTGGCAAGCAGGCGCCAGCCTTTGAAAAGGCTGATTGAAAAACAATAGACTGTCAGTCATTCACTCGGGCAGAGAACAGAGACTAATCTAATTGCAGCTAAACACATTTCGGACTGGTAAATAAAAATAATAAAGTAGAATACCGTTCTGTATAATCAAACTACAATTGTTTTCTGTGGAGCCGTAAATGGGACTGCTCCCAGGGTTTTAGGTATAATGTAATATATCTCCTTTATTTCTGCACTCCCACGTTTCATGCTTTGTGAGAATATTTAATACATACAGACAGAAAGGTACATGAACGTGCACCCCTATATGTGTTACAAGACTGGAGAAAATTACATTTTAAAACTAAAAACCGCCAAAATGACTGCTGCAGGGCTTCTAGTGTTAAAGAGTAAGTAGCTTCAGATTTCATTTATATTGTTACAATGTTTGCAATAATTCACAGTGGTTCTTACTATAATTACTCAAATACTGCCAGCAAAACAAAAGGTAACTCGTTCCAAAGTAGCAGATCACTAGATGGTAATACCTCTTACTTCTGTAAAGACATATGATCTGATCCAGCCGGTGCTACATATATCTACAGCATGACCAGCAGCTAGATCTGAAGAACATCTGTCTCAAAACTATCACAAATAAATTTGTTTTGGGAGTTAATCAGTTGTTGCAAACCACAGAGATTGCACAAAAACATAAGGGGGACTGAAAAAAAAAACACAAAAAAAAACAAAAAAAGACCTAAGAAAATGAAATTTTAAGGTACTCTTTAATAAACGGGGACACCTGTACAATACCGATTCCCTAACACAATTCACGTGTTGTAGATATTTTCTAACTTTCTTTCATTTCAACTCTGCTCAGTTCCCTGCAGTAAACCACCCCCAGACACTGGAGAGAAGATACCTTGGGATAATCAGTGGTGTCATGCTTGATCTTATGAAGGTAGGACCAAAAAACCCCAGTCTGATATGTAAATTGATCTAATAATAACAAGTGCTAAGAAATGTGTCTGATCTGTGGATCACAAAAGTGCGAGTGACAGGGAGCACTGCGGAGCAAGATAACCAAGTGCATTCTTCGATCTGATGGTATCAAGCATAATGTATGTGGCTGAATTGTGGATTTAAGTATTATTAAGTATTTAAAGAGACATAGCCTCATTTTTACATTAAATTGAAGGAGAAAATGTGCTAGGGACTCCTGCAGCTTCAAGGGTGAGGTTTCATAGCATCAGGAGTGATGTTGCTGTTGTTGCGACTTAGCCAAAGTGTCGCTCAGTAAGATGTGAAAGATACCTTGTCTGCAGTCAATCGGAGAGTGATTTGGTAGCTTTCTTGATTTACAAGAAATAACAGCCCAGTGTGTTGGATGTTTATAATTATGTGGGCTGCTGTCTAGCGTCATTGAAAGTTGTAATCATGGGATGACTCATCTGTTGTCACAAAAACCCAACATTTTTCACATTATGAGCCGGTTAGAATGGATGAACTGAATGAAAGAATGCAAAGGAAAAAAAAAATTAACATTCAGGTGCTTACACAGCCACAGCAGACCAGCTTGTATGCAATTGTTCCATTCTTGTACAGAACATCCCTTGTTTACTCAGTTTCTTTATTCAGACTGCCTTGATCCTTTTTGACAGTAATTTGTATTGCAAACTTAAATGTTGTCTGCAGTAGAGCTTTGGCAACAATTTTTTACCATATATGAAAGTTAAAGACATGTCTCTGTGTCCCCTCAAACCAATTGCATTACCTTCTACCACTCCTAAAACCAGTATATCGTCTCCGCAACTGTTCAGGAGCACTGAATTGATAAGTAAAATTATAGCTAGCATGTATTGTTACTTGTATTTGGTTAATCAGTTTAAGATGTTACTTTACATTAAATTAAAGGTACAGCTCCTAGGGCAACAGCACTAATTGGGGTATATTTTAAGCAATTTCCTCCGTCTGTAATTACATTTTTTGAAAGGAGAAGAAAATAACATTAGTGCAAAATGAAATACAAACATCTTACAGTAAGAGAGCTTGAATTATATGACTCTGTTGTTTGGATGTTTTCATTCTTGTATAAAGCCCACTGTCCCAAAACTCACTGATGTGCATTCTTTGTTCTTTGTTAGGGTGTGAATTTTATACTGTAACACTCTCGAATCAACATTCTGTATTACTGTACGTTGTACAGGTAATATTTGTGACAGGGTGTTCTTTCCTCTTACAGAACTTGTTGAAGCTAAACCCATCAGAGAGATTCTTGACAGAACAGTGCTTGAACCACCTTGCCTTCCAAACCCAGCGTCTCTTGGATCGCACTGGAAGTTCGTCACCTGCACGGTCCTCCAAGAAGAAGACCTATCACGGGGAGAACAATGCCTCCTCAAACAGGTGAAGAGATATCTTCTTACAGCATGGGTCTTAAGAGATGTCTTTCCACGGTTTGCCATATGACGTAAAATTAACGTTATATGACTCCCAGGCTTATAATAGAACTACCATTCCATTTAAAGGACAATGCTTACCCTTAATAAACTGGCAAGTGCTCATTTTCTATGTTTTAATGATTCTCATTCACAGAAACCATGGAGGCAAAAGCGGGGGCTCGCAGGCACACCACCGATCGAACAGCAAGGATACACATAGCCTACCACGGAGTGAGGACCACCACCAAACCAACGACATCTATCTCAACGGGAACCTGCCCCCCACTGCCGCTATCAGCCCCACACCGCACCCCAAGAACTACCAGCAGCATTCCATCAACCGCTCCATCTCCAGTAACAAGGACCTGGCCAACAACAACTTGCCTCACCTCCTTAGCCCCAAGGATGCCAAGGGCAAGACAGAGTTTGATTTTAATATTGGCCCAAAAGCCCCCGATGGCCCCGGCCCTGGCCCTGGCACCAAGTACCTAAAGTCCAGCTCCCGCTCCAAGCAGAACCGACATTCATTAAAAGAGGGCAAGACTGGAACCCTCCAGTCGGGGGAGAAGCACAACCGCCACAGCTACATGGAGACCATGCATGGCTCTATGCCTCCTCCTTCAAAGAACATGCCATCCTACCTGACCCTCTCCAAGAGCCACGGGGCCCTCACAGACTCCAAGTCAGTGGGGAACCTCAGTGAAGCCCGGATGCACCTGGAGGACCCCAGCTCACGTTACTTCCCCTCCAGCTGCATGGACCTCAACTCTCCCAGCAGCCCATCAGCGCCCCGGCACAGCGACAACCGGCCAGCAGTCAGCCCCTCCATGAGGAGCAACCGCATGGAGAGCGGTACTCTGGACTCCCGGCGTCAACCCACTCGGCATGCAAAGAACCTGGAGGAAGTCAAGTCACCCGACCACATAGGTGGCGCTGGAGGGCATTCTCACTCTCTTTCGGCCCCCCATGAGTCGTTCCCCTATGGCCTGGGCTACACTAGCCCCTTTTCCTCCCAGCAGCGGCCACACCGGCACTCAATGTATGTGCGGCGGGAGCGGCCCCGGGGTCAGGGCAATGACACAGGCCTCACAGTCGTCCAAGGAATGCCGTCCCGAGCCAGCAGCCTGCAGCTTCTCTCCCCACAGCTGCAGCACAGGACACTAAACATGCACTCATCGGGGTCCTCGCGGGAGGACTGCACCGATGACAAGAGCAGGGTTAGTTTGATCTCTGCTTAGAATTTCATCAGCCCCTTCTCCCTCTCAATCCAGTGCCAAGTAATAACCCCAGAAACTGGAGGTTTACCTGGATCAGCTTCTTATTTGCAACAGCCTAAATTGAGAATACTGCAATGGGAGGTCTTTATTGTAAAACTCAGTTATTCAGATATTAAATTTGATTTGTTTCTGTTTTTAATTCCAGTTTTGGTGGGGATGTTGGCAACATAAGTGTTTGGTCAGCTGCTTGTTTTTTTTTGTTGGTTTAATTAATTTGAATCCAATTCATACCGAAAAAACATTCTGTAGTTTATTCATTGTGACTTTTAATAAATAATAGAAGTAAACATTTTTATAAATATCTGAACGGGAAAATGTTTTTTCTACTTTGCTGCCAGCTTCAGTGTCTCAAATCTGATTTGTTTATTCCTTTTTTTAAACACAAAATTAAGTCATTTAAACATCATTCCCACCCCCCCACCCCCAACCCATTCACCAGATAAGCTTTTCTCATTTTGCTCTTCAAATAATAGAAGGACTACTAAGCCTCAAACTGATGTATTATTTCCTGTGATTAGATTGGTATAAGCTTTCAGAAGTTGACCATTGGGAACAGAAGGGTTTAATGGCTTAGGGGAAGTCTTTTATTACTTGACTCAGTCCGTTTGGGCTCCTGTAATATGAAATGGGTTCCGTCCCAGATGGACGTTCAGTTCAATGGGCAGCCAAGACCCTGAAGAAATCCCTGATTGAAGAAACAGCCATGACACTATACCTGCTCTTGAGTGTAGCAGGGGGGAACACTGGTAACGTGGTAAATGGAAGCAGGAGCTGAGTCAGTTCTGTTAGAGGTTGCACATCTGAGGTTTTCCATGTTGCAAGCACTAATATTTGTATAGCTTTATTAAAACAAACCAAAACCCTTAATTATGTTATGTTACAGTTAGTATTAAAGTTCAAATGTAAATGAGCTTGCTCCTAATGATGTTATGTTTTTGAAAGCTAGGTGGAATGAATTTCCAAGTAATCTCTGTTGTACAGGACTGGCCTAGAGTTGCTTGGGGTATGTGCATTGTTGTTGAAATAGAAGGTGGTCATGTTGCAAATTAGTTGTGACTGCTTAACAGACATTTACTTTTTTGTGTTCACAGTTGGTCTTTTCTAGTTAACCATGTGATATGCAAATTTGAGCTTCAAAAGCACTCCCTATAGGCTTTTTAATTTTTTTTATTGAGTATGCCATGGCTTGTTCTGTGTTTACCAGATTTCATCCAGATCAGCCACAGCATGTGTGGATATACCCTAAGGGACTTTATGCCTCAACACACTGTATCTATTTGTGAATTCTGGTGCCTATAGAATGCACAGTATACTCTCCAAAAATGATAAAGCGTGTTTGAATACTAAAAGCAAATGTAAAATTGAAGAGAATGAGTTGAAGACTAAACATTTGTCAAATAATTGTATACATTTATTTTAGTATTACTGCATGTTTGTATAATAAATATGTTTTAAGTAAGTACTTAAGTAAGAATCATAAAAACACTAACCCATTAAAAGCAGGTGAGTGTGAGTTTCTGGAGGGGACATGCCTTTATGAAGGATGCATTGGAAGACAGGCTTACAAGAACAAATATAGCCTATGTGTTATACCTGCTTTGAGATAAGATTCCAAGGGGCATTGAAAAACAAACCATCAACCTTAAAAACATTACTGAGAAGCTGTAGGAATCCTATTGATATTCCGATTTCTATTTTATTTTTATATATACACATTGTGCTGCATTATATTCTCAGCAAAATTGACAAAGGCCCTGTTCCAAGTACAGTATCTGAACCCTGTCCATGTATTTTTAAAGCATTTGTACCACTGCGAAGAACATATTACTTTCACTGAAATGCATTGTGTCCATTTTATCAACAGAGTGACCAGTCCCCAACAGAAGGGAACCTCTCGCGACCCCCGATTAAAGATTCTTCACGGGACAACACAGCTTCATTTCACTCACAGCGGCAAAAAGCTGAGGTCCGAAGCACTTTAAATGTAGCAATAGGGGGCGTGTCAAATTCTCTTGTTAGTGTTGTCATTTCCCCAGAGTCTATCACAAAGCAGTAGGGTTCTCTCTTCTATAACACAAAAGAATTAACCACAAATCTCTTTTTGATCTTGATCAGTTGTACTCGCTTCCAAACAAGTTAACTCTGGATAGAAGCTGGAAGTGCATAAGAGGGCTTGAGAACTTAATTGAGTTTAAATTGCAAAGTACAATCTGGGATGTAGCGGGTATGCATCTGCCACAAATTGACAACCATACAAAATACAGTCTTTCAGAAAAAACACGCGAGTATCACTGATCTTAAATACATGTGGATGTAAGCAGAACTGATGCATGAATTACACATGCAGTTCAAATGCATACTGTAGCTGATTATATAATATATAAGGGTTTCACATCAAATCTTGTCAAGATCGTAACATTAATTTATTCTAACAGACCGATGTTGATGGTGACACTGAATTTGTTTAGCTTGGTGTCTTGGGTGAGTGATTGCTTTATCTATAGGACTGATACTTATGAAACATGTTGGTTTTTTTTGGGGGGGGGTTGGGTTGTTTTTTTTTTTACATAGAAGCCAGTAAATATTTAAAAGACATCACATAACTTGCTGTCTCTCTGTTGAAGGTGTTAACGGCTAAACAACGTCAGACATGCCAGGAATAGCTGAAATATTAATAAAATACTGCAGTCTGAATGCATGCAATAAAAAATTAGAACATAAAAAACATTGGAATAATAACTATTGGTGAAAAACACCATGTGCAAATAGCATTTAGTAATTTCTGGAGCATATCTAAAAACAATTCTCTAAAAGTGTCTTCAAAAACTCAAGAAAGCTAAATAGAATGTATGTGTAACATTAGGAAGTGTGGAGAAGCTGGGTTTATTTGCTAGTAGTGAAACCGCAACCATGATTTTTTTTACATTCCCTCAGTGAATATGTTTTTTGATTGTTTAAAAAGCATTTTGGGTTCAGATAGTCAGAGATAGAAGTTCTACAATGAGAATATGAGAAATCTATCAGCCTGTATTTGCAGTAGACCCCTTTGTGCTTTAATAACCCTTGCTTTGTTATATAGGGGGGAGTATACCATGATCCATACCCGGAAGATGGGGCGTCCTCAAAGGAAAACAGGCTGATGTATACGGACTCCATTCCCAGAAGAGTAGGGAGCTTTTACAGAGGTATACTCATTGAGATGGCATTACAGCCTATTGTAATCAATATTGTTTCCTTTAAACTCTATATTTACCTGTGATCTTATTGTCCCCATTATTTTCCATAGTATACAATTAACACTAATGAAAATGGAAAGTGGTAAAAAAAAATTAGGGCATCTATATAAGGATCGGTAAAATTAGAAAATCTTCAAAGCATGCACATTTATGAGCTCACTTGATGAGCCATGAGATCAACTAGACATAAGCTGTGTTACAGCTGCCTGCAACTATTCAGCAACAATTCTGAGAAAGCAGAAGGAGCTCATGGTAGTGGGTGTCCATGCAACCAGCAAAAAGCACAGCTCCAGTTGCAGACGGGTCATGATGGTTTGAGCCCACAGAATGTGCAATATATTGTGATAAGAAATAGATAGAAATATTGTGATGAGTTACAGTGGCCACAATCACAAAATCCTTCCACAGTTAAGCTTCCTGAGTCGATGTGAGTGTGTGCGTAGTTCCGTACAAGTGCCGCAAAGGTGTTCTATTTTTGGGAAGCTTGTGTTAATTTCATGCTAAACCTAAGAAGAAGGAGACTTACTAAGTATGTGATAATGAGCAGGAATTAATGAGAGAACCGGCTGTTGATTAGCATATTAAAAAGGCAGCTGTGATCTTTCTCTTCCAGTTCCATCACCCAGGCCAGAGGGAACATTCCATGACAACTCAATTCAGAGCAAGGCTTCTGCAGTCCCAGCGGAAAGCAACCTAGTGTCTAACCACTCAATGAGACAAACTGCCTTTGATCCATGGTGAGTCTTATGCCTTGTTTCCATTGCTGGCCACAACAGCCCTGGCTGGCTGCGGCCGGTTTTTCTGGTTTATCATACCCGATGTGGCCAGACTGACAAAGAAACTGCGTCATCACATACCAGGGAGGCATGTGCTTGTACAGGACGCCGACAGGAAAAGAAAAATGTTCAACCCTTTACAATGGCTTCCTCGAACAAACTTGTGGTCGCAAGTTACTTACAGACATTTATCAGCACATGTTATGACATTTGTTAACACTGCATTATTGTTTTACATTTAACAGTGTTCATTTTGTGGGTTTCCAATGTTAAAGCAAACACAAACTCAAAGCAAAATAAATAAAATAGACTTTGTGGCAGTGTATTAAATCGTCATCGCTATCTTCGAATGCACAGCTATCAGATTTACTTTCAGTCCAGCTTCTTTTTGGTTTGGAAAATTGGGTCTTGACAATGCTGTCTACGATTGTGTATATTACAGCTTCTCAGCCAACTGCATGTCAAAGGGTATGGTATGCAGATGCAAAATGAGACAGGCAATGCATGGTATCCAGATCATGTGTGCCAAGCCTGGTGCTTGCAAGCTACAATTGCACAGTATTACAAAAAGTGTTCCAAAACCTTTTTAGACATCCAGTCTGGTGGGGGACAACAGATGGTGGGGATTTCTGCCATTTCTTTAAATGTGTTTTTGTATTAATTTCTACAGTTACACTCACTATAAATTCAATTTGTTAAACTGGTTAAAATTGGGTAACTTAAGTGTTTCTGTCTTCCTTGGCTGTAACTACACATTGTCACAATAGAGTCCATAGTCTTTACAACCATTGGAGAGTGCCTAAGGACATACATTTGATTTGAATAACTGGGATTCAATCTATTATAAAGCACCTACAGTATGTTTGATCAGAAAGTCAGTTGTAATGCAACAGCTGGAAAGTTTGTCTGAATGCATTGAAAAGACACCTCCTGATGCGTCAGTGGCAATACATCTTTGAACTTTGCTTTTGTCTAACCTCTAATGGTGGGACAGTAGATCCAGTTCTTGTGTGAATATACTGTAAATATACTGAACAATTTATTCATGCGGCAAATCATGTAAGCTACTGTAAAATGCATGTCACCATAGTCTTGTTCAAGTCCCAGTGTATTTCCAGTTTAGAACACCTACCGGCATTGCTCCAGGTTCCCAAAGTTTTTAGTGACCCACCAATTCCAGTATGGGACTGTTCCACAAAACAGGGTTGTCTGAACAGGTTTTGGAATAAATTGCTTTTGCATAAAGAGTTATTGTAATTTCACTGTAGTCCCTACTGAAAGCATAGAAATAAAAATAACGACTAAACTTTTTTTAAATTGCAGCATCTATGGCTCAGACAGGTTTTTTTCTGAGCTTCTATTATTACAGGTTTCTTTAAAACACAGCACAGTACATTCCCACAATCCCCCAGCGGCCTGATGATGCTGGACAAGAACTTCAGAATTTGGCAACGTTAGGAAAGAACACAACGTGTTTCTGTTGGCCTGGGCTGGTCAGCACCAGCCCCAGCCCGCAGTGGAAACGAGGCATTAGTGATTAAGGGGTGTGTCTGCCACTTAGCAGTGAATATTAGTGAATACAAATAAATTAACATATTTTAGCTTCTGACATGGTAGATGGCAATAAGTGTCCATGTGTTGCTACAACTGTTTAAATAACTTACCTGGAATTTTTCTTTTCATTAACGTTTGTTTCAAAGCTCTTTTCAAGATGTCTGCATGTTGTTATTGTAGAACTTCTAGAATTGTATGACAATGCTGGATACAATTCTAAAATGGTCTAGCTTTATTCTACTGTAAAATGCTTGCATCCCAAGATACTCTTTAATTCCCTAATGTGTAGGTCATTGATGCCCTTCCAGTCCTGCCTGTAAAGAAGTCAGTTTATTACCAATTGTGTTCAACAATCAGATCAAAAATGTCTTGATCTGTGCCAACAATTCAAGTCAGCAACCCTGGGGTGATATTCTGCATATACTATTGTCCATTTTCTGAGACACCTAGCCAAGCTGATCACTTTAAATGTGTGCCTTCCAGCAGCCTAATGTGAACAAAAGCTTGCACTGTATTTTTGTATTTCTCGTTTCAGGAAAAACTCAGAGAACATTACCATCAGCCCTGCAGAACCATTAAAGGAGAAAGAAAAGCAGGGATTCTTCAAAGCAATAAAAAAGAAAAAGAAGAAATCACAAACGGTATTTGAGATGTTTTGACTAGAATGAAATGGCAGTAAGGAGACACTGCTTTTAATATTTCCTGTCAGAAGTACCTGCCATTACAGTAGAATGCTGCTTTGGTTAGCACTATTCTTAGGGAATCTCAGCTACATGAGAAAGAGTCAACAAGAATAATACATACATGTTATAGATCTGTATATTTTATTTGAATAAAAAGCTGTTTTTGAGTCTTAGAGTTAATATTTGAATTGGCATGTGTAATCAGAGCAGGAAAGCAAGACCATTGTATCCAGCATTCACAACAGTAGTTCCATTCATATTGTATTTGATATACACTACAGTATATGTTTTAACTGTTACCACACTGAAGTCAACAATTTTGTGTTGATGATTTAGAATTATACAAGGCAAATGCACTGTACTGTATGAGCTTGATGTCCTCAAAGCTCTATTAAATAATTAGTTACAGTAATTTTGAAGCAAACTAGGTTTGATTTAAACTCTTTCCAATGGCAGTTCCCTTAACCCTTTTGCCTCCATCCATTGTGTCCACTTCATCAGGAGTATCTGTTTCTTATAGAGTGTACATTTGTTCCTTCAAAACTGCTGTAACTAATAATTGCCAGAATACATTATAGGTGTTGTAGATGCATAATGTTTTGCATGTGACTTTTTTTGGGGGTTGGATATACAGCTTAAAAAAACATGTTATAAATACCTTTTAAGCCGCCCTGGAATAAGAAATGTTATAAATGCAACTCAACGTCTACCTGACGCGTTTTATACATTAAAGGTAGCTTCTACTAAGTATGAATCCTCCGCCCAGCACCAGCTCTCTCGCGTGAATGTGAATGGCTTTATGTACTGGCTGGCTCCACTGTAACTGAACTGAAGTGAAAGCCTTGCTTTTGGATTGAGCACATTAGGTATCAATCACTAAAGGTGTAGAGCGTCTTGTAAACTCCAGTTCCAACATCTACTTGTCCATTCCCTGTGGCTCTTTGTAATAGGTTTGAAGTGGTCTACTATGACTGTAAAGCTGAAACCATGCTTTTAAGAAATGAAATCAGATAAAAATACAGCCCCATGTGATCTACATTGTTTGTTTTAATAAAATTGCTGGACAGTTCAGGCATCTAGTTAAGCCCACTGTAAAACTTGGAATGGCCCTAATTACTGTGCCGTGAGCAGCATCACTATTTAACACTGATATATATGCCCTTGTGGTCTGTTTGCTACTGTACATCCAGGTTACACAGTAGCTCGTCCCTTCCCTTTAAAACCTGCAGCTTCTTGTTCAGGCTTTGTTGATGTTTTCACCTCTGGCTTGTAAGGTAACAACCCTCTTAAATATGTCAACTACAATTCCCCCTCATTATATAGATCTGTGGTTTGGAGCAACCTTATAATGACTATTTTGCTGGAAACAGGAGAGGTATAAAGGATCGTTTTGATAAAGAACCCTGTGTTTTATACAAAGTCTACAATTCTCCACATCTTCTCATTCCTAAAAATGATTTTCAATGTATGTGAAATGTGATTTAGTTTGCCCATATCTCACTCTGGTACGGTGTATGTGCTTCTTATCTTGTAGATGCAGTAAATAGGAATGTGCAATGTAGTCCTGTTCTATCCCACTAGAGTATTTTGCATCTTATATTGCAGACTGAAAGCAACGATGGAAAGAATCCCAACATCAAGAAATGCCTATTCCCTCTTTTTAATTCAAAGAATAGTATAAAGCATAGCTCTTCCATGAAAGCTCTTCCTGTAGTCACTTCACCGATGGTATTTTATTTAAATACTGCACCCTAACACTCTAGTAACACTTACTTACTTTTTGATTGCCAGTGCATGCTAATAATAATAATAATAATAATAATAATAATAATAATAATATTATATTATTATTATTATATTATTATTATTATTATTATTATTATTATTATTATTATTATTATTATTATTATTATTATATTTTTACTTGCTTTAGGAAACTGTGACCAGATCTATAAAATTGATTTAATGTAGTTGATTTGAGGGTCTGGGGTTGGGTGTATAGGTTTAAGGTACAACCTTACAAACTTCTACTTCTATCTCTCACACTTTTGCTTTCTTTTTTTTTTCTTCTTTTTTGCAGTAGGCATCACACTGAGACCAGATCTCATTTCCATGGGATCCCCATTCAGTAAATAGCAGCAATTCTAATCGGACATCAGTGTTAAACAAAACAGCAGTCTCTTACTGTTACTGTGCTTAGCGTGGTGTACATTAAAGAGGACCTTGGCTGGAGTAAATGATATGATGTACCTTACCTCTTTGCTAGCTGGGAATAATTGGTCTGGTTCCTTCTTTTTATTAACCAGGCAGATTGGTGGTGATGTTAGTGCAGCTAGATAAATAGCTTCAATATGAGCTGATTGGTTGAAATCCCAACTCAGGTGTAGCTGTCTGTAAGGTGATTTGTTTTTTTCTGGCACATTCCCACCCAATTGTGAAACTAGTGGAAAGCAGAGTGCCACAGGATAACAGTCTTGAGTTGGACTGTATTGGGTAAAAACTTTTAAAAAATATAGAGCCAATGTCGTCTTATAGTTACATAAAGTGTGCTATAAAAACAGATAAATGTGCCATCTTTTTACATTTATTTAGAGTCCATTTTCCATCCTTCATTTCATTTTTGAGTTATATCTTGAAGACCACTGATCCAGTTTTGATGAATCTTGGCATGGCCAGTCCATATGATAAGTCCTTGAGGGTACCGGGGTCATGGTGACTTACTTTTACAAGAGATCTCTCAGGCTAATGAAGGCATTCTATTCTATAGGGCTGACACCTGTTTGGCTGAACTTGGCTGAAAGCTACAGTATGTCTTGTTAATATCTAGTATTTTTTTTCTCACAGATACCTACTTCTCTTGATTGTTTCTGTCACTGTTAAAATAGCTTCTTTTCAGACTATCTTGGTTATATCAGTTTTTTATACACCAAAAGCCTCATTTGGCTAGAATAACATATACTTTGCTGTTTTAAGAAACTGGTCCACGGTCTCCTAATGTAGCTTTCTGAACAACTTGGAATGTGAAATAACAACTGAATTGGGGGCCATCTGGTATGCTTGATAATGTTTTTTCCCTCCTTTACAGCTTCTCAGCTAACTGCATGTCAAAGGGTATGGTATGCAGATGCGAAATGAGACAAGCAATGCATGGTATCCCGATCATGTGTGCCAAGCCTGGTGCTTGCAAGCTACAATTGCACAGTATTACAAAAAGTGTTCCAAAACCTTTTTAGACATCCAGTCTGGTGGGGTAATGCAACAGCTGGAAGGTTTGTCTGAATGTGTTGAACAGACACCTCCTGATGCGTCAGTGGCAATACATCTTTGAACTTTGCTTTTGTCTAACCTCTATTGATGGGACAGTAGATCCAGTTCTTGTGTGAATATACTGTAAATATACTGAACAATTTATTCATGCGGCAAATCATGTAAGCTACTGTAAAATGCATGTCACCATTTTCACTTGATAGTCTTGTTCAAGTCCCAATATATTTCCAGTTTAGAACACCTACTGGCTGGTGTTGCTCCAGGTTTGCCAAGTTTTTAGTGACCAACCAATTCCAGTATGAGACTGTTCCACAAAACAGGGTTGTCTGAACAGGTTTTGGAATAAATTGCTTTTGCATAAAGGGTTATTGTAATTTCACTGTAGTCCCTACTGAAAGCAACAAATGCTTGTGTTGTTATTCTCTCCTCCACCCCAGGTACCCGGCAGCGATGGTCAAGATCACCTGGCTGTACAGAAGGCCACCCGATCTAATCATCAAAGCAGCAGACACAGAAGCAGGGATCGGGACCGGGACAGAGATCGGGACAGGGACAGGGACAGGAACTGGCATCCTGATAAGATGACAGAAGTCCATTCTCAGGTAATCATTCACCCATTTGATAATGTGTTAATTTCATATCGGGAACCTCTAACACATCTAATGAATTTGAGAAAAGAATGGACTAAAAGAAAGAAAGAAAACACCTCCTTGTAGAAGATATTACTCCAGCCCTTTGTAGGTTCCCGAGTTTGATCTCTTTCCTTTCCTTCCTTTCTTACCTTTTAGAGCCAACCGTTGAGGTCCCTCCGAAAGCTGCTCCACCTCTCTTCCTCCACCAACCACTCTGTCCCCTCTGAACTACGCTTCCAGCCACTTCCAAGCCAGCCTTCTAAAGGGGGTTTTAGTGAGGGCCGTGGGCACCCCAGCAGTGGCTCCTCACAATCCAAGAGCAGGCAGACCTTCCAGCTGCCAGGACAGATGGAGCCTGGCTGGCATGTGCCTGCTGTGAACCGTAAAAGCGGCGACGGGACCCCCTATCCTGACCAAATGCCTCCACAAGGCAGCCAGAATGGGCACAGCTTTAGCCGATCATCTCGTTCCCGGATGCCAAACCTCAACGACCTGAAGGAAACAGCCCTGTAGTATAACCCCCCCCCCCTTTCAGGGCTAGACACATTCACTGTGCAAATTTTTTTGTTTTTTTTTTTTTTTTTTTTTACCACTCTGTGCCCAGTCTTGTTTTTATAGAACTACTAAGTTTAGAGGTGCTTAAATGGACAGCAGTCTGATCAATCAGGGAAATACTGAAATATGCTCTGAACTGATAAAGTAAATGGTTCTCTTCCCACAGGTTAATCACTTAAAGACTTACAGACTCTCAGGTGAGACTTATTACTGGTTGTATAACTCTTGTAATTAGTCTTGATTAGTTCAGAGGCGATTAAGAGAGAGTCTGATTGCTGAGATTGCTGGCAGTGGCATCATTTAAGCGACAAATCAAATCAGGTTGTTTTAAGCAAAACAGGACTCGGTGCAAGGCAAGTGAATCTTTCTAGCCCTGTCCGTTTTAATATTGTGTTTGTTGATTAGGAGACGAAACTAAAGTCAGGCTTCTGAAGCAGGTGCACCCTTTCCTCAAGGGTGAAGATCTATATGTATGTCGTAATTTTTTTAAGCTTCCATATTTGATAGAATTTGTAATATTATGTATGATGTTCTAATTATTACTTTATTGTTAAATTATAAATAGGTTACAGTTTAAAAAATAACAATAATTATAAAAATAAGGCAATTTTAAAACGTTGTGGATAAGAGTCCAACAGCTTCAGTTTATATACACAAAAAAACCCAGTATCAAGTTATATATTTCATCAGGCGTGTTTATTCTAAATATTAACCTAGGTTTTTAGAACAAGTATTGTAGTGACAATAAAAGGATGCCATGCTTTTTTATAACCTTAACACAGTGACTTGGAGGCCTGTTTTCTGTCACAGAAGCAGGCCTACATTCTGGTGGGTGCTAATAACTGTAGTTATAGACTATTATATTTATTTCATAGGTCTTTTATTAGGAACTGGGGTCTTAGTAGACTGGCAATTGGTGATCAAAGAGGGTCTATTATAATGGTCTTAAAGACTGGCAGATCTTAAATCCACCAAAAATATAGAAACCTGCTCTATTGCTGACCTCATTATACTTGTGTTTAGTGATGTTTCATCCGTGTTGAAACACCAGCAGGACTGGCAGTTTTAAGATCCACCACTATTTAGGTCACCAGCCCCTGTAATCTGTTTACTATAGTAGTTCACAGCATTACACAGAGCAGGACCTGATAAGCACGGGGGTCTCCGAATGCTTAGGCACACACAACCTGATAATGCAACTTTGCCTTAAGCAAAACTATTTATTTGTGGCTTGCTGGGCCACCAAGGTCACACTGTTACCAGTGTACTGTGTCATTTTCTGGTACAGCAGATTACACTGTATAACAAAAAAAAAAAAAAAATGTTCCTGGGCAGTAAGTGTTATTTCCTAATTGCTTATGCCTCAAAAGTATAGAAAATGGCTATTATTCCCCACAAACTTTGCTTTTGTGACCAGGACAGTGATATTTCAAAATATCACTATTTCCAATGGGAAAATGGGCAAATGTGTCTTTTCATTCACATAAAGTAAATACAGTATAATTGTAAATCTCGAAAAACTACTCACTTCTAAATCTTTTGTAGTCATCTTTGTATTACTTTAGTATAAATACATGTTAATTTGGATTCATATGTTGTTTTTTTTCTGACTTTATATGAATGAAAAGACACACATTTGCCCATTTTCCCATTGGAAATAATGATATTTTGAAATATCACTGTCCTGGTCACAAAAGCAAAGTTTGTGGGGAATAATAGCCATTTTCTATACTTTTGAGGCATAAGCAATTAGGAAATAACACTTACTACCCAGGAACAAAAATTGTGTTACATAGTGTTATTAATAGGTTGTGAAGAAAACATAAGCGTTGCTTAGCGAACAACAATTAGTCAAGGTGGTAAAGATTACATACAATATTAACAAGATCAGATCTGTACCATGCATTGTTAACCTTGTACATTAATGATCAGTTATAATAAATAATACACCTTGAAATGTGTTGAAAAGAAAGTTATGAATAGTACTGTACGCTATGAACAGGCTATAACAATAGTGTTATGTAAAGGATGTAATTAAGGTATTATAATAAGCTTGATAATTACTTTTCACTACACAAAGCTTTCCACTAGTATTGTGTAATCAGATATTGTGATATTTTAATACCATGTTATAGACGTATCTTAACGGTTCAACAGTACATTTGCTTGAAAGGACATTAAACATTTCGATTTTATAAAGACTAGCAGCTGTGCATTTTACAGCTAATTTCCACCAAAGTTTATACACATCTTGTTTAAATCATGTATGACCCATCTTTACTTAACAGTCTGTGACAGAAAACAACCACAATCGGTGATTTGGTTCCAAGAACTGGTGATAACTGGTGATAACTGGTCGAACTGTATTTTATGAAAAACAAACATAGCTCAGTAAAGTCTTTACCAGTTTCCTTGACGATGCACTTTAAATACAGGCTTTATAGAGTCATAATACCAACTTTATTTCTCTTCTCTTTGTATTAAGTGATATATATATATATATATATATATATATATATATATATATATATATATATATATATATATATATATAAAAATGACTATTTACACAGACTGTAATGACGGACTGGACAGCCTGTAGGGCAGACACAGACTTTTGTAATGTATGTATTGTGTTCTGTGTTTTCCAGATGTGTTAACTGAAAGTGTGCGTGTATATCGGCTGTAACATTTTACAGAGGTTCATGTCTTTTCTAATTGTTACATTGAACAACTTAGTGTATTATATTAATACCAATGTGTGATAATTTCTTTGTTAAGTATTTATAAAACTTTATAGACAAACTTTAGTGAAAGCTCCAGAAAACAAAAAGGTCACCGTTATCTATTTTCTTTCAAGACGCTTTGATTTAAAAAATTATAAAAATGTGTTTGTGTGTGCCAGAAAGAATCATAAATAAAAAAAATTTATTTATTTATTTTTAATATTATATATATCTTATATATATATATAGCATATATATATATATATTAATTATAATATTATAATAATAAAGTCTATATAGTTTTAGTCTCTATCGGTCAGAGATAGCCAAAAAGTTAACTAAAAGGTTTAAGTTTTTTTTTTTTTTTTTTTTTTTAGAGCTGCATCATAGTATTAGAAGAAGCTAATGAGTTGATTGTTGGCTTTTTAACTTACTGTGACATACAGAGCCTTGTCATTAGTAAATAGAAGCGGTTGCCTGCTTCTTTATAAGAAATGTGGGTACTTTACTGGCTTATGTAAAGTTGTCACAAATGACAGTCTTCTTACAGATTCTGTCATTTTACAGTTCCTGCTTTCCAAGATTGAAAAAGTAGTAAGAAGCATTTTTTTGTTTGTTTTTAATTCAATAGAATACATTGCCATGTGATGCGGTATCTGAAAAGAGAAGGGCAGATCACATTAAACACTGTCCAAAAATGTTATGTTTTAAATGGACAAAAGTAATGCCCTTCTCCTGGCTTGGAAACCCAAGAACTACGACCGATATCTTTTTCACAGTTTAGCCACATTTTGTTGGTAGAACTTCCAAAAATGTCTTTGAGACACAAATATGTTAAAGATAACTGGAACTATGTAAAGTGGTTATGTAAAAAGGTTACAGAATTATTGTTGGGATTTCAGATGGCCTGGTGGTCAGGAGTGGTCAAGAAATGACACTGTATGGGGACAACTTAGGAGAGCTTGGCATAGTCAAGTTAGCGATCCTTGTGAAACCCTCACGTACAGTAGGGAGCAGTGTGCTTGTTAAAACGGTCTGCAAAATAGGACCTAGGGCAGTGAAAACACAACTTAAGAATCTGACCTGCCTGTGGGAGAATTCTTTACACACAGAAGGCCCTGTTCACGAAGCTTTTAAAGTCTGTTCTAGACTTGCTGGTTTAAATAACTCCCTGCTGGCAGAACTGGGGTCAATTACATTGTAATTGTGTAATTTGTGATTCATTGCAATTACAATGTAGTTGGAGTTGAACCTTGGCACACCTGCGGATTTGCATTTGTAGTTGTAATTGTCATTACCATATAATTGATCAATTCACATACCTTTACAAGCTTAATCATTCACAGTTCCATGTTGTTTTTTACATTGAGCAAATATTCTTCATGTATTTTCAACTAATTTTAGTGACCCCATTTGTTTGAGAAAATGTTATAGAGTATGTTTCTGTATTTGTACCTGTGATTACTGTTTGGTAGAATAAACAGAGTAACCGTGTTAATGTGTGCAGCTATTTGTGTTACTTTTTAGTGTAATTATAATTCAGATTACTGCAGCATAATTGTAACGAATTGTAATTGCAATTTCAGCAAACGATCATGCTGTAATTGTAATTAGAATTAGAATTGACCCCAGGTCTGCCTGTCGGTTTAGTTTGTTTAGTAATAGTCTTGGTCTGCATAATGTTTAGTTAAGGTAAGGCGGTCTTATTTTAGGTAAGTTTTGTTCTCATCAGGGTTTGTGAAACAAGCCATCCAAGTGCTTTTAAATTTTTACAAGGTAAACATTTTATTCTGAAGATTTTTAACCTGGCCCCCAGGGATCACAATTGAGGCCATTAGTGCCACTTTTTAATTTTATTATTTTTATACGCTTTGATTTCTGTTGTAAACTTAAGGGTTTTTGTTTTTCATTATTATTTTTTTAAACTTTATCCTTTGCTACAGTTGAAAATGGAGGTGGATTCCTAGCTTGCAAAAATGTGTTGTAATCTACAAGTGTGGATTAAATATTATTTTCAAGAATTTAGGTTGTACCTGATTGACATATATGGAATGGGATTGAGCCACACCCTTTTTGTAGTTGAGCTCCTCCCATTTCATTCAGCACACTACCGTATTTGTTGCAATATAATGTGCACCCTTTTACAAATATTAGCCTATTATGTACCATTTGTGTGCTATAAAACCATGCCGGTATGCATTATACTCGGGTAATAGTATTCTATATACAGTAGTCTCCGGCTATGAGAACACCCCTCGGGAAGAAAGCAAAGTGTTCTTATGGCCAAAGTGTTCTGTAAGACGGAGTTAGCCACCAGACACCCAATAATGAATCAATCACTAAATAAATACATATGTATTACTTGTCATGACGCACATGCATCAACATATGAAATGAACAGAATAAGAAAAGCAATAGGCAAGTGTATGTTAATAAACTATAATAATAAAGGAACAGATAAACTAACTGTCAAACTAAATTAACTCTGCTGTTTGTAGCAAGAGAAACAGTGGGGCGTTTGTGTACGTGCCATTATAACTGATGGCAGTTCTGGAAAGTTGAATAAACCAATCGGTGTGCCTCAGAAACTCTCTCGTGATGACAAGTCAATTTTGAAAATATTGAATAAACCATTTAAATGTAATGATTGAGGAGCTAGCAGGTTAAAAAACAGTACTGCATCAGTTGTGAATTAATCGCTATCGGTGTCAAAAAGGTGTTGTTTTAAGTGAAGTTCCTGTTCCTTTAAGCGGAGCATTTACAATGGGGGAAAAATGCATTTCACCACAAGGTTGTTCTCTTAGCCAAAGTGTTCTCTTAAGGAGTTGTTCCTGTACGCGGAGCCTACTGTAGTATAGTATGTTGTTTGTGATAGGGTAGTATACAGGAGGTGCAAGTTAGACCAGGTAACCCATGAATGCTCAGTCAAGTGCATTATGTGTGTTATATTTTTTTTTAAAAAATGTGTTTTGAAGTTCTTATTGTTTTTAACTTACTTGATTTTCACAACTGCAAATGTGCACTTAAAAGGTAGCGATCCAGGAGAATCCAGAGGTTGTAGTGTTCCAAGGTGCTTGTGAGGTCTCTCGTTTCTCTGTAGCGCTGAATGTAATGTGTCAGCCACACTGCTGGCTCATCAAAACCTGACTTTGTTCCAGAACTGATACAAAGCAGAACATTTAAGAACGTTTGCAAAGTGTTTATAACGTCCATATGTATCATGTGGTTTTCCTTTTGTTATTTTTTCTTTTCCATTATTAGTACAGTGTACCTGGCATGTTTTCATTTCTTAGCTTATGTACATTTGTATTGCCACTGTATAGACTAATAATCACCATGTTTATTTTGGCATGGAAATGGTTCATTTTTACGCACAATGTATTTTTGAATGGACATTGCAAAACGTGTCTTTATTAAAAGCAGGTTTTGCACGATAAGGTTGCAGCTGTATTCAGCCTTTTCTTTTTAATTAATCTGAATAGAATTGGTTTCTCACTGCAGGTCTAAAATAGTTTCTTTGATTCACACACAACTAAGACAGCCAGGTTACCTCTTTATAACCTCTCTATAACTTATAACTTACTGACAAAAATGAAGTTCAGAAAGAAAACAGTACACTAAAACAGTGGTTTTCAACATTTTCTTCTCAAGTACCGGTGTTTCCAGCAGGGACCACCAGGTGTACCAGTAACTATGTGCAATCTTAAACCGCTGTTGTAAAACTGAGACCTACCCCATTACAACCAGGTTTGTTGTGTCTGTACTCACTTGTTTGTTGCCTCATTCTGCTGAGTCGTTAATCTGTGCGGCTGATGACTGCAATGAACTCAGCATGTTTTTATGTTTTTTATATTTTGCAAGTGTTGTGTATGGAATTGGTGACCACACATTGTGTACAGTTGTAATAAGGGAAACAGCATGCTGCAGCGCCCATGCTCAGTGTTGTTCAAGTCCTGATCTGATAGCATGCTGCAGCTCCCATGCTCAGTGTTAGTCAAGTCCTGATCTGACAGCATGCAGCACAGATAGCTGTTATGATTTACATACTGTTTATTCTTCAGTAAAAACAAGTTTAAATTGCAGTGAGTTCATTCTGCTATATTTACGATATCCATAGCAAGCACATTGTCATTTTCATTAGCACAATCTGAGAGCTAAATTTAGTAAATGGTGTTTTTTGTTTGTTTGTTTTGTGTACTGCAATTAAGCAAGCTGCAGTACTATCCCAAGTATTTCTGTGTGTTCTGCTTTCACATTTTTTAAATGAGAAATAAACAATCTTTTCCCTGCAACAGCTGACCTTGCTTTAGTGCAAAACTCAATGCTAGATAGGCTACTGTTTTACATAATGGTAACGGTGTTCTTAAATTACTGTGCCTGCTTCTTTGGCTAAAGAGATTATAAAATCATCCTCTAACTATGGAATCTTGTGCAATTAAATCATACTTAAACTCATGACAGTAAACAATGTAACTAAAATCTATTATATCTTGCATGCAAGATGCAACAGCTTAAAAAAATACATTCGTGTTGACTCGGTTTTATTTATTCACTCTACGATTTGACTGGCGAAAGATAACATTGGTTTATTAGAGTTCACAAAGATAACATTTTTCAGCTTGGAGCGATAAACCTTTTCACTTCCTTGTTTGTTTAATTCTTGCACTTTTTGCTGTATTACAGCCCTTCATTAATTATTTTCTTTATTTTAAGTTTCCAAGGCATTTTGTTAATGGCACGTGTGCAGTACACAAACCTTAAGTGTATTTAGGCTTTCAAGCCAGAATGGCTTAAAAGATTATTGTTATTGTTAGGATTTTTCTTCTTCTTCCAACTTCAAACCCTTCTCTTTTTACATGCAGTGTAACCAATCAGCATGAAACTTGGTAGGTATCATCCTGTGTAGATTACAGTTCAGATGCAAAAAATTGCACTCCTGCATCAACTAAGATGGCAGCCTGACGCATTTTATGGAAAAACCTTTCAAAATCTTCTTGGGAACCGGTGAACCGATTTCATCTATTTGCAACTGTCATCAGCAACCAAACCCGTTTCAAGTTTGTGAAGCAGAGGTTGCGATAAATTTTACTATCAAAATGGCTGCCACGAATTTTACTGAAATGTGCCCCTAACATCAAACTGCGTTTATTTGAAAGCCGTTTGACCAACAAACTCCAAACTTGGTAGGCGTCGTCCCGGTGACAATGGAATACAAACATATCAAAATGGTGATGTTTTGTAAAATAATATGGCCTTCAGGCATATATTTACATCTTAAATTTAATACTGCCTCAATTGACAAATTTTTTACTTGACTAACTCCACATTTTTCACAAGCATCATTCCTCTCACTGTATCAATACAACTGACTCTTTAAAAAAAAAAAAAAAGTGTGGACCCCAACCAAAAAGGCCATCTGACGTTTTTTTTTTTTTTTTTTTTTTAGAAACCTTTTGAAATCTTCTTAGGAACTGCTGAAGTGATTGATCTGACACTTGGCATATATCATCAACATCCAAACCTGGTTCAAGTTTTGGAAAATTGCTGTGATAAAATTTAATATCAAAATACTGCCAACAAATTTGACAAAACGTGCACCAAACAACAAACTGCTTCTGCTCAAAAACCATTTAACCAACTTTCTCCCAACTTGGTAGGCATTATCCCGGCGACAAGATAATCACAAAATGGTGTTGTTTTGTTAAACAAGATGGCCGCTGGCCCTACATTTTCTTCTTAAATTTAAAACTGCTTCAGTTTAAAAACGGTTTACTTGATTAGCTCCAAACCTGAAAACCATCATGCGTGTGTCAGCACAGTTTACTTTTTCAAAAGTGTTGTTTGTTGCATGAGCCAAGATGGCCGCCTGATGCATTTTTTTTTTTTTTTTTAATTTCAAAATCTTCTGGAGGACTTACTGATTTCAAACTTGGCAAATATCAAGAACTAAACGTGCTTCTTCCAGTAATTGCTTAAGTGTCTGGTACTGGTACTGGGGCTTGGAAGCCATGAAACTGTCTGGCAGTTCTAGTTTTATTTGTTGCTGTTTTTGTTCTACATTTCTTATATGCAACTGTTCATTTTTAAGTTACTTTTTTACACAACAGTACACACACATGTTTGGTCACCATCACAACTTTTGCAAGAAACTGGGATTCCCGTGTTCTGCTTGTGCTAATATACCTCTCTGCGCTTACAGGCATTTGTAGTCGATCAAATTGTTACCGTCTTTCTCGCACTTCAGTCGTGTCACATTTGTAAATATTGACACTTGTTTATAAAGGTAGATGCAGCATTTTTGTGCCTAACCCCTAAAAAACTGTTTTTTTTGTTGCATTTGTAATTATTTTAGTCAAAGTCTGGGTCATAATTTCACATTTATCTGTGATTCAGTGGTACAAACAGATTGATACATTACCACGGTGTGATTGAGGGAGCGTACCACAGGTTGAAAACCACCAAGTCATTTCTTAACTCAGTTACACAGTAAAATAACAGACTGCATGGACTACCAATTACTGTATTAGAACAAAAAGTGCCCCCTGGTGTACCACAGTAAAAACTGCAACTTTTAACCCTTGTATTAAAATATATGTCAAAGCTTGCCACTTTACAACAGTATAACATTACTGTAATGATATAATCTAGAAGAACACACTTCAGCACAGTGAAAATGGCCTGACATTTTTATTTTATTTGCATTTTATGGAGTCTAATAAGAGGACAAAGTTAATAGTGGTGGATCTTAATGGCAACTCTGTTGGTTCCATTTTAAAGATGCAAACTTTGGTTTACAATGAATGAAATGCAGTTCAAGTCAAGTACAAGAGTAGTTAAATGTTTATTGAACCATCGTGACTTTTTTTAAATACACGGGATCACTCTCAGATCACATAACCTGAAGACTTGGCCTTGTTGATGACTAGAAAAAAACATTTCAATGCACACTGGATAACAGTGGCTACATGATGGCCCTTTTATTTCATACACAGTACAGAATACAGTAAACCAAACCAAATACACCAATTATAGTTTCCATAATAATCATCTTTTAATCTTTTACCTGCTAGCTTTCCCATACCAAAGTAGAAGACAAGTAAGTCTTTGAACACAAGGCAAAATTGTAATTGTAATTTATTTATTTATTTATTTAGGTCTTTGAAAATACAATAATAATAATACACAGTATGTAAAAATTACAGTATTCCACAGAGACCCAAATAACACATTTAGACCTGTAGAGTAAGCAAGCTTGCACTTGTTTGAAATGTTCAAGTATAAAACTTGTTTTTTAGATTATAAGGATGTTTTGGTTTGTTTTTGTGTTCCACTTTGGTGAAAGTGAACTCACACAAGTGTACTCCAGGCCTGTGGTTCAGGCTCAGACGCACCTGTTCATGCACTCCAGCAGCTCCATTCTCACTGCGATGCGTGTGTGCCAGCCCATCGGCAGCAACCTGATGTATCGGGAGACGATAGGGGGGCGAAGGAGGTTCTGTACTGAAGAAGTCCTGTCAGAGTTCCCATAGAACACCTACTGAAACCAAACGGAGCCAAAACTATCAGAAGTTTAAGGATAAAATAACAATTGTTAAGTCTGACAAAATTATTTTAATATTAAGAAGTTATAATGAGGGTTTTGTGTAATTCTTTAGTTACATATTTTTATTTGTGTTTTTTTATTTTTATTTATTTATTTTTTTGTATTTTGCACATCAGGGCCACCATAGTATTGGTATAGGGTGTTAAAACAATTATTATAGATGATTAATATTAACTTTTATAGATGTCCAACCCTCCCCTTCTTTAACGCTGCAATAGTAAATCATAGTTCTTGTCTTCTAACCTGTTCTGTGGTATAAAGGAAGCACTGTATTACAACTTACTCATTAAATAAACCTATGAATAGAATGAAATCGTTTAGTGAATCCTTGTTTTTGTGTGTATGTTGGTCTAATATTTTGCAACATTACAGAATGCACTGGTAAATGTGCATTGGATAGGAAGTAATATTTCCTTAGCAATGAGAGTAAAGGGGAGTGGCTTATTCATAGTCACTTCATGCGTCAGGGGATCAAGAGAAGGCACAAGCTGCTAAACACATGGGTGACTCAAACGAGTGACAAAATGGAATTCCCATTGACAACAATGGGGAAAACAGAAAGACGTCTATATCCAGTCAAATCCCAGACAGGAATCCTAAAATCCTGAATACAGTTTCTTTAAAATAAACTAGTACACAAAATAAAAGTATAATGAGATTAAATGAACCTATTCTTTAACACAAAAATAATTTGCTATTCCAAGCCTGTCATTCCCTGTTTATTTATTTTAGTTTATTTTAAAGAAAGTGTATTCGGAATTGTAGGATTCCTTTCTGGGATTTGGAGATATAGACTGTCATTCCTATTTGTGCTATGTTTTTGTGTGTTTTTGGTATTCCAGGCCTATCATTCCATAGAAAGCAGCCATCGTTCCATGTCATTCCACCTTTATTTTGTGTATTAGTTTATGTTGAAGAAAGTGTATTTGGGGTTTTAGGATTCCTGTCTGGGATTTGGAGATATAGACCGTCTTTCTGTTTTCCCCATTGTTGTCAATGGGCATTCCGTTTTGTCATTCGTTTTAGTCTGTTCCATGTCCAGGTCCCATCACTCACCCTGTTGTTTCCAGTCTGATCTTTGTAATAGACCCAGTTGAGGTTCTTGTCAGTGCGGTACTGGATGCTGTACTTGGTTATCCACTCGTCGGCATCGCAGCGACCCTGGCTGATAATGCCTGATATCACCTTCACCTCCTTCAGGTCAATCTGCAGCCACTGGTTACTGTCCTGGAGCTTGGACAGCCAAGCGCACCTGGAACAGACACCACAAATCATAACTCTTTCTGATGTGAAGGGTCTCCAACTAAAATCATGTGTGTGGATCTGGTATCATTTTCATAGAAAGACATTTCTTGAAGGCTGCATCATGTCAGTATCACAGTCCAGCAATGATTACTTTCTTTGCATCTTTATAACCAACCCTGTGCATGTACTGAATTTGTGTGCAAGATGCAAAGAAAGTAATTATTTTCATGTGACACCATTTCCAGCTGATACAAAGACATTTTCCGATGGCTGAATAATCAATAGTTGATTTGGACTATTGTTGTACTAGTCTGAGATGATTACTTTCTTTGCATCTTTATTTCACTACGTTACATTAACCAAACCGTTCTTGGGCTGTTTCTCATACCACATGCACACTTCACCAGCGCTGTAAACCCCTATAGCAGTGGTTCTCAACCCACGGCCCAATCAGCACACAGCTGCGGCCCATGTGATCCTGGCAATAAAAAAAAAAATATATATATATATATATATATATATATATATATATATATATATATATATATATATATATAGAACAGTTGAATAGCGTAGACAAGAGAGAAAATTGATCTGTTTGTTGTTTCGTGGAGGGAAACGATGTTGCGTGACTTCAGAAAGCAGTGTAAGTATAAAGGCAGATGAAGGAAAGAAGCATCGCAGTTTGGCAGTAGAAGGCAGAAAGGTACAAGATGACTGGAAAGAATTGTTTGCAGTTATAGAAAGAGATGGGAAGCCTTTTGTTTATTATGTCGTACTGCCCTCACTGTGTGCAAAACGTACAATGTAAAAAGGCACTTTGAGACGAAGCATCAAGACTTTCAAACTAAATATTCAGAGAAATCTGAAGTTAGAAAGTTAAAATTTCGTCATCTTGAGAAATCGCTAAACAGTGAGCAGAAAGTGTTTCGTGCCACATTTACTGAAGCAGACGAATCGCACAAAATTTCTTGGATGCTTGCCAAACACAGGAACCCATTTAGTGATGGGGAGCTTGTAAAACAATGCTTTTTAGAGTCCGCGGACTGTCTCTTTAATGATTTGAGAAACAAAAACAAAGTCATAAGAAGGATAAAAAATTTGAAGCTAAGCAAATGGCACAGTATGTCGGCGCATCTCAGACCTTTCTGAAAACCTGGACACCCAACTTAAAGCAAAGATCGCCTCAGCTGCAGCTTTAAAAGTTTAGCAGTTGATGAATCAACAGATATAGGAGACGTGGCCCAGCTTTGCATTTGGATTCGATGCATTGATACAGTCAACTTTGAAATTACAGAAGACTTACTTTAGCTGCAGTCACTGCACGGTCGCACGCTTGGGGAGGGTATATACATTGCTGTTCACCAAGCATGCGGTGAAATGAATGTTCCGCTAAATTCAGTTGTTTCTGCAACAACAGGTGGAGCTCCGTGTATGACTGGTAAACATCGGGGACTACTTGCTGAAATGACAAGGGAGTAGCCAAATCTGTTGTCATTTCACTGTATTGTGCATTAACAGGCTCTCTGCAATAAGTTAGGAGACGGTCGCATGAAGGGAATAATGGACACAGTTGTAAAAGTAATAAACTTCATTCGTGCTCGGCCCATACTACACCGCCGTTTTGTTTCTCTGCTGCAAGAAGTTGACTTGTGATATGGTGATATACTGTTACACACAGAAGTTAGATGGCTAAGTCGTGGTAAGGTTCTTCAAAGATTTGTTGCATTACTTCCAGAAATTGTGCGGTTTCTTTGTGAAATTGGTGAGGAGGATAAATATCGTGAATTAAAAGATGCAGCTGGAAGGAAGACGTGGCATTTCTTGCCGACCTCACTGGGCATCTAAATAAGCTGAATTTGCAACTACAGTGTGAAGGAAAAACAATTGGCGAGCTAATGTGCGCTGGTGCTAGTTTTAAGATAAAACTTGAACTGTTCATCGGTCAAATTAAAGAAGGAGACCTCGCGCATTTCCCAGAGTTAAATGAAGCAGGTGAAGGTTCTGTGGAAAGTGACAAAATAGAACAATGTGTTGCTACGGTACAGCAGCTGCAAGAACAGTTTTCGTCACGTTTTGCCGATTTCGTTAAAGTACAGTCTGCTGGTGCTTTTCTACGGGATCCTTACACCTTTCCCATTTTACAGCTTAAATACCATGCAACAACATGTTATGTTCCCAGGCATGAACTGGAAGAAGAGCTGTCAGATTTGCAGGGGCAGGGAGCAACTTACGCAGCTCAGCATTTAAGTTCTGCCAGGAATTATGGAAATGTGTTGCTGGACAAAATTTGCGTCTTCTAAGTGCCAAAATACAGTCTATGTTTGGATCGACTTACATTTATGAACATACGTTCTCAGCCATGTGCCGGATTAAGTCCCGCTGTCGCGCTCGCTTGACTGAAGCAAACCTTCTTGCACAGCTGTGCTGTGCTGTCACCCATCTGTGAAGCAATTACTGCTTCAAACAAACGACGTTGCCAGATCTCCCACTAATGTAAGTTTAAAACCAAATTAATTTTAACAGTTAGATTTTTACTTGTTTTGCTCATTTAAAATGAAACGTACTATATTGATTTGTGTGACATTGCTATCAGATAACAGATACAAAACATATCCTTTATAGATATACAGGTAGTAAGTATATTGTGTGGGTGCGGCCCACATAACGCATATATAGCTGCATATGCGGCCCACAAATGGAAATAGGTTGAGAACCACTGCGAAAAAGCATCTTTAAATGTAGGAAAATGAACCTGCAACGCCATCTAGTGAGTTTGGAACAAAATAGCAATTTCCTCTCAAGATCAAGAAGGAGCGGCTGTGAATGAGAACGTAAATTGTTATCTTTGCAGACTGGTTAATAATTGCTGTTAAACTTGCTTTCCTTCAGTACTTGTGTAAAGATATGATCAGTACTAGCAACATTATCACTGGTCCATTTTTTCTTATGTTTAATTAGATTGTGCTTGAGAAAATCTGTATATCCCGAATTAATGTTGAGAGAAAACAATAAACAATAAACATACAATTTATTAAAATGCAGGTATGTTGTACTACTATACAACTACTTGGGACCTGGGGGTGTTAGTAAAATGGGTTATCGCTGTAGAATTATATGTCACTGGTCAAAATATATAATTTACCCTTAGGGATGGGCAACGATATGAAAATTGTATATCAGTATCGATAATATCGAAGTCTTGCAAAACACAGAAAAATACAACGCAATTGCAAATTGAAACATATATACATGTACAGACGTCAACAGATATTTACATATGAAAAGCAGTCATTTTGTTTAATTTAGTGGTGCTTTGCTTCACAATATCCATGGAGAAAAATAAGGTCTTGTTATATTGTTTTACTATTCCATCATCATCCACCTCAAAACCCAAATATTTCTATACTTCACTGGGCACAGACTTTCTAGATGTCGTGTCCAATACTGCCTCCCGGTACGATAATGCCTCCCGTGGCATTGAGAGATCTTACCCTTAGAGATCTAAACTTACCTTTATGAAGCTACGTTAGGTTTACACCTGTAAAATAGCGGCTTTCATTTAGTCTTAACTATCGAAACGCTTCAAAATCTGTTTTCATTTCGATTTTAAAATGTAATCTGACAAACTAATAGGCTTCAAACTGCTAGTTAGCACTAAATATATATATATATATATATATATATATATATATATATATATATATATATATATATATATATATATATATATATATATATATGAGGGCGTCTGGTTTTCTTTGTTTTCGTCGTGTTTAGCTGTTTTCCTTTTAAAATGACTCTGAGCACTGTTTAATGTGTTTCTGAATTAAAACTCAGAAATGTGTTAATTGTAAAATTTATTCGGTAAGGCGCGGCAAAAAGTCGCACGGAAACGTTGAAGTGATCAGGTCATGCACACGCGAAGTTATTAGAAAGACAGTTTCATTCGAGAAGGCACTATTGGTTGGAACACCTTTAGTAATTGAATCTTCAGCTGCTCTGTGTGCAAATACTGACTCACGACACCTATGAAAGTATCATGCACTGTATCAGGTACTGTAGGTACTGTATAGCATCTGGTACCTAAACGCCAATCAATGGAATACAAGGGTTAAATAATACTTTAGTGTGTGGTGTTTGGAGACTGACAGTATTTGGTATGCATAGGGTTTGCTGTATCTTAATATAAAATAAACGTGATATACTGCATTTGTATTGTAGCAGTATTAGTAATACAAAGTATGTCTCTGCATACAAAGTATGTCTCCATGTGTATATACAGAGACGATCACATATATATATATATAATATATTATAAATGATATATATATATATATTATATATATATATATATATCGGTATCACGATATGGAAACTATTCTCAATATCATCATATCAAAATGTCAATATAGGTGCCCATCCCTAAAAATGAGTATTTCTCTGGCAGCAGGGCAGTGCACGCAACAGGACTGGTTATCAGGGGTTGTGGAGAATCAAACTGTGGATAATCAAGGATTTCATGTACAGGACAACGTCAAGTGAGCAGACTAATGTGGAAGGTATGCAGTTTGATTAGCTGATTTTCTGGATTACTGACCCACAACCAATTATGTTGCCAATTATGAACCTTTGTAGCCTGCAAAACCCCCAAAATAACATAAAAATGTAAAAACACGCGTTTTACAGGCACAGGGAAGTGGTGTGGATAATTGACAATACGGTAGTAAAAAAGGTTTGTCACCCAGTTGTCAGTGTCATATGGCTGTGTACTGAAGTTGGAATGTTGACGCTTATACCTGAAACTGTTTTTACTTTAATTAACATTGAGCCCCTGCCTACAATTTGGTAGCAGAGAGATTCTGGACCACATTTTGCAAACTGCAAAATATGGAATGTGGTTTTCCAAAATCGGTGTTGTACTTAAACCATTGCTTCATGGTGACATTCTGCACTCCAATCCACACAAAGGCGTGACATAGTTTGTGAGTTGCAGAATGTGGTTCGGAAGCGTAATGCCAACAGAGCCCTTTAGTGGGTGATTTCAACATCCATGTCGATTTTCCTTATTCCCCTCTAGTGACCAACTTTGTCAAGCTCTCAATCTGTCATCGTCCCCACTCACACACGTGGACACACCCTGGATCTGCTTATCACCAGGGGCCTTGATATCTCCAATCTCTCAGTCTCAGATATCTCACTCTGACCATTTCTTAATCACTGCTCATTAATCTTCCCGCACCTTCAGCTACTACTGATACTGTTATTTCCTTCCATCCCAAAAATCTGCTAAATCCTATAATATTCTTGGAATGTGTCTCATCTTCCCCTCTGACTGGTACTGTTTCGTCTTCGGTAGATGATGCGGTTTCCCTCTACAATGCCACTCTTACTCAGATCATCAACACAGTTGCCCCGCTTACAACCAGAACAGTGAAGAAACATTGCAACTGTCCATGGTATACCCTCGAACTTCGACTTTTTAAGTCTGCCTGCCTCAAAGACTGAGCGCAAATGGAGGTTGTCTGGACCTGCGGTTCACAGAGAGAACTGGACCAACTCGGTAGCTACAGGCGTGCACTCCCCGCTGCCAGGGTTAAGTACTCTGAAATCTTATCCTTGGGACACAGTAAACCAAATATTCTCTTCAAAACCATTGATAAATCCACCCTCCATTCATCCTCCTCTCTTACCTGCCATGATTTCTTCTTTTTCTTTTAGAACAAAATCAACACCATTTATTCTATGCTCTCCTGCAACAAACCCAGTATAATACTTAACCACCTTGAATCCCCTCTGATTGCCCCTCCTGCTCTCCTCTCTCCATTAACGATGTCTCCGGCCTATTGTTGAACTCAATACTGTCACGTGCCCCTTGGACCCCTGGCCAACAAATCTCGTCCCTCTCTGTGCTTCAGACCTTGCTCCTTCCATTATGCACAAAACTCTTGAAAGGGATGTAGCCAGCCAGCTGACAAAACATCTCACAGCTAGCAATCTGCTTGAATCTCTGCAGTCTGGCTTCCGGCCGCATCACAGTACCAAAAAACTGCTCTGCTCCAGATTGTAAATGATCTCCTGCTCAATACTAATGCTGCTGCTCCCTCTGTCATTGTACTCCTTGACCTAACTGCTGCTTTTGATACCATAGATCATGGTATTCTTCTTGACCGCCTTCAGAAGTATGCTGGGATCTCTGGAACCTGTCTCTCCTGGCTGTCCTCTTACCTATCTGGACGCATGCAGTCTGTTTACTATGATGGAAGCAGTGCTGACGCACACCCGGTCACTCACGGTGACTTTAGTGCGTGCAGCTCCCAGTCGCTCGCTTCAAATCAACTCTCAAGACCCTCTTGTTCTCTCTTGCTTTCAATGCTGTTATTAGCTGTTGTCTAAATTGCTATTTCAGGTTTTTCAGTCCATCTTATTCGTATGATTCTCTATGACACACACATCCACAAATGCTTAGAGTTCACATCCTAGCCTTGTATTTAATGTAATATGCCTGTATTTAATGTATTTGCATTGTTTTTTTTACTGTTTGTATTTAATGTACTATGCCCTGTATTTCACTGCATTTAATGTATTATGCATTGTTACTCACTATCTTGTAAAGCGCTTTGTGATGGTGGTCCACTAGGCGCTATATAAAATAAAGATTGATTGATTGACTCACCCGAAGCCTTGTCCGTTGAGTCTCGCCTTGTTGGAGGTCCAGGAGGAATACCACCCGGTGTACTGATCCTCACTGGCGCAGCTGATCTGGTCTGGAGTGACGGCTCCAGATTCAAAGCCCAGCGGTCTGTGATATGGGCACTCTAGAGAAAAAGACATGGTTGGGTGTTCAGTGCAATCCTACATTTAAAACAGTCAATAGTGGTACATTTTTAAAACACTTAAAGAAACTTAAATTCAATGACAGACGTTTTCGACTAGTATTAACTAATTATTCAATGTTCAACATTACAGATCTGTACTGAAGACATTCAGAAACACTTTTAATTGAAACATTTGTAATTGAATGCACTCATTAAAGTTTACTGTGGTGAAACATTGTATAGTCAATGCTGAGTAAAAGCAAGATAAGGCAAAGACAAACGTTAAATAACACCAATATATTAAAAAAAAGGTAGAAGACATTTAAGGTTTAGTATCTGCATGAGGAAAACAAGGCAAACTCTGAAACAATGGTGCACATGTCAACCTTTTTAAGGGTAATCTCAGCATTTATTCATGGTGCAATAATACATAATGTTACATTTTGTTTTTATTTGAAACTTAAGTACGAAGTGGATGCTCTGTGCTGATAGCATACATGCCAACAGTCCCTACGGTCGGGACCTAGCAAATGCCCCATGTTTTTGTAGTGTGACTACAGATGAACTAAAGTGGTTCCATATGAATTGCTTTCTTTTTTCAAATACTATAATTGTTTATGAATTTTTTTTTTTTTTAAAGTTCCATTCTGGGAACATGCCCTTGTGTAATGCTCTGTTTACAAGTGGTAATACCTGGACGTAAGAGACAGCTCTGGGTGCTTGCATCACCTCAAATTTTAGGATTGAGACATAATTAAAAAAAAATCTATAGACAGCCTGAATAAGTTCTCTCCATGGTAATTCATAATTCAAGGACTATTAGATGGGATTTGTGCTGATATTGGTAGAACATTGTACTAGTACTAATGAGTTATTTTAAAACAAGTCTGGCCCACTAGACAAATGGACATGTGTTTACTGAAACTGCACAGGCTGGAGACCTCACCTGGCATGCATTCCATCATTGTGGTTCCGCTCGACCAGATGGAGTTGGGCTCCCCTTGACAATCACATTTGCAGGCTTTGCCTTTCCACTGCTCCAACACCTCCTGCAAAGGTAGATATATGGCAGATGGTATGGTTACTCATTGCACCATAACCAAAGCTTGTGCTTACTGTCATTACCTTTTAGATATTGCACCGTAACCATCTCTTTTGCATAATGCCATTACCCTTTTTAAGGGTTACTTGTCGATATTCTTAGTGCAATTACTATGGATCCCAAGCGGTTACATTTAGAAATACATTGAAGACATTGAAAAAAATGTCCAGAAAGTAATTGTCATTGAATTGATTAAGGTCCTTTTAGTACTTTTGTTGTAATTAATATATAAAAAGACCACCCTAAAACCCCCAATTCATTATTAACAGGATTGGTGAGACACTTACCTCTTGAGCATACGAATTTAATAGTGCTGTTCACAGAGGCCAGCGTGCATTGTAGCAAAGAGAAACACAAGACACATTGCTGTACATTAGACCTACATCCATACTCAAAATACAAGATCTTCACTGCAAAGTAATTAGGGTTTTATTGTAACTGAAAAACTAAAGATGTAAGTAAACGGATACTCACAAACCAAAGTGAACTAACCACCAGAGACATTATTTTAAACAGAAATAAAATGAAATTCAGGTCTTGGCATCTAGTTTTTTTGTCAAAATGTCAGCACATGACATTTTTTTACTTTTGTGTACAATCTTATAAATGACATAACTTCAGTCCTGTGCATGTCTGAGTACCCAGTCCTAAATGATGCAGTGGCACAGCAAGGAGATACTGGAACGTACCTTGACATAAGAGAAGGTGCAGCAGAAGGATTTCCGCCTTGATCTTCATCTTTCCTTTTGTTTTTGGTATGGTCACAAAGTAAATGACAAACCTTGCAATGGAAGCTGGATTACCATAATCCGCACGTCACTAATGGCATTATCTTATTTCCTTTTCTGTTAGTGACAGTCATTACAATGTGATAGGTTCTCCGAGTGAGAATCAAGGCTAAAAAAACAAAAAGAAAAACGCGCTAAACATTACCAAATACTTTGTCATACAAAAAAATAATGTAATTCTAAGAGATAAGTGTGTTTCTTGAATGCATCCCAGCAGTGTGTATTGAATTTGTGCAATATGGAATTCCCCATGCCATGTAGGTATATTTTAATGATAAAAACAGAGGTCAGATCTTAATACTTTAATCTGCTTGAAGCTAATGAAATAATTCCGCTAATCCTACCTGTTGTGCATCTCCATTCTCTATGCAGTTTATATAGAAACACGTGTAACAGCAAACCTGTATTTTCATTTAATACAAATTCAATCTGATCCATACTGTAGGTCAGTCAAAGCTCTTAGTTTGCAGTGGATCAGGTTAAAAAAACAAACCAGCGGGAATAGCATTTCCTGTCATTAACTCTGTTGCTAAATTCCAACACTTACACCTTACGGCAAGTACACTACCTGTAAAACAGGACACTATGAATTAAGTTAATGTCAATCACGTGGTTACAGCACGCAGATTGTGGATTATTTAGGTTGTGCTGATAGGTCATTAGTTCCCAGAAGTAAAATCACTCCCAAACACTTTAGTCTGCATTCAGTTAAACTTTCACAATTTAACAGGTCAGCTTTTTCTCATGGGTTTTTCATTTTGTATTTTAATGGTTTTATGTGAATGTTTTGGTAAGTATTGTTCCTTAATTCATTTTATGACATGATGAGATGATACAAGCATAATTCAATTAACCTACTTATTGAAATAAATAAAATGAATATGGAATGGGGCTGTAGTTGTGTATCAGTAATGACGTGAAGCTTTATTAACTCCGTTCTGAAGCTAGTCTTGTAATTCTCCACTCCTGGGTATTTTCTTCAAGTCATGCATTTTGATGATTCCTGTAGAACAAGTTCATTCTGTGTAGGTCATTAATGGATGTAAATGAGCATATTTGAAGGAAGGGTGTCATCAGTGTTTACAGGTGTCCCTGCTTTCAGATCCCTGTTAGTAATTTGTATTAGAACACAGTCTTGTCTTTCCAGTCACAATGAAGTCTGTTGCTCATGAAGTGGAGAAGTTCCACCAAGCCATCCTGTCGCCTGAAAGGAAAGAGGAAAGCAAACTACTCCACCTACATCTACCGAGTGTTAAAACAAGCAGGTTTAACTGTTATTGAAGTGCAGTCCAAGTGTCTGAGGGATGATGGCATAAAGGCTGAATTGCAGTGTTTCCTCTGGCACCATCTTGCTCAATTTGAAAATGCTATGACAAAATTCCTTGAAGCGAATTGTATGCTGACCTCCAACACTTCGTTACTTTACTAATCTAAGAACCCGAAGGTAGTATTTTTCGCATCTAGGTTATTCTGAAATTTGGAAGATTAATTGATGTGATGAGAGTCATAACTGCATCATTCTAAATATCCAGTGCATTTATTGTTCCTCAACTTGTTTGCAGGTACATCTGGACACTGGCATCTTGTGCAAGTTGATGGGCATTGTGGACTGCTCTGTGGGTGACCTGTTCCAGCGCATGGCTTTGGAGGCCTCCAGGTTATCACTCTAAAACAAGAGACGCTTTCTCACCTGCAGAGAGATCCAGTCTGTAGTTCGGCTGCTCTATGCTGGGGAACTAGGGAAGCATGATGCATCGGAGGGGATGAAATCTGTGGCAGAGTACACCAGCTCAAACCGAGGGCTTGTTTTGAAATGTGAAATTTTTTTTTTTTTTTTAAACTTTTTTTAATGTTTTGTGAACTATCAATGTTATTTCACTGGTGTCATTGTTAAAATTGGAAGATCTCCCTGCCCACCATTGTACCAGGAAACTTCATCTATGTACAGTATATTTAATTTTGTAGCTCACTTTGCCATCTTTAATGCAGAAAAGTAATTTAAAACTACAAATGGAGGGACACAATGACTCCTGAAAGAGATTTCCTTGATTAATTTATTCAGGAACTAAATGAGAACACATGGCCGTAAAAACCCTAACACCTTTGCTTCAAACGAAGACCTCTTGATGATCCTGAGCCCTCGAAGTTCTGTGATAGGTTAATGGAATTGTTGTAAATGGTAAAGATAATTAGAAAAATCAAAAGACTTCAAACAAAATAGGAAATAAGGAAAGCCCTTAGAAATTAATAAACACTTAAACAACTAAATTAATGCCCTGATCCCCCTAAATTTGACATGTTCTTTACTAAAAGAAAAGTAAATTTTATAGGAAGATGTAAGTAAGACCTAATCGAAGCTAGAAATTATGTTTCAAGTGTTTTGGTAAAAGTCAGAATACGGTCAATCTTAAATTTTACTGGTAAATGACTACTTTTTCCATATTCACCAAATAAGGTTGTAAATGTCCGCAAGTATAAGGGTAAATGTCCAAAATTATGTATCAATAGATTGCTTTTCAGACATTTACCAGAGCTTATTGGTAAATGCAGGTATGTCATTGAAGGATTGATTTATTCCTGCCTAAAAGTTGTTAATGAACAAAATAATCAATGTCGAACAATATATTTATTTCTGCATACACATTTGCCATTAACAAAATAATCATTAATACGCTTACAGTAATGCACAATTGGACAATTTAATCTAGTTCAACATGGCATTGAGCAATATTGTGATCCACTTATGCAGAACAACCAACATTCTGGCAAATTTTCATATAAAACAATTCACAATGGTGTTGAAGGACATTGTATTCCAAATACACAGTCATTTGATGAAAAATAACATTCTGTTAAATGCGAGTTAAATCATTTATGACCTTTTCTTTATGACCTTTTTTCGTTTTTTCAACAGAAAAAGCGTACTTTGGTTATGACACAAAACGGCACAAAGACAGGCAGTGAACATACCTGTTTATTTATTGCAGCATGGTAGACTCTTGTGGCATTAGACAGGACTCCTGAAGCCTTACAATAGCACTTTTTGTTGGAACACTTCTTATTGCCTACGAGAAAGAGACCGCTTAGAAACAATCCCCCTATCATGTTTTCAACTACATAAATGCATGAACGCAGTTAGTCTTCAGCTTTACTGGTAAATGTCACAAGTAAAGCGTCACGTTTGTTTCAGACTTTTACTGCTTTACTTGGTGAATGTTGACATTTACCAGTAAATCTTAAGATTTTCCATTCTTCAGACTTTTACCGTAACAGAAGTGTTGATTTTAAGAAAGCTCATTCTAGGAGGCTGTGTGGTCCAGTGACTAAAGAAACAGGCTTGTAACCAGCCTGTTAACCAGTTCAAATCCCAGCTCAGCCACGGACTCATTGTGTGATCCTCAGCAAGTCACTTAACCTCCTTGTGCTCCTTCTTTGGTGTGAGATGTTGTAAGTGACTCTGCAGCAGATGCCTAGTTCACACACTCTAATCTTGTATCTTGTAAAGCGGTTTGTGATGGTGGTCTACTATGAAAGATTATTACTTATACCTACACTTAACACCTTTTCTTCAGGATGTGTCAACTCTGATATGCACTAGTCAATTTGAAACTTCCTCTAGCCCCCTTTGTGAAGGCGAGAGAACAGAGTGTGATCAGTTTCATCCCAGAGGTGTGCACATATAGTCAATGCAGCGGTTCTGAAATCGATGTAAGATTATCCAAGAAATCAATTGCAAACAATATATATTTTAATAGACTTTGTCTACTACCCATTTGTCCAAAAATATGCAAGTGTGTATGGGTGGTTTTATGGAATCAACTCCCCAGTAATGTTGCTGAAGCTGACACCCTGGGATCCTTCAAGAAGCTACTAACAGACACCAAGATGGGCCGACCCTATTTGGCCTGTAAGGCGAATGGCCTCCTCTCCTTTGTAAACTTTCTTATGTTTGATAGCTGTAAAAGTACCTACAAATAAGACAATAAAACCCATCATACAGTACAATTTCTCAAAGTAGTCTAACAATGTGTTTTACCACCCCTACATAAAAGCAAGCCTTTAAACCACCAACGTTTAAATCATGTTGTTATTGTTGCACCACAGTCTTCAAGCTGCTTTAAACTAAAATATGGAAGTCACTATTGGATTAATATGGTTATTGTATAGAGGTTTCATAATTCTCCATGGATGTTGGCAAAACATCTATAGAAAATTCTCATAAGGGAAATGCAAAATCTACTTCCTCTACTAAATAGATGCATGCTCATATTAATACCGGTATGCAGTCCCAAACTGCAAGTGTCCCATTTGGTCTTTGCATGGCCTTAATTGGAAGTATTTAACACAACACATTAGATACTATAGGGTTAATTTTTAAATAAATCCAATTAGAGGTTCAGCGTTTCATGTCAGACAATCACCCATTGTTAAATACAGCCAAGGTTATTTGTTTGTTGCTTTCAAGACAGTTTAAAATGTCAGCCATAAAATAGAACCATATTGTGATGTGCAATTGAAGAGAATAAGCAAGATGTAAAACAAAATCATTTTAATTAAACATTCCACATTTAAAACATGTAAAAGAAACAAGCCCTCAGTTTGAGCTGGTGCACTCTGCAACAGATTTTTCTCTCTATGGACATGCCATGCTACCCAAGTTCCCCAGCGCGGATCAGCCGAGCTGCGGACTGGATCTCTCTGCCAGTGAGGGTGCGTCTCTTGTTGTAGAGGGATAACCTGGAGGCCTCCGAAGCCACACGCTGGAGCAGGTCACCCTCAGGGCAGTCCACAATGACCATCGACTTGCACAAGATACCAGTGTACAGGTGAACCTGCAAACAAATCAGGGAACAAGTGCACTGGAAATTTCCTTTATGCACTTCAGAATTATGCAATTTCAACTTCCATCATTAAATCTCCCAAATTTCAGAATGTATGGTGGTAAAAAAAAAAAAAAAAAAAAAAAAAAAAAAGAAATACTACCTTCAGGTTCTTCAATTAGTATAGCAACAAAAATGTGTTGGAGGTCAGTATACAATTTTGTTATAACTCCCAAAAATGAGCAAGATACCACCAGAGGAAACATTGCAATTCAGCCTCTTATAATTCCTCAGACACCAGGATTGCGCTTCAATAACAGTTAAACCTACTTGTTTTAACACTCTGTAGATGTAGGTGGAGTAGTTTGCTTTCCTCTTCCCTTTCAGGCGATAGGATGGTTTGGTGAGCCTTTTCTCCACTTCATGAGCAACAGACTTCATTGTGACTGGAAAGACAAGACTGCCGATCAGGAACATTTAATTTAAAAACAGCTGTATCCCAATTATATTTAGGATTTACATTAAACAGTGTGCCTATTTTCCATAAGAACCATGGGTTTTAAAGACAGTTTACTAAATAAGATCTGAAAACAGGGACATCCATAAACATTTTAACTATGGACCAACATCTATCTACAGTCTGTAGACAATTATCTTATTCCCCTGGAATTAAAACACAGTGCAATAAAATATGCAAAAGAAACCTGAAGAGCTCAACAAGACCACCTACTGGACTGAGTTAAGGACGCTTGACAGCATTACTGAAATACAGCTACAGTCACATTAGCCATTCAGAATAGTATATATTTACAACAAGCATGTTACTTATAAAGCAAGAAAATCTCTACTTAGTCACAATTGCATCATGTTGATCTTTCAAAACAAACCTTTTTTTTATTTCCCTGACTCACACTGTTCTTTATCTCCACAGCAGCAGGAACTGAGAAACCTCCAGCACAGCCTCCTCCTTGGTGATTTTTATACAAGTGTGTAATTGCATCAGCTGTTTTCATTGAAAGCTAGTTAACACAATCCTCTATTGTGTCACAAAACCTTATTAGTATAACTCCTTTTGTTGAGATCCAATAAAGCTCTCATGAATTAATGAAACACACACATATTTATGCAGCATTTGGTTGGGATCTTGTTTACTTCTTTGTATCTTATTTATGCCAGTAAGTAGGCTAATCTCGCTAATTTAACAGGAAATTGGGAATTTACAGAAAGCTGCTGTGGACTTTCTGATCACATACATACTGTGTAATAAATCGAAAACACTGCTGACATAAAGGGGGTGTTTTAAAATCACGACCGTGGTCAATTTACTACAAAAATGAGTATCTTTGGGTGTTAAAAAATGATGGTCAATCAGGTAAAATAATTTGAAATGTTAACAAAGCTCAATTTAATCACAAATGATGAGAAATTCTACACTGTGATTGCCTCTAACACGAGATGAAATACCAGTGCATATTCTACAACTAATTGTGTATAGCTGTGGCTATGGAGTTCTGGTTTCCATACCAAAAAAGACCTATTAAACCTATTAGACCTATTAAACACCTGTTGCATTGCTGTTAACTAAAAACCATGTTGAGCTCAGCAGATACACAGAGATATGTTTGAACTCTGACCCAGAATAGAACTAAGCTTGGACTATTGAATATAGGGTAACATTAAGTAGTTCGTAATTAGTGGTATTTGGAGTCTGTAAAACCAGCAATATGAGCAGTTACAATTTGGACGTACCTGACCAGAGTCCCATATCAGCAATTTGTTGAAAAAAAAATAAAGTAACTATAGCGTGTGCTGTTTAATTTGATACATGATTGCGTCATTGGATCTCAAATTTGAATCTGAAGTGTTTCATAAGAACAGTGCATATTTTGAATATAAATGTATTTTTACAAGAAGCTATCTATGTTCATGTTACAGTATGCTATTTTGCAGCAGATTAGATTAATACACACATTTTAAATGCCTCTCAAAAGCAAACAACTAAGATGATTAGACTAATAAGGTTTCGTTAAACAATAGGGGGTTGTGTTAATTAGCTTTCAATTGAAACAGCTGATTAAATTATACTCTGGTATAAAAATCACAAGGCAGGAGTGTTTCTTAGTGTTGGTCAGTTACAACTTTGTGTAGAGGTGAAGAACAGTGTTGGTCAGGGGGAAAAAAGGGTTGTCTTGGGATACTACCATTATTTAATTCTCACTAAATAAGCAGAGCTGTCCTCCCTCTTATTAATGAAGTTTGTTCTTAATGTGCACTATTCTGAATTGCTTGTAATATATCAATAATGCTGTGAAGCTTCATTAACTTAGTTCTGAAGACAATCTCGTACTGCTTTAGCAACTTGTTTCCTTTTGTAGAACAAGTTAATTCTATAAAGGTAACGAACAGATGAAAATTACCTTAGTTAAAGGAATACTGTTATTGGCATTTACAAGTGTCCTAGTTTTCAGATCCCTATTAACAAACTGCCTGGAGCACATATGTTTATGGGGAAATGGTTCCAAGTAATAGTTTCATGAAAAACTAAAGATGATTGTGGTATACAGTTGTATTCCTGATCAGTAGTCCTTCCCCCCCCCCCCCCCCCCCCCCCCCCCCCCCCCATCCCAGTCACAATGAAGTCTGTTGCTCATGAAGTGGAGAAAAGTTCCACCAAACCATCCTGTCGCCTGAAAGGGAAGAGAAAAGCAAAATACTCCACCTACATCAATAGAGTGTTAAAACAAATAGGTTTAACTGTTATTGAAGCGCAATCCTGGTGTCTGAGGAATGATGGCATAAAGGCTGAATTATAGTTTTTCCTATGGCGGCATCTTGCTCAGTTTGGAAATGCTATGATAAAATTCCTTGATACAAATTGTATACTGATCTCCAACAATGAAGGTAGTATTTTCACCACTAGGTCATTCTGAAAATGGGAAGATGCTTAATGTAATGGCAGTCATAACTTGAATGATTCACAAGTACGTTGGGGGAAGTAAATATGCAGTGTATTATTCCTTTTAACTTGTTTGCAGGTTCACCTGGACACTGGCATTTTGTGCAAGTTGACTGGCATTGTAGACTGCTCTGTGGGTGACCTGTTGCAGCACGTTGCTTTGGAGGCTTCCAGGTTATCTCTCTACAAGAAGAGACGCTCCATCACCTGCAGAGAGATCCAGTCTGCAGTTCGGCTGCTACACGCTGGTGAACTAGGAAAGCATAACTAGTCAGTGGGGACAGGAACTATATTTGAGTACACTTGCTTAAACTGAGGGCTTGCTTTTTAAAGTGCAATTTTCAATTTTTTCTTAATTTAAAATAGACTGTCTTTTACTCTTTTGTGAACTGCTCATTTTACCCTTTCATGCTAGCCATTATTAAATTTGGAGGGATAATGGCCTGGCCCTACCCATTCAAAAGTGCTGTTTATTTAGAATGTGTGAAGATTGGGCAGGCTCCTGATAGTTGACAAGCTGTGTGCAGACTGGGTGTACTTTTTAAATACTGTACTGTGCACTACTGGACAAGCTTGAAGACTGGTGCTTTCAGTTTGCTCTAAGGTTACTGGGGCTGCTTACTGTGTATGAGGTTTCCCTGTCAACATCTCAGAGACTGGAAGCTTTGATTGGTTTATACATTAGGAAATGCCTGAGAGTTCCACGGTGCCTAGGCAGGGTAGCCCTCTATGGTAAAGAAAAACTGTAGCTGCCAGTCTCAGATCTAACTGAGAAATTCTAGTGTGCTAGGGTTCACCTAGAAATTACAATAATGGAATTGCATGACAAGTGTGTAAGGGAGGGCACATTCATAGTGAGAAAGTGGACAGCAATGGCCTTTGTATCAGTGATATCATGGGGCAAGTACAACAGGGAAGAGAAGTCCTTGGTCTCAGTTTGGCTCCCCTGAGAGGCACAAAGCAGCTCCAGCTAAAAGGAGGAGATCAGTAGTTAAATGCAAAACCCGGTGAAGAGGATGAGGTATGTCAAGGCAGATGGCAGAACGTGGAACAGTGTAAGATTGACTCACGAGATCTGTGGACAATGAAACAGAGGAGGATCAGCTTCCTAATTAGGTCCACATATGATGTTCTTCCGTCACCGCAGAATCTGAATGTGTGGGTAACCCTGCATCTCCTTCGTGCTCATCAACGTATACCTTGAAGCACATTTTTACAGGCTGGAAGGAGCCAGGGTCACTTCACTTGGTGTCAGGATCAGATACTGCAATGCCTGGCATTAGCATTAGAAGAACAGCGTAATACGATCAACAGCTCATGCCAATATCAAACATAGCTACACACTGAGAAAGACATTCTTCCATCTAGGACAGCAACCAGCAGGAAAGGTTATTAGAACAAAAATTCACCTGGAACTGCTAGATATTGAAGAATGCATGCAGATGTTGGCCAGCACCTTATTTTCCCACCCTAGATTTACTACAACAGACCTGACATTGTACTGGGGTTAGTCTCAGCATGCCTTGTGCTCCTGGTGGAGCTAACAGAGCCATGGGGGGATTTCATAGATGAAGCATACAAGAGGAAGAAACTATGTTAGCTGCTGAGGTGGAACAGTGGGGATGGAGAGTCTGGGTTTATCCAGCAGATGTGAGTTGACAGGGATTCGTTGCTCACTCCATGACTTGGTTTCTCAGAGATGAGGAAAATAAGCTGGGCTGGGCTGGGTGGAGGGATGGAGGGGAGTGGTGCCAGGACACCAGTGTCACTGTCGAGCCTTCCTGAGGTGTAGTGGAGGTACCCATCTGATGACCCCTGTGACGTGCCCCACCCAGTCCATTCTAGATGGTACACATGCTGAGGTGCTAGGGAAGCTGCTCTTTGGATGATCCCTGGAGCCAGCCTCGCCGACATATTGTGTGGTGATGTGCCAGGGAGGCTGCAAACAGGCTGATTCCTGTAGCCAGGATTACACTTCAGTCATCAACACCGGGCCAATAGGAAATCCACATGACCTAGAAGAAAAGTGCTGAAGGTTCATATATTACATTGAAGCTACATCTTGCTTGGTTCCCACCACTATGACCTCATTTTATCTTGGCAAAATATTAGCATGAAATAAATAACAGCTACTCTCATGTAATAAAATTCTTACAAGCAGACGGCAGATGGAGTGTGTTTTTTTTAAATAATGTACCATACTATACTTACTGTATATAAATATTAATTTTAAGCTTTTGGCTCAGCTTTTTTCAGTGCCATTTTTCACTGTTTCCCTTATCATTGTGCAGCTGAACCTAAAAGAGCTCCTGAAATAGTAGCAAATGATGATTAAGAGCATATAAAATTAAACAGAAACAAATATTATTCTAATTCAGACAAATTAAGAGATCTCAAATTATCTAGGGTTTAATTTTAATTCTAGTTAATACAGCAACTTCATGGTTACATAAGTCAATACAGAGCTGTATGTCTTTAACGTAGCCATATGATGAGTCGGTGAATAGGGATCATTTCCCCTGCACCTGATTTTAGTTGAGTAGGGATGTACTGTATGTAGTGTGTGTGCTCCTGACAGTGCCTGTGTTTTTTACACAGAGCTGTTTGTCAGCCGCTGGAGAAGCTGCAGCTGTGCACACCCCCAACCTTTCTAAATAAAGCAGGACTGATCGCATCACTCTGGGAGGGGAATGAATAATGCATAGCATGGAGGCTCGTTTACATCATTGAGAACCCGAGGACTAAGCACTGCTTTAATTCTCTGTTTATGGACGAACTGCCGGACTGTACTCAATTGAATTACAGGTATATTTAATCCATTTACAAATGCCTTTTTGTCTTTGTATTTGAATCGGTGCTTGTATGTATCAGGCTGGTCAGTGTGTGCCAGTACAGCAGCTGCACTCCGTAAGCTAAGGGAAAATGGTACAGTGAATGTCACTGTATTCAGATGCTTGTTTAGAGAGAAATTCTGCTGAGCTGCAGTTCTTCTGTCCAGTGTTGCCATGCTCAGATGCTTTAATACTGGACTCAACAAGCATGGGGCACATCAGCAAATTAAATGTTCCCCTCTTCAGGTAAGGTACGTATTTTCTATGCTGAAAAGTATGTGTGACATTGACGGGCAAGCCGTTTAAAATCTTTGACCCCTGTATGCTGTGTGTGTTGTTACGAACCCTTCTGGTTATTAGATCTGCACAATGCTCATTGAGGATGGTTCAGGCAATGGAGGTGTAGGGCTACATGTGCTAGACAAGACTGTTGTCTCCTCACTAGCTCTTTTGCCTGATATTAACTTTATACAGTAAGGATTACCTGAGGGTCTATGTTTTGTCATATTTGTCTGTTTTCTTTATTTAATTTGGTAGACATAGTCAATTTCTTAATTTTTACTGAGCAGGATCCAGATGTGCATCATTTCACAGTAATTATGTGAGTCTGTAATTAATTATTATTATTTCATTTTTTTGTAAGGGTGAAAAATCCATTAAAAAATATAGGAATTATTATATCGAGAATTTGCCTTCAATGGATGGATACAATTAAATCACATAAATGTTGAAGGTTACTTAAATTCACCATAAAGGGCAATGTATTATTATTATTATTATTATTATTATTATTATTATTATTATTATTATTATTATTATTATTATTATTATTATTTAAACTTGTAGTTAATAAGGAGGCCAGATATTAGATGGTACTAAAATTTACAGATGCTTAGGCTATACAGTATAAGTATTAATGCACATTCATTATTTCAGCTTATGTAAATTGTGACACTTTTTCAAAAGTTCTCGTTTGATTTGATATAAATAAGGCATTTTCTTACTACTGAGTAAAAAAATCTCAATTACAACTTTCATTAAAACTGGTAATGTTTTGATAAAAAATAAAAAGCTGTATGAATGAATAAAGGGTGTACATTAAAAAAAGATCACAAGGAATTTCCTATGTGAATCCTGCACAGAGCGACTTTAGACTTGGTAATTAAAGCACTATTTCAAAGAAACACTTTCCCCCGGATGTAAAAAGAGTACGTAATTTATCCTTTGTGCATTTGTGTTTGCAAAGACACATCACAGCATGCAAGTCCTTTTATATCCCATTACCCATTCCTGTTACCCCAGTTACAGTGGAATTTAAAATAATGTATCGAGTTCGTCGTTTCTAACAAGATTAACCATGATAGAATGGAGAGGCCCAGAGGTTTTTTCAATGTGCAGGAATTCTTAATAACCAAGTCTTATCTCTTATAGTTCCCTTTTCATTTTGCTAAAGTTTTCCAGGCTTTATTTTAACTTGGATCCCATTTCACCAGGTAACACACTTTAAATTCACTTTCTGTGCAGGGATCAGCAGTTTGCCAAGGCAGTTACTGTATTTCCTATTAACACTACAATATTCACTCCAGTGGTTTAGCTGCAACCAGGCCAAGTGACCTACAGCAAATTTACAAAAGATTCAGCAGTTACTCTAGAATGCTGTATTTTAAATACTGGCTATACCTTCAATTAACTTTAAAATAAATAAATACATATTCTTAGTAGAATATATAGGAGCCCATCAATAATGATGATAAGAAAATAGATTTGAAAGCATTGGTTAGCAGTCTTCTAAGCCTCACACTCACATAGGAATCTGCTGAGGTTGGAGCTAAAAATATGAAACACCTGCAATATGTACAGTAGCATGCACTTGCATAAAGAACTGGAGGTCAACCTCTTTCTACAAAACTGGCATACAAAATAAATGCAGAAAAACATAAGATATATTACACTATTGTAGTTTGGAAAAATAAAAATAAAAAACTCTCCAGTCACAGCTGGTGTGCACACACTTCCGTATCTAATACATTGCAGTATAACCTTCTCATCTAAACCAGCCATAGTTCACAATTGGGATCTGCTGTACTAGAATGTATCTATTATTTATTGTATATTTATCCTATAGTATACCTATGAAACATATAGTTTAGTAACCCCGTTTCTGACAATGTTGAGAGCTGTCAACTACTCAGCTACATCATTGTTTGCAAGAGGTCCCCAGTGCTGCCTACAAACAGGTAATAATCAGTCTGATAACCACTCAGTCTGAAGCAGGCAGGAACAGCACTCTAACAGGTAACACAGAAGGCTTTGTCATGAAGCAACGATGATATGAGGCTGCTATTGATGGCCTCTGCATCATAATCTGTGATGGGAGGGAAGGATCAGGTTCCAGGGTCACGTGTCTGCCTCAGGAGTCTGCCTCAGGTGTCTGCCTCAGGAGTCTGCCTCAGGTGTCTGCCTCAGGAGTCTGCCTCAGGTGTCTGCCTCAGGAGTCTGCCTCAGGAGTCTGCCTCAGGTGTCTGTCTCAGGTGTCTGCCTCAGGAGTCTGGCTCAGGAGTCTGCCTCAGGTGTCTGCCTCAGGAGTCTGTCTCAGGAGTCTGCCTCAGGTGTCTGCCTCAGGAGTCTGCCTCAGGTGTCTGCCTCAGGAGTCTGCCTCAGGAGTCTGCCTCAGGTGTCTGCCTCAGGAGTCTGGCTCAGGAGTCTGCCTCAGGAGTCTGCCTCAGGTGTCTGCCTCAGGAGTCTGCCTCAGGAGTCTGCCTCAGGAGTCTGCCTCAGGTGTCTGATTCAAGTGTCTGCCTCAGGTGATATTGCTCTAATAATCAGCAGCAGCTCTGGCACTTGCAGCACACCTCTCCTTTTCTCCTGACAGAATTATTTCTGTGAGTTTTTTTTTCTTTTTTCTTCAGCACAGTAATGTGCCTCGAAGGATTTCCTAGAGGCGCCCATTCACGAGGCTGTTGTGAGAGAACTCCTTCCCCAACACCTGGGCTGCGTGAGGCTGAATAGATGAACACACACAGCTGCTTTAGCCATGGGATGTGGCACTTCTGTTGCCACTGAGAGCCAAGCAAAGCAATCAGAGAAAAGTGAGTGCTGCCGTCTGTCTGTAAAGCTGAGAGACATGAGGGTTGCCATGATGAAGTGAATGTTGTTACCTGCTGATAGCGCCATCCTTTTCTCTTTTTTCTCCCCCCTTAGTTGATTAATTCCAGCTTCAGTGTTTCACTTTGCTTTTTGTGATGCTCCCTGCATAACATCTGGTATCCCGTTTTTGAATTTGAATACAATTTAAATGATTATATTAAACTCAAACACGGCTAAGGTTGTTCAATACATAATAGAAAAACATCAAATAACATTTTACAACATTTCACAAAATTACATCTGGTCTGTAAAAGTAGACCAACAATGTTAAATAGTTCATTTGAATATGATAATATATGAAGTGGTTGTTGTGGTAATATGTATTAACATATACAATACAATTGAAGTTTGTTAAACGTATTTCTACAGAAACTACACAGTCTGCTAATGGTAATTCTGTGGTTTCCTCATCTTGATCTGCATTATTATATTATTAAAAGAAGACCCCTTTATTTTTTTCTGGCAATGTTCCTATTGTGAGAGATCGTTATTAGCACAACTGTTCCTTCAGCTCAAGCAATGTGATTCCTACTGCCTTGTTCCCTCAGGTAATCTTCAATATTGTAGACAGCTATTCGTGTCTAGTGTCTAGTGTCGGCTCTGTGCTGGTTTAAATTGGTACCTACTAAACGGTACTGTAGCAAATCTGACTGGTCTAGAGTAGAGTATCTGGTTGTACAATATGTGACAGTTTGTACCCCCTTGCTTTCAGCACTGGAACAATGTATTCAGTGATCAAAGCAAGTGACTACATTCATCTTAAAATAGGCACACTTGCAAGCTTCCAGGACCACATAGTTCCCTTCGTCGGGTGATAGTGGATGAGAACAAGGAGACGGTGACGCCATAACCACCTAATAGGGGTAAACAAAAAGAGCCGAACTTGCAGCATGTTGGTCTGTAAGTACTGTATCAGAGGACCGGATGCTATCTATTCTAGACACAGTGTCCCTTTCAGAGGGAACTGTAAAAGTCACCTGTCAGTTTCAGTAAAGTTGGATGTCACACCACATGTGTACAAGCAGAGTTACACATCATTTCTAACTAAGAAAGCGAAGGAGGAGAGCTGCTCTAAAGCGTACTTCAGGTAGGTTTGGCAGTACAATTATGACAGAAGTCATAATAAAGTGTGGGTTTTGAAACTTTAGGGGAATACACTTTTAAGAAGCAACTTCTAACTGGGGCATTGTCAGAAAAATGGTAAATAAGTCACCCAGAACAGTGTTGAAATTACTGTATCTCTTGAAGTGGACAAATGGGAATTGCTTGGTTAATTTTGTATGGTCCATTACTCATCCTGCTATCACGCACAACACACACTTCATAAACAAACACAGGACATACTGTACATCTTGTCTAAAAAAAACTTCTCAGTGCACAATGAAGATTCAGTCCATAACCTTTATCAAACTGATACAGCAATGCTTCTGCACCTTTTCAGAGACTCTGAAAATCCCCAAAGAGCCCACCTTCTGAACACAAACATGGATTTCTGTTTGTAAAATATCAAATAGATGCTGCATTGAAGAGCTACCAGAAGGTCAATAATGTTGACCAAGTAATATTGAACTTCGATCGATAAGGTGGAGGATTGATGGCCTCAGTAGTTTGGTTTGGTGTGGTGGACAGGGTGAGGGATGCATGTGAGGAGGGGCATCTATTAATTGCTTCTACTTCCAAAAAAAAATCTTGTTGTTTATATTTTCTATCCTTAGCCTTTCTCTTCCTCTGTGCCCTATTAATTTCTAATTTTCTCATTTCCCTAGAGCTGACTTACAAATTATTTTATTCAATTACTCAACGTGTAGATGAGTCTCCCAAGGCTCCCCCTCCAGCACTAGGTAAGCAGTAATGAGCACGCTTCTCCGTTGTGCTGTTCTCTATTGTTTACTCCTGGGGCCACTGAGCAAACTTACATACCAGCACCAGCTCATATTTGAACAAGCAATCTCTCTCTTTTTTAAAATTGTTTTTTTTTTGTTTGTTTTTTTTTTGTTAAGGATTGAATTGGTAACCTTTGGTTTTAAGTACCATTTATTCGGCTGTAATTAAACACTGTAAATACTTTGGTGCCACTAAACTGCATTGTAGTGTTCTCTAATTGCAAAAAAAGTGTAATTTTACAAGTAAAATGAAATGTGTGGTTTTAATGCTCATCATAAAATCATGATGCAGTACAGCGCAATTGATAGTCTTGAGTTAGAACCAGGACTAAATTGCAAGGGCTGTTCAGGTCAGTATTGAGATGTGCTTGTGGAGCTTTGATGGATAGGTTTAGTGGCCTCTAATGGACTTTGCATGACTGTTGCCACTGTTCCTTTTATTAGTGAGCATTACATTTACATAAAGAATGGGTTGCCAGGGCACTGTTCATTGTTCACTATCATCTCTAGGTGCCAATGTGAAGATACTTCTACTTTCTTCCTCTCCTAACCAGTCCTTAACCCAAATTAAAACTGTTCACATTCGCACCAAATTCTCTTTCTCCTTAACTGTCTCCCAGTTGTCTATGTGATCGAAATGAAATCATGTAACTAACCAACAAAATCCTACACAACCAGACACCAGAGTTTTGGACTGTTGATCAGTGTCTGGTTCTGAACCATAATCTATACTTCCCTTGTTGTTTGACCAGGGTTTTAATTCGAAACTCTGATGTGGTTCCACTTAGGCCCTTGGCATATATAGAGTTTTATTCTGGTTACTATATAGGAGCAAGAGCATTGGTGCTTTAGATAGATTCTCCACTAAATGAGCCCCACTTCACCTCTTACCCTGCCTTGTCACAGGCATGATATCCTTTTTTGGAACTTCCCTCAGTTAATCTAATAGGCACAAGTTGAAATCTCTGTGATTCATCACCTGCTTATTCCATTAACTCAAATACCCAAGAGCCTGGGTAGATGTCGGGTGGATGGGGGACCGTTGAAAAAGTTGGAATTGAAAAATTGCTGTAATCAAGTCTACAAGGCCCTCTGCACTTCCTTCATGCAAGTTTATAATATTGTTTTACTACAAGGAGTACACTTAAGCATACTGATTCTAAAGTGGCACTAGACAGCAACAGTAGTAAAACTGATGAAGTGAAATTAGTTTTCTTATAGCTACTGTGAATCCTGCTGTCCACCCCAGAGCATGGCTTCCTGTGATTCAGTGTGGCAAAATTATACAATGGTAAAGAATGAGAAATTGATCTTTTCAACTTCAATGGCCAATTGGGCTGTCAATCCATTAGAACATATGACGAGAAACAGTTATAGCTCCTGGGTCTGATTCCATTCCAGTAGCAACACGTGCTTTGCATGTATTTGTCTGTGTGTGTTTGTGTGTGTGTGTGCGCAGTGTTGGAAAAATACCCGTTAATGTTACCAAACTAAAAAGATGCATATAAAGAATAACAATTAGCCATTTAATGAATGTTGCTTATTTCAAGCTTAAAAACTTCAATAGGAGTTTTACTTCATTAAGAAAAAATTGTGCTATTGACACATAATTTGTCGTGTTGTCTCTCACACCCCCCCCCCCCCCCCCCCCCCCCCGTGTGATCTTTCTGATCTCATAAGCAGCCCTGCTCCTATGAGACAGCCCGTTGCTATTGGAAATCCCTGGTGTGTTTTGTTGTCAAAATCAGATTTGTGGGATTATACACCCAACAGAGCCTGTAATTTTCTTTACTGTGTGAGGCACCAGATGTTTACCTAATTATAGCTTTTGTTTTGAGTTAGTATCTCAGTCTGCAGTCAATTATAAAACCATATTAACCTGTTTCAGTGTTTTTCTGGTTAACTAGCTTAAGATGTTTGTTTTATGTTCATAGACATTTTTTTACTCTATGAATTTTTTATGAGTACGGCAGACAACAATGTTTTAAAAATGCATCTTTTAACATTGAAGAGATTACATACAATTAAGCTAATACTGGAAAACAAAAAACAAAAATACATTTGCATATATCTGCCCTGCTTGCGACTTGTTGCTTAGGTTGGTCTATCAAAAAACAAAATAAACAAGAAATAAAAGCAGAAAATGTACACCTTCCACCCCAGGGTGTTGCCCCTTCCAGCACACAGCTGAGCCCTTCCCCCAAATCCACTGTCCTTTTTTGGTCCAGACTGAACACAGCATATAGTACACCAAGACTGCTATGCTGGGTATAACAGTGTATTCTGTTCTGACATGGTGTTCTATTCAGGCAGTAACGTTCTTTAATTTTGTGTCACAGCTATAAAGGCAGCGGTCCTGATCCAGCGCTGGTACAGGCGCTACATGGCTCGGATAGAGATCAGGAGACGATACACGTGGAGCATCTTTCAGTCCATCGAGTACGCTGGGGAGCAGGACCAGCTGCAGGTCAGTGCATACTGTCTGTATTCATTGATACAGACACTCATTTCAAGACTCCAGTAGTAAACAATTAAAACATGTTGTGCTTTGTTCATTGCCTTCACTGTCTTTATCAGGTTTTAGGTATTTCCCCCATACTTTAGTGTGGTGGGTATTTTTCCCTGTAGAAGTAGAGAATTGTACACCCTTGGACCTTGCGCAATAGGAGCAGTCTTTCAGTCTTTAATTGACCATTACAAAATTTGCCAGATTTTCAAAAAAACTATTTGCTTGCATGTAAAGTAAATGTCTATATCAGTACCAGTAAAAATCAAAATCTCTTCCGCCTCCCCCACAGCTATCCAGCTTCTTCACTTTCATGCTGGACAACTTCACTCACCTTGGTGGGGCAAGCCCAGGTAAACATGCAATTTTATATATAACATTATATATTTATGTAATTTATATATATATATATATATATATATATATATATATATATATATATATATATATATATATATATATATATATATATATTTGTTTATCAATTTGAAATACATAATTCGGCTGCTGCCTCACACTTACTGATAAGGAAGCCTGAAGATCAATGCTTGGTTGCTGCATTTTGTTTGGGATCCCACAGGGAGTGTTTAATTGGCTCTGGGGGCAAAATCAGCAAAAAAACAGCAGCTGTACTGGCCAGGTGCCTACCTCAAGGAGATGGGCTTGGCAGTAGAATCAGACCAGTGACCTTCAATCCTCCTCAAATCTTGCAGAAAGATAAAGCTGTATTAAGGGAACATTATTGGACATCCTAAACGTAAGAGCAAAATGTAGGTAAAATTAAAGGGCATACAAAAAAAAAGAAAATATTTCAAATCTAGGGTATGCCTGGAAATAACACATAACACTAAAAACAAGCACAGTACAAGAACATAAAGCACATTTAGATTTTATTTTCATCCTGTCCAGCTTATGTGACTATAAATCAGCTAATGTGCAAGGATAAAATAATCTTTTAAACATTTCTAACCTGAGACCTTCAGAACTGGCAGAAGGCACAGGTGTCGTTGTCCATCCATCAGTCCAAAGCACCTTTGACTATTGTTCCATAGTCCAATTTCTGTGTTACTGTGCATATTTTAGCCTTTTAGTCTTGTTCCCCTTTCTTAACAGAGGTATTCTTACTGCAACACATCCTTTGTCCTGATTTCAAGGGTGACCTTCGTACTGTTGATTTGATGGACGACGACACCTGTGCCTTCTGCCAGTTCTGTTGTCAATTCAACGCTTGTCTTCTTTCTATTCCTTAAGGATATTATCTTCAAGTATCGCTCATCCTTGTTAGACAGCTTTTTTGGTCTTCCAGTCCTGGGTTTATCAATTACAGATGATGTTTCTCTGTACTTGTTGATTATGCTTCGGATACCACACCTTTGCGAGCTGTTTCACTCAATGTTTTTCCTTCTTTATGCAAGTCAAGGTTGTTATCATAGTAGAGAACACTAGTGGGGACTTTGAGTAAATTGTTGATGCTCATAATGCATCTGAGTAGAAAAATGCAACATGTCTAAGACTTTTACATTAAGGATTAATTAGGGGTGCACAGCTGTAATTTATGTTCCTTCTGAAATTGTGATTTTGTAGAGATTTTTAATTGATCAAATCATAAAAAACACAGTCGCACATAGGACTAAATTCTCGGCACAGTTTGCCAATAAAATCTAATGCACTACAAAGGGTAAAGCTACATGTTATGGTGTTGCCCAGAGTATTGCCCACAACTTAAAACCATCCTGGATTCCTAACTCAGTAGGACACTTATCGACACCAAGTATTTCATTTTGTTACTTTACATTGTAATGAGACTTTTTGGCACACTGTGTTAATAAAAAACGGTGCACTAAAATACATTAAACTATGCATTACAATGTTGCTCAGGATATTCCCAACAATTTAAAACCATTTTGGGGTACTTGACTCAGCAGGGCACTTATCAGCACACAGTATTCCAATAACTTAATATTCATTATAATGGGACTTCTTGGCAAACACTATGCCAACAAAAATGTATGCACAAAAGGGGTTAAATGCTATAAAGTTGCCAATAGTGTTCTCCACAATTGAAAACTATTTAACGGTTTGTGTGCCAATACTATGTGCCAATAATTGGCCTGTTAAGTTAATTAATACAAAAAATAAGGGAAGGTGCTGTGCTAGGATTACTCCCATATGAGGAATACATTTTAATTAAGAAACTGTCAATATAATCGTGCAGTATTATCTATCACTGGGTTGGAAAACCTTGTGTCTGTGTTATTATTTCCTGTCTAGACTGATGTATGGTTTTGTTTCCCTGATTCACACAACAATAAACCAGTGTTATTTGCTCGCTTTTTCAACCACAAATGAAGGTCACGCCTCTTTAGAATGTGGTCCACTTGAACGGGAATTACCCAACATGTATAATACATGTATAATTCAAAATAACCCAATTTAACTATATTATTGAGCTCCTCTTTTGCTGCTTTAAAGAATACTAACTGCATGAGGAGACTGGGTTGCTTAGCAGCATGGAAAGATGCGAATGCTAATGTAAAAACTACCCTTATTATCATGTTATGACTGCTTGCTTTATTGTGTGCATAGCCATTGCATTATGCTATTATGTCAGTCTGCAGCCAAGTACAATAATCACCACTTGATTCAAAACAATGGGATAGAAAAAGTCAATCATAACTGAACAGATTGTAGGTTTAATCAAAACTGTTTGAATAAGTCACGCAGTAAGAACCTTGGCAACCTGTAACCCTGGTAATGGATGCTTCTTCTAGTAACAATTCAAAGTTCTGTACTGTTCTTTGCTAAAATTACTTTTTCTTCTGACAAAATCAAAACTGGATTATAGTGCCCCTTGTCTGTATTTTTGGTTTTTGTCTGGGTTGAAGGATTTGGATATTCTTAACCTTTCTTTTTAACCACGGTATCAATTAGCCTTTAGAACAGCTTGTTGTTTGCTGTATGGTAAGTCTTGCTAAATGCAAAGGCTTGGTTTTATTCAAGTGTCCTTGTGTTGAGATTGTGTAGGCCACTTGACATTTCTATGGTAATGAAATAGTTGAATGAAAATGAGAATGTAGAATGTTTTCAGAGTCTTTATTATGAAGGATGAACCTTCCACAATCCACTCATGTTCAAGTGTATACTCTGAGGGGAAGGAAAGGAGTGGAAAAGAAACCAGAAAGCAGAAATGTCTTGGAACTGTATGAAATTGGTTAGTAGGTAAAGAAGCATTGATTTATTGCAAGAGTAATTTAGACCTCAACACATCACATGGGAAAAGCGCTGTAACAACACACCTGCTATAAATGACATTCTAAACCAGTATCAGGTTTGAGTGGGAAATCACCTGTGTGTTTGCACTTGACTCTGAACCCTGCATTGCTGAATGCTGCTGGGTTGTTTTTGATTTGGTTATACTTTATTTTACTATAACATGCTCCAAAAGTTTATTTTATTTTATTTTTTTCTAAAAAAGAATTCTGATTTCTCTTGTAAGGTGTAGCTGTGAAGGATTCAGAAACTAGTGTTTGGGGGCATTGCATATTACTTCATTTGTCAGTGTTCGGTTTTACACTATAATATCATTAATTGGTGTCTGTTTACTACATTCTTCCATATTTTAGCCAAGTTGATTTTTTTTTTTTTTTATTGTGTTTTTGTCACATTTTACAAGAAACCCATATTGTGCAGAGATGATATTTCCAACCTGGGCTAACTGCTTTCAGAACCATATGGAACACTACACATTTAACTGGCAGGGGGCTGACCGTACAGTGATGTAAGATTTAATTGAAATGCAAAACCTCTGTTGCAATGACTTGAGGGCAAGTATGTGGGTAAGTGATGTGAAGTGTCTTCATTTCCTGGAATATGATGAGGCAAATGCAGTAAGCTTGCTGTTGTTTACTAGTAAGGGGGGGGGGGGGGGGGGGGGGGTGAGAACACTTGATGACTAACACTTAGTCTTTTCATTGAGCTGAAATATAAGGTACTTCAATGAGAACTGATGCTTATTCCAAAGATGTAGGCTACTTTCTCCTTCACATCTCCTCGGTGTGCTTCTAACTTTCAGTACACAACCTGTGATCTCTTATTCTCTGTATAAACTGGGATAGCCTGTTGTGATTTTCTCTTTTCTTTAGAATTGTGGATTTGTGGCTTTCCTAGAACAATACATAAAGTAGTATGTGCTGCCTGCTTTTCACCATCAGGGCTGTCTGAAGGCATTACACATTAGATCCATCTGCATGAAGAAGTTATTGCAGACTTCAAGCATTTTAAGCAATTCTGGATTCAACTTTAGTTCTAGTACAAAACTAAATAATTAAACACAAACCTACAACTGCAGGTACATCAAGGATAAAACATGCACGACTACTGATCACACTTTGTCTATTTGTCACATCTCTGCTATGAAGCCTCCCTTGTACTTCTTCCCAGGAGCAGTTTTGTAGAACGATAGGGTCGACAAGAGTGAATCCAGCAAGATACAGTAAAATCATGATTATCTGAAAACCTTTGTTATCCGAAATCCCCCCTAGTCTTCTTGTGTGCAGTGTTGTGCTCTGCTGTCATAGAAAATGGGCTATTCAGTCCTCAATCTTTGGTATTTAAGGATGATTTAAACAAGTTAATAGTTGCAATTTGATTATCCAAACACCCCCTGATCCCAAAAAGTTAGAATAATAGAGGTTTTACTGTATTGTTTTAGGGGCTTACAATACTCTTCACATCATGAGTCAGAGTTTAAAGTGTAGTAATTCTGGTGGTCAAATAATAGGATAACCCTTTCTTTTTTACAGACTTGATTTCTCAGTTCTTGGAAACCACAAGTGACCCCATGAAAGAGGAAGGCAGAGCAGCAAAGTACGAGAAGATTGAGGTTCCAGACTCCTACCCTGGCCCCCGTCTCTCCTTCCCCCTCACTGTTGCACACACTAATGCATTGCTCACAGCATTCAAACAGCAGCAGCAGGTACATGGTGTATATATCTGATTGAAATGTATACAAACTGATATCATGCAGTCCATAGAAAAGAATGATGCAGTGCGTTCTTCAGAGCTCTTATACATAGCAGGTGAAACATGTCTTAACATGGCTTTGGTTCAATGGGAGAAAATTCAGGGAACAGTTTAATTAGAATACATCCCATATAAATCATTTAATAATGCATTTATCAATGAAGTAGACAGTATAAAAAATAAAACTCAGTTATTATGAACAATAAGAGGCAATTTTCTTAAAGCTTTATAATCAGTTTGAAGCACAACATTAAGCTTTTACTAGTATTATAAATCGTTATCTTTTATTGTTAGCCATGCCTATTAATGGATCCTTAATTAAAGTGAAGAAATAGAGTACTGATGACAAACCAAGCGCTATACTTAATAACCAAAAATGAATCTGTCATCGAGACATTCTACCCATAGAGCCAAGTCAATTAGCTAAGTATCAACTCAATGAATTGGATTCAATTTTTAAATTATATTTAGAAAAAATAACACCCAATGAATGGAACATATTAGTGTGACTGGCCAATAAAGCACAATGCTATTTCCAGGAAAAACAGGGATATGAATTTAGCGTACTGAAAGAAAATACAAGGAGACAGCATCTTGTACCCAGAAAATTGTTGGAAGTCCAAATTGTTATTTCATCTGATGGCTGTCTATCCTGCCCATTTAGCAACTACATGCTCGCTATGTTCTACAGTTATTACATGAAACAAAGAAATTCTTGAAGAAGCTGCCGAACATCATCCACTTGTCGACATCCTACACCAAGGAAATCACAATCTGCGGTAGGGCCTCCTTGCATCCTACTGGCAGAATACTTTGGTTAAACTGGCTACCTTTCCGGTTTTTCATCCATATTTTACAATAAAAAGCGCTTTTAACACATTGATATGTGCATGTAATCTAGCATCAAGGTCATGTGCTTGGTTTCAATTCTCTAGGTGATTTACATGGAAAGCTGGATGATCTGCTGCTTATATTCTACAAGGTAAAAATTCTGTCATTTTCCTTCTAAACAGGCCTGGGTTAAAACATCTATGCCCTGAAAAATTATATCGATATTTTCTTCAGTAACATAGGAAGAACAATGGGCTGGTTTCACAAATTCTGATTAGCAATGATCTTGGTAACATTAGGACATGTTAGATTGGTGACAAATTGAAACTGTGAAACTAGTCGTAAAACCAGTGAAACAGTAAAAAAAAAAAAAAAAAACATTCTTAAATATTAAATTATTGTTCACCCTATTGCCTAAAATAATTTCTGATATTGTGGAAAATATAGTTAAATTGATATTAACACTGCCTTGTTTAAACATACAGTTTCGATCATTAGCCAATGATTATTTTTTCATTAGACCTGAGTACTTTTTAGAGATTCAAATATTTTGTCTATTTAATTCCTTTTTAATTCACATTTTAAAAGTATCATTGACTTTTTTTTTTAGATAGATAGTTCGTGAGATCTATAATTTTTTCGTCTCTGCAGAATGGACTTCCCTCAACTGAAAATCCTTACGTGTTTAATGGCGATTTTGTTGACAGAGGGAAGAAGTCAGTGGAGATTATAATAATCCTGTTCGCCTTTCTACTTCTCTACCCCAATGATATGCATTTAAACCGAGGAAATCATGAGGATCACATCATGAACCTGAGGTAAATTCAACAAGTTTGATTCCAAAACGCTTCTACTGGTGAATCAAAACAAAATTGAAATAATGTATATATACTTTAAGTTTGTTTTGATGGAAATACAACATATAAACACACACACACACACACACACACATTGTATGTATATATACACACACACACACACACACACACACACACACACACACACACACACATTGTATGTATATATACACACACACACACACACACACACACACACACACACACACCATACACACATATATATATAACAAATGAATGCACTGACTTTACGTGCAGTTACGCAGCGCTTCTGTGCATGGGTAACATTTTGATTTCATTTTGCTGTTGGGTCGTTAATGGAGAATTTTACATACTGCTACAATATGTACCAGATTTAAAAGTATGTACTGTATTACAGTCCACGTGTCGTTGCTTTTGGCAAGTGATATTTTCAGAATCATATCGTTCTGCAATTTAAAATACTACTTCTGTTGAAAATCTAGTACTGTTTTTTTTTTAATTAATCTTTTTTTTTTTTTTTTTTTAATCGTTTTACATTTTAAGCAATTCTGTGCATGGGTAACATTTTGATTTCACGTTGCTGTTGTTGGGTCGTTAATGGAGAATTTTACATAACTGCTAAAATATTTGCCAGATTTAAAAGTATGTACTGTATTGCAGTCCACGTGTCGTCTCTTGGCAAGTGATATTTTCAGAATCATATCGTTCTAAATTAAAATACTACTTCTGTTGAAAATATAGTACTGTGCCGGCTATGTATTTTTAACATTGTACCTTTTTTGTGCTCCCTGAAGAATGGACAAGGGTTGGAACGGGCCAAAATGAAATAATCAGATAGGTGTCACACTGTTTTAAACGCCACTGAAGTCAAAATTCCATAGGATCAGATATGTGAGTGCTGACTGTATACAGAAGCTCACTGTGCTGACATACAATGAATATACACTACTATCCAACACCCCGAAGGGTGTGAATATTAACCATTAGATTAACAATTACAAAAACTGAGATTAAATAAATGATTTGATTGGGGGTTGCATGTTGTTTTGTAACAAGAACAAACATTTATTATTTTGTGTTTACATTTAAAAAAAAAAACCTACTATTCAGTAAGTATGCTGGGAATCAAAGTGACAAATACCCTTACTACTGCTACTCTCAGTCTAGCACAGAAACGTTGCATTGTGAGAACTGTAAGATAATAAGGCAGTACTTTATACAGCTATAAACAGCAATAGTGATAATCATGATAATAGTGATCATTGTTTCCAGGTATGGATTTACAAAAGAAGTTATGCAGAAATACAGGGTGAGTAGTTTGGAATTACTTGTACTGTACTCTGAATGAGTGATCTGAGAGTGCAGCCACCAGCACTTACTGATGGCCACACTGCTAATTGTTCCTAAAAATGCTAAGTATGTCATATGAAAAATATATGGACATATACACTTCTTTAAAAAAAAAAAAAAAAGTCAGTGTTTCTCATTTGAAATATACAGTAGCCTCTGTGCTGGATCTTAATTTCCCGTCCCTTTTAACAATAAACTGGAGACAAAAATCAGATGTTCTGCTAGATTTTCTTTTTTTATTATTATTGCTCTGACAACAGGTCAAACCTCAAAGGTTAATCAATCATATGCATTGATATACAGGAATACAACACCTAAGCTAAAGTACACTACTAACCTATTGAAGTTAAATAAATACAAAAACTAATTTTACTTTCCTCATACATTGACATGCTGCACAATTCCCAGCTAGATCTAACAGAAGTATAATGATTTGCAATGCCGTACTTTGCCTGTCACACAGTAGTTAGTTATAGGTTCTTGTATGTGGCATTTTTAAATCCCTGCCATGAGCAACATTTTCATAAAGTAATAGCATCACTGAGGCTACTTATGCTTTTTTTTTTTTTTTTAGCTGTCAGATTTTATTAAAATGAATTAGTTTCAAAGCTTACTCTGCTAATGAGCTCTGCAACTACTAATCATATTTTGTACATATTCATTTAAACAGCATCGCTTCCTGTAGATAGAGCTTGAAAATGATATATATTATCACCTGGGCATTAATACTCTGGTTTTTATTCAAAAGCTTGCTAGGGGAATATTAGACACAAGCGATCAGGCAAAAAAGGTAGTAAATCAGGCAGCTGTGAAATAAAGATGCTACTGAGCACTTTGAAGTAAGAAAATAAAGGAAAACAGGTGCTGTTTACACAAATAACCCTATACAGACACAGGTGGAGGTTTCTTAGGCAGCACTCCCCTATTATTTTTTCTTAAACACCAGCATTGAACATGCAGGCCCACTGCAGCCTTTTATACACATCTGCCTCTGCTAAACTACAATGACTACTTGATGGGCCTGCCAATCATGGCCCACATCCTCACATGGAAATTATTTCTCTTATTCAAATTTGCTCTTATTTACTATTGACCTATTGTATTTTACAACTGCTCTCATCTGTAAAGTGATATTAGCAGGGTATCTGCTATGAAATAAATAATAAAAACTAAACTCTTTTCTGGATCCAGTTAATATACACATTTAACAACCACTAACACTGTTAAACGTTTATATACAAAATAAACAAAATATGAAAATAAAGATACTGTTTCCAGTGTTGATGGGATAATTATATGCATTTATAGTGTAGAATGTGAGTGAAGGAAAACAAGTCCCAGTACAAAATAAGTCACAAAAATAAACACTATTTTTATACATGTGAAGGGTTTTCACGCAATCACAGGGAAACCTAAAAGGAGTCAATTTTAAAAACCCAAAGCCCATGTAACACAAATACACTGTCAGCAACCTGCTGCAGGTGGCATTTTCAAGAAATATTCACAAAGTAGCTCAGCTCAAGATTGTTTAGATGTTGTGACAAATATTAAAATGTTGCCTGATTTAAAAGTTGCCATTAAAAAATCATCAGCCTAAAGTTTTTATCATTGTGACTAAGATATTCAGACATGAACGAGTAGACATTTTTTTTAATAATGATAATCATTTTAATGAGGAATTTAAGTTTTTTTTTAAATGTTTCCATGATGTTGTTTGAACTCATTTCAGTTTGGTGCAGGACACTCTGCAGCTCTGTGTAGCTGTTAACTGAGGCATTTATACAGTGTCTTTATACAATGACAGTTTAAGGGATGTGTCATTGTAGGCCTTCTATTTTCTTTGAATGCAAATCCATTGCAAATTGAAAAACCAATACGATCTGTGTAATTTCCATTTTAGTCTCACGGGAGGGAAATATTGCTGCTGCTGCAGGATGTCTTCAGCTTGCTTCCTCTAGCAACCATAATTGACAATAAAGTTCTCATCGTCCACGGAGGGATATCGGATATGACAGACCTGGATTATCTGGCTTCAATAGAGAGGCACAGGGTGAGAAAAATGCATGCAGTCCTTAACAAATCTGATTCTGATTGAACACAGCATGTTAATGATTGATTGAGAGAGTCAAAGTAATATATGAAATGGAATTCAGTAAAATTTAAATTAAGTCTCTAAAATACCTGGGCAGATAGTCTGTATCTCCATCCCTCAAAAACAACAGAGTCAAGCTGGAGCCTATAATGTAGAGAAGAATGAACTATAGTGTATTTGATGCCATGGAAAGGCTAACAGTATTTGACAGATAACATGTTTAATCATGTTTCCTTTTTCTTGCAGTTTAAGTCAGCACTCAGACCCCCCAGGATGAGTATAGACAGTAGCCAGGATAAGGGCAGAAGACAGACCAAGGGCCAGTTACCAGCTCAATCTTCAGATGGCCACAGGAGCATCTCCACAAGATTCAGTAGCAACCATCTGGTGAAACAGAGCAGTGGAGCGTTGTCATCATCCTCCTCCTCTTCACTATCTTCCTCCATCCCAGAGTCCCGCAGAATGAGTGACATCCAGGAAAAGGACACCAGCATGACCAGCAACGGGCGCCACCAACTCCATCACAGGAGCATCAGCCCCACGGGTATACTGGAGGTGCCCTTCCTAGACTCCAACGTCACCATCACTCCCAGAGTGCCGAGCTGGGAGGAGATGGAGTGGAAGCAGGTAAGTAAATGAAACACCTCCCACTGTTCCCAGTTAAAGGATTATATTACTTCTTACAGTGGCTGCCTTCTGGAGACCACACATTGCTATTGCTGGGGTACTTTTTGGCCATATGTGCAGAGATTGCTACCTAGACAATTTCACAGCTCGCCACTCAAACTGTAAGGATTGGTATTAACAATAATATTAATATCTTCATAGAAAGGGTGGAGCTCTGATAATTTCTTGTTCTTTTTTTTTTTTACCAAATATCAGGCAAGATACATTTATTAGGGAACTGACCTGCTACGGGGTCTGATTCTGTGCTTGTTTTGTGAACAAATAGAATTACAGCAGGTGCTTGTAACGCCATACATGAAAAGATTTATAAACCTTTTTTTATAGTTGCCCATAATGGCTTATGTGTGGTAGAGATCTGGTTTGAAATAAATATGGAGTAATTACAGAGTGAAGATTACATATTTTTTCCGTGTTGTAACAACTACATCAACTATCAAGGGATAGACAGTTGTTTGATTCCCATGTGTTAGGCATCGCCCTAGTGTAGACTAGAAATACAAGATCCTCCCAATTTACGGCATGTTCCCTGAGCCTCACCTCTGTTTTTTTTTCCTAGCAATAATATCGATATCAGTTATTTTACACTCATTTACACTGTAGTTTTTTTGGTCGTGACCATTTATTTACACTGGACCTCTGCTGATTTTAATGTATTATGGGCAAAAGCGAAATCCCAAATTGCTAATACACTGAAGAAAGGGTCCTATCTTCTGCAGATTGTGGATTTGCTTTGGAGTGACCCCAAAAACCAAAACGGGTGCACCCCCAATAGCTTCCGAGGGGGAGGATGTTACTTCGGACCTGATGTCACTCTCAGATTGCTGAAGAAGTACCAGCTGAAGATGCTGATTCGTTCACACGAGTGCAAACAGGAGGGCTATGAGCTCTGCCATGACGGGCAGGTAGGCAAGGAAGCAGGGTGCATCCTCCCAGCACAGCATACTAGTTTTGAAAGAAATGATTGACTTTAAAAGAAAATCACCACTGCATCTGGGGTGTCAGCCCTGTACTAAATGTTACTGACTTGTTTCCCAATGGAAAATAGCTGTAGTAAATCAAATATGTAATGTTCTGCTTTATTTTTGTGAAGGTGATAACAATTTTTTCTGCCTCCAACTACTATGAAGAGGGTAGTAATCGTGGGGCCTACATTAAGCTCGGCCCGGATCTGGTGCCACGTTTTTTCCAGTATCAAGTTAGTAAATTTACCAGGAGGATGACACTGCAGCAGAGGTAAGAGGCTCTAATATTACAAAAAAACAATTAGAGGGTAAAGCCAATTTTCTGGTTTCTAATTTCTAGTTTCTGGGCAGAGGCTGGGAATGAACTGGTGATAACAGGAGACAGATTCTGTGATAACACTGTCCGTTACATAATTTTGTTCTTCTCCTGAGGCCTGGGTTAAAATTAGTCACAAATTAAATTAGTTTATGTCTCAGCCTAGCCAGGAATCATATTAGTCCACATAATTGGCCTAAGTCAATATAATTGTCAGTCTCTGCTAGAGAGAAGTCTATGACTGAATGGGGGCAGGATTACGAGAGGAAGCTTTCATTGTGCCTGCAATAAACCATTGAATACTGGAAGAGACTAGGACTAGATCGTATGCCTTCCGCTTCACGTTGTTCCCATGGCAACAGAAGAAAAAGAGCCTGGCATCACATCTACTATCTAAGAAACATACATTGCATTAGTTAGGAGGAAACAAGAACCAGTTCTGAACATGGGATAAAACAGGACAAAACAAAAGGTCCAAATAATATAAAGCATAAAACATGAAATATGGGAGAGTGTACAGGTATAATCAGAATCTGTGTACAGCATGGTTCAGGAGGTTTACAGAATTTTGACAGGTGTGGTGTTCTTGTTTGGTTGTGGACACTATTTTCTAAGTCTGTGCTGACCAACATTGTTCGCCAGGTTCACCTCTGGCTATATATGTTTTTGTTTTATTGATATATATATATATATATATATATATATATATATATATATTATAATGTCCCCAAGAGTAGTATGGCTAAAATGAATCAACTGCATGTCAAATATTGCATTTTCTTTTCTGTAAGGATGGAAACCCACCTGTTGTTGTTTTGCTTACAGAGTAAGCGTGGCTGAAGGTTCCGCTCTCAAGTCTCTGCAAGAAAAGCTGTATGCGCACAGATCAGAGCTCATCGCCGCCTTTAAACAACACGACATTTCCAGCACAGGCAAGTGGCATTCCAGCAATGTGCTTGAGGACTACAGTTACAGTTAAGCTGTAGATCATGGACTCCTTGTTTTCAAGCTGGCTTGTGCAGGCAGTGGTAAAACTCTCACGCAAGCAGAATAGTATGGGGGGGAGGGGGGGCTTGAAAACCAAGCCCACTTTTCAGGCTACACTTTAGTTTAAGGAATCCATTTTTAAATCACCTACTGATGTGTTATTAAATGTTTTCATTGTAATAACAATCACCTACTGATGTGTTATTAAATGTTTTCATTGTAATAACACAGCTTAACAGTTGATTACAATGAGTCTGAATTAACTAGTCATTTAGCAGACACTTTTTATCCAAAGTGACTTACACACAGAGGCTAGGGGGTGAACTATGCATCGTAATCTCATCTGAAGGATGATTTAATGACACATTACCAGTGTAAAACCTCACATCATGACAAATGAAATCAGAATGCTTGTTACAGCTTTGGTTATATGTTCTTAAGACATGGCACTGCTTTAGGGTTATTCCAGCTGAAGTAGACCAAGGGGGGTTCCTCAGTTTTCGCTTAAGTCAAATTTTTTTATTTTTTTTTTGCTGGAAGTCAAAAAAGGTAAAAAAATGGATTAAAGGCTGCAGAATTTGGCAGTTGATCTTTTCTATATCCTCAGAGATGTTTGGCAGAACAGGTTTCTACAGTGGAGTAGTGACCCAGGTTGAAACTAACAGTCTTGGATGGTGTGTGCAAATCATTTCTAGGAACTGTTTCCACCAGCGACTGGGCCTCTGCAGTGGAGTCGGTCCTACGCCTTGATCTACCCTGGAGGACGCTGCGTTCACGGCTCGTCAGGCTGGCTCCTGACGGGAGTGTGGAATACATGTCTTGCTTTGAAGATCTGCACATGGGACAGCCCATTAAAGAGGTGAGAAATCTCACCTTCATTAGGGCCTCTTAAACAAAAAAAGGGCCACGGTATTTATTAACTACTACATATACAGTTTTTAAATATTCTTTGTTCTGTATTCTATAACTACAGAATGGGATTAGCTTTGCAATTAGCTTTTTTTTGCAATTAGCTTTGCATTCGATTTTTAGAAACTGTTACTGGTTTTTAGAAGCAACTGCGTTGTTAAAATCAAGTCAAAATGCCTTTTAAAAAAATATGAAAAATGTAGTTGACATTGGCTGTATTTTAAGAATATGCCATTTGAGTTGTGGGCTCATTGAGTTAGGGAGCTACAGTGTGTGAAATGAACTGTGGATGCCTCACTCGGTTTATGTTGGACAGGCGTTTGAACTAGTGAAAATGAATTGTCTTACCCAGATGGTGAGCTTTTTTTTTTTTTTTTTTTTTTTTAGAAATGTTAATAGACAAGTTTGTGGCCATAATACCTACTTTTAGACTTTTGTTAGAACAGATTTTATGAGTGTGTATTTGCGTTTTATAATTACTGCCCTGCCGCCTGCAGGAGGGTGCAGTTACCAAGATCTTTCATGTCAGAGAACAAATCTGTGCACAGCAAGGACCATTCTAGCCCAGAAATGTGTTATAGCAATACCCTGTATTAAACCAATTACACCTCTATTCAGGTATTATAAAACAAAACACAAACCAAAAAGTTATGAATGTGCTCTATGTCCCTTATGATTGACTATACTAATACTGTGTAATAAAGACAGGTAATGCCTGTAAAGATGGTTTTAGGCAGGAAGCTGTAATACACCTGCAATAATGAACATTCGATTGACAGGGAGATCCCAGCAGCACAACGTCAAATTGGACTAAGGAGGTAACTCCTACACTCATGTCAACCTTCATTCAGTGGCGGTACATGTAATCAAGCCAGGTACAACCTCTCATGCTATTGGGTTTACCTCCTCTTTCCCAACCTCCCCCTCACCTCAGTGTCCGCTGAGAGGTGTCATTCAAAATGCTGTAACTGTATATTTTTAAATCGAGTTGTCCTGACTGAATCTCCTTTTCAACAGGTTACACCAAGCTTGGTGGAGACGCTGTATAGATATCGAACAGACCTGGAGATAATATTCAATATGATTGACAAGGATCATTCAGGTAAACGTTTTATCAGTCTTTCTAATTTTAAACAGTACGTGTCCTGTTTTTGAAGCAACTGCTCTTACTGTACCTGTTTATACCGTTGAAATAGTCTCACATGTTTTTGTCAATGTTCCCTTGTCTTTGCACTTCCTTCGTTGACCCTAAACGTTTTAAAATTCATTTTTTATTGGACTTTTATTTGACTTTTATTGTTTGAACAGGGGGCTGTATTTACAATTTCCTATACCTGGGATTCACGATAATTTACTAAAAGGATGTTAACTAAATGCCCTTTGTCTTTGATTTCCTTATTACAGAAAAACAAGCTGTATAGTATTTTACAAGAGAAAACACTATAGTATGGTCATTTTCTCTTGTTGTAAGTAAATACAAAAATACATATTCATGAAATCCAAACTATTTGAAAAACAAATTACTTTATGAGTTAAAGCTTTAAGGCCCACAGATTACCAGCCTCATATTTGAAGTTAGGATTGAGGTAAAGTTTAAAATATCTAGTCCTCTATCAATGTTGGCCTTTGTATTATGTGCAATTAATGTCCGTGGTGTAATGTACATGATATGCTCTCTGTTCTTTTAGGACTGATTTCCATGGAGGAGTTCCGTCAGACCTGGAGGCTGTTCAGTTCGCACCTGCACACCCATGTAGACGACGCAGCCATCGACGACCTGGCCCGCAGTATTGACTTCAATAAGGACGGCAGCATTGACTTCAATGAGTTTCTGGAGGCATTCCGCGTGGTGCACAAACTGGACTCCAAAGAAAAACACTGAAGGTTTTTTTTTTATTGTATCCTAAACACCCCGAGATGTTTACCACATTCTCACTACTTACCGTTACTGCCTCCTGTACAGTATTCGCACAGTTGGAACAAAAGCCAGGAGGGACACCGGCCCTCCAGGACTGGAATTGCCCACCACTGTCATAACTGAACATTCAGTTCATGATTGTTGATTACTGCATGATTCAAAGTATGACGCTCCTGTGAAAGGGTAGCTTTGTGGTGATGGCTTGCAAAAATAGCAGAGCCAGAAGTCAGAGATTGTAGTTCAAAAGCACTTTTTGTGAGCTGTAACAAACTAAAGATTAAAAAAAAATATATATATAAAATCAGAGAAATGAAGCACCCAAGCTTTGCTGTCTTGGTGCTTTGTCACAGCCAGCTCACACCCTGCTGCTCTGGCCTGTGATCCTCCCAAGAGCCCCCAAACAAAGGAACTGGCTCTTTTTTTATACAGATAGACAAACTTAAATGTGCAATTATCCTGTCTGACCACATTCCACATGGTTTTAACCAAACCTGAAACTTAAGTCATACAAAAACACACACACAACCACATAAACAACATATACAAAGTCACATGTGCAGGACCTTAAATAAATTACTGTATCACACTCAGTTGTTCCCCGGCAGTGGCACTGGTGAAACTCTGGGGCACTCTGGTAGTTGCTCTGACAGTTGTGCTGGCACTAGGAAAGTGAATTTTATTCATCTCTAGATTTTATTACCAGCTATGTGTATCCTGTCATGATGCGCTTTGAACGATAAAACTAGACTCAGAAACACCTGCTTAAAAAAACAACGGGAAGAACAGACTTTTTTGTGGCAGTTTGCCTTTTCCAAAATGCTGACTGGTGTTGTTCTGTATCTTAGGTGACTTGCTTTTTCTGAGATGCTCCGTACCCCCAGCAAAGAAATAAAAAGTGAGAATACATGGTTAGCAGCGAGTGCTTATTGATAAACTGGCTGCTGACCACGCATACGATAAAACCTGTGCTGAGGGTCGAGGGGTAAATTATGTAATTGAAAGCCAGTTGACCCCTCAGCCTCAATATAAAAGACCTGCAGCTTTAGCTGACTGGGGTGGGTTGTCCAGAGGAGGAAAGAGACAAGTAAGAACAGAAACTTAAAGTAAACAGTTGCTGCTTGCGCCGTCTTTAAACCAGCAGGACACTTGTTTGATTTATTGTTCTCTTTGTTTTGTGTTTTGTCTATTTGGTTTACACATCGAGCCGTTTTGTTCTGTAAAGTGTTTTGTTTTTGTTTAAGTATTTTATTTAATAAAGAAACAAGCACATTTGCATCTTGCCCCGTGGTACTTGCCTGCTGAGCATTCCATTAATTTCCTGGCCTGACGTCACCACAAAGCCAACCTGCCACACTTGTACCCCTTTTCCACCTGCACACCCAAGCCAGCCTGGTAATGCTCGGGTAGCTGGAGTTGCTATAACTAAATAAATATGAGGTCTATTACGTGGTTATCTTTCCTAATATATTAACTTTTTTGCTGCGAGAGGAGCTGAGGCTTTCTTCGGGAGACGAGATGCTTCAGCCCTGTTCTGGCAGCCGAACCTGGGGCAAGCTCATTTCCTCTTCCCCTCTCTCGACCTGCTGTCCTTGTCGCTTCGAACTGAGCTCCCGACCGCTGTTTAGCCAGACTATTTATAGTTTAAACTACTAATTATAATGATACAGAAGTGGGAATGTTACCTTTTTAATTTTTTTTGGAAAAATAATAACATTGTTTACATGATGCTTTATACATGGTTAATTCACTGAAAGTTCAATTTTTGCTTCACTATACAGTATGTTCATTATAAACAGGGAGTTATTTTATTTTGTAATTTAGTCAGATGTGTGTTATGTGTCCCACGGCGTAAAGGTAAGGAGTTAGGAAAACATCTACCAGTTGTGGTCCTGGGGGTTGTCACTTTCTCTTGGAATGATGCTAGAGCGTAATGGCAAAATGCAATAACCCCACCCACAGCCTGCTTGGGCCCCGAACCAGATTCTGATATGTTGTGAGGCTGGAGTTTCACGGTGCGGGTGAGCAGGTGTAAAAGGGGTATTGGTGTCAGTTGTGGGATAACAGTGCCTCCAAGACTCAGGCCATAGATGGTACTGCGGGTCCTTCTGTTTTGAAAAATAAACAAACAAACAAAACAAACAAACAAAAAAAAACAAGAGACATGAGAAAAAGACTAGGACTGGATTATGGCAAATCCTGGGCTAGAGGACCAGACCATCTCAATGACAATTAACCCTTTGCTGCCTAAGCAGAATGACCATATATGGGCATGAATATGACCACTTTGTGTTTTAGCGCTTGTAGTTTGGCAACCTTACATCAGAAACCCAGTATATCTACAGAAAGGCATTAAGTAGCTGTTTCCAATGATATAATGTATTTTGTTATGGAATATATTAGTTTTTTTTTTCATATAAGCCAAAAAAACTTGCCACATGCTGGTAATATATAATGGTGTAATTCCTTTAAACTGTGCAGCTACTGTATATTGTTCATTTTGTTTGCATCTGTTATACTTTCTGTAAGAGAGGAATTGGTTTACCAGTTAGGTTTATCCTTGCTGTGATGTAAAGCTTTGTCACTGTTCAAAACAATGTTTTTGATTTGCATCAGTTATTACATATGAATGGCACAATGCAGGGTTGTATTTGGGGAAGCATGAATGTACATAATTATAACTGTAAAAAAATACAGATATTAGTCTTCAGATAAATACTTTTTATGGTGTTTTATGTAAAAAATAAATAAATGTGGAGTATCTGAAGCAGTTTGGTCCCGTTAACTTGGTCATATGAAAAGTTTTTTTCAAAAGCTAAAATGCAAATGTTACCATTGTGATAGCTAAGTGGAGAGAAGGCTAATTGCTAGTAAGAATACATTACAATACTTCTATAGTCAGTGTATGCAGATGGCAATTATGAATATTCTGCATGTGAGGTTATTTTATATATACAAACATATATACAAAAAAATATTGGTTCAATATTTAATTAAACCAGTCCAAGATACATTCTTATTAGAATGGATTAAGTAGGATTAAAAAAATACACCCAAATGTTATGCATACAGAATATGAATTAGATGTTACTTTTCCCACATGTGGGTCTCTGAGGTGTATATTTGTGCAATACTTGGTGCAGCCTTGTATAATATGTTTTGAGTCTCTTTTCTAATTTCTAAGATAATAATATAATCCATAGCTGTCCCCTACTTAAGTTTTCAGTTAAATTTTTTTGCAGGTATCTCAGTGTAACAAGCTCTGTTCTGTGATTCCAGATGTGCCTGATCCCTCAGAGCAGCCTCTAATTAGAAGGCAAGGCGCACTGTTAAATATGCCTATATATGAATATAACCAAGGAGGTTCTGGAGAGGACCGTGGAAGGGCTGGCTCCTGAAAGAATTCCAGAGGTTCTGATGTCCACATTCAAAACCCCAATGTCGATGATCTCTTCATCGACACCAACTAAGGATGCCATGTTTTTATCTTCAGCAGCTTCATATACATTCAAATATATAGCATCTGATTCTCCTTTATTCAATGAGTCAACTCTATCCAGCCAGTTCTGCCCCAAGGGAGGAAATTCCTCCTCTCCATACCTCTGCTCCTGGTTTAAAACAATTGCCTTTAACATCAACAAGTGGAAGTTGAGATAGAGACGCCTGTATCAGCACCCAATGTACCTTCACCATATCGGAATGATTCACCTCCTCCTGAACAATCGGTTTTACCGGATAACTCTGTGACGGTAGCCTTGCCTCGTTATGGTACAGTGACTTTAGAACTAAAAGGAGATTCCTCACAGTTGTCCTCCCAGGTGTCACGGGCAACACCATTAGCATTGGAACATGAAACTGTCACAGCATCCTCAGGTAACACAAGGTCTGCTTCTTTGTCTTGGATTCAGTCAGTATCTGGAGTACATAGGATTGATGCTGGGAATTTGGCTGCACCTCAACCGGTTATCCGTATCCCTGTTCACAACGCAATGGGCTGTTCACAGCTCCATTTAAAGAAACTCTCTTTGATAAAATAAACATCTTACCAGACAGATTTCCAGATCGAGTGACCAACACAGCTGTTTTGTGTCCTAATTTTGTGGAAATTACAGTTGATAAGATGCCAGTGGGGCCTTTCAAAAGGAGGCCTGTTTGTCCTTAACCGCCATTGTCAACACATGGCACTTTCCATTTTCGAACTTTGACCAACCCGTGCAGTCCAAGTATTACGTGCAGTACTCCTGTTACCCCGGTTACACGCTTTCGGGCGGTGACATCTACATCTTTTGTCTGCGTAATGGCACCTGGAGTGGGGTCAAGCCTGCGTGTTTAGGTTAAGCATCATTTTACACTGTCTAAACTGATGCAAAACTGGTCAAATGCATTTTGCTAATCGTTAAACTATTGAAGGCATTAGTCAAAGTTGTCCAGTACATACCTGACTTTATTGTTTTAACAGGGAGTTATGCACCCAAGCTGAAAGCCAGGTCGAATTATGGACATCTACCATTTGGTAGGTCCTTCATCAAGAGCACCTTGAAAAGAAATGTACTTTTAAAAAGATACATAGAGGATACTTGAATGATCTTTCGTGTTAAACATTTTTATTCCCTGCAGGAGGATGTCCCAGTAAATCACAAGCCCCAAGTGGTTTATGTAAGGACATACTCCTTAGGGGAATAAAAACTGTATACCATGAACGGCTAGCAACCACAATTCTCTTACCCTGCAACCGACTCAAACCTGTATTAAGCACCCTTACACAGGGCTATTGTTTTAAGAAAATGCTTGTGGATGGCAGAACATGTAGAGGTACAGTAAACAACACAGCCTGAAGAGCTAATTATATACACATTTTATAGGCCTGGTATGCTTTAAGATGCATGTATCAGAACCATCAGTTTTATAATTATTTTTGATAGCTTTGTAATGTGTGAAGTATATTAAGCTAATTTCACTGATAAAAAGAAGTGTGAGGTGATTCATACAAATTGCAGCTTACTGGTTTAGATTCCGGTCAAGTTTCTGATCTTCACTTGGTTCGGGCTGGGTCTCCTCACCACACCACAGTGACCCCTACTGGTCAGGTGGCAGACATAGCCAAATGAACCAGGCTGAACTACGTCCATCAGGGTTCAGTAGCTTGGCATCCTCAATCCTTTTCTGTACGTTGCTGGTTGTGAAATGGATATTGAAATTAGAATTGCCCCAAAAAAACCCTGTTTTTGTTCACCTTAGTAATGATTTGCAAGTTTTGAAATAATTTGGGCTATACGGTGGATCAGACTGATAAAGTCTGAAAATGACTAGTCTGGTCCTCCTCAAAAGAGCCTCCCTGAAACTTAAGCAAAAAGGATACTGAGCTCAAACAACTGCTGTTCTGCTTAGTATGCTGGTATTTATGTTTTAATGAACAGACTAGAGGCCATTCTCCTGCGCAGTAAGGTCTAAACAGCTGAGAATGGCATCACAATCGGATTTGTGCTCCCATTGGCCATTGAAACACACTTGATATCTAACTCAAACTGTGATTTGTGTAACCTCCTTTTTTATGGTAGGGACACCTGTCATGTGTCGTGCACAGTATATTCCCTAACGGAATATGTATGTTGCTAACACACCTTGTTCCATATGTGCAGATGTTAATAAGTGTACAGAGAGACAGCGTTACTGTCAGCAGACTTGTGTCAACACTTTCGGCTCGTATGAGTGCAGCTGTCTGCCAGGCTACCTGCTGGCAGAGGATGAAAGGTCCTGCTCAGGTGAATGTCTCCTCTTAGATACAATTCATACAGTTAATGACTTGAAACATTCAGATGCACAACAATATTTTTTTGAAATAACCACACTGAATCACAGTTTCAACATAAGAATCCCGTATATATTTGAGGTGGATTGTGCTACAATTAAGCAATTAGTGGATATATAACATTTGCTATTGACATGTTACATTTACAATTAGTTGAATTCAATAATTGATATATATATATTATAATATATTATATATATATATATCTATATATATATATTAGTTTGACATATTAGTACATCTGAGATTGCTCTGTTGGATTTACCTGGATATGGAGGCATCCAGAGTTTTTTCATACTTACAGTTACCATAACATTTCCTGGCATTCAGTTACAGGCGCTACAAGTTCACATCAAACTCATCACTGATCATACGTATACAAACTGTCAAAATAGAATATATGCTTGTAAAAACAACAGTTATATACATTTTATATCTACAATATTGCCATAATTTTTGATGACTAATAATGCATCTGTTTTCCAATTCAAAGGACTTTAATGCACATGGTTATCCAAAATATCACTTGACACCTGATGACTTTCTGATCAGATGAAATTGCTGCCAAAATGTAAGACTGGGTAAAAATACTGTTAAAATGAAATTAAATAGCATGAAAATATAGTAAGATATCACTGTGACCATGACCAATTAAATATGGTATCTCACTGACCATTATTACCTGTTATGTACTGGCACTTATGTTACTTTCTCAGACATAGATGGAAGCCAACTGTGCTGAGAGTTTTCTTGGCTTTATTCATGTTTTCAGAATCTTCCAGTATTGTACTGTCCAAAAATTACAAGATAATGAAATCAATTGCAATGTTGAAACCAGACATAAAAAGCTATCTCTTTTAAAATGTAAAGCAATAAATCATTGCATAAATGTTGCTCAGGGACTCGGTGCTCTAAATGTAAGCATGTGCCCTTTTCTATAGCTGTCTAAAATGGCATGACATTAACTCTGGTGTACAAACCAAGCCAATAAGGGAGAAAAGCAATTCCAGGAGTTCTAGACTTAGGTTTATGACACGGGAAGAACAAATAAGAACAAAGAATAAAAGAAAAACAGAGGGAGTAGCGTGCTGTGTGTCATCACTGTGTGCCATCCCTTTTGCACTGTGCTGGCAAGCAGGCAACCTAAACTCTGAACTGAGAAAGTGGCAGGTTTCCAAATCCCTAAAACTGAAAAGTTAACCACAGTAAATATTCATGGCAATTTTGCATTTTCCCATGGTTTTACTATGAATGTATTGTACTTTGCCGTGTTTTGTATATGCTTTACCACACCTATCCGGGCTTCACAATGCTTACAGTACCTATTCTTTACCATGCTCTCGCTAGGCTTTATTGCATTTTGCTATTCTTTAGTATGGTAAACTTCTATAAGGGATGTTCCACAACCAGAACTGTCACAGTAACTCTTCTGAGATAAATTGCTTGGAGAGCTGTAAGAAGCTACATACTTTTAAGCCTCTGGATCCTCCCTTCAAATCTGATGCTTAGTAGTGTTTGACCATCATTATCTAGTCCAGTTGTTAATATCTCCCTGTTCAAGACATGTATGCAAAAGCTTGCTTTCAATTGCTTTCCAAAGAACTTGTGAATAGCGGTAATTGAAATGCTTTTGCTGTTCCAAACTTGCCCCCTTTAAAAGGTTTGCTGTGGTTTGTGCCCTGTTACAAAAGCATGGTGAAATCATACTCACAGGCAAGCATTGTTAACTACAGAAAAACATGGTAAATACGCAATGGCAATGAGTGTTATAAACAATGGCATAGTTATATCTTCTTCCTCTATGATAGAATGCAGAGTAGTGCAACTAAGCAATGCTTTAGTAATGTTTTTAGTGGGGTAATTTAAGCCTTCAGAAAGGTGACCAAGTTTGAATTTTAAACTAGAAAAAGAAAAGCACTGACTCTTTTTTTATTTTAGATTCAGTACCTCTCAGGCCTAAACATTAGTAATGAATTGACGAGTGCACAGTGAACAATGGCGGCTGTCTGCACCACTGCTCCAATACATTTGGAAGCTACAGGTGTTATTGTGAGCCAGGCTTCAAACTGGAAAAGGATCAAAGACACTGCAGAGGTAAAAGTCTCGTTTTTATATTTAGAAGAAAACTAGGAGTCAGTATCATTCAGTTAAGACAAGATTTGGAGGAGAATGCATGGAAGAATCTGAACATCAGAGTTTAAGAATGTTTCCGTGAGACATGTTTTTCCTGTTCATTTGCTTGAATAATTTAGAATTGTTTAATCTGGTGCATCCCAGTGACGGTCTGTCATGAAAACTGCCTGTTTGTTTTATTTCATCATCTGTTTGCTGCTTGGTGGCTTGGTGGCTTCTCCATGCAGTTATCTTTTTGTTGAATTTCTGTTATAAGTTAATAAACAGTCAATAGATATTCAAGTAATAGCAATAGTAAGTTTGTAAGGAATGAGCAGTTCCATTTAAGAATTGTTTTCAAGCTAATATTATTATAGTAAATTGTTGAATTTACTGGTCTGCTAAGTTATCTTTCTAGAGCTGTGTATACAGTAAAGCTTTTAAGTTAGAGACTTGGGTATAAAAGCACCTCACTCTCCTGCAGATATAAATGAATGCCAGGGGCTCCAGAAGGAGAAGCGGAGGTGTGAATGGAGATGTCTGAACCTGCTGGGGTCGTATCGCTGCATGTGCCCTCAGGGATACAGGCTGGCCAGAGAGGACTATCACTGTGAGGGTGAGTTCACCACTGTTGTCTGTGAAGTGCTTCTGCTCTGTGTCTCCAACCCAATCAGTCACCTTTTGTGACATTTGTTTATCCAAACAGAACCATAAGGATAAACACTTATATACACTGCTGTGCAAAAGTCTTAGACATGTTGCATTTCTATTTCTTTCTACTCTGATGCATTGCATTTACTCAAAGACTCCACTAGTGTTTTCTACTATTATAACAACCTTGACTTGCATAAAGAAGGAAAAACATTGAGTGAAGAAGCTCGCATCACTCAATTTTCAAGGTGTGGTGTTCAAAGCATAATCAACAAGTACAGGGAAACATCATCTGTAATTGACAAACCCAGGACTGGAAGACCCGAAAAGCTGTCTAATAAGGATGAACAATACTTGAAGATAATATCCTTAAGGAATAGAAAGACAAGCGTGGAAATGACAGCAAAACTGGCAGAAGGCACAGGTGTCGTTGTCCATGCTTTTCTGAAGCCTAGATCCCGCCACTGAGACGATAACAATAATAAGCCACTCAAGCCAGTCAGATCCAACTTCAAAGAGACTGAGTGCATCCTTTTAAATCTACGTGAACTGTAATGCTCTGCCTTGCAGAAAACCTGAAGTGGGACTTCAAAGAGCACAACAATCACATTTTATATAAATCGTCAATGAATCATCGTGGGTAATTACTGCTGCAGGCAGTATTAATTAATTCTGAAGGCATTCTCTATCAAACTGTTTACTTTTTAATTAGCAACAAAGACAAACATCACATTAGTTTAAGAAACATTGGCCGTTATTTTCTACTTTATAATTTTGTGACGTGAATAGTAAAAAAACCTGGTTCTTATTTTCCTGCTACTCTTGTAAGTATCACTATATATTTTTGAAGTACTGTTATATCGAACAGCAGGTATATATTTTTTGAAGTAGTGTTATATTGAACAGCAGGTATATATTTTTTGAAGTAGTGTTATATTGAACAGCAGGTATATATTTTTTGTACTAGTGTTATATTGAACAGCAGCTCCAGTAACCACATGTATAAGATATTTAACACACTTTTGACACTATAAAACATAAACTTTATTGTAAAAATGATCAGACATACATACTGTAACAACATGACAAGATTAAACGCTTCATACAATTTCAAATGGACACCAAGACACACAGAGTGCAGGCATTTGTCTATTATTAATAGACATAAAAGTACATCTAGAGTAGGCAATGAATATATAGCATAGCAATCTTATCAAAGGATGCAGTTACAAGTACCTAATTGTTCCTACATATTCTTTATAGAACCAAATGGTAGGTTGTGGTGATTTTAGAACCTTCTCTTTTGTTGAAAAAGTGCAATTCTTATAAAAGCAAGGCATTTCAAACCAACATGAAAAAAGGTTTTAATGATTGATCTGGTGTGGAGCTCCGTAGCATGTACATGCACTCATGAACACACCCCAAGTGTTGAATCAATTGATGATTCCACATAGCAACTCTGAAACTATAAATAGTTACAGTGCTCTGTTTATAATTTTGCAATAGCAGCATGCCCTTGTCTCTAAAATGTACAAATATTCTGACAAATGAATGTTGCAAAATTTAACTGTGCACACAACAACCTGTTAAAAGTTACTTGAGTGCAAGTGTTATTATTTTAAATTACATGTGAAACAACCTTAATTATTTCCCCCAAGCCTTATAATCATGAACAGGAACTTTAAAATGTGTTTAAAGTGTATTTAGGATCATCAGGAAATTCACAATGAAGGAACATGACTTCAAAAAACAAAATAAATATCACTACAACATCTTAACATTGAATCCAGTATTTTATTCCTATTTAAAAAGATCAATGACATTAATACATTTAAAAATAATAACATGATGCAGTAATTTGCTCTGCTTTATTACCATATTCAGAGTTTAAATTAAAAAGAATATAAATTCACTGTTTTACCACAGACTACAGTTTCCTGTGGCCAATGAGCCAAAACCAGCATTTGCTGTCTTGCAGTCTTTTAACTGAATTTTACCATTTCAGATTTTCACATTTTTGGATCCAAATATACAGTATTTAGGTCTCTCTAAATACAATCCAGACACCTTCTGAAAATCAGATGGCATTTAACCCTATGTTGACATAGACTATCAGAAACTTGACCCGGTGCCACAAGTACAAAATCAAACCATGAATGTTGAAAGCTGAATGGAGAATTCTGCGTTTGACCTCTTTGATGAAAGTACTGTAAGTGCTTGCAGAATCAATGAGCTAATTAGTAGGACTCCGTTTTTTCAACAGGAAGGGGGAATCATTTGATCATAGCAGAGTGGTGGCCAACCCAGGCATCACGTTGCCATGGAGTTGGGTAGCAGTTTGTGTTATATTATGTACCAATCGCCTGTGATCTTGAGCACTGCAGGCTATGGAGCTGAGTAACAATATGTAGAGAGTTCACTGTGACAACTTAGCAGAATACTGTACATTTTCTGCCACGACTTGTGCTGTTTGCATTATATTTGCTTTCTCTAGCATGGTATGACTGTGTTATTTAGTAAATGGTCCTCTCAACGGAAAACCAGGCATGTTGTAGAGTGTGATGAGCAGCTCCACATAGCCCTGTATAATGCCCTCACTAAGGTTTTTATCATGAACCGGTAAACGGCAGGTACAAAACACTCATAGTCTTCATTATAAAAGAGTATCAATACAGTTAAAACAGTATTACAGCTTCAACACTCATTTAAAACCTCATATCAGAAAACATAATTATTAAAATATTTCCAAAGTGCAGTTATTTCACCACAATCATTTGAATTAGCCACAATATGGGTCATTCTACAGATAGGAGGAGTTTAAAAAATTTCAAGTAATGAGAACTTTGAACTACAAACTGTGAGATAACAACCTAAGCACTGTAAACAAAACTCAACAAGCTGGCTAACTCTTACTCAAGCATATATATATATATATATATATATATATATATATATATATATATGCTTGAGTAAGAGTTAGCCAGCAGTATTATTAGATCTACCTTACCATAGAGTTATGGCAATTACTGTTGCAGTCACAGGCCTAATATGTATTCTCATGTTCAGCAATTATAATAATAATAATAATAATATGGTACTGTACATGTATGTAACCCTTTTTCACACACCATGCAGCCCATTTGTTTGGTTTATGTTTCCATCAGAGGACTATGTATATCAGGTTACGCAATGAAACAGAATGCCAGCAGTTCTCCATTCCTACAAGAATACACATGCTTTAATAAAATAAATAACTACCACATCTGTCAAATGACCCATATACCTGAAGATGAATTTGGCACCATGACTGCTTATAATACTGATTAAAATAGTACCTAGTTATACATATTTAACAGTTTTGTACAACCACAGTGATGTAGTGTGATTTACATCTCACCTCAATCAGGTATTCCTCTACCTAACAACTAAAAAATCCTGTCCTGCAATGTTATTGCATCAGGCAACTTGTATTTGGAAGGAAATCCTGTACGTAGGTAGCGACTGCTTTGGAAAGGTATGTCATAGTACCAAAGCCACCACTAGGGGCGCTGTCATAGAAAAGGTTACAAATTCCGGTGGCTGGATCTTGCTCCAAGAAGTATTCACTTGCTCCATGCGCTTTCTGCAAGACAGTTAAACAGAACAGTTTTACCTCAATGAGCATACTCCATCAGCACACTACACCAGTACTAAAATCTTTGCATTGGATGCTCTTAACTGTTCTTGGCCCTCTTTACTTCCCTGCCCCTGCTCGTACTGTGAGACCTCAGGATGCTGATATCCTTGTAGTCCCAAAAGGACTACTTCTGCTTGAAGTTGGATGAAGCCAGAACTTTTAGCTATACAGTGCCTTGTCTTTGACATTCTATTCCTCACAGTATTAGAGATGCAAACTGTGAATATTTGTAAATCTAGACTTGAGACTTATTTTTTGACCTGGCTTAATAATAAACATTAATGATGCTGCAGTACCTATTGCTCTGATCTCATTAGTGATATTGTTTTACTACTTGAATTCACAAGTGGGTTCACTAATTAGTTCCCAGACAATTTCTGCATGCTTATATAGAAGTCAAACTAAAAATTGGACTACCTAATGGTACCTTAGGTGAGGTAGTCCAAGATTAGTGCTAAGCTGGATCTGTGAAACACACCTTTGAAAAACGTCAGTTGAAGATTAAGACTAGCGCTGCGTTTACCTGGTCTTGCCGGAACAGGTCGTTGGCTATGTGTACAATGTGGTCGATGTGGATTATCCCCCCGATACTATGCACCTCCATGTCCGCCACCAGTGTGAGGACCATGATGGCTTCTACCAGCAGCTGCCGGTACTCAGGCTGAGGGACGTGGTTCAGCACTGACTCCACATGAACGGCAAACTTGATCTCACCTACCGTCATCTGCATTAGAACAAACCCTGAGTTATATCAGGTGGTCTATCATAGCACGCCGTCACAAAGCGATTATACACGGTGCAACAGTTTTATTAGGACATGTCACGTGACAGCCAAAACATCTGTTCGATTTTGAAAATTACCTCTCGAGTGGTTGAAGAAGGAAGCACGTATCCGTCAATGGACAGGCCATGACACTGAAAGAAAAATAAAGAGAGAATTTTTGCTGCTTCGCTCTATTCTTCATCTGACAAATCAAAGGACTTCATTCCAAAAGCCTGTTGGACCTAGAGATAATGGAAGGTGAGGGACAGTGGCACTGGCTACATTTAGACATAGTTTTGACCATCACAGTTCTATTAATTCTTACATATACAATTGAGTCATGGGCTTCTGCCAATTGTATTAAATTGTTTGGCATTTTTTTGAAGTGGACTGCTGAGACAACTAAACATATTGGTTTTGTTCCCAGTGAATCAAACCAAGGTCTGTGCATGGCTGCGAAATGGTCTCAAGTTAGTATGCTTCATAATCAATGACTGCTATGCCACTGGTTCTGTATAAACATTATTAACCAAGCACTGTTTTCAGTCTCCCCATCCCTGTGGTGTTACCTACCTTCTGGAGGATTTTCCACACTTTCTGGTAGAAGCCCATGGGGACCCTGTTTATGGCCCCATCAAGGCGCCTCCTACGCAGCCACTGGCCTTGCCGCTCATCCCAGTTCATGTGGGTCCCCCCTAAGCCGGTGGGAGACATGGCGCCGCTGGGGGACGAGGGGCTGCTGCACCTCTAAAAGGCAGACAGGCAGAGGCAGTGAAGCATGGCCACTATGTTATCTCTTTAAATAAATAATTCAAATAGGCAAAACTTTATATGGTTTGCTTATTACATGCTAGGCACTGATTAACTTTTGACTGCTACATCACTTCCACATCAACTGGGAATTTGACCTTAACAGACCTAAACTGTTAACCCCTAACAAACACTTTGTGATCCTGACAGCACAACAGGGGGCTTGGACTCAGGAACCAATTCCCAGTACATGTTAGCGCAGTGGTTTTCAAACCCGGTCCTGGGGACCCACTGTGTCTGCTGGTTTTCACTCCAACTGAGCTTTCCGTTACTTAACTAGATCCTTAATTTAAATGATAATTTGCTTAAATTGACCTTTTCAATTGTTTTCAGCTATTAAGCAGTTGCAGAGTTACTTATAAAAGTAATCTGCAACTGTTTGAGAGCTGAAAACAATTAAAAAGGTATAATTAAGCAAATTATCAGTTCAGTTAAGAGCCTACTTAAGTAATTGAGAGCTCAGTTGGAATGAAAACCAGCAGACACAGGGGGTCCCCAGGACCAGGGATTGAAAACCACTGTGTTAGAGGACACTGTGCTGCTGGAGGACTGATGCTAAGCAAGGCTGTGTCTAATATTTCTTAAAAAGCAGGGGTGTCTGGTGACCAAGAGAAATTCCAATATCAGACTAATTAATTTAGAATGTACTAATTTTGCAGGATTAACATACTGAGCATCAAAAGAAACTTATCACTTATATTTGGAAAAAATTCACTAGATGGGATCAAAAAATGACAAACTCTGTTTTAGAGCAGGACTTTTTATTGTGCTGATTAACAAATGACATCACGAAGATGCTGCAAAATGATCTGTCGATCTTGGGCAGGTGTTGTGACTCTTGGTCTGTCATTGGCGAGTGTGCCTCTTTATACCGTCTCGCCAGGTTTGAAATTGCTGGCTGTGAGCACCCAAGACGGTGAGCCACAGTACGCTGCCCTAGTCCAGCCTCCATCATGCCGATTGCATGAAGGCACTGCTCTCTTGACAGATGTGGCATATTGGTTTTTTTTCTGTAATTCTTTATTGCTTTTATTCAAGCTTGCAATTTAACAGCTGAAATCACTCCATATCCAGTGTCCAATCAACTGTCTCACTAGTTAGGTGATTAAGTGCATATGCTTCAGTCATTGTCACTCAATTGTGTCATGGTCAAGGATGAATGATCGAGTGATTAAAAAGAAGCCAAAAACATTTTGTCAATGTCCATCATTTACATATCTTTTTTAAAAAAAAATTAAATAAATTTATAGAGTTATAATAGTGATAAGTTTCTTTTGATGCTCAGTATATATAAATGATCAGAATTAACTGAAAAAGGATCACTAGTTAATCTAAACAAACGGCGACATTGAAAAGGCAGGTTGATCTTCCTTTTGGGAAAGAATTAAAAAAAAAAGGTTCATCCTGTTATTGGTGAGATGAAGGACTTCAATGATCATTTTAAGAAGATGCACACAGGGCCAACAAGATACAAATCAAACAGCTGCAAGAGATCCACATGCAACTTCCAAGTAAAGTGGATTCCCTAGAATGCAAGCAGAGACTGAAGACATTTCCAGCTCTCTGAACTAACCTGCTGGGTCAAAATAATCTCCTGCCTGTCTCTGTGCCAGGAAAAAGTTCATAAAGTGACTACATATCTAATATTGATTCTCAACTCTTAACCTTTTTCTGAACTGCCCTGACCCAAGCACAATAACGTTTAATTCAGAATCTACAGCAAAATCTACAGGAGGTCACCATGGAGATAACCATAGGTAAAGGGGCCAAAGGAAACATTTCTCTTAACCAGTCCATTCCATTCATTTTAGAGAAACTACTACATTTTACGGTATTCATTCCTTCGCACTGCAACCCACCCTTTGCATATATTTTTGTATTATGTCCCCCAAAAAACATGATATGGACTTTATTATAATTCCTCAAAAGATTGTTCCAAGGGCATTCTCAGTAAGAGAAAATATATATTTTTTTGTCCTTGGTTGTATCCAAAATTCAATCTTAAATATTAAATGAATTTCAAACCTACACTTGTATAATATGGTACTATTTGGAAAGAAATCTAAAGGGACAATGCTTGATTTGTTTAAAGTTCACAAATTCAAACCCATCCACTATACTTGAATGCATAAGAAATTGGGAAAAAAGCACAAACAAAACAATAGGAAATAATGTAAAGAATTTGAAGATTGGCCAATTATTAATATGAGACAAGCAAAACTTAAATGTTATTATCAATAGAAGCATATGTAGTAAAATGTAGTAAAATAACCGTGATGGTTTTGTGACCCAGATAAAGGTGCAAGAAAAAAAAAAAGCGTGTTTTACCATTGGTCTTATATTTCCACAGATAAACTATAGCAGTTAGAAACACAAGAGGGTGGTTTACCATGAGACCATTAGTTATCCCATGATAAATCAGTCCCCTATTGCTTTATTATTGCATGGTTACCGTGGAGCGAGGAGACGTTACGTTGCTGCCAATGGACTGACTGCTGAAAAAGAACTAAAGAAAAGACAACAAAAAATGAGAAAATACACAAAGCAAATGGTTGGACGCGCAAGGCAAAGAGAACAAAGGGTACAGAAAGTAAAGCGAAAATTGTGACACAATCTATCTTCAAAAATCAAATCTCTAAAAAATAGAAATTTCCACACAACACAACAAAGCACAAACACATGCAAATAAAGTGCCTCTACATGTTGCCTTGTTTTATCTGAAGAGCAGAACGCCATTGGAAGAACACCTTTTGCGAACTCCAGTTTTCTCTAACTCTCAATTCACTAGACACTCTTGAACTTCTTCACAATGGGGTCTGATAACAAAATTACTTATTTTCAACAACCTTTACAACAAACATTGGTGTGTTAAAACAAAACAGCTGGGCGATCCTTTAGTGTTTTAAACAACAACTGCAGATGCAGTCCCTGATAAATAATACATTTTTAAATAAAAATCTGTATCTTTGTATTTCTGTTGAAATGTCTCATGGATACATTTTGTTTAAATGTGTACTAATAATGGCACATGTAATAATACTATAAAACACTCAATGGTGGCATATTTAGCGATACTAAAAGAAATGTATAACATTCTATGACAAATGTTTTGACTAAGTCTTTCTATAAAGACATTGTTTGGGGGGGGACGGGGGGGACGACACAAACTTCAATCAAAGTATAGTAATTACAAAAAAGAACTGAAAAGGTAAACAGTGACAGACTGCCACCATTGTTTTGCCACTAACTTGATCAAAAAAAACTTTCAAAACGAAGCCACGTCTTTATTAGAATGAATTAGTAGTTGTAGAATGCCAGTGAGAAAACACTCGACACAATTAAACCATGACACATTCTGAAACAGATTAAATGTGTTAATATAAACACGTTAACTTGTCGTCAGTTTAATTTGTTATAATACGTTTGTAAGTGTTTAGCGGCTACCTCTATCATGTTGTGCGTATTTTCTCTTGCACCCTTTGCTCGAGGTGCTGACACAGCAAAGCATACGTGAGAAATACACTCAACATGATTAGAGGCAGCCTCCGAACACACATGAGAAATGTCAACAGGAATAAAAAGAGGGGCAGTTTCATTTAACAGCAAGTCATTTAGAAGGCAGTGGAGCTTTACATTTCTCTGTATATCATTTTTTCTAGTATTGCTTGACACAGGCACGGCATAGAATGGAAATAAATGCTTCTTGTTAGTCCTTTTTCTATGCTCTAATGATTTCACATCTGTAGAAGTTATGTTTAATAACACAAAGGATTAAGCTGCAAATGAATGTGGTGTATTGCTGGGGGCTAATGTAAATGAGTTCTACAGTAAAGAAGGAAAGAGCATGCTCAACAAACAGTTTTAACTTTTCAACTTAACCCACACTTTGTGTCATCCGATCATCCAGCTGTATTGAAATTAAGTGAGATAAAAGACAATTAAAACTTCTGTGGTTGTTATAGGAAATGCTAACCATCAAATTGTGTGATTATAATACCCCCCACCCCCACCCCCCATACAAAGGGAGTACTTTTATAATGTAGTTTAAAATGTAACTATCCTACTAAATACTTAGAGACGTGTATAACATGTAACACAGTCTATACCACACAACTGGGTCACCTCACACATCACCTCTTCTATGTTACTGCAACAAAAACACAATAGTACACGATATTGAATACTATTACCTGAGTAGACTGTGCAGACAGTATATAGAAAGCTCAACTTGTATATAACACTCAAAAATGTGTAAAATGGTGCATGGCATACGCTGAAAATGACAGTAATTTCATCCTAGTTAAAGTTGTAGTCCCTGAGATAGTGTTTAACATTTAGTTTAACCTGACAGTGACTTGTCTTACCTGCTTTATCTCACTCTTGAGCCTAACGATACCAGTTCTCTCAGTCTTGGTGGCTCCAGTATGGCCCACTTCGTGGATTGAGATTGCAGGACTGGTGGCTGATGATTCCATAGGGCGCACTTCAGACACAAACACAAAGAGAAGCAATCAGAAATGCTAGTGCATGAGAAACAATTCCATTTGCCTTGTACTATATGCATATCTGAAGATCATACTCACCATTTCTTTCTACTCCAAATTCCTTTCCACTGAGAATATGGTGAAGCAGATTCTTCATGTCTGAAGGACTGAGATTCATTAGGCTTTCGGAGGCTTCTTCCCCTGGGTTAAATGGAAATCAAAATACTAAGCATGAGTTTTATGACATTTTAGAACTCAATTTTACACTATGACCGAACACACCACCGAGTGTCGTCTATCATGCAAAGGGTGACGTCATTTTTAAAAGAGTTAAATCGGCTTTGCAAGCCTGACTCCCTTTCATTTTAAGAAAAAGAGTAGCAAGATAATCTTAACAAAATGAATATTGTCAGGTTTAAGAGGAGATAGTAAAAGGTTTATGTTTGTGGTAAGTCATAGGGGGTGTTAGCTCAACACTAAAATCACATCTAAACATGTACACACACAGTACAGTACATAAATATTCTTCAAAATGGCATTGAAATATTCTTTAAATAAAATTTAAAAGATTCTTTCTTCTATTCCAATAAACCTATCTCCTGTAAAAGTCCTTCTTGGCTCTGAGCCATTATAAAAAAGCTGAAGGGCCCAGAATGCAACACAGCCCCATTGTGAGAAGAGGGCAGGTTTATTTATACTGTCCTTCACAAATTAATGGCTTGTCATACGCATCCCTAACATGGAGACTAGGATATTGCTGCACATCAATAATGTTGTTTATGCAATTACACACACTCTCATCTATTTATACCTGAACAGTGCAGGCTTCGAGTCAGCTCTGTTGCCATTACTTGAATGATGAGTCCGATCCGCAGTCGGAGCATGTCACCAAATAGGGAGGGCTGAGACCTCACATACATTGCCAAGTAAACCATGATCTCCTGAGATACAAAACCACACATGCACACACTGGGTTAACAAACAGCACGGCCCTGCTTCCACTTGTGGGGGGCACTGCTGCTTTAAAGTAACACTTTAATTGACTTTCCCCTTACCATTTTACTACTGCTCCAGCACTGAGCAATTGGAATTGCTCTCTAAATCTTCCCTGACCTGACTTTGAGCTTGCATCGAACGTGCAAGTGCCCGGACTGGACAACCTTCCTCATTCCATTCAAAGCATGTGATAATGTGACATTGTAACCCTGTCAACCCCACCAGTGAGGAGGTGGGGCTAGAAGAGTTGAAAGGTCATATTGTCACATGATTTAAATCTTCAGTCCTGAGACCCACTCAAAGCCAGGCAGATGTAATGCACACAGACTCACCTTGCACACCACATAGCCTTTACAACCCCTCAATCTCTTTATGTTTGATACAAACTCATTGGTGAATAATAATTGCAAGGTAAAAGGTAAAATATTGGCCATGACATCCAGTACCTGTGTAAGAACGGCTATGCTTATGTCTTGTCCGCTGGCTTCATAAATCAGGTTATTCAGTTGTTCGGGTGGCAAAGGGCTGCAAGCAAGTTACATATACCAGTTAATCAAGGTTCCAATAATAAACTCTGTGTTGCCATTCATAAATCACACTCATACATGGTCTTACATTTACAATACGGATGGTTTAGTGCTTATCAAGATCTGTGAAACCAGTTGCAAAAAAATCTTTCTTACAATAACAAACTTTTCTGTTTTTTTGTATGGTTCTATAAGAACTCCCTTGTGATCAGTATGGCTCTTGATCTAAGCACTAAACACAGCATTGCACTGCTGAAAGTAATATTTTATGTCTAAAGGTCTTACGCTGCAATAACTTTCTCGCGAGGCTCAGGAGGCAGACCCACTGTAAGTTGCTTCTGGTGAGAAATCAGGTCTGTGCAAGCCTGGAAACAAAACATATAAAGACAATGTTAATAATAACCTCACTATATTAGGAAGATTTTCATGGTTTTTCAAGGTTTACCAGAGGATATGCACATTGCTATGGCAACAAAATGTTTAATAAACAGGATACTCAGTGAATTGGAAAAGTAGTTATCTAGCTATATTAAAAACTTCAGCAGAGATATTAATACCCTGCTGAAAATGTCAGGTTATGTATGACCTGGAGTGTAGGAGTTCTTTTTGTTGTCACTCTAACAGTATGGTGTATGTGACGCATCAAGACAGTTCCCTACCTCAGCCAGCACTTCCACCCTCTTGTGCAGCATGCCGGAGATGTATCGAATCAGCCCCCACTCCTGGTTGATGCCCGCCTGGCAGTAAAGCTCATTGAGCAGGCAGTGAACGGTGACACCATACTGCCCAGAGAGGTTCATATCCCAGTCAGGACCCCTGCAGCCAACACAGCCAAGAGATCAACAAAGAACCACGGGACATGGGCAATGGTCAAATTGTCTACAATTTATACTGCAGTGTTAAGACCGGACATGTTACCAGAAATGACAGTGTTGACAACAGTGAATAAGGTAATTGGACAATGAACAGTTTCTATTTTCTTCCAAATGCAGGGTAAGTGCTCTGTGGGGTGCTCTGTACTCTGTGGAGTGCTCTGTTGGGCGCACTGTGGAGTGCTCTGTGGGGTGTTCTGTGGGGTGCTCTGTGGAGTACTTTGTGAGGTGCTCTGTGGAGTGCTCTGTGGAGTGCTCTGTGCGGTGCTCTGTGAGGTGCTCTGTGGAGTACTCTGTGTGGTGTTCTGTGAGGTGCTCTATGAGGTGCTCTGTGAAGTGCTCTGTGCGCTGCTCTGTGGGATGCTCTGTGGGGTGCTCTGAGTCAGTGTACAGATTTAAAGATGGGTTTGACCCGACAGACTTACTTTATGACATACAGGATGTATAATATATCTGCTTGATCTTGAAGAGTAGGACATTCCTTCAGTTGTTCTGCAAGGGACTGGCAGTCAACATTGCCATGTCTGTCCCTGGGCAAGTGCAGATCAGAGTCTGGATTCTGTTAGACACACACAATATCTGCTTGGTTTCAATGTTTCAATCTCCATCTCTTATGAAACATGCAAAAACAAAAAAAGAGAGGCCAACAATTTGGACTCCTCCAGGGCAGGCTTACTGTAGACTGAAAAACTCTAGTAAACCCTGACAGAAAGGACATATATAGACACACACACTTGTTTGTTTAGTTCCTCTACTGTCATATCTGCATTAAACACAATGTACCGTTCAACCAGTTAGTCAAAACAAATACCACCAACCTTAACCTCATGCGGCTGTGCGTCAACCAGATTCAGTGACTTCCGGTGCTTTTTCAGGACATTAGCAGTAGGCAAATACATTGAAACTTCTATATAATAAAAAAAGGAAATACAGTAAATACAGAAAACATTACCAGGCAGTGTCTAGAAGTTGATGAGTGTGAAAATGCTACATTCATTTTAAATAGAAAAACAACTGTACTTTAATGTTGTTTAAAAACTCTTATGGTGTTTAAAGACCAGTGCAGTGGGTAAGCAGTAGCTGGTCTCTAATTGAGAATTTGTTTTCCTGGCTGGCTGATATACAGCAGGAAGCAGTCATCATAGCCTCCGAGTCCTACAGAAAGGAAGTGAACCTTACTGGGTACTTCGAGCCCCTTGGCCTTGGCCACCATGGAGAGAATGTCCCGGGTGGTGTGCTCTGCGCTGAACACGTGGTGCTGTCCGGGCGTCTGGCAGATCGAGGGGAGGTGAGATTTTGGAGCCGTGCTTTGAAGCAAGTGTTGAATATACTGATCAAGCTCATCCTTGACATTATCTGAAAAGAGCACAAGGGTACCCGAAATCTGAAATGTTGATTACAAAAATCCGAAAAGAACACGTCATACACATTAGGCAACATTTGGTCTCTTTCAAATGAAAAATAACGGAAAACTGAGCCGTTATCATGTTGTCAAATTTTCTGTTTTCTATTTAGAGAGGAAAGATTAGCGGCTAGGTGCGTAATGGCTTCCATAATGTCATTACATCAGAACTTGCATTCTTGTTATGAGGTGTAAAACAAATAGCAATAAGGATCTGGAGTACAGTGTTACATAGGGGGGTTGCACTGGACTGTACAGAGTAACTTACCTGGCTTCCCTCTATAATCACTTATGAATATGATGGATGAATAATAAACATTACATTTCTTCTTTGAATGTTGAAAACCTGTAACCATTACACCACACACACATGATTGGACGGTGTAGGAAGCACACGTGCTTAAAATCGGAACCGTAAGATTTTGAAATATGTGGACAAACCTCTTTTTAACCTACATGGGCATACGTGTAACAGTGCCAGCCAGCTGCATGATCCTAATATGATCCTTTTTAGTTTTCTGAATTCGAGCGTGACCCTTCAGCATGGTGATTATATCAACAGGAGTACAATAAATCAGTGGAGCAGTGCCGGTTACCCCCGAGAGCAGAGAACAAGTGCAATTGAAAACACACATGGAAATCCAGCTGGCTGCATTTCCAACGAAGAAGCAAAACAAAAAAGGAACAGCTTTTCAGCTTATTCCCGTTAACATGTTTTTTTTTTTGTTGTTTTATGGTGGCTGGGAATTGCGTACACACATGTGCAGCGACACCACAAATATTATCCATTTACAATCAATGTAGTACCTTCGGTCTCGTAATTTATAACATCACAGATACCCTAGATGAAATTATTCTCCTGGAACACTCAAAAAGACCATCTATCATATATCATGACCCAGGGGACTAGTCTAACCTAGTGATCCTCACTTACTATCTAACTGAACAATGCCTGTTCAATTCAATTAAAGGACGTGGCTGGAAAACAATCCTGGACTAGAATGGATTGGGAGAACCACAAGTAAGTACCAAACTTGATTGCATCCACATCCTAATTGGGATTACCCCTAAAAATAGGTGGTTGTTGGAAACAGTGCTGTAAAATGCTCCAATATAATTTAGGGGTGTCTTAACTTGGCAAGGTATATGATTAAATCAACTCCTAAGTTTCTTAACTGACTTTAACAGGATTGTAGAAGTGTTGAGAGATCTACAAGCGTTAAGAGCTCTAGAATCGAATAAGTATAAGTGCTGAAATATCTAGAATCAAATACCTATAACTGTTGAGATCTAGAATTGAATACATACAAGTGTTGTGAGATCTAAAATCGACTAACTACAAGCGCTGAGAGATCTAGAATTGAATAACTACAACTGGTGATATATCTAGAATCGAAAAACTAAGCGCTGAGAGATTTAGTATAGAATAACTACAAGTGTTGATAGACCTAGAATCGAATAACTACAAGTGATGAGAGATCTAGAATTGAATAACAGGTTTTGACAGTACCTTTATCGATGTCATCTTGTGGATAGTCTCTGTGCTGGTATTCATCGTTGTCGATGCTGTCGTAGTCCTCCTCGTCCACTAGCAGCTGGTCGTCGCAGCCCGGGTCCAGAAAGCTCAGCTCAGTGTGGAAGGAGGTGGTGAGAAAGCTGGACAGCTTGCCGGTCTGGACCCTGCACAACAAAGGCAACCCGTCAGGCACTGGACAGCCAGGACCGTCCACTAACACAAACGAAAGGGGGGTTTCTAGAGCATGCAGTCTTTAAGAAAAGGGCAAGGCCCAGTTATATTTATAAGGATACAGTTAAGTTTCACAACATGTATTATTGCTATTTGTAAATATTTCTCTGTGTATATTCTATAATATAGCCATCAATGCTGGAGTGTTTAACATGCTCCATTGTGCTAAGCAGGATTAATCAGTAACAATGAAACAACAAAGCTCCGGTCCGGGTCGTGACCTTGCCCCGCCGAGGTACCCATCCTGCAGTTTTCTGAGTGTGGCGAGGATAGCAGGGTCAATGTCAGCTCCGCCCTCAGCTGAAAGAGAAGAGACAAATCTGTTCTTCAATCACACAACATAACATCCAATCTTAATTAATAATAACAAACTGTCATATGTTTTTGCTTTGTTTTCTGGAGACTATTCATAAACAAGGCACTATGTTTGAGTGTTTTTGAAGTTACATATCTTGTTTCATTGCCAGATGGTAACAGATTAAATTAGCGAAGATCCTTACTGAGCATGCTGTGTGTGACGGGGAAGGTAAGGGTGGGACGCCCAGTCATCCTCCAGCAGGAAGTGAGGTATGCCAGCTCAGTCCGCAGCATCTCTGCAATCATGCGATTGTCCAGAGCGAGGTAGAAGTGGTGCTGGTCAATGAACTGTGTGGATATGGGAAGGTCAAGGCATATCAATAAACGAAACATGAACTGGCCAACTTTAGCAAATATAGATAATTTTAAAAGTAATACACCGTACAGGCAAGACTGGATAAGTATAAAATGATGGCTAATGCAATCTAAAGCTATACCCCATTGCTGTAAAATGCTCTAAAAAGTACCGCTATGGCTTATCCCGGTGCTGTACCGGTTCATCAAATCAACCACTTAGTGCTCCTTATGCTTACCTGTGGAATAAATGTATAGATGCGATTTCTAATAACATACACCTTAGAGGTTCCAAGAACACCAATGTGTCGATACGGCCGACCACTCAGCTTTAACTTCTTGTTATTACCTAACAAAAAAAAATAAATGCAAGAAAAAACAAAGCATTGCTCATTATAACCAAATCAGATTGTTTTAAATGAAAATACACTTTAGTCATCTAACACTTGTGCCTGAATTCCTTCAACCCTCCCAGAAAAATCTACAAGGAGTTAACAAGAAGTATATCAGGAGTACACTACATATCCATGGCCACAGTTGACCATGGTTTGCAGTGTTTTTTATATGCTTTACCATACCTCTCTATTGTTTACAATCCTTACCTATGCTAAAGGGATTACTTACCTAGCTTTACATAGATGTGACTGAGAATGCGGGCAGGCTGGACTTGAATGGGGTGCACCTCAGCAATGGTCTCCACCTTAATACCATATGTGTGTAGGAGCGTCTGGATCTCTTTGGTTTCTGCCAAGATGGACACTGAACACCAAAGAAACTGAAGATTTATACTGGGATACACTTAGACATGTCATCTGCTCAACGTTTTCAGCAACTTTTTTAGTTTTCTCATACCAATCAGTCTAAAAAGAATACTAGTCTTTTTCACATTACCCGAAAGCAAGGCATTCATATACAAGCACAAGTAAGGTATATGAATAAAAACATGCACCGTGATTTGAAACAATAGGGGTAACAGACCTTGCACAACAACATCCGGTTTGAAAGATGTTGAAAATCTTCTGTTGAGGGGGTCAATCTCACCGGCGGCAAGAAACCCCTGCAACAGCAAAACAAAATGTGGCCTTACTGTAGGAACTGAAGTTTGTCTTTAAAGCAAGTAGGAAAAGGTAAGTGGTTATGTTTTTGTTGAAGTAACAAAAGTCTAGACATGTACTTTCATTTTTTTTTTTTTTCAAAATACTGCTGGCATTGCTGTCTAGTTTTGAATTTGCAATGCTTTTATTAAATTGGCAAGGTAACTATAGCAACAAGTGACAAAGACCAAGGCCAGGTTGACCTAGAATGTCCGGGTGTTATTTTTGTTACTGAAGCAACAAGATACTAACGTGTGTGCAAGTTGTAAACACCCTCATCGTCACAGGAAGCGCAAGCTTCATTTCTGTGAGATTGTCTCAGGAGAACGCACAAGACAAAAACTGGAAAATATCAGCTCTCACTTAAATCTAGCTAAACACCCCAAATAATTAAATAACCTTGGAAGAAGACCCGAATATTGTTAAAAATGACTGAAATGAACTATATAAATTGGAATCACCATTGAAAAAAAAGAAACATTAATATAATAATGAATCAGTTCATTATGGCCTCCCGGACTAGTCATTTCAGTGTGAAGAAAATCTTTCATTAAACAAAGGTCTGAAAGGGATAATGTCAAGAGTCATCACCCTGCAAAACAAATTGAGTATTAAAGTAAAAAAAAAATAGAAACAGGTTACAGAAAATAAACTCTGGGAATGTTATAAATGCAAATTTGCATAGAGGTTGATGTTTGAGTAATGTAAAGGGAGGGGTGTACTATAGCTAAGACATTGTTTCAATTCACAAAGGGGCTGAAATAATACATTATGGGAGTATACAGAAGGAGAATAAATAGCGATCTAAGAAATTGAGTGAATAAATAAGAACAAATGAATTGGGGTTTAAGTTTGTGTTCCATGTATTCTAATTCAAATAAATATTTTTTAACAATAGATTGAATTATGATTTCATAACATTTTATTAACTTGAATTCACTGAGTTTGTATTTTGACATTTACTGACTCATATTCACTCAAACAGTTATCCTGCTTGTATATTCATATTTTTTGTTTACTGATTTAAAAGTATTACTATTTCCTATTGAAAAGACAAAACATAAACAATTTTGATTAATGCATTCTAGTCCATGTATTTGATATTTACATAGTGGAGCTCAGAAATTTCCTGAATATTATTGATTGCTAAAACTTTCTTGATATTAATATTATTTTCTACTTTTGTACCATATCTATTTTCTTGTAAAAGATATAACGGTGTTGTGTGATTTACTGCTGAATTGTTTTCTCTCAGCAGTCTTGAACTCAAAAGGAAGATGTTTATAATTACAGAGTGCTAATTAAATTAACAAACCATCATACCTATTAATTCATTGTATCCTTAATTTGGGTATTTAATAAGAGTTCTTGCTACAGCCAGAAGTGTCCACATACATTGGAGGCCAGTGAATTTCACCACTTCCCAGTAAATAAATCTATTTGCATACTCCAGTCCTACAGGCCCTGTATGTACCTCAGCCAGCAGACTGCCCAGGATGTAGAGAGACTGGCCCCACATGTGAGGGAGTTTTCCTGCTGGGACACGGTCCACTGTATGTGGGTTGCTGTACTCTTCCTCAACCTATAAATACAGAAACACACAGAACATTCATTTCTAAATATCCCGTTTGCAAAAGTGTCCTGCAAAGCATACAATGTTAAAGGCTAACAAACACCTCAATTCGCTGTTTCATTTCATTGACTTTTGATGTATCACTCTAAATGTGTTCTGTTGCTCCAAAGAATATCTCCTCATACTTCCTGTGAGATGAAACAGGATGTGTGGCTTACTGAAGTTACCACGGTTACTTCAATATGATGTTGATAAATTCAACATTACAGTGGAACAACCGTTTGTATATTGAAGATCCATTTTGCAGAATAAAAAACTCAGTGCAAGAGAAGTAACTGAAAACTGAAACCTGTGATTGCTGTCCCTGATCCCATTTATACTAACGTTGAAACAGAGAGAGGTGGTGGCTCCTACCTTGTCTGGTGGGACTGCATAGAGTTCAGGGACTAAACGTATACCATGCTTTCCTCTAATGAGAATACCCTCGAGGGCTTCTCTGTACTCCTGCACCTGTGAACAGAAATCAAGAGGCTAGCAACATCAATAGCTCTAATCTTAATATCGAAAGTGAATAATCATAACATTCTCTTCGGTTATACAGTGCCTTAAAAAACTGAAATAAACTTCTAACCCTCTCTAAAACACTTGAAGTAGGTTTCATGGATGGCAAACCTGATACTAACTGACAATGAAAATGGGCTTAAAAAACTAAACAAGAAAACATTCCTTAAACATGTCCTTAAAATTGTGTTAATAGGGCCCAATGTATCCGATAAGTAAACACTATACTAAAAAATGAAACTCATGTCATGAAACTGTCAAACTGACTGCAATACTAGAATTCTGAAGATCAATACTGTAAAGCCATAAATATTTGCAACCAAAATATTTGGCCAATCACACCCATAAAACCTATTTTGCACCAGAAATGTTGGCGACCTGTTGCAATATACAAAGTATGTATTGTTAGTGGAATTTGTTATTCATGCCAAAAATGTTTGCTTTTTTTTTTTCATCCATGAAAAACGCATAATAAAAGGCTTGCAAATATTTATGGCTTTACAGTATATAAACAGCAGAACTATGCAGTGTGAAGTTAGTGCAGAAAATGTTATGAACAAGGAGTTATTAATGAAAACAGCAGGATACAGCCCCACCTACTGTACGAACAAGTGAATAACAGCTTTCTACAAACAAAATAGCCTGCATATGGTTCTTTGGTCTACAGAATTTATCTTACCTGCACCTGGTCACCATTAAATATACCATCTAATATCAGGTATGTCCAAAAGATTGGCCATTCACATTCGATGTTTTCAAACAGTTTCAGCTCAGCAGGGTCGTAATGCAGCCTGTTGGGGTCCTAGGATAGAAACATTCATTTTAATCCTTCAAAAATATCAAGACACCGGAACTAAAGACCTGTGTCTGAAATGGCCTGAAATACAGTATTCTTATATGGTTTTATCTTCATGACATACAGTATGTGAGAAATGTAGGTTTAATTTGGAAAACCTATACAATAGTACCATTGCTCTCAATCGAAAGGTGTATAATGATATGAGAAATTAGCCCATTTAGGGCAAACAGACATATCTTTTCAGATAATTTAGAAAATGTGGATATGTGTATACTTAATATGAAAAGAAACATTTTCAAATTCTTTCAGATTTTTCTAGACATTACTGAAAGCTGCAAATGTTGAGAAGATTGTTAATGTATGTTCACAGTGCCTAAGGGGTAATAATATCTACATTAATTGGGGCATTTAGCATAAGCTTTACATATCTGGTTAACCATTTAACAAGTTCAGTACCTCTCTTGGTGTTTTATACCCGTCTCTTAGAAATCGGCAGCAACCATAACGTCCCTAAAGAAAAAAATATGAATAAAACACTAGCATTTAAAGCAGTGTAAGATCTCTCGTCAACTGCAAACAAATACAGCTAGGCCAATAAAGTTAAAATAGCATTTCTTGTGAGCAGATTGGCAGATAAATAACAGAGATTTCAATGCAAGAATCCCTAGCTTACCTGCAGTTTAGTTATGATTTCATTTTTTGTCACATTAACAAGTTCCATGTTTTCCACTGCAAAGGCTGGGAAGGAAATAACCGACAGGAGTCCAGAATCGATCTCTTTGGATGTTGAGGCTCTGGGCAGCATTGAGCAAAGAATAGACTGCAAAAAACATAATCACAATACAATATACTGTATAGACCCTCATAATGATGTGATACAGCCAACTGAAGTGTCTTTTATAATAGGAATGACATACAATCATATTTGTCTAGCTCTGGCAGTCTGGACTTCAGACACCACCTGTCATCATTAGAAGTGATGATTCCCAAACCAACAACCACCAATTAATTTATTCGTTCTTTAACCAGGAATAAACCCACTGAGACTAAAGCAAGATGACCAGAAACAGACAGCAGTAGTTTCATATCATTAAAAACAACATCACTCCAAAGGCAATATGATACATTCAATCAGGAATCAGAAACAGTTACACTTTGACAAATTCTTGGAACCTACTGATTAAAATAAATGTAATATTTATGATGTATTCTAAAATAAATGGTTTATTTATCAAATGCAATCATATCCCAGACACTCTGGTCCAGACTACTCCACGCCATAATGGAGCTGCAACTAAATGCTTGCTGGCCAACACAAGACTGTCACTTGATAAATAAGTGTAAGACTAGGGGGTATGTTTACTAAAGTGTTGCGCCTGTCAAAATAGTCACAAACCAGTTACAAACGTGTCGGAAGCCTTGGGTGAAATGTAATAAGACAAGCGCAATGCTATTTGCGACAGAAGTTTCTGTTTGCGGTTCAAGTGTAGATGAATATGTAATTAAGGGCGTTCCTACATCAATTTGCAAAAAAGAGGGCGGAGACAGTGCGCATGAGGGTTCTCAAATATTATAATCAAATGTATGAAGGCTGCAGGCAATTACGACACTTATAATTTCATCAATTTGTTAAGAACTTTTGAAAGCATTTTTAAACAGAGTAAAATGCATCTCAACAGCTCTCAGTTTATTGAAGAACATGTAAATGATCTAACTGTCTTGACAGCTTGTTTGACTGTGTGTTCATAACGTTATTTATGTCATCATGTTTAGTGTTTGCTCCTTTCATTTTTTGAGGTAGCGTATATATAGTACTAGACCGGTTTCCAAGTCAATTGTCTCATTCAGCAGCATCTACATTGCTCCAAAACAGCTGCCTAAACATACCATCAGTTTCATTTTATTCATGCAATTTTATTTTGCTAACAGTGTGTAGTAACCCACAACTATTTTGAAGTCCGACCTCATAAGCACTCAGCAGATAAACAAGGTTAGTTCTGGGCAGTATGCAGAATGTCTAATCAGTGCTGCAGTGAAGTTCAACAAATGCCCCAGAGAGGGTATCTTGCTTTAATGTAGTACAGTAGGTGCTGTCCTTCTGATAAGAGGCTAAACAGCAGTCCTGTCTGGGCAGTAATGATCCAATGGAGCTTTTCCCTAATGTTCTCATTAAATCCCAATATCAGTGCCGTACAGCACATGCAAAGTGCATGTTATTGTGTGATTTTAGAGCTGCTTTGGCCTGTGTGCAGCAGCATAAACTAAAAGCTGCTGCCCATTCTGTGTCTGTGTGTGTGTTTATATTAGTGTATATGACTGCATATTTAACCAGGGCTAGCGTTTGACACACGATGAAGCTGTTTCTTTAGTTGAGCTCATCTTGAATATTGCATTAAGGTCGTGCTGTTACCTGGCAGTGTTCTACTTCATCGGGAAGAACGTGAATGACTGACTTTGGCCCCCCGTGTGCTCCAAACAGGTCCAGCTCATCGATGGCTTCAAGGGCTGCCTGTACAAACACACACACCAAACACACTGGAGTTAACAACACAGGTTTGCACTGTACCCTGCATTTAATTCACAACAGGTAGGAAGAACAGTATAACAAATACAAAAACAAACCAAAAAAAGAGGACATTTTCTTAGTTTTGAGATAAAGCTGCATCTTTACTATTTGAATGTTTTTTATATACATGCCTATCATGTGTGAAAACAGTTTTTACCCTTCGCTTTTGCAGTAGAGACCACCTTTTGTGGAAGTATTAACTGCAGCTACATAACCCTGTTGCCACATACTATAAGCTATATGAAAGGTCCCAGTACCTTGGCCATTCCCACAGAGCTGCCGTTCAGTTCCGCTATTCCCTGGTTTGTCTTGTCTCCACGTTCCCACATTCCATAATCCTGAAGAAACAAACGTGACTATTTTGTTTTAACTGCTTCTGGACATATTGGAATATTATACTATCGGTCATCACCACACACCGCTGTTTTAAACCTGTGTTTTTGACGAGGAGCTGAACACTACAAAAATGAATAAATACAGTAATATAAAGTCTATAAAAACACTGCCACCTCCTGGAGGGAAAAAGAACTTCCCCTTCGTGTTTGACATGGCTGTATTTGGAAGCAGCACTGGTCGAGGACATAAGATCAATGGAGTCATTTCTAGAATGCAACTGGAAATGGAAACTCAGCAGATAAAAGTACAAACCCGAACCCGAACCCGAACCCGAACCTTAACCTGATTCTGTAAAAACTGAAGTGATTCATTTTGTGCATCATGAAGGACTTCAGCCTCCATTCACTGATAGTATAAAGCCTTTGTAAGCACAAAAGATCATTACTTCTGGCTTAAAGAGATAAAAACAACAAATAACAAGCACAATGAGAATGAATAAAATAATAACATTTATGTACACTTACTGCAACTTTGTAGGCCGCCTCTATATAAAATACAAGGTTCTGTACAAAGGCTACTTCATCCAAATTAGATATGATGCGAAGACCTGAAAAAAAAAAAATCAGACAACATTTCAATATTGCCTGAGCAATTTCAACTATTTCATTTTACCTTTTTTGTTCTGCTCTCTTTCTTCCAATATGGAATTGCGCTTCTAATATACACAAGAGCAGTAAGCAAGACCAGAACAGCATTTTGTTATTATAGTGTGGAACATGAAAATCGGCATATCTCAAACTCAAAGTACCAGTAATAAAGCATGGGAAAAACAAAAAGATCTTTACAGTACTAGCACAACACTTTGAGTGCCACTGACGTGTTCATGTGAATTTCTGGCATTGTCACAATTTAATTTAAAATAATAATTAGATGTTGTTTTCAGGTACATTATATTCATGATGAACCCTTGTGTCAAGACTTTTAATAAAAATATATTAATTTGTTTTAGAATCATTGCTTTTAAGACTAAGAGACAGGAACAAGGAAACAGCGCCTGTTCTTGCACTGGAGTTACTAATTGTATGCTCCTGTTTGCTTGTAAAGAGTTGTGTTTGTTCACTTGTGCTTTTGTATACAAGGTAAGCAAGTATCACTGACCCGCAGCTGTCATCTGGGCCAGGTAGAGCAGGTAGAGAGAGGTGGCATCCACTTGTAGATGCCCCCACTGGTCATCCTCCACCACAGTGCTGCAGGTCGAGGTGTTATACTTGGCATGGAGACAGTCCTTCGTACTCTGAGTGTGTTTGAACTTCTCCACTTTCTCTACCTGCAACGATATCAGTACTGAGATTCTCAACATGACACAACTTAGACTCTTTCTCCTATTTATATATATATAAGTTATATATAATTTTTTTTATAACCAAAATAGTTATGTCATAATGAATTACTGTTTTTTTATATATATATATATATATATATATATATATATATATATATATATATATATATATATATATGAAATTCACAAAGCCATTTGCTCCACAATGTCATTAGCACCATGTTCTTTCTGATAAAGAGAAAATACACCTGTCACAAAACCAGAAATAAACAATTAAAGAATACTTAGAGCCCTTCAGTTAAATTCCTGAGTTGTCAAAGTGTTATAACTTCAATGTGTGTTTTCCTCCTTTCAGAAAGTAAGTGTGCCAGTGGTACTGTGGAATACATGTATGTCTCCCCTCTGTTTGAAGCTTACCTGTCTCATCATGCACTGCAGTAGCCCCTGCATTAGTTTAACAACACTCTGCAATACAAAACAAAATAATTTCTTAGTGCCTTTTCCCTACTCAAACTGACAATGGAATGGGCACTGTTGAGGGCTATATTTATTCAGGTTTTTATGCCATTTGTTTTGTTTTTAATGAAAGGAAAAATGTAACTGTTAAGGTTACACAAATAGAATAAACCAAATAACTTAGGCACTTTGAACCTTGTAACCTTCCCAGTTGTATGGTATTATTTTTTTAAAAGTTTGTTACCTAGCCACAGGGCTTGTGGTTCTTCAGCACAATCTGAAATATTCTTGTAAGCCCATTTTATGAAAGCTGAAAGTTTTAGGGTTAATTATGTAATCTGAATTTTGAAGGAGAATTTTCCTACCTACAAGAAAACTACATGTAAACCCAAATTGCTGAAAAGGTACTGCAAAAATACAGTGTCAAAAAGGTAAGACCTGTTTTTATTTTTGCACATAAACCAAGCGATTGATTTCTTTTCATATGAATGTCTACATCCTGAAAACTGAAATATGTACAATGGAGGTAAGGGGCTGGGTCAGTGTGCTGACTGAATTATTCTAAGTACAGTTATAGTATACACAATGAGAAATAGAAATATTTACTATTATCAGTTCTTCCTATTAAAGGAGTGCTACCCAAGATTGTAAAATACATTGCTCTACCGCTTATTAATATTGAATACTTTAATCAATGATATACAGCACAGTAGAAAATCAAAAACCTCAGAAATAGGAATGGGTCAGAAATGCGTTTAAGCTTGTAATACATTACGGACATGTAAAGCACTGTGCAGAACTGCACCATGTTCTGGCTGCTGTTGTACCTGTTCCAGTTCGTATGCTTTGGCTTTGTCTTCGTCCCGGTCAGCGTTTTTCCGATAAGCCATTCCCAGACCCCAGACAGCCAGGATGCTGTACACGTTGTCTCGGACCCAGGCATCTTTCTGCTCCTTACTGGCTGACAAAAGCCCTGTCACAGGATTCTGAAACACGGAAAACAGAAACTCCATGTCGCAAAGAGCAGCTGTGTTGTATCTAGCAGAAACATTAAGGATGCTGTCTGTTGGTTAATGCACAAGTAAAAAATAAAAGAGGGGACGTTTCATTTTTTAAAGATACCAGTCTCAATGGGGCTAACTAAAATGGTTTCTATTCACCCAATTTCTAAGGTCTAAACACTGACACTGTTTAGATCATTAAAATAAGGCACCAAAAACCAAACATTTAACAGTGCATGGCTGTGAGTCTCTTCTGAGTATTACTGAGTATAAAAAATATAAAACCAGAAAGGCTCCTATTTTAATTATTTAAACAACAGAAGGGTTTAAACTATCACTGCTGTGTTGATCACCTGAATAGAACCCAAAGGGGGTTATGCATGAGATCAGGCGGTATTTCCAGACAGTCCTGTTATTTCTCTGTGACAGCTTTTTGCCCCATTCATAAAATAAGTCAGGATACAAATTATGATTTGTGGAGAAGAGACAGTAGTTTATTGGCACATTTTCAACATCAAATGAAATTGTGTTTTTAAATGACTATAGATACCAAGCAGTTCACAGATAAATGGAAAGAAATATTAAACAGTTAACTTACATCAGAAGTGTTACATCAGAGGTTGTGCCTAATGCAAAAATGATATCCCTTTTGAATAAACACTATTATATCATTTACTTTCAGAAAAAAATATGTAAGCTTACTAAACACAGTATTCATATATATATATATATATATATATATATATATATATATATATATATATATATATATATATATATATATATATATATATATATATATGACATGTCATATATATATTATGAACATGTTACATGTTACATGTTACAAAATTATTTCCCATTAACTGTTTTTCCTGTGGACTTTTCAGACATGCCCTGTACAGACATGTTTAGTCCCTATTCTGGCCCTCTGTGTTTGCCTAGGCTTTGTCAACAGGACTTCAGAGCTGCACATTCCACTCATAGTGCCCTAGTTAAGTCCAGTGAGGTGTTAACAGTCAGTGGGGCTATACATAGATCAGCGACAGGCTTATTCCTTGATTCGCCTTGGGATTTTAACCAAATAAATACTCAAACAATGAAACAGAATATCATGTGGAAAACTGCCTCTCTGGATCGTGCAAGCAGCCGGGGATTTCAGTAATGTTTTTATACTACGTCCTTACCACCGATTTCCTCAGGGAACCGTTCTGTAATATTATACTAGTTTATTGTAGTGAAAGATATCTAGTTATTAAGTTCAGGCAAGGGACCAACAAAAAGTATAGAGAATTTCTTGCAACAATTCATGTGGCCTTTTAGCAGGTGGCCTTAAAGCAAGGTTTTACTGCATCATGAACAGTATATCACTGTGGCCAGTGTGTGATCACTGTAATCCCTGTCAGTACTTACTATGGTTAGGACCCAGGGCATTCCTGTGACAGACATGCACTGAGTGCACAAGACAAGTTCACATACTTAGCCATGCACCTGCACCACCACACCCCTCCTGCTCTCGATTTTTGTATTTTCAAAAGCTGACAGGTACGAGATTTCAGTTTACAAAAGCTCCCATATTTTGAAAACTTAATGTTGACAGGTATGTCATAGAGTATATGTCATCCCCCCCCCCCCATAAATTTATATGGACAGGGGTATTTAAATATATTCTTTCTCTGCTTACTATGTAATAAAAGAACGACTCTGAATTATATTAAAAATATAATTAATATAATAGGAGAGCTTCATGCCTTGCCATGAAAATAAAAACATTTAAGGAAGAAAAACGAATTTGCGTGTTGTCGCGCACATTCAGAATTACGCTGCGCTTTAGCAAGTTTTACTGTTTTTAATTATAAACACACACACGTGCGTGCACGTGTGCGCACACACAAACACCTTGTCTAAAAGTTACATTTCATTGACATTAGAACCGGCGACGACCCGGTTGATGGTGCTTTCAACCCTAACAAAAAAAAAAAAAAAAAGAGATGGTACTATACATTGGGATTTGCATTCTTAATAAGCTATGTGATGGGCAGCCCATTTTCAGATAAGTGTGTGCTACATATGGCATGTGTTGCTAATGTTTTCTCCACATGCTTTATATAGTACATATTTGAGCTGGTACTATATAGGCAAGATGTCCTTGTAAAGTATTGGGACTAAAAATATATTCTGTATTGCTGTCCAAACTATGACTTACAAAGGCTAAGCATAGCATGCACTTGACTTGGCTGCTGTCATGCAGATATGGGATATAAACAAATTGTCTTTGATAACATAGGAAGCATCTCCTTATCAGTACAATTAAATGAAATCACTTAAACTCACAAACCAAAACAGTTCAAATGTCTGTCTGCTTTTATATATGGTTTAAAAACCACCCTATAAGAACAACAGCGCTAAACTTCCTACAATAAGTGCCCCAATACTGGGTGGAAAGACATCTACTCAGTAAACAAACATTATGTATGTGGTTCGTGGGTGGATTCTCCTTCGAGAAACACAACATAGTTTCCAAGAAAAATGTGAAAGCCCGTACAGGCTGGTTTGCTGAACCCCCTGGGACTATAGCTAGATGTTACCACACAAAGTTCTATGAAACTATTTACTCAAATGCTTTAGAACATTTCCTTCAGTCTGCTTAACATATATGCTTATTCTGTACTGTACAAAACCAGTGCTAAAAATCTACCAATGTGTAAGTATGTATATAACCAGAGGGATTTGTGATGGCATGTCATACATTTTTACTGCATACAGGAAAGGGGCTGTATGTAAAGATCTGTCTGCTGCAAGGGGTGGGAGTTGGGTCCCAAAGCTGGGGGAAACATTCATGTCCATGAACACTTGTTAGCTGTTTGAGTTTACTGTGTTTCAAATGTAACACTTACTCCCTGGACATCAACTCTGCTATACAATGTATAATCGTTAACACTGTGTGCCGATATACACTGAAAGGGGTTATTGTAATGAATACAATTTCACATTTCAATTATTTCATTTAAATGGGATCCTCAATTATACATACTGTCACTGGAGGTATAAAGGCAGTCTTGCCTATATCATTAAGAAGTAAATGGATTATAACTGATTCTGTGTACATTTTTTCAGTGACAGCCCTGGTACTACATCACTTGTACTGTAACTGCACCTTACAAGGTGATGGAAGGCCATTTGGAACGAAAATACAAAGTCTGTGTTTTAACCAGGGACTAAATAAAACAAACAAAAAAAACAAAGGACCGTGACTAATCCCAAACCTAATGAACCCGCCAGTCAACACAAATCATGATTTTCTGTTTTGTTCCCCACTGATATCAAGTACCTGTAACTCTGCATTAGCTGAATAAATCTCACTGACTGACAGTACTGTATGCAACGACCTGCTTATACTGTAGTGAAGGAAACGAAGAGAATGCTAATTACATACCTGGTGGCATAAAATCGTCTGCTGTACCAACCTAGCATAGCCGTCCAGCCTCACTCCCGAGTTACTGCGGCTTCGCATCTCTGCTTGTTTTCACCTGCCCAACTATACTGGCCGCCTCAGTCCGACAAGTTCCTAGATTTTATCTTTCGGGGAGGGGGAAAAAAGAAGCAAAATCTTACTGTGGCCTTCCTGACATAGCGAATCGCACAAACGCATAGAGACAGTGACAGTCCTCCTGCGGCACCAGTCGCAGTACAGATTGGATTGTATCTACACACATCACACGGACGTCACCAGCTCACAAACATCATCTGTCACCGCCGCTATTGTATTGAAATATTGCTTATTTTTTTAAACGTAAGCAGAAACATAATGTATAGAATATCCTTATTGACAGCTACATATGCAGTAAAGATACGGAACTTACCCAGCCGAAATCTAATTCTGGCATAACCACTGATGTGTCTTATGCAGCTCATTAATGTATTCTCGGGCTACAGCACGCAACGTTTGCGAGGCTGCCGTTTCTTTATAAATCGACAGTCCATTAGCACAGTTCTCGGAGGTATTCTGCAACAACGTAGGTTGAGCCCTATGGTTGAGCCTCTCCACAGTATAGTACATAGCCAGAGACTAAGTGAACAACGTGAAATAGACAGGTCCTGTTTTGTAGAACTTGCAGTGCAAATAGATAACCACAATAAAAAATAGTCTTCCAAGATGAACTCTGCAATTAGGTTCTACTAAACGCCTTAAATAAATCATAACATAACTAAATAGCAAATGAGATTGCCTTCTCTTGACCTTTGGGTTTTATTAATCTACACCCCTTTCCAGACCTGTGATACAAAGTACAGCAGTGCCTATTACCAGCAGAGGGTGCGCCTACCCACGAAACAGAAGGGATTTGGATTCTATTATCTTTATTGTTAGAGTTTTGGACAATTATTATTATTATTATTATTATTATTATTATTATTATTATTATTATTATTATTATTATTATTATTGTTATCTCTTATATCAACTGGAAAGTGGTGCAATATGATATAATGATTAAAGCTTGCTTCCTTTGAAGGCAGAATTGACATACAAAATTGTATACAACGCTCATGGGTTATAATAAAATTACATTTTTAGGAGATTTGTCTGCAATCAAACTTAGTAAACCGCAGCCCAAATTATTACACACATAATTTCGTATAGCTCAAATGTATTAACTTCCTGGAAGGACACCGAACTCCCTTGATGTAATTGTCTCAATAGAAGTATCATGGAAGAAACCGTTTAGGTTGATTGGGAGCAGGGCTGCCGTGTGTGTGTGTGTGTGTGTGTGTGTGTGTGTGTGTTTGCGTGTGCGTGTACCTGCCTGTCCTAAGTCTAACTCCACGTAATTTCCAGCTTTGTTCTCTCGCACTGGTTTCTGTGCTGCGCTTAAAATGTTGGTTAGGGTTAAATCATGTCCTACCTAATTCTTCTTTTAGACTAATCAGATTCAACCTATCTCCATAGCTCATTCCTTTAAACTCTGGGATTAGTCAGGTTGCTCTCCATTTGGACTCTGTCCAGGGCCACAATGTACCAGAAATGGACACTGTACTCTAAGTGTGGTCCCACCAGTGCATTATACAACCTCACCATACCTTCCTTGGATTTGTACTTGGTCCATCTGGTTATACTGTGTAAAGCATTCTGTTAGTCTTTTTAATTGGCTTGGAAAACACTCTCACTTTGATTGGTTCATGTGTGTGTTTATTTCTCTGCTTCATTATAACCTAATGGAAACAAAGAGCTCCACCAGAAGCGAGTACACAAGCCTGTGTTTCAAACCTCAAACGCACACGTCATCGTCCAGTCCGAGAGTTCCATGTGATTGAAAAGGCAATGTTTGTGTTATACATCTTGGTGTTTCGATTCTGATACTATAAATACAGTGAGTTACTATGCATGTGTTACCTGACCCCAGACATGCAGCTATAAGAAGTGAGGGGCATTAGCTCTTCAATCGAAACCTAATGCTCACATCACATCAACACTGCTAACCCCCTGAGTGTGTGCATCCCGGTTTGAACCTAGTTACAAAGACAAAGGAACACATTAACCTTTTTGAATACCCGAGCAGTCATTTGTACAGAACGAGGCTGAGGGTGCTGCATGCCACATCAAAAAAAAAAAAAAAGACCCCCTAAAACAATGTTTCTGTAAAAAAAAAAAAAAAAAAAAAAAAAGAGGGGGACATAAAAAACGAAAAGACGTCTGTGCTTAAGGTAGGTCAAGAGACATCTGTAACCATTGTGCCATCATGATCTTCCTGAATAGTTGTCACACACTCTGAGGATATCACAAATGATTTGCAATTAAAAATAAATAATCTTTCATGTTTGCCAAGGGACATCTGTGAGACCATCAGGTGCCCACAGAGCTAATTTAATTTCTGGCTTCTTTACACAAGCAACTCTGGCATAGAATGCATGACAGGGATGGACAAATCCTTTCCCTCACAACAAGTTCTGTTTTTAAACCTTTCCAAATTAGGTACATTATTACAATCATCAGATCAGGTGCCAAGTCATTGTCTTGTGACACCCAAAGTGCTCACGGTTGCTTGACCAATAAATAGGCTTAGGGTTAAAGTTGATTAACCAATGAAATTTCAGGATGAAAGAAAAAATATGAATCAAAACTTTTTTTTTTTAAATTACAACAGACACCTGATGGCAACACCACAGTTTACAGTTATAAAAATTGTCAATCTTAAAAAAAAACGAAATAACTGTAAATAAAAACTTGGGGACCAAATCTAAGATAAACGGCTCTTCCATTAGGCTTTACTTTACTTGTTACTGCAAATCATGACATAACAACTTGCAGTACCATTAACTCAAATGTATGGGACTTTATTTTTTTTTAAAACCAAATTATTTAGTTGTCCTTCAGGTCAGGTTTACTCCACTGGTGTAATAGCAATCACACAACGTGACAAACAGCACAGGAAATTATTATGCACAGGGAAGCAGCAGTTGTTGCATATAGTGCTGTTCCTGTGAAAGTCCGACTCCACATTAAACCAGCAAAGACTGTATAATAAACGCTTGGGGCAAATTGTTTAATGAGGGCTCTAAACAATACTATTTAAGCATCATTCAAATCAAGCACAGGAGAATTTATAGTAAATATATAGTAAGAGACTATATAAACTGTATCTTGCAAAAACACTGCAGGTTACACTATGGTATGCTACAGTAAATAGTACGTAAAGTACAGTATTTTAAAAAGTAGTATAATATTCGTAGATGAAAACTAATAACTTAATGTTATTATAATAAAGGAGAATTGTAACTGTAAGAATTGATAATTGTACTAATATGGTCATGCTCTGCCTTTGTACTTTATAAGGCTCTCTATAAATTTAGACTGGTGTCATACTGTTTTTATATATATATATATATATATATATATATATTATTATATATATATATATCTTATATATATATATAACGACTGTGATTGAAAACTTACGAGAGGGAAATCAAAATTTAGTTTTATATTGTGGACGTAATCTGTGCGATACGGCTATGAAAACAATTATGTATTCGTCATACATTACTGTTATTTTACCTCCACTATTTCTCGATTTCTAATAACGGTAGAAAATTGCACGACCTTTATATGACACAAATGTTGCGAAAACGCCATACTACACTTGTATTATTTTGTATTATAACGGGAATGGAACAGCTGACGATGGCGATGATTGACATACAGCAGCAGAAAGCCTACCAAAAACAGCACACACCAGCCCCTTCTTCTCAGCGTGGGGGTAAGGGCTGGAATAACGGAATTTGGGGGCCAATGAAAAATCGAATACTGAGGTGCTAAACCAATCAGCGAAAAGGTGGTTCGTTGACGTCCCATACGTGAAATATCTAAAAGGAAGAAGGGGAGACACACAGATGAGAGAGAGCGAGAGAGGAGGGGCATTGTGCAGATATAATTAAGAAGTAGATAATTGGTCACTTTAGATCAGCGTATGTTTTCTCCTAGGTGGCTTTAAATAAAGGTTATGGTAAGTTATTTTAAATGTTATTTAAATAACATTATTTTGTGTTTATCAGACGGCGTGACAAAAAAGGCTAGACGTTCTTTTTGTGTGTGTGCGCGCTTGGCTCAGACTCCCTACAACATGGGGATTGACGGGGGAGGTAAACTTAGCTTTATAGTGATTCATTCATTTCCATGCTTTCTTACGTTTCTGTTTTTTATTTACTCTGTTTATAACCGTGTGAAACATACTTGGTCACTTGCTCTGCGTGGCCTGCTCGCTATTTTAATTTTGTAACAAGGCTAACGTAAGCGACCTGTTATTAGAAGTAGCGATTGAGCGGTTCGTGGATAGTATGACTACTGGCGTGCACAATATTTTTTTTTTTCTACCGTGCTTAAATGGGACAAAAAAAATCCATACATTTAGGGAGATAACGTCTGTGCTTTCTAGTACTATCGTTGAAGCATAGTTATAGATCATAAACGAACAATTAAAATGAATGCTGACATTAACATTTTTTTTTTCCTGCTGGATTTATCTCGGAATATAAGTAATAAAGGCAAATGTAATTTTAAATGCAGTTATAATACGTGCATGTGCACCAGTTTCGTGGGGTCACACCCCATTATCGTATATATATATATATATATATATATATATATATATATATATATATATATATATATATATATTAGTGTGCAAACAGTTTACACCTAGTGTGCCTAATTTCTTTGCTATGCAAATGCAGCATATTTCATGTAACATTAAAATATAAGGAAAAGCACGACAGACTCTAAAAGAGTAGTGATGGTCGGCACACGATTGCCAGGTGCATCTGAATCCTGGTCTGCATTGATGAGCAACGGTCTCGCTCAAAGTGGTGACTGTGGGAAAGCAGATTTGTAGTCCTAGACACTGTAGTGCAGACCTGTATGTTGAGTGAATGTGCTTGTCTTTGATGGCCCTACATTCTTCTGAAGTGCTGAGGCAGTTGTTTGTTTTTTCTGGTCCACTGCAGTTTCACAATTAAAGTACCCCTGTGTCAAACAGTTGACCCATGTACCAGATTGTGCAATGTGATGCACATGTATGATTTGTATGTAGAAAAGCACGTCACAAATACAGTTCACACTCATCCTTGAAGCTGTTAGTAGTATCTGCCTACTTTTCCGTTGGGACATTTTATGAAACCATACAAATAAAAAGGAAATCCTTTTTGGTGGGTCCATGTAACATATATATATATATATATATAAACTTACATCACTTACAACTACGCTGCAAACCAGGGCAGTCCACTGGCAACCCAGACCTAGTCTGTTGAAATGATGGACTCCATCAAAGTAGTGCTTTGTAAACAAAGCCTTACCATGTATTTCATTCCCTTCCCAGATGCAGTTCATGCTGCTTTTCAGTCGCCAGGGGAAGCTGAGGCTCCAGAAGTGGTATGTCCCACTGTCTGACAAGGAGAAGAAAAAGATCACCAGGGAACTCGTGCAGACAGTTTTGGCCCGGAAACCCAAAATGTGCAGCTTCCTGGAGTGGCGTGATCTCAAGATTGTTTACAAAAGGTTTTGCTATGTGCTGATTTATTACTAAGGCAGTTTTTAAAGAATAATATACAGTTTAACAATATATAGAGAAACTAGTCTTCAAAAAGATGTCTATTTAATATTTAAGAAACTTTAATATTTATACACTGGAACCTTTTCCACTGAAGTAATGTATACTCTTATACAGGTGAAATTCCATTCCATATACAAGACAAGAATAGATCATTCTCCTATAATTGGCAGTTTTTAAAATGTATATCTATTAAATTGCTACTCCACGGGTCAATGGCTGCATTGTACTGAATATTGCAAAAAAATGAAAAGCATTGATTAGTTTTTGGGGTCTAAATTACTTGTTGTGCTGAAAAGTTAATGTCTCTGAATTATTTTTCTGATGGTCATGTAAAGTACCAACTTCAAAATGTTTTGTTCCTTCACACACTAAAGATGGGTGATTATAATAATAATCAGTGATTCACATAACCACTGATATTTTCATGTAAGTAAAACTTTGATTCATTTTAGATTTTTTTTTTTGTGTGGAATAAACCTGTTGTCTTAACCAGGAAGGGTGTCCAGACTTTTACAATTTGCTGAAATCCTAATATGATCCTATCCACGTCGTCTATGTTAGTTTCTTTGATGCTTAGTGGTGAGGGTCTTAATAAGCAAAATTTGCTGCTGCTCTGAGCCGAAGCAGCTGATTTCCAGATTAGTGAGGATGGAATCACATGCTCTGATGCGCTCACTGAAAAAGAAAGAAGCGATTGCTTGGGGAAGAACATTTCAGTTTTGGCAGCTCGTCCGTTGAAATAAGAAAGCAGGGAAATGGGTACAGCACCATTGTACTGCTACAGATTTGTCTTTGAAATAGCATATATTTTGACCACTGCTTTATTAAATAAAAATCTGCCCAGTGTGTTCTTTAAGTCAGTAGCAATTTCATGAAAGCAAATGTACCTTCTGGTATAGCACAGCAGCTGTGCTGCATAATGCCACAATAAATCATTTTTCAAGTCACCATACTAATGATGGTAATATAATTTATTGTTAACCTTGAAAAACCATACAAAGAATAATGGAAACCAAAGCAATAACTAATTCTGCCCCACTCACTGGTTTCCAGCATTTAAGCATCTGCCAAAGTTTGAAATTAATGAATTAAGAGCTTGCAGTGACCCGTAAAACTTTGGATAAGCATGTAAACAAACTAGGGAATAAATCTCTTTTTTAAATTACAGTGCATAAAAGGATACTTTATAGGAAAACCCTGAGAACAAACCACAAATTCAAATACATTTAAAACATAAGTTTGGTGAATACGCAGCTTGTAGACGATCAATAATGACATCCTTATTTGCTACAATATGCAGATTATACACTGCATCAGCAGCACACCAAGTAAAATACCAAAGATGGTTTCTCCATGTCCCTTTATCAAACTGTCAACTGCAGCAAGCATTTGCATAGAGGCAAGGGTACGTTCTACCTGGAACTTGGGCTCAATATATGTTTACCTAAACAAATGTTGTTGTCACAGAGTAACGATACATGGGTGTATTTACCCACATCTAACTTTACAATAGGGCTTTATTATATATATTATATATATATATATATATATATATATATATATATATATATATATATACATACATACACTGAAACCAAATGGCTTGTTATATCATTAATGACCTCAGTGTGGATTACTGCTAGTTAATGCATGATGGATCTGTGCCTTCATACAATAAAAACTTAAACAATATAAAATTATTCGTACAGCTTTTTGAATGTTAGTAAGGAGTGCACCAAGCGCATTCAGATATTGAGGAAAATGACCATATAAGGTCACCAAACTAAAAAAAAGCTTTTTATTTGCAGAAGCGCAAACAATTTAAAATGGACAGTTGTAACAGATTCTTGCTTTAACCAACGTTTGTATAATCTGTAATGGGTAATACTGAAAAGTGATTACCAGATAAGAAAAAGGAACATTGCAGTGTTACATCACCCATCACAAGATGTATTATAATTTTTTTCTAAGTGTTTTGGAACAAGTCCTTTTTTAAAAATATTTATTTGTAATTTTCAGGTATGCTAGCTTGTACTTCTGCTGTGCAATTGAAGACCAGGATAATGAGCTCATAACTCTTGAGATAATTCACCGCTACGTAGAGCTGCTTGATAAGTACTTTGGCAGTGTGAGTTGAAAGATTTTCTTTTTCCTTTTGATCTTTGTTTTACCCTAGGTTAATTAAATAACTGCAAAATATATAGGGGTAACACAAATGGGGTGTCTTGTCGAAAGTTTGTAAAATACAGATGGATAAATTCAGTTAGTAACATTGTGCATCTGCTGTTCTACCCACTACTGGGTAGCACAGCAAAAGAGAAGTTTCTAGAATTGAGGACCCTCTACAGACACTAGTTTGATATAGATGCATCCTGTAAGTGTGCTTGTGGTTTACCTTGCAGGTGTGCGAACTTGACATAATTTTTAACTTCGAAAAGGCGTACTTCATCCTGGATGAGTTCCTGCTGGGTGGTGAAGCTCAAGAGACCTCGAAGAAAAATGTCTTGAAGGCCATTGAGCAGGCAGACCTGTTGCAGGAGGTAAGATATGGAGAATTCCCTCACCGCTGCACCTTAGCAAGCAGTGCCAGTGTGAGAGGAACCCCCACCACCTCCTTAGTTCTAACCCTGAGTTAACTATTGATTTACTCAAACAGTACAGCAGCCCCCAGCAAGTGTCTGCTTTCTGCTCCCTTTCTTTAAGCCTCCCCTGCTTCTCTGTAGAGCTCTTGCTTTGCTGCTTCAAGTTGTCCTTTCTGTTGCTAGATTCCAAATGGAGGCAGAAATGTCCATGCAGTGCATATCACTTACTCGCATGCTTAAAGTGGTTTTATGCCTACTAGGTGTCTTTTTTTAATCATTCAACCTCACTTTCAAATGGACATTCTTTCCATTTTTTTATGGAAAACTAAAGGGGAAAACTGTGTTTAGTACTTTAGAATTTAAATGTGTGTGAACATACAGTACATCCTCCTTGTAGCAATGGAGATGGTAACATAGACTATATTCTGTATTAATGTTACCCACCTGGCTTGATTTTTAGTTTAGATGATCTGAACTGATGCAACTATGAAATTGAAACATGCAATAAAAGCAAACAAAAAATAAATAAATAAATAAAACAAAATACGCTATCAGGCACAATCTTCAGTGGAATTATTGTGTTAGATCTCTTTTGTATGTCAGTATTCATTTGCCTTAATGAGGTGGAATATGTTTTAGTGGGGGTAGAGGGGGTGTTACCTGCTTATCTTAAAAGACAAGGCTGATCAACCCAGGTTAGTTTCAGACTAATGCAGAGTCCTGTGTCTACATTAAGGTCAGTCTATAATGATCATTCCTGGCCCTTGATATATTCAAAACTGAACAGCACAGTAATAACTTGTATAGCTCTGACACATCATTTTTATTGAACCCAAGCCCTGGAAACTATTCCTCAATTAAGCCTTGTAGTTTCTGCCTTCAGGATCTATGCATGTCCTGCTTCTTTGGTATTGTGTTTTTTTGTTTTTTTTAAATAGATGTCTTGGAATTTGTGCCTAACCTCCTCCTGATTTATCCCAGTGAGCTTGGCATATTGTATCTTGTTCCAGACCTTTTATAACTGAAGTATACTATACAAGCCATAACATTTGGGCATTTTTTCCCCACCTGTCATTTCGCCTGACACCTGTGCTTCTTTACTGTCCTATTGCTGAAATCCAGAAGCTAGACTCACTTCTTTGAATCTCTTCAGGTATAGTTAATTAACACTGTTTAATAAAAACTAAACATTGTAATACCCTAGATTTATTAGTAGAGGTGATGGCTTTTTGCCTTGTTCACGTATCCTGTGTCATTAAACAGTGTTACATTGGAACCAGTCTCCTCGACTAGCCAGCATCATAACAATTACAGTTACTGGAGCCTGTTGCACATCCAAACATGAAATTTACCCAGACTATGCCACAGGTCCCCTACAGCCAATGCGTTAGTAAGATAGTTGGTAGATAAATAACACAGACATTTATTCAATTTTAGATTGAAAATGTTCATCATCATGGTTCGTACAGGGGCTAATAGGTGTAAGCATGTGAATAAAAATATTGAAAAAAAAGTTAAAAATAAATTTCTACAAAACATACACAGCATCAGTACAGTATGAGAGAACGTTGATGATTCTTCAGAACCATAAAGCACCTGCAAGTGTTGAGTCTGTCTTCAGAATTTGCTGTTTGTACTTTGTACATGCAGAGTATTTCATTTTGAAAACGTAGACCCAGCTCTTCCCTAACAAGGCTAAACTGCAGGGAAAACCATATATATATTTTTTTTAAACATTTCTAACTATACATTTTCCTATTGTGAATTTTAGGCAGCTTTTTTTCCCTCCATTTTTAAATCTATGTTGTGCGTCATTGGCGTATACCCCTATCTTCATACCACCAGATTTCCTGGTTGTGAACTGATGATTATGATTGCAGATCCAGTATTGCCAAAAATAGTAATATATTTTGAAGAAAAAATGTGGTGTAATTGGATTGAGAGTATTAAATGAGCCTCTTCCTGTCTGGTATGCACTGTGTTTATATTTAGTAGGATTACTGTGGCTATTACACTATTCTAAACAATGACATAGAATGAGATTTTCATATCTTAATCAATAGTAAATAGTACACCATAATAAAGCACTAATTAGAAACTCATCAAGAATAGCTCAGATTAAGATTATAAGCTAAAATTTGCTTGCATTTCAATTCATTTTTTTTGTAATATATAAAACACTATTAAAGGCTCTTAAAATAAATACATCTATTAAAGGCTCTTAAAATAAATACATTTATTAAACAGGAAAAACATAATCAGTCATACTTTAAATGTATCTTAACCATCCCTAATTAGCTATTGTGAATTTCACAATAATTAGAGATCTGTTGTCAGTTTTAAAATAATAGAAAACGTTACTAAAGTAGAATTGCTTTTATTTTGTTTTCAGGAAAAAGGAACACACCCTTTTTAAATAGTTTCTATGTGGTAGAGCTTAAGTGGCTCCAGTCTTATTGCATAAGAGAGAAAAAAACTCAAAACATAATTGATTTCCGCTTTTCAAAGTGCAAAGCTTTGCAAGTATATTTTGTAGGATGGTATGTAACCTCGTTCCCAGAAGCCTAAGTTTTTGCTCTTGTAATACCTCTTTTCTCTGCAGTTCTCTCTAGAACTCCTTGCTTATTACTGAAATCTAAATAGAAAAATCTATATATATTTAGTTTGCTATGTGACCTTTGGCATACAGTATAGATGAGGCTCTGAATCTCAGTGTCACGGGTAAAGTGTCATATTTCGTGGAATGTGCACAGAACTGTTTTATACACTTGTGTACAGATTGTTTGTTTTTAAATGGCAAATAGAGATAAATGCACTGACATCATCAAAATTAACGTCAAAGTTATTCAAGCACTTTACTATAGCTTGTGAAACGTGTTGTAATGAACAGCCTGTAGGTAAAGTGTATCTGCAAGGACAGCTTTCAGTCCTGCATCCGATGCATGTTCACCATTTAGGTCTTGCAAAACAAATACAGTGTGAAACACATACTGACCTTGGGCATCAGTCGACTCGTTACTGACCACGGACAAGCAACCAGGCTATGGAATTGGTAAAACAATCTCCTGATTGTGATACTCTGCACCTTTAGGTAAGTATTCACGTCTCAGCTGGGCTGATGAAGGAATCGCCTCACCATTTGCTATGCTCAGTATGAAGAATTTCCGTAACATTTGGTTGTCCAATTTTTCAAGAGGGATAGTTGCGAGAACAAACGCCTCTGTCAGGTCAAAATTGAATGTGTTTCGTGCTTCACAGTTTTCAGTGGACTTTTGGAAGTCACTGTTTTTTATTTCTTTGCAAGTAAAGCAGTAGCGGTACTGTTTTGGATTTCTGCTTTTCTCTTTCGGTGAAAACTTGACTCTAAATGCTTGTCAACAGATGATTTTCAGTATTGATCTACAGTAACGTTGCAGGACGTACAGAAGAGCTTACCTCCATCGCTGTGTAAAGCCCGGGACAGACAGGCACAACGTGGTGCTGCTGGGCATTTTCACTGTGTGAAACCTCTACTCTGCACCCGGACACACAGGAGTGGTATGCACTACGTAACTTTTCTTACAGTGTAGAAAAATGAAAAGGTACAGTAGTTGTCATTACTATATGAACATACTTTCAATATTTTATTTAACATGCAATGTAAGAAACTACAAAATGGTATCTCCAAAAGTCTGCCGGAAACTACAATAGTAATTTAGTGTATAGTCTACCAAATAAACACTGGTTTATTTATCAAAGTAGCTTTTCTGTCATGTATATGCAGGTATATGAAATGAGCAATCAGTTTAGCAAAGAAACATACAATACGTTGCTGACAGCAAGTAGCCTACTACTAAAGTGTTAGAAAATATATCCTTGTACAGCCAGTTATTTAATGAAAATAGTAGTGAACTACAGAAATAATAAAGGCAAAACGTGACAACGAAATCACTCTGGATTCAGTTTGAGCAGTAACGCTCAGCAGCACCGCTGGAATAGCGGTATCATCACACGCTGATCTGTCCAACACCATATAAAAGTAATGGCAGCGGTACAGGCGGCAAATTGCCTCACGTGCCGCGCCTCTGTCCCGGGCTTAAAAGTCCTTCTGGATATTGCTTTACTTTATCTGTGCAGCCTTTTTAAAGACATCCATTTTCTTGTTTACAGCGTGTAGTATTTTAAGTTCCCACCTAAATTGCATATATGACATAACCACTGCACAGCACTATGTGCATGGAGAATAGTACACGCAGGCACACGGCAAATCTATACAGTTCAGTTAATGGGATTTTTTTTTTTTTTTTATGAAATACAGGTCATTTATGAAAGTATATTGAAAAATTGCGGTATTGGGATTATTTCACAATTTCCATGCAGTCAGTGAAATCGCAATTTACACAGGGCTTTAAGTATAGAGAACCTTTTATATTTAAAGCAGTTCTTACTGAAAATGGTGCTAAAAAGGCAATCCATCTATTCCACAGAGATGAGCATGCTCTAGTGTATATTTACACACTGGACCATAAATAATGGATAATCCCTGTGTATAAATGCTGCCCCAGACATTATTATCAATGTTTGAACAGTGTACTAGCACAAACATTTAAAGTTCAAAGGTTAGGGTGAAAGCAGCTGAGTTCAAGGAGAAGTGATTTCTTTTTTTTTTTTTTTTTTTTTTTTTTGTTGAGGATCATACTGAAAAGGGCTCTAGGTACATGTGACTTGCTGAGACTTGCAAAAGCTTGCACAAGAGCATCATTGTGGCACAATGGCTCCAACCTCGCAGCTCTCATCATGCTGTTTCTTTTGTTCCCTTTTCCTTATTTGTGAAAGCATGCCTGGCCGCCACATTGCTGCAAAAAATAATCTGTGAAACAGTTGTTGGGCAAGAGTATGTTATTCATTGTGGTTTATTTAACCTGTTTTTCCTCAATGCTCAGATACACTGTGTAGTGGAAAAATAAGATGACAAATGTTTTTTGACTCAAAAACACTTTTATGCACAAGTTACAAACTGACTTTAGACCAGGCCTCAGTACAGCTAAGTGCACATGTTTGTATCGGAAAACACAGATATCTGCGGAGTCAGTTCAAAATGGATGAAAAGACTCACAAACTTTACAAGATATTTATACCGTCATAAGCAAATAGTGATTCCCCTTCCATTTGTCTTACGTTTGGCCAATGATAGGGGTTGCCACTCTATCACTGCACATTCTCTCTGCGGGAGAAAGGGGGAGGGGGTTGCGCTCTGTCCATGACGCGTTGCATGCCATGTTGTACATAACAGGATGCATCCATCTTGTGTCTCAGTTCCCCTCCACCATCTTCCGCACTATCTCTGCTAGTCTCCTGCCTTTTGGTGTTTAGCTCAGACACCCTTCTGTGACTGAGTCATGTTAGGCTATGCAAAACTGCACGTAGCTAGTTTTACCGATGGGAAATTAAAGAACTTGAAACTTGCACAACACTGTATAGAAACTTAATGTAAAAGCATATTTAAGCAACTGAATTATAAAACACATTAAAACAATTTAACTATAAAAGCACATTGATTAATTAATTCTACAAATTCTCAAAACATTAACAGCAGGAGCTAGCTATTAGTGTTTTGTCCTAAATGGTAACATTTTGTTTATGGTGTTTTGATGTTTTTAAAAAAAAAAAACAGAAGGACTCTTGACACTAACTGTTTAAAAATCCACGTGTGTATAGGAACTTGATTATTATGTTAAGATACTTATCTTGCAAGATATTTTCTCTTTATAACCTCAGTGGAAGCATAAAAAGGTTTGACCTTGGTTCCAAGATCAAGTCACTGTGACATTTAAACTGAGCACAGTCTTGCTTGATTTTGTGTTTGTAGAGCCAGAATGAAGACTGGGGAGGTTTATCAACCGACGATGTCTTATAATTGGGAGAGATCTGAGGCTTTGTCCTCTTATGCTCCCCATCCCCCTTCCAGACTATTGGTAAATACCGTATTGACCCATTCAAGTAGCATGGGTGAAAAGGGGTGCTATGCAGTTTGCATGTGGCATTGGGTGAAACATTGCCTGATTAAAACCGGGTGAATAGAAAGCCTCTGTGTTGGAGTTTAAACCTGTTGCATGATGACATTTGGAGAGTGCCTGGGTGCCTTTTTTTATATTCTCTTTAATTTTATCACTAACATATTTGATTTGCAATTTGCAGTGGTGTTCTTATATTGTCCCTTTTTAATAAACTTTTTAGGTCTCAGCATTGGTGGCTACATATTTTGTCTGTTTCATTTTACTGATGATGCCAAAGCAATCTTAATCCTTTCATGAAGGTTTTTGGGGCCTGTCAAGTACACTTTTTCAACTGACTTGTATATGTATCTTTTAGAGTATGTCCACTAAAAATAAACAAAACTGCATGCTTTTGTATTGGTCTTTGTTGAATTGACATTTGTTTTTGCCTGTTTTCTACCATCTTGGTAATGTTTTTGCAGTGGTGTGGAGTCAATCTGGTTTAAAACATAATGTTATCTGTGTTGTATTTACAATTGTATATATGAATGTACATCTATTTATTGTCAAAAGAAAGTACACCAAACAACAAATATTTAATCTGAAGGAATTGTTTTTTTAAGCTTTTAAGGTTGTCATGGAACGTGTTTGCTCAAAACCTTCCTGTTCTAGCTGGTGCTATTTACAAGATTACAATGCGCTCTGTGAGAAATACCCTTGCTGCATTGTTTATAAAGATGCTGGTGGCTCAAAGAGTTCATGTCACTGGATGCATGCAGTCAAAAAGTGCGACTTTAATTTTAGCAGAGCTTCAGCAAATTCCTGATAGCATTGTAAAAACATCCACACAATGTGATTTGTACTTTGCTTTGGGGGACCCTTAGGCACTGTTGCCATATTTCTTACTACTCGAACTGTTCCAAAGTCTGGCATAACCATTAATTGTTAACACCAAAGGGGTTATTCAAAACTTGGTAAGTGGATTTTGAGTATTTATTTATTTTTTCTTTTGCAAAATCTCTTTCCATATTGGCATTCTGTTTTGCTTTTAAGTTAATTTTGTAATTATGTACAGATGGAATTCACTTTTCGTTCCAGGCATTTCATTAACCGTGCTTTTGTTAAAACAAGACATCAGGCTTTGATATTCGCCCCCCAAGTTAGGTAATTGGCATGATGTAATTATTTGCTAGCGCTGTGACCTTAAACAGTGTAACCTCTGCAGATACACCTCAATATCCTGGATACCCAAGCTGCCTCTGTAGAACTGCAGGACAGATGGACATACTGTACTAGTGGGAAGATTGTATTTACAGTATAATCGTAAATCTCGAAAAACTACTCCCTTCTAAATCTTTTGTAGTCATTTTTGTATTACTTTATTATAAATACATGTTAATTTGGATTCATATGTTGTTTTTTTCTGACTTTATGTGAACGAAAAGACACACATTTGCCCGTTTTCCCATTGGAAATAGTGATATTTTGAAATATCACTGTCCTGGTCACAAAAGCAAAGTTTATGGGGAATAATAGCCATTTTCTATACTTTTGAGGCATAAGCAATTAGGAAATAACACTTACTACCCAGGAACAAAAAAAAAAAAAAAATTGTTACACGGTGTAATATAGGAGTCTGTAATGGGCAACACACTTCCTACACCAGGTTGTTCTGCATTAGTTCATCCAATACTGTTCCAAAACCTCTTGGAGGGTAGTGTAGTGTATGTGCACCATCTTAGATTTTTAGAAGCCAACGCCAAATTGTTTTCTCTGCAACATGGCACATTTGAACACTCAAAACAGCATTTTTCTTCCTTGCCTTGTGTGCACCAAAGCATGTAATGTATATGGAATGCTCTTTCAGTTTAAACTGATGATGATAATCTGGCATAGAAGCATGATGCTATTGAGATTGGCTGTTGATGGAAGGAAGCTTTGAATTATAAAACAAATCGCCACAATCTCTATGACTTGACACTGCTATAGCTTTTAATGAAAATGGTTTTAGCAAAGTGTTCATAGCAACCATTTTTTTCTTTATTAAGTAGGAGCATTTAATAAAACTTATCAACAAGGATCATGAAAAGCCGAGACATTTTAATGATGTTACTTTTTGATGAAACAACATGGTGCTTATTAAACAGTCTTTTGAAATTGCTTTATTGGAAACTTCAGATGGGTAGTAAATCCTTTTTCTGGCTGCCTAACCTTCTGTTGGATGAGGTTAGAGCTGTGCTGATTATTAATAGCTGGCTGCATGGAAGGTAAGTCTTTGGAATGGTTCCATGCAATCATACTTGTTAATAGACCTGGTAGGAAACAGGCCTTTCTGCATTGCAGTGTCAGTACTGGATGTTCACAATGCTGCCATCTACTGCTGTTTTCCATGTCCTGTTTACAGATCTATGGGCCAAAGAATCTCCACTTCACATACAAAATAAATTGAAACCAAACGGTTTCATGCTTGCATATTGTGTATGTAATAACAAAAGAGCATTTTTCAATAATATTTACATATGGACATGTTAGATTTTGCATTCAATTTTCATTCATCATCTTAAAGGAACAGACTGTTCCTAATAAAACAACCACAGCTTCCATACTTGGTGAAAATCCATCCTGTGTAACTCCATGCACTCTGTTCTGGTTGACGCAGCTTGCTCGCTACCTGCATTCAGTATTTATGGTTTTGTGTGCATTGATTTGTGTGTTTTGAGATGTCGCAGTCCTCTGTAGCTGTCTATCCCAATCCCTCACCAGTCCTATAAGACTGCATGTAGGCCAGTCAGTAGATAGTCAGACATCTTTTGCTTCTACCTTTTTAACAACCAACAAACTAACAGCTAACCAACTTATCACAAGCACTCCTATCAAAACATAGGTCATAGTGGCCCACGTTTGAGTTCTAGACTCTTACTGGTTGGAGAAATGAAGGCTATTTTCAGCCTGGTCATGCCGCCTGGTCAGCCTTGGCTTTAAAAGTGTAACCACGTTGTGTTTACATTTAACCCCTAGCTTATTTACTCCTGTATACTAAACTTAAAAATGTGGCATTAAGTCTGCAGAACAACATCACAACAGGGATTATGTCCTCACTCGACAGGGCATTGTTTAAAATACCTAAAACAGTGGGAGGCTTAAACTCTGGCCCTCAAGATCTAATCCAGTCCAGGTTTTTACCCCAAGCAGCTTCTAATGTAGTTAATTGAAGTTGCTAAGAGGCCATTAACGAATTTAGCACCTGGTTGGAATAAAGACCAGGACTGGATTGCATCTTGAGCGCCAGAGTTGTGCTGAAACATGCTGTGAAATGTTTTTTTTTTTTTTTTTTTTTTTTTGTGCGTGTGTGTTTTTGTAATTGTATGTCACTGGAAGATTGTTTGAATCCACTTGCACTTTAAATAAGAGCTTCTGTGTTTGTTTTCTATAGCCCCGTCATGAGTATTTTAATGTCCCTGTGTACTAAATGGTTCTGCTGCTCATCCTGCATGCTGAATTCCCATGGCACTAGAAGGCTGCTTCCTTATTGGCACGGCGCTGTCTTGGCTCTGGGCTCCCTGAAAATCCGTCCATTCAAGCAAAAAATGCACATTCTGTCACTGCTACTACGTCATTTATGTATTATTTTTTTTTCTTCCTCCATCTTGCTGAATGCTGTGCCAGAGAATCAACAATACATGCATTACGTGCTGTATGTATGTTCTCTGTTTTAAGCTGTTGGTCTATTTTCATGGACATTATTGTGTTTTGTAGAACTGTGTAACTAAAAAATGAAAACTTAATAGCTTATTTTAATTGTATACAATATACATATTTTTATATAGATAATTTCTTAATCACTGCGCGTCTGGTTTCACAGATTTACTGTAACTCTTAGCAAGATTAGTTCTAATTGGGGCCATTGAAACTAGCTTTCAATGTACACATTTGAATTCTTGATGGATTTTAGTAATGCTAAGAGTCTCAACCAATATTAACTCATTTGAAGTAGAATTTTGTTAAAGCCAGACAGATTTATAGTAAGCAGGGGTGGAAGCTTAACCTGCTTTTAAAGTTGGATTAGATTCAGATTATGAAATGTATCACTGCATTATTTCTGTTTTATTGACATTTTGCACCTGGGCTGTACTGGAGTGATCTGTTCTGCCATGTCATTACATAAGCTTCAGTCTTAATGTTTTGCTCATTCCTGGCTTAATAAAGTACTGCATGTAACATCTCCTGTTTATTTCTGTGAATGGTTTTTGTCTATGTAAAACAATTTTTTTTTTTTAAAGAAAAGATCATGACGTTAACATCTATTGAAGGTAAATATTATAACCAGGGCTTCTGTTTTTCAGTTTATTCATTTCATTTTAATTTGAGCTATTTCAATTTTATGTAGAATTTTATTTAAAATTTTATTGTAAAAAATGTTATGTAAAAACTTTCCATTTAATGGAAGAAATTGTCATTTTGCTTCACGCTAATCCCAATGTAGTCAAAAAGTACAGTGTGTACGAAGTCAACTGTAATGTCCATCTTCAAGCAAAATGGAAGAGGGAAAAATAATTTATTTCTACTGGTAGATAAAAAAAAAAAAAGAGAGAACTTTTTGACTCAAACGATACACAGGTTAATCTGGATGTACTCTATCAAACGTTGCAAACAAATTCAACCCGCTTTGCAGTTACAAAAATGCAGCCGTGCCTAATAAATATAACAAAATCCGTCAAAGTATGAGTATTATGATTATTGTTTGTTTCAATTGTACAATAATTCAGTTATATATTTGAGTGTGTACAGGTGGATGAAACTACACTCCACTAACCTTTGAGCTGCTAAACTTTTTGTTTTTCTTTTCCTTTTTATTTTTGCATTTCTGAGTTGTCCTGTGTACCCCCGGTTGAAGCCCGCCCTGTCCTTGGTCATTTCACCTGGATAGTGAAGTTCTCTCCAACTTCCTTTTCTAATGATGGATTGTATTTACAGCCAGTGACAATGACCTTTTTTAGACAAGGACTCTTGTGGCTGTGCACTGTGTCTGCCACACAGCTGTCATGCATAGGATCAAACCTATCCAAAAAATCATGAACAAATGTAAGGAATTATTTTTCAGTTGTAAGATTACCATCAATAACACACATGAGTTCTCCAAATAAGCGTGATACCTACTCTGGAGCAGAACACTTATCTGTATAATGTTCACCCTGATAGCTCCAAACAAGTAACCATCAAAATATTCCACCATTCATCATTAAAGCCTGCTCCAATGTCTCTGTGCCCATTGCCCTCCAGTCTTGCTTCATGGGAATGTTGATTATCAGGACTGCTTACTCAAGGGTTTCATAGCATTGTGTGACTTGGTGTCCTAGCTACCTACAGTAACACCTTTATACCACTATTGCCAAGCCTCCCAGTCTATGGAAGCAGTCCAAGCATATCAACCAGTTGAAGCAATTGACATTCCTCTTTCTTTTGAGAAATGTTGACCAATTGAATTTCCCTGAATGCCCTTGTTTAGAAGTTGCTTTCCATAGAACAATTGTGCTATGGCAACCTGGCCACAGGTGTAATGTTTGTACAGCAGTATGTGTAGTGGCTTATTAGGTAGACACACTTTTTCCAATATCACAATATGTTCTTGAACAGTGTATGTTTTCTGAAGCTTCTGCCATCTGCATAAATGTCTCTTCCTCTAATACAAATATAAGACCTGCCTGGCTAAAATGTTCAGTTGATTTGCATAAATAGTATATGTAGCTCAGCACTTTCTAAATAGAAGTATTGCAGTTCAGAAAGAAGACACCATAAAAAAAAAGTGATTGTTCATGCATGCAGATTTTAAACAGGACATTCATAAACAAGATTACTATATAAATACATTGAAAATAAACTCATTTTAATGATAGAACAGAGTCCTATACATCAAAAGTAGTAAAAACTGCCTAATCTTTTTAAAGAGCTGTGTCCATCTTGCAAACTCTGCCTAAGAGAAAGAATGGTACATATTGTTAGAAATGCTTAAAAAGTTAAAGTTGCACCCACCCCCCCCTTACCCCCCCCCACAAGGTAAAACTAAAATGTACAGCAGCCAAGAGCTTTGTTGATTTCCAAGAGTAGTTGAAAAACACTGCTATACATGCTGGGCTTACATGCTGTAACATATAAAACTCATGTGAAAGCTTAAAGAGGATTGTGGCTTAATATTTAAATGCATAGTTAAATACCTATTTTGGCAATAAGCCAGCCATTAACGTATTGCTTTGTTATTATGTGAACTACAAGATTATTTAGCAGTGTGTGATGTCTTAGAATGTCAACAACAATGACTTCAGACAAAGTATTACATTGAAGAGAACTGTTGTGGTGGAAGCATTTTGGTAAAGTTATGTTTAAAAATGCTTTCAAAATCTAGTATTAATAATGTACTAACAATATATGCTAAAATAAATTGTGTTGTGCTTTCACTGTCCAGTGTGTAAACATTTTAATCTTTGTGACTTTCTTGTGCTGATACAATTCTTCTCTTTGCTTTGTGGCAAACCTCATGTTAGGATGCTAAAGTAAGTTTTGCTGGTTACTTACTCATTTTAAAGAGACAGTAACTTTTCATATTCCATCAATTCTGCACCATTAAAGAAATCACATTTTTAAAAAAAGGGTGGGTGGGGGGCGGGACAAAGCGCAAGGTGTGAAGATAATAGATTTCAGTGAGTTTCAGTGGTTGAACAATAAGGGCTACTGTCTGTTTAACCTCAATAACACTCTTACTCACATATGCCATTCAGCACATCATCCAGACATCGCATTTCGCCATCAGTCTAGCTAGTTCACGACGAATTACAAATCTCAAGTGTTCTTTCTTGTCTGAGTCATGAAGTCTCATTCATCATTCCACATGGATGTTTTGCCATCCTGTGCATAATCACATTACTCGTTTACCTGTGTCTGGGTCCCAACCATGTAGATAGTGTGTAAGTAGAACATTTGTAATGTATTTCCTTTCTATTTCTACAGGAAACAGAGACCCCACGTAGCGTTCTTGAAGAGATTGGACTGACATAACCCTGCACTTCCATCCCAATGCAATCTTTGTTTACTGCCTGTTTCCATGTAACGCTAGCTGTATTATGGTTGTCAGTACTAACATCCATCTCGCCCACCATTATTATTTCTGATGTATACATGAGATTAGTATGAGGAACAAAGCGATTTACCATAAGATGGTTCAATTTATCTATTTTCAGATTTTTTATTTTTTTTAAATACTGCCTTAAGATATTTGAATATGATTAGATTTTTTTTATGTTTAATGTGGCTGTCGTTATTTTGAGTATAGTGTGAATACACCTGAAGAATAGAATAACTGACTGCACTTAATTTTTTAAGTAATTCAGGATAGAAGTGGTTATGTATTCGTGATTTCAGTAGCTTTTTTAAAATTAAATACACAGATATACTTTCAGTTGTTTAGTATTGTGCTTTTCACTTGTAGGCTTTCTTAAAGGAAATGGATTCAAGGTTTTAGAGAACTTTCTCAAAATTAAAAATGTAGTTTTAGGATCAACATCAGTTTACAATGTATTGGTACTCTAATGTAGGAGAAAACATATTTCAGGGCATCGTAAGGGTTTACAACCAACAAACACTGTGCTAGTATTTAATTTATTTATAATTTTTTTTTTTTTTTTTTTTTTTTTTTAACTATTACACACAAAAATAAAACATCTTGTGAAGACCAGTGTTTTAGAATATCAACAACTGAACTAATATATATATATATATACACACACACACACACACACACACACAAAGTACCTGTCAAAAGTTTGAGTAAACTTGCTGGAAACTAGGTTTTTTCATAATTGACAATGTTTTACGTCGTATACGTTTCTAGAAATACTTGAAAATGAAAACACATGTTACAATATACAAAACAAAACATAAGAAGTATCAAAGGAATGTTCAAGAAAATTGAAAATTGTCTCTAAATCTTATATTTCTCAAAATTGCCACCCTTTGCCTTAATAACAGACTCACAAACACGAAGCACTCGGTTAACAAGTTTCAGCAGGAAATCACCCGACATGTCTTCCCAGCTCTTCTGCAGCAGTTCCCAGAGATGTAGGGCACTTACAGGTAGCTTTGCTTTGACTGTTCTGTCCAGTTCGTCCCATACAAGTTCTATGGGATTGTGGTCTGGAGACTGGGCAGGCCAGGTCATTAAAGATTGAGTTGTCCTTCAGTTTCCTTCTTCGCCAGATAGTTCTTACACAACTTTGAGGTGTGTTATCTTGCTGAAGAATGAAGGACTGCCCAACTAGCCGTAATCCTGATTGAATGGCATGCCTCTGAAGTATGCTATGATAGCCATGCTGGTTGAGCTTGCTATGGACTTGGTAAAGATCACCAACCCTGTCACCAGTAAAGCAACCCCAGACCATGACACTGCCTTCTACATGCTTGACTGTGGGAACCACACATGCAGAACTCATGCGCTCACCCTCTCTGCGTCTTACAAATACTCGGCGGTTGGACCCAAATATTTCAAATTTTGACTCATCGGTCCAAGACCGATTTCCACTCCTCAAACATCCAGTTTCTGTGCTTTTTGGCCCAGGCAAGTCTCTTCCTCTTATTCAGCACTCTTAACAGTTGTTTCTTTGCAGCAATTCTTCCAGTTAGGCAAGCTTCACAAAATCTCCTCTGAACAGTTATGTTGAAACATTTGTACTTCTAGTAGCATTTAGCTGAGCTTGTATTTCAGGGGCAGTTAATCGCCGGTTTCGCAGACTTGTGACTTGAATGAACTTGTTCTCTGATTCTGAGGTCACCCTTGGCCTGCCTGACCTTGTTCGGTACTCATGAGTGCCAGTTTCTTCAATTAACAAATCTAACAAAGACACTTTTATACTTAGGCCAGTGTTCTAACACCGTGTTACACACATTTCAGACTTTTAACTGACTTGGGCTTCAGACTGAAATCCCCTTGCTTTGGTTGACCATTTCATTGAAATTTCCAAGATTTACTTTTTCATTTAAAAATTTAATTTTTGAATGCAATTCACTTATGATTATCAGCTTATATAAGTACATGTATCATATAATGAAATATTAAGTGCTTATAGACAAGTTTATACAGTTAAAAGCATAGATAATCATGAAAAACCTGGTTTCAAGCAGGTGTTTTCAAACGTTTGACTGGAGAGAGAGAGAGAGAGAGAGAGATTGATTTGTTAATGAAACCAAAGAATAATAACTGTTGTCATTTTTTCCTTAGGCAGATGCATTACTATGGGTTAAAACTATGAGATGGGTATATGGAAGCAAATACATTTTCACGATTTATGGTATAAACCTGAAAGCACAACTAAATGTTCAAGACTGCTGCCTGAAACATGTTTTGAAATGTCTTATTGTATGTATTTTGCTGTTATTAACTAACCAACAGTGACCTCATATCAAAATATGGTTTTCACAAGTTGCATTTTTTGTTTATTTCTTTTTTAACCCTACATTAATTCAGCAAAACCTTGTGTGTATTTCCATGAGATGGTCTGTTTATTATTGTAGTTAATCTCACCCTCACCCTCCTACTGGAACAAACCAATTTGGGTTTACACTTAGTCATTACCTTGTATGTTATGCTGTGAAAAGCTGAGATGTGTGTTGTTTTGTACTCCTGTCTCTGTGAGCAATGTGTTGCAATGTTTGGTGTTTAAATGGAAATAAAGTTTCTTTACACCTTGAGCTTATGCATGTAATTTATAAAAACTGCATATGTTTGCCATTTGATTTTATTTTAAAACTAAAATACACAACAGTAAAACAAACCTGCATGGAAACACACACACACACACATATATATTATACTGTATAACAATGTTATCTTTACTATATGGCATTTAAGTGCAGTATCAAAATACTAAATAATGTTATAGTCTGGGAGCCAGTTTCAATCCCGTTGCACCGCCTCTACAGATTTGGAAAGATAAGGTTCTTGGCTTTCATTCTAAGATGGGTGTAAACATTTACGAGTTTGTCAGTTTTTTTAATTTTGATGTTATAAGACATCACTACACTTTTCACTTGAACTGTCAGGTTTTAGTTGGCTTTATCTTTTAAGTTTATTAAGTGTAGGATTTGTGCTGGAAAGAGTGTTTTTTTTTTTTCTTTATCACTGTCGTAAAAATAACAAAAGTATATGTAAATGTTTGTATGATGAGTTAAATTTACATCTTGCTTTTAATTAATTTGGATTACTCAGCAGTTCCACTCATTCCCTCACTAGGTCTCTTCCACACTCCAGCTCCACAGAGAGGGGAGAGACTTGTTTTGTTGTGATTTGGCAAAAAGAACATATTCCTGCTGTTTTCATGTCTCTTAATTTACTTCAAAGTTGTCGGTCACAACAGACTGTGACAAAGAAGCCTGAGGAACAGGATGCATGTATTCACTTCATTCAAATTAGAGGCAGATGGATTATTTATTGTTAGACTCCATTCACCTACACTAGTACTGAATGGTACATGCTCATGCTGGAATGAAGAGGTTGGAAAATGATGATTCAGAATGACGATGTTCAGAAGCTGATGGAAACAACAACTGAAATATTTCAAAATCCTTTCAATTTGAAATCCAATTAATCTTCCACTTTGTTCAATATTGCAACTGGCGGTGTGTTACCAGATAATTCAGCTAAACGCCTTGATCAGGCCCAAAACATTGGCAGAAAAGCAGTGTTTGAATTTGTCGATAAAAGACGGAACAACAATATTGCTGAGTTTTACCATTCTCTTCCCAGACTGGGAATTCAAACCTTTGCTGCTACTGGAAAAAAGTGAAGGCAAAATTGGGATTAAACTAAATCAAAACAATTTTCCTCCCATTGGGCAGAAGTTTAACTATATTCTTCAGATACAGCAAACCTTTTATTATTAATCTCCATTGCTTTCCTGTGTACACAAGACAGCTCTTTCATAACTTAAACCTTGACTGGTTCCACAGACCTCTGATTAACAAATCTTGAACTACCATTCATAAAGTAATGTGAATTTGTGAAATCAAACCTTACTCAATTAAAACTACAGTACATGCCTCAATCTGATACACAATCTGCATTCTAATAAGTGGCTAAACTATGATGAAATAATGTGAATAGACCAATTAAATATTTGAGTAAAACCAACCACTATTTTGGGTTGTATAACTGCAGCTCTTGGCCTTAAAGTGTCATGTGTCAATAAATTAAACAAATAGATACATACAAATTTTTTAATTATGTGTCACATCAAAAGTATATACAGTACTATTTGTTTGAGAAATGTTTCTTCTTCACACACAAGGGGCTTACAATTGCACATTTGACTGTGGAATACTACTACAAACAAAATTACTCTTGGGAAATATGTTTTCCCTCAGGTTTTACATTATGAACATTATCTTCATCCTGTTGCTTTTCTGGGATTCCAAGTGCAGGATCAGATTCCAAGACTGTCCCACTATTTTTTCCAACTGAGGGGACATCTTGCTGTGTTCCTTCTTCCATCAGACAGTCTTTCTCAACAGGATTAAGAGGAGAGTTTTTATCATCTTCTGAGTGTTTCTTTAAGGAATTGGGGGATTGCTTCTTGTCTGGTGACCGGTTCTTCTTTTTGTCTTTCTTTTGTTTCTTCTTCTTGCTCTTCTTGCTGTGTTTGTGCCGGGGGCTCTTGCAGTCAATCCGTTCTGAGCTCCTGCTCCTGCTCCTTGCCTTTCTTATCTCAGTTTGGCTTGGAGACCCGCCTTTGCTGCAAGACCTTCCATCTCCATCACCACTACCACTGTGGCTCTTTGATCTTGACCTGTTTCTGGTCCTCTTTCTAGACTCCCTGGGTGACTTAGACCTCTTCTTATCTCTACTTTTGGATCGTGTTCTGCTCCTGTTCTTGGATCTCCTCTCTCTCCTGGCTGAGAACCTCTCCCTGCTGTTGGATCTCCTCCGCTCTTTGCTCCTTGGCCGTTCGGCTCTTGAATTCCCTCTCTCCTTGCTACGGCTTCTGGACCTTTGAGTTCTCAGCCTCTCCCTGCTCCGACTCCTGTTCCCAGCCCTCCTGTCCGATTCCCCATTTCTCCTTCGAGAACTCTCTGGACTGCAGCTGTGCTGCCTCCTGGACTTGTAATCACTATACTGAAACGATCTGCCCCTCCGCTCAGAGTAGCGTTCAGAGAACCGGCCGGAATACTGGCTGCTTCTGTCAGGGGACATGTGAAAGTCCCGGTCTGCCTCCCAGAACTGGTTATCAGGGTTTCTATAAACGTGTAGGAAGTTGCAGTGTTTGCCTCTGGGACACTTCTGCCTGTCGAAAAGACCTGCCAAAGAAAGTCAAGGTTCATTACTGAGGAATTATGAACAATTGATAACCTTTACACCAGACATACTGAGCTAAAGGGCCCCATTTCATGAACACCTCCGTTAATTTTGCCCAGTTGCCTGTCCATAACGAAACAGAGGATATCAATATGTAAATCTATTGCATCTATTAAGGGGACACACTGGAGGTATTAAAATAAATAGTACTAAAGAGGTTAATCATCATTGTCAACCTCAAGCTGTTTTACTGAAGAGTATAAAGTGGTTTGCCGATTACAAAAGATGGCCTGAAAAGGTGATACGAGTAATTTCAACAGTATCTGTCAGAGGTGGCCAGACCGCTGCAGTTGTAGTGCGGCTTCCACTGAAATGCTGAGTGACGCACACTTTGCAGTTCGAATGACCTGAAGAAAGATTAACAAACAAAAATGAAAAGGAGAGAAAGTGAAAGTGTATTATTTGTGTTCTCTGTATTAATTTGTGTTTATTATTCTTTCTTCTCCACTTCTCTCTCGTAATGACCTTCGACACCGCGAGCTGGTGAATCTTTTTATAAAATTGGAGTGCTTGACTAGAGAATGCATGTTTAAGTGTTACATTCAGGTCTTGAATATTATATCTTATGTCTTGTCATGAGCAGGTACTGTAATCCCTTTCAAAATAAATACAGTGCATTGTCATTCACAAAGCTCTCAAAAGTATTTATTACACGCAGCAGTCATACAAAAATAACACTTTTTTTTTTAAACCGAGCATTCAGATCTTCAAGGGAAGAGTTTGTCAATAACTGAATGTATTTTATTTAAAGCGCATAATACATACAGTATAAACAGAAATCATGAAAAAACACCTGTGTACAGTACAATAAAATACAAGTTACATAGAAACTGCATAAGGCTCTGCAATGTTCTCCCTTGTTTTTGTGCATTTTGCTGCCAACAACAGAAGTACTGTACTGCACAGAGTAAGGGCACGATTCCGTTATGATGTTTGAAAGAATTAAAACAATGCTAGTATTTCACATGTCTTGTTCGCAAACAATTCATGTTTTACAGTGTGTGTCTTGTGGCTCTCAGCTGAAAATTATGGTAGGAGGCTTTAGGCAGGAAGTTTGGCCACCTCTGGGAAAATACATATTTTTTATATATACCACAATATATTTTTTATGGTAAAAGCAATAAACAGCAATAAACATGGTAGGAAACACCTCCTATTACCTGATGCAATACATGCTTATGGTTCAGTATCATTAGTCAGAAAACTAAGTCACAACAACAATTAAACTATACCAGAAAAAAAATTTATTTAAGTAGTGTTCCGCGTTTTCGGTTTATTCTGAATTTTACCGAAAAATTACAGGATTTTTTTTTTTTTTTTTTCACCGATTTATTCAATATTATCCCGGTTCTATTTTCTAGGAAATACACAAATCATCTGATTAAAATGCTGTTTTATTTTGACTCCAACATTGTAATAAGCAGCCCTACACTGTATCCTAGGACACCGCAGATGTTTAGACGTCAGAGGATCAAATAACGTTCAACTGTGGTTCTGTCACTTCACAAACACACAATCGCCTGATTATGTTGGCCAATCAAAGTGTGATTATTGTGACAAATGCTGGGCGTAGTAACTACTAGATTGAAATACTTACACAAATATATTTTTAGTGGATGATGAATGGGGAGAAAACGTAAATCAGTTTATGATTTTCAAAAGAAAATGAATGTTTCGAATTATACAAAAAGCAAAAACAGCAGGAGGCAGAGGATGCATAGCGCTGCAAATACTGCTGCATTGAAGTACATGTTCGAGCGGACAATAAAAGAGCATACTGAAAAATAAGCAACACGTTAAACTAAAACAAGAAAGTGAACGGAGAGATAAGCAATCCATTTATGCAGCTTTAACACACGCTTTAATAAAAACAGAGCATACAATGACTGTGTTAATGAGTTTGTCAGAGCCCTGTGCTTTGCTGGACAGCCACTGTTTATTGCAGAGAGGTACGTATTGGTGACTTCATGCGACAGTACTGTCTGTAGTAAAACATTGCCTAACACCGACAATCTTAATCGTAAATATTTGACAGAAACTGGTGATGCTTTAGTTGGTAAGCTTAAAAATGGAACACATTGATGGAAATGTCTAGTGTGGTTTTTTGACACAGTGACTGATGGTTTGCACCACCCACTTTTGTCAATTTTATGATTTCAAGGTGAATAAATCTGGCCTGTTTTGTGCCGATGCAATGTTCATACCTTCTGTAGATATTGTTTCCGTCAGCACAGCGACTGCCCAAACGTTCACAAAGTACCAGCTAACTTGGGAAAATGTGGCCTCGACTTACACAGATTGCGCTTCATCAGACATGCCAGGGACATTAAAGTTAAATCAGAAACCAGAACCGCTACACATCATATTCCACATGTAAAATCTGTATACTGAGATTTCTCCACCCCCACCCCGATTTTTACCAACGTTTCAATTACAATTTTTTACCGATTTTATCCCCATTTTAATATATGTAAAATAAATTTAGAAAGATAAAAAACGAAAAAGTGGAATACTATTTATAAAACATGTGTGAATTTCCATGGCAGATGTTTATAACAAATACTTGACACCTGCCTGGCAGTCCAAAGCCATCAGACAAGGTACAAGTTAAAGGAAGAGTTTTTGTGTTTTCAGACGGCCTAATTACCTACCACATATTGCTGTCTTCCACCTCGTTACTGGACAGAACTCGCACTGAAGCTGCCTTCCTGCGTAGTAGCGACCATTAAAGCGCATAAAGGCTTCCCTGCACTCATCGTCCCTGAAAATTAAAACCACAAAATAGGTGTCATTAAATAGAAGTCCCAGTTACAATACATCTTTGGCATGAACCAGTTAGTAATGTGTAGTAAAAACGTAATAGAATCAACTATTGATCTTCAAATGCTTTAATGATTCAGCATAGACAGTGATTGCACTTAGTCTAAATTATCACTACTAACACTTTGATGGTCAAGTGACTCAACCATGTTTGTGTTTACCAGAGCAGTTACCTTAACGAAATTCCAGCGTTCAGTGGAAGCTGCTGATGCCATTACTAAATGTCTGCTTGTATTATTTCTTTTTATATAAAAAATAATAATTATTATGTATTTCAAAAAGCAACTTACGTTTGAAATTGGATATACACATTTCCCCTCAGGTGAGGCTCAAAATTACAGCTAACCTGAAAAATAAAAATTAAAGAGACGGGTGAGGACATTTCTGGCATAGCCTAGTTAGAACAAAAAGGGACAGCCAAGAATACAATGTTAAGACGCCAACTTTGTCACTGAACTGTGTCAATTACCTTTTAGTCTTTATATTTCAGCTAAAGAATGATGATAAATATATATAACACTGTTATATGGATCCCTTTAAATGGAAGGCAGATTTTTAAATAGGTCTATTTCAGACCCAACAGACAAATGGAAAGCTGCTTGAGGATATCTGTCTGCAATTACCTTGAACTGAAGGACCTTGCCCACACTTTTAAACTCAGGAAGCACATCTTCATAGAAGTCCAGAAACTGCTGGTGAACCTCCTCCTCACTGTATTCCAGGCTGGCGTCTGTGTCATAGTCATCTCTCCTACTCTGCTCAATCCCAAAGGACACAAACATGCCTCTGATCATGAGTGTTGGGCTCGAGGCTGGATGAGCATGCTTGCGAGAGCACCTGTATTAAACACAAAGTGAACTCCTTGAAATGATGCCTCAAGATTTTAATTGAGCGGCTAAGTTACGGATGACTTTAAAAGGAAAGAATTAACACTTGATCTTGAATGTAATGTAAAAAATAAATAAATAAATAAAACAGCATTCATCCCACCCACTAGCACAAGCATACCTTTTCTTACGCAAGGAGGATCACCTAAATACAATATCCAGCGTTGGTTTACTCTATTAAATTTATATAGAAATATCTTTATCAGCATAACGTATTACAAGAGATACTTGGTAGACAGTATCAAGCCAGGCTTTGTTTCTTTCATTTCTAAATGTATCCCCCTTGGTCAGAAAAGCCCTCCCACAATGCTGCATGACTTGTCACTGCACTTTGACAACGCCTCTACACAGCAGAGAAAACAAAGAAAGTGCCTTGAAAATACAGACTACACCACTGGTATGCTACATCACAATTTTGGTTTTCACAGTCAAACCACAAAAAAAAAAAAGGAAATGTAGGCGATCAAAATGTAATGATTAGGGCGAGCTGCACAAAATACACGGTATATACTTTTAAAAAGAGATAAAACAGAAAGGAAATACCTGTCTCCAAATCTGCACGCGCCTGTTTTCAGATAGAATGGACAGTTAGCCCTATCTTTCTCTGTTCCGTAATCCACTGGAGCCTCTGGGTTATGCCACGTACCACCATTTTCCAGCTGTTACCCAAAGCACAAACGCAAGGTAAACACATTAACTTGCTTTTTTATTCAGAATAGTCAAAAATATGCCAGCTACCAAGCATATCTATGTATGCAATAAGGCAGCTTTGAACCTACAAACACATGTATATCGTTTTAATTAAACTGTATGACAAAAACATAATTAAAAATTATTATTAGTGTTATCACTGTGGGCTTGTAAACTGCACGTATCAAAACAGCAATGTGAAATAGAAAACTCCTGAAGCCTGGTGTGGCACCAGCTCCTGCCTGTGTGCAGAAAGACATACTGTATCAGAGTACATACCTGGCTCTCAGCTTGATCCAGCATTTTCTGCACAGCTTCCTACAAATGGTGCAAACACAGGACTGGTGAAAACACTGCAGTGAGTTAGCAGATATCTGACAGCCTTTGTTAAGAACGCAGCAGACATGGTTATGACTTATTTTTGAAAGCAGTTTGAGCATTAAACTAGGGCTTTAAAAAACTGTAGACTTTTACTAAATTTTCCTTGGTACATCTTAAAATCTGTCAAATGCGGGCAACTGAAGATGTTTCTACTTTAGTCCACAGTAAGCAATGTCCCATAGACAAGAGTATATTACAATGTATAATCAGCATTCACTTTTCCAGTCTAATTTCAGGAGCACATTTAGTGCAGAAAACAAAATGTGCTGAAAGTGTCAACCTAAAATGCATACCATGCAAACTTCATTTTTAAAATTTAAACATTGCTAGAAATGGACAACAAAAATACTAAATTACAATGACCATATTATATTAACACTATCTCGACAGTCAATATTTGTGAAATTCCATTTTGCTACGAATGCAAAAAAGAAAAAAAGATACGTCCACATCGCGTAGAACCAGACGATCTGCAGTACTGTACCTTTTTGTGTATATCTTCGTTAAGGAATAGCATTGGAATGTTAAAAACAACACATATCACAACACATATGTCTTCTAAGGTAATACTTATTGCAACAACTTTAAAAATAATTAAACCAAGAATATATAGGCGTGTTAGTGCAATTGGATTGTCACAGGTTCCTTACGTGACAACCATCACCTGACCCCATAGAAGAGTCTAAAACTGTGAATACGAGGCTTAGGTAGAGCCCCTGCTGCACAGTCAGTGAACAAACTGCACTTTGGCAAATTTGAGCATTACAATAAAGGGAAATTCTATAAACAGTCCATCCATTTAATGCCATGCAGAAATTTACAAACCTAGAAACTGCCGCATGTTCTTACTATTTTTACCAATACTGTTTGACATAATAACCATAAATGGCTAAGAGAAAAACAATTGTCTATAGCTGAAATTTTCTTTAACACACAATTAAACAGGCCTGAAAACTTGCACCTCAGATGCTATCACATTTTATTTAAACAACCTGTGTGTTAGCTAATGCAAGAGGATATGTTGCACATTATTTATCCTCCTAGGGCAGGAATCACCTCTCTGTCTCTCTTCTCCTGCTGTTTCTTCTCTTTTTCATGTTGTTCTTTTTTTTGCTGCTCTTCCCATTCTTCTTTAATTCTCCACTAGGGGGACAAAAAACAAAAGGAAAGAGAGACGTCAAAGCACAAGCTGAACCAAGCATACTGGGCAAACAGTTCAGGACACAACTGTTTCACTGGATATCATTTTTAACAGTGCTTTCATCTGGCCATGTGCAAGCTCCTGGTAGATTTTTCTAGTAGATTTTTGCTGCTTTTAAAAATAAATAAATAAAATCAGCCATTTTAATTTTAAGCAATGATTGTCTTTAGAATGAGTAAAGTAACATACAATTAGACTTAAGTATATTTTTATTTCTTATAACACACTTATTTTATTTAGCAAACGCATGTCTATCTTAAGGCCGTGGCACACCAGAAGCGAGAAGCAAAATTGTGAAGCGATGCGATAAAATAAATAGAACCTATACTTTTGAAAAGTACCTTTCACACCACAGGCAATGCGAAAAATAGGATTGAAGCCTATGTTTTGCGATTTGTCTTGCGACAACTAGAAACTGACCAATCAGAGAACAGCTTCAATGCACATGGTCCAGCAGGGTGAAGCAGCATCCAGAATGACGGAGTAAAACAAATAATACTTGCCATGGAAAAACAGAGTTTTATGACCAAGTTAATCAGTTACAAAGATACAGATTTGAAAGACAACATACAGGATTTATTGCTATGTATGTTGCAGTACTGTCAGAGATGACACTGAAATATGTACCAGTCTTGATCATAGTTTTGTCAATAGCAATTTTTAAGTTTTAAGATCTGGCAGTTTTCAAATCTGTCTCATCGCTTCACATGTGTATGGTTGTTGCTGTGAACGCATCGTCGCATAGCACTGCGTCTGGTGTGTAGCAGCCTTTACAGAAACTACAGTAAAGCTTAGCTGTGCATTTCTTTATTCACTGTTATAAGCAAATGAAAGCAATCTTCTTCCCGTTATTAAATCTTATACCTCCTCTTCCTCTCGTTTCAATCTGGCTGCTTCCTCCTTTTCTCTTCTCAGTCGGAACTCCTCCTGTGCAATCTTTTCTTTTTCCATCCATTGAAGGTGTAAGCGTTGCCTAGAATGAACCAGGAAAATCTGAGTGAAGAAAGCACACATCTGTACAACAGTCCAGAGTTCATGAGATTCCTGGGAAATCTAGCTGTACATTATGCAAGGTCTACAGAATTAATGCATAAATAAATGTAGATGGTCAAGAAATACAAAGCCAAGTTGGTCAGGTTTTAGCCAATTTTAAAGTTGGGTCTTACTTCACAAGCTGTTTCTACTTGGCGACATTTTAAATTGACCACAAAAGCAATGTCACTGTTAAATACTTGTGCAGTGGCAGAAGGCACAAACCTTTCCTCTTCAGCCCTTCTCTCTTCCTCAAGTTCTTCATCTTGCAAAGTGTCCCCTTCTCCCTCTTCTTCAGGTAATTCTAAAAAGAAGGTTAAGATACTTTCTGCTTTCTTGCTTATTTATAGAACATACTTGACCAGTATTGGATTTTTTAAATCCGTTGTTTACCAATTATACATCAATTTTTCTATCCAATTTGAACATCACTTCATTTCTGCAACCAAACTTCCCAATCATGACTATCAACATGTGACCTCCATTCCCAATGTCAAGCCAAGCCAACTGCCCCTCACCCCCACACACACAAAAGCAATGGATGATGAGGCACAACACAGTACACAACACCCAGACTTCCTCCCGGAACCATGGGAACGCAAATGAATACAAAACATCCAGTGCAGGTAACATCATGGGAAAACCCTGGAAATACTAACATGCCGTGTTGAACTACCTGCCTACGTGATCTGAGGGAGGCTCACATTCCACTACAGAACTGCGGCTAGCACGTGCTTACCTGCATCTCTTAGTTTAGCAAAGGCTTGACGCTTCTTTTTCCTTTTCTCTTTCTTCAGGGCAGCTCTAAATTGCTTATGGCTGGGAATGTGTCACAAAAACATACCGTTATTTTCTACAATGCATGTCATATAAAAGCTTAATTATGTTCACTAAATATTCTCTACAGCACTTAAAAGCACGTCCAATATCATAACGCTTATTTACAAAAACAATGCATGGCATCAATAATGGTAAACCTTGAAAACTTAATCAGAACTAATCACTGAGGAGTCTGAACGGATTAAGTTCTCTAACATCAGTCGTAACCGTAGTAAGCGCGTTTTTTTTTTGTTTGTTTTTTTACATTTTATTTAAATTCTCTAAAATGATATTTCATATTTGCTGAAGATGTATATACAAAGCCAGTCAATTGCATATTGTGCCGTTTATTAGAAATTAAAACTCCACGTGCTTGCTAATTCTGTGGTCGCAAAACAAAACCAGGATGCCTCGTCTCGAATACTGGCGTAAGCTTTAATCGCCGCTTATGCTTTAGTGTTAAGAAAGATAATTGTTTAATACTGTATGTATTTTTTCCTCTAAACTAGTAGTAGCTAATACAATAGACTACGAAGTAATCCCAAGCGTTCGATGTACTACGAGACAAGCTTGTAATATTCTTCATCGGCAAAAAAAAAAAAGTTGACCTAACTGCAGCGTAGATAAGAATATTCGTTAATTAGTCTGTTTGTGACTGTATCTGTTAAGTGTTATATTCTGTAACTGATTAGCATCATTATGTCGTAATTAAAACTTACCCCAGTTTCTGGTTGCACTGGGCAACCACGGAAGCCGCCATTTTTGTTTGTATTGTCGTCAGTGCCGGGTTAAGGGTTAACCATAAAGAGGTGTGGTGAAATCTGCCTGCTGATTGGTCGAAAAGGATGATAACTGAATGAACTGGAAGCATCTGTTATTTTTTGGTTTCAAACGATAATACATATATGGAAGCATTATTTTATTTAATTTGTTTTATACCTAAAACATGACATACACGAATTACTTTTCTAGGCGATGTACTTAAAATAATAATTGCACGAGTCCCTGTGTATAGCCAGCAGGGGGGAACCAAAAAGTTAGGGATACAATACAAAGTTCTTAATTCTGTATCAAACCTGTATCAAAATGAACTTCCTTTGAAGGCTCTTTCAGTACATTTTTCACGATTATAGTCAAACAAAACAAAAATAAAACGTCAAACTAAACATACTGCTGCTTAAGAACACCTTTTTGCCTTGAAATTTTTCTGCAGTTGCAAGACCATCTGCAGATACTGTATTGACTGTTTCAAAACACAGTCTATATGATTTAGTAGTGACAAAGTAATACATGGAAATATATGTAATTTGTATATATTTTTGCTTTAGGTGCTTATTCTCTGTGCTTCATTGACTCCAACAAAGGCCTCTGTTGTTAAGGCTGGTCTTGGAGCTGAGGATCTCTGCCATGTAGCCTCTTTACTTTAAAAGCTTCCTGGTATAACTGCGAACTGATTGTTTTAATAAACTGGTCAGAAAGTTTTAGAAATATGTTATTTTGACTCTTGATTGCTTTACCACATTCCAGTGTATTGTAGTTAACTGGAATTTTATTTATTTATTTATTTTAATATATAATGAATACAGCATTGCATTTTTTTCAGTCCTGTTGACCTTGCATTTCAGGCCAGCTGTTTAGACAGCTAGAGAGATAACCTGTATACTTTTTAAGTTGCAATAGACGGGTGAAGGTGCTAATTATACACTGTGATTGAATCATTTATTTGAATGATTCCTGGCAGGCTGCGGAGTTGCTTGGACTTAAGACTTTTCTTTTGTCATAGGTGAAAGCCTACAGGGTTAAGCACAAAACTGATTCACCTTGTGTAGGGTCCAGGGGCCAGTTCACAACACTGCTACAATCAGCAGACTGCTAGCTGGCAAGCTATCTTATTTAAAAAGGTATGTATTTTAAGATAGAACTATACATTTTAGTAGAAATCCACTCAGCAAATTTATAAGATTAAAGGATAAATATGTTTTTTATTTTTATGGAAGTGAATTGGATTTAGCAGACCGCTACCTAAAACTGCTTTGTAAAACAAGCCCTAGGAAAACAAATGCTCTCTGTAATATGTAATTATTTCAAATAGTTTAAGAGACTAGTCTATTTACAGTCAGGTGTATCCATACAGTAGACTCTCAGTAATCCATGCTGAAAGCAGAGCACCTTTATTTTAAAAACCTTATATTTTCTCACACAAGTGGGTGATATTTCTTTCTTTGACTTATTTTGAAATTTACACGCACACACACACACGCGCGCACACACACACACACACACACACACACAAAATGTCAGTAAACCATCATTAAATTGACACAACCAGCTTGTTTTAAAAGAGAGACCCCAGAAACAAAGCAGACAAATACACATTTAGACTTATAAAATGATGGTCTGGGTGGAATTTCCTGCATTTCAGAAGGTGAGTGTCTTTTACATGTACTATACTGTCATGGGACAGCTTAGTGTGCTTTATCACGAGGTTGATTAACTGTAACAAGCCAGCCCTGAACCCTATAAACAGCTAGCGACAGTACATTTAGATAAGTTGCCGTGAGCATTGAGCTACCTGAAACAAACCCTCCCATTGTTAAATTCTTAGCAGTCTGTAGAATTGTAAAGACAGCCATTTCTTCAAATCTGCTGAAGTAGGGTTATCAACAGCCAGCATTTATGAGACAATAACAACTAAATAAAGAAACTACAGCAGAAGGCATGTGATAAGTTAACAATATTTAAATATATCCTGAGGCAGAGGAACATATATTTGAACTTTGATCCATTCGACTCCTTGAAACCATAGATATATATCGGTCTCGTAATTTATGACGTCACAGAAACCAGATGGAATTATGTTCCTGTAACTCACTAAGCCCATCTATTATATATATAGTACAAACCAATGTTCGTGAGCAGGCTATAGCCCCCCCCCCCCGGGGGGGGGCTGAAAAATTCATCGTGAATATAATCAGTATAATCTATAGAAAAAATACATGTAAAATTACATCATTTGAATGGCAATGAATGGGTGGTTTTGTTCAACCCCATATTGCTAAAACATTTGTTTTAATGAACAACAATTAATAAAACTAGAAACAAAAAACTATTATAATTCAAGGTATCTTAAGCACTCATAGTTCTGAGTTGTAACAGTTTTGTAACATGTTCAAAAAATATTTGTTAGTCTGGGGAAAGTGCTTTGAAAATATATCCCTATTTGGTACTCAGCCCTACATTTAGCTTTGTTATCCAGTAGTTACTTCATGGAAACAAATATTGAGCATAAAAAAATTCTGATCTAAAAAAATGTTGAATTGAGCTACTATAACCATTAATTTCATACTGTATCACACCCGTCAGTAATCATTCACTGCACTAATACATTTTACCTTATAATATAGATTGTTAATTAATGTTTTTTAATTAGTATATTCCACAGTAACTATGTTGGATACACTTTGAAATACAGGTACATTAACCACATGTAGTTACACTAGTTACCATTCACTAATATTTACCACATACACTACCACATAATTTCAACATTGCGAGGATGGAACTCCCATACATTCACAACAAGTTATTTTCCCATGTTGCTGTATGTACATGTGCCAGCATTAAATATTGTAACAAAAACTGTGTAGTTTGTATCTTGAATTGCTGAACACTTGTAGTTGAACCAAAACTTTTAAATGACATTTTGTCTCAACTGAAAAAAATTGCTGTAACGAAGATCGGTTAATTGTAGTTTCTTTGATGAATCTGCAAAATCCAAAAAAAAAAAAAAAAAAAAATCATAAAAATGATTTAACTGAAAGATCAGTGGATGGTCTTACTAAACTTGAGGTACTTTAGGTCCTTTAAATAATAATAATAATAATAATAAGAAGAAGAAGAAGAAGAAGAAGAAGAAGAAGAAGAAGAAGAAGAAGAAGAAGAAGAAAAAATTGCTCAGCAAGTTTGGCATTCATTAAATGGAGGACATTTTTTTCTCAAACAAAATATATCTAAGGTAGCAACCACTGAAAATGCAGTACTTAGTAAATTTTAGCTCTCAGACAGTAACCTTGTTTTTTTGTGTTCAACAGTACAAGATGAAGTATGCCAACATATTGTACTGTAATAAAGTGCTCTTGAATTTGCTCCAGGTGTGCTGAAAGCTGAGAAAACCAAAATTCAAAGGACCTATTAAATAGTTTTTCGTTACTTAAACATGGAAACAGAATGTATAATCCCAATGAAAGAGAATATCAGAGAGAGGTCATTTATAATCAATTGCACAACAATCCATTGTGTTACTATTGGTGAAATACTATATGTGATGTTTCCAAAGGATATTTAAGCAGGGTAAACAGACTAAATGTGAAATCTGATTTCCAGTGCTGACCTAACCTTAGTTTACAAGGATTTCTATGCTATTGACACGTTGTAAATACTTGTGATTCTGCAACACCTCACATCCACTATACAGTAAGTGGAAGAAAGTTAATGGGTAGTCCTGGTGAAGAATTAACAACTAGTGAAGCTTCATGTCTGTTATCCTGTTACCCTGTTTAAGCAAAGAAAACAAACTATTTCCTGGACCTCATCTTTGAAGGTTAAATAGTTTACCTAAAATGTGCAGCTGTGTAGGTAGGACTGTGTGCACGGACATACAGTTTGTGATATACAGCATACCTTGGCCAACCAAAAAAAAAAAAAAACATGCTAAATTATTTTAATGAGCAAGCCATCTCACAAGAGCAGTTGTAGCCCAACAATACTTTTCAAGCAATGCCGAATGGCTGGTAGGGGGACATGTATTGTCATTGAACCCCACTAAATATCTCTGTAGCCCAGAACAAGAGGACCATACCCTCTTCAAAAACGGTCAAACAATTTGAATAATTAGTAATATATTCCCTCAAATGCACCACACATGTTATACATTTACTGCCAGTGCATAATGGCTATGTGGGATATCTGATCTTTGTTTTACCCCTCAATACGATTAGTTTTGCAATGGTGATTCACGAGACTAGTGTGATATTCAGATCTTAGCAATCAACATTGGGTCACTAACAATGCACAAATCAGAATCATGTGTTTGCTGAATCGCAAGATAAGTGTGTGTGTTTTGGAGGTTAATCATTAAACCCTTTTCCAAACCTCCCCTTGTGGTGTTTCTGACTGTGTGCTGCTCTAATCTTGGTCCACTTGGTAACGCTGCCTTGGGTTGGAGATTTTCTCTTTTCTTCTTTTCCCAATTGAAAAAGGATGTTAGCAAGAGTGTTGCTCGCGCTAAGCCTGGTCCCTGCTCTTGCACTGGCTCTGTGTCAGCCCGGTAAGTAGAGTCACAGGTTTGAGATTTAGAATGGAAACTGTTGATATTTTAGAATAAATATGTACTGTATAACTGTGAGGAAACTGCAGAAAATCGGGTTTGCTTTTGGGTTTAATATAGTCAGCATTTTATTGTATGCTTTTAGTTATCAATACTGGTACTCTTTTAGCATTTAAAATGTTTAGTGTCAGTGAGTAATATTCTGCTTTGTACACAAAAGAGATTTAAATGAGGAAGATGTTTCTGATGTTGTAAAAACGTATGAATGTCTACAGTACATAAACATCTTTCCCTCTGTCTTTCTTTAGATGGACAAGATGCCTACAAAGTACGGCTTAGTATCAAAACAGCTCTTGGAGCAAATGCGGTAAGTGTCATAAGGGAGAGATTTCCAAAAGTTTGTTGATGTTAACTCCAGTGTTAACGAATCTGTATGTAGCATTCATGTTGGCATTTTTCAAGAGGCCATTATGAGATTTTAAATGAGATTCATTCACTTGTTTTAACCATTTGTAAACTTACGGAACATTTGCTGTATTGCTAAAATGATATGCCTTCATTTGCATCAGTATTACTACCAATTGTCAATGTAACTATAGCCTAATCATCTGAATCATCTGGATATGTGAATTATATGACAACTGCCCTCTACTGTAGATTGTATTTTAATTATACAAATAAAAACCTAAGAGTAAATACATTTTGGGTATAGAAAAGTTTAAACAGCATAGTACTTATTGCAGTAAAGTGTCTTCACAGGTAATGGTGGATTTGCAACACGTTTTTAGCTTTTAGCACCTGTAGCTAATCCACAGAGTAATGGACAACAAGTGTATAATAGGGCACACAGGCCCACTAGAAATGTGATTGAGTGAATCTTTGGGTCACTAAAAATTATGTTTCAGTGTCTCGACAAATCAGGGGAGACGTTTCAATACTGAACCCCTGGAGCCTCCTCAGAATATTCCTCCCATACACATAGTAACAATATACACTTCTATCTTCACACGTTTCCATGCATATAAGGATATAAAATGCTCCCTTACATTACTGTGAGTGTTCGGTTTCTACTTCTAATCATGTTGAGTTTTTTCACAGGATTTGGGACCACTGTCATAAAAAGGATCAAAGCTTGCAAACTGTTGTTAGTCATTAACGTTGAAATTTTTATTCTCTATTTGCAGTACGAGTGGAATGAAAGTGAACAATTTTTATTCAGAGCAACATTGGCATTTGCCATGAGAAAATATACAGGCCAAGAAACTTTCAAGTAAGTAAGATTCTCAAAGATGTGTGTTGTATGCATTTTTACCAGTATGTAAAATACTGGTAGTATTTTTTTTTTAATTTTAATTAGTAATTTCAATTAAGATCATCCAAAACCAGGGTATTTAAAATACCAAAACCTTGAAAACTATTTTAGTTATAAACAGCATATCAAGACAGGGCTGGTTCAGATCCAAATGCATAGCTTTGTCAGGAAGTGCGATTAGGGAATTTTTTATGGATTCAGTAAACTCCACATGGCTAACCATCAGGGTGATTTACTTCATGGGGTCCTAGGCCTATGATTGTTCACTGTAAGACAGATGAAAACATTACCTTGCTTCCTAGATACATGAGCACTGTACAGAGCACAAATACAATAACCTTAATAGAGATCAGATTCTTTAAGAGCCAAATCTCCCTATTGTCTCCAGAGGGCCGACGTAAGGGATCGAAGGAAAAAAAATCCCATTTAAATGCATCAAGATTTCAGGTTGTAACACAACAAACTGTGAAAACGTCCAAGGGGTGTGAATACTTACTATAGGCACTGTATGTATATCAAGTTGTTCAGAAACAGGAAACTCACTGTAAAACAGTGTTTGATGTTGGTTCCTCTTTTTGTCCTTTATATCTGAAGATCTTGCCTGTGTGTTCCCATTTTGAAAGGGTTCTGTCCAAGTATCAAGTACGCTTTGTGTCCAAGTGTCAATACAGTACCCCAGTAGGTAGCAATTTTATCCCAGAATTTGGGAATATATATTGTGTAGGATAATCTACTTACCACAACTACCCCCCCCCCCTTCCCTCTCCAGCTCCCCCGCCAATCTCCACATAATTTATTCGGATTACAGCACTTCAAACACATACATTAGAAAAAAGATTGCTGACAGAGTAGTTCTCCTTAAAGAGCTGTGTAATGATGCATCTTCCTGTTCGAAAGTTCAGGCAAAATTAGGCAGTTATTTTCTAACAGACTGACAATACAGTTTAAGTGCCTGTGAGAAATTAAGCTAGTTGTCCCCTGTCGCAATACTGATACAAATTCATGCAACTGGTATGCTTTGGTGATGGTTTGGCATGAACAGGGTTAAAAACTACTGTCTCAGCTCTTCCCATTCCAGCCAATGCAGCTGTGATGGGGTCAACCCAGGGTTAGGCATAGGTCCATATGCATAGGCAGAAAAAGACATACAGAAAAGATCTTGGGTGTTTTGATAGACATTTTTTAGATACATTTAAATTATTGTTTTTATGTATATTCACTACCCCCCAACAAGCTGTCCCAACAGTATCGGGGTAGTTGGTAGTTCTGGTAGCGTGCATTGTGTATGTGCCCTTATTGCTTGTTCAAGTCTTATCATACTGGTTAGTGCAAGGTGTTACTTAACAGCCCACTGTACGCTTATATAAGACCAAACAGACTTAGACAAAATGTGTGAAAAGCCATTTTCAGCATTTGAAGTGGTCAGGGGAGAGGTATGGTATAGCAACATTCTAGGGTTTCCAGGGCTATCCCTGAATATTTCCAGGTCAATGAACACAACCTGAATAACTGATATGCATTTAGGACCAATGCCTTTATTCTAATCAATATACGTTTTGTAAAGGCTGTGCCAGGCATCTGCACCTCAAATCCTAAAAAGGTTAATATATTATCCAGAACATTTGCTTAATATGGGACTGTAATTCAAATGAATCAGACATAGTTCCTTCCTGCTTTGCTTAAATGAAACATTAAAAACTGCCTTCGATATTTTTTATAAAGGAAAAGATAATATTGAAGTGTGTCTGTGCACTTCAGATTATGTAATATTGCTTCATCTGTTACTGTGATTCACAAGTATTATTTACCTATCTGTGCTCTGCTTGGCTAAATTGACACATTGAAATAAAGGCTTTGGTTTTGTATCATGGAAAATATCATATTGATCCAGTTTTATGCAGACGATCTATGCTTTATGCGTTAATATTCCTTAACAAAGAGTATACTTTTATATAGCATTATTATGTAGACTCCTCTAGATTAAAACTATGATTTATATCTTATTACATAGGAATCCTCAAACAGTTTATTATATTTGATTACAGTTTCCTTGTTTTTCAAGGATTCTTTGTAAAGGTTGTACATTATTATCTTCAATACTTAATGAAATGGTAATGATATCTAATTATTTATGCTATATATTTTTTTTTGTTTACCTTTTTTGACCATGCTCCTTTCTACTTTACAATGCTGTCTTTCATTGCCCTGCTTTTAGCATGGTGCTCCCTAGAAAACTTGTACAAGGGGTGCTTAAAGAGTTAATACTTTCCTAAGTATATAGCCGGGAAGCAAGTATGGGTAGTGCTCACTTTATCATTTTTCTTTGCTTTGACAGTGTTTCCAGTGTGATTGTCTGCAATGAAACACCAAGGGTTTCATTCTGGTTTGTGGTGACAAACCCCAACGATACCACCACACTCATTCCTAAGAACGGTGTAGAAGAAGCTATCAGGTACGTTCTGGAACATTTTGTTTCACCGAGTTCAAAGATCAAGGTAACCACTCTGGATACATTTGTCATTTTGTAGCTTCAACCTTGGGTTGGTTAACATATAGAAATAAAAGTGAGAAATTTTGAGGTTGTGTTGCGAGTGCAGCGTGCCTATAACCCAGACATTGCGTTACACAAATACCAGCAAAATACGAACATTCCATAATATACATTATTTGCTAAACATGTTTGACTGCATATATATTTCTGTTAACTTCAGCAACTCTGATCCTTATAGTAGTCTACAAACTGAGCTAAAATTTAGGTTAATGATATAAAATAACAGTAAATCTACAGTACTGGTAGTAAATCTATAATGGGCTATCCTACTCGCCCACACTTCCTACTATACAACAGTCTTCTAATAATAATAATAATAATAATAATAATAATAATAATAATAATAATAATAATAATAATAATAATACATGTTTTTATTCTTGTGAAACAAATCTTACCTTATGAATTAGGTTAAAGAGATTTTACTTTAGTTCTATATACGTCGCTAAAGCCTGGTGCTGAGGTCAGTAGCCTGCAGCAATAACATAGGAGACCATTGGCACGAATTCCCAGTCATGCTACAAGTACAGGTACAAACGTTACTTTTTTGTTCTTGGTAGGTACCCATTTAATGCTACTTAAGACCAGTGTAACATGAATTGCATCTTATCTTACTCTAAGGGACTGAAAAGTAAGCTAAAGGAATCAGCTACCTGATCACCAAACATGAAAATAACAAATATAAAGGAACAAAGGGTTTATTATTATTATTATTATTATTATTATTATTATTATTATTATTATTTTGCAAAGATCTTTTTTTTTTTTTTTTTACTCTGTAGTAGTTTCAGTCATAAATATATATATTTTTATAACAGTTTATAAAACAACAAAATTATAACACTGTCATTTTAGGGGACCTGCAAATAACAATCATTTTGAATGTTGAATAAATTGTCACAAAAAAAACCCTGCTTTTTTTTCTTCAACTTGGTCAAAGGGCTACATCAAAAGTTGTTAATAAAGAATCGCTTGGTGTAAAGGGTCAGCAAGTGCAAGGCAAAATCCTTACATCACATTATAACGTTTGTGCCCGCTTAGTATCCTGATCCCACCCAATTCCATGCTCTTTTCTTCATTTGAATACATTTAAATATCATTTTAATGGATTAATCATGGCAAATTGGCAATTTGCTAGCGGGTGCAGAACGCCAGGTGAACACCATTATTTACGTACGCCGCATTATGGGGGTTTTACACCCGCAAATCACTTTGCGTGTATCCTTACATCACTGCCTTAATGTGTTGAGCTGCTCTAGGCAGCATGTGTGGATAAATTATTTATACATTTCCAGTCTCAGGTTAATTACGAAAAGAAGCTACAGTCCTTTCATTCTGCAGGGAATTATACTCATGGTGATAAATGTTTGATTAAATCTAAATTTGTTATCAGACTTGAAATACCAATTGAACAATCAGATTTATTTATAGAGAGCAGTCCTAAACAAACACAAATGCAATGTATTGCAATGATACAGCAATAAAGGGGTAATAACCAGCGATTAAATAAAACCCTTTCTTTCCTGTCGTTAGTATAATAGCTTTCTTGTAAGTCCCCTATCATTTTACTGTAAGCTTGATTTTTTTAAAAATTTAAACAGGATGAAGCCCCGACATTGGAGATTCACTCCTTGTGCAGCAGGTATTAATGTCCCACCTGACACCACTTAAAGTTCAGATTTTCGATGGGGTCCTCTTACTTAACTGTTGCACAGGGAATGGATCAGCTGTGTGGTGTAAAGTTAGATGGAGTTCACCAGTGTCAAAGTGATAATGAAGAATGGAAAATTAACCGTGTTACAGAATAGTGTTAAAAGACTTGCAAGGGATTAGTTATGTTTTTAATACCTTGGTTATGACCTCATTTATTCCAAGAGCTCAGCTGCAGCAGGATAAATGCAGACAATGCATAGACTACTGTTGAATATTACCGATACAGTATTTGATTAAGATTATATTCGATTGAGCCTCCAGTGAGACCCTACTAACACTCAGGATTTCCACAGATTTTGAAAGTTAAAAAGTGTCTGGCGTCCTTAGTGACTCACCTAGTAAAGACACTGCCACATATTATGTGGGGTGAGTCATGCAACCCTTACTGGTCAGCACTAGATTTGCTAGATATTTGCCCATTTATGTCCAGTTCACCTGGTCTGGGATATGGGTACAGCAGTCAGGTAACAACTTATTTGAACATTTGGGGGCAAAAAATGAAATCTGTGTGCCAATTAATTAGGTCACTTATCATTTAACTGTAGCCATTTTTTCTGTTTATCTTTTAGGTGGCTCAAGGATGTGTGAACAGTGGTACAGTAGAAAGAAATGGGACATAATGTGCTCCTGTTTGTTTAAAAAATAAATACATTAAACAAATAGAAAAAAGCTGACTTGTACTAAATACACAGCTTCTGAGAAAAGAAGTGACTTGAAAGGTTCAACAAGTTTCAGTGTGTTCCTAGTATTTACTCTGTAAAGCCTGCCTACAAACTCTTTATGGTAAAACAACTTCAAATAGGTGAATTCCACAACACTTGTCTGCATTGGTAATTCAAATGAAATTTCATCTAAACCAACTCCTGAATTCAAACTGAATTCTTATAGCAAGCCCATGCATTTGAATGTAAATCTGAAGCACCAGGTAACCGTTCAGTTCATTTTAGGTTAACATATAGTAGGCATATAGGCCCATATAAGTTAGTATTTACTCCAGAAGGTTATTAGCATGTTTCAAAGTGGAATACATCACATCGCCACTAGCAGTATAATTATCTGTGAATCAATCAGGAAAGCTTTTCAGATGCTTATACCGCTTGATACTGAGTAATTATAGAAATATATTAGAGAACAAAACAGATCAAGTTTTAATGTGGTACATGAGAATTGGGAGCAACTGTTTTCTTTTTAAACATTTTAATGCAGTATGAATAGGCCCTTTCTGAGGAGATTAACCTTTAGATGATTGAGATTACTGCATAACTGAAATAACTGTGCTCTATACTTTATTCCCGTTTAATGAAATCTCCAAAAATGTATACACAGTTTGCTCCAGTCTTAAATTCAATTGTAGTATTAATTCCATTTTAATGTAAACTGTGAAATAAACAGCAGGAGAGTGCACCTTGGATTGTGTGAAAACTTTGAAAATTATAAAACTGAAGAGAAACAACTTAAGACAACCTAAAAATGCTCCCAAATGAAATGTCAGAGTTGTTCATTTCAGGCTTGTTAACTTTATTGGGTTAAAGTTAAAAAAAAAAAAAAAGAAATAGTGGTAATGATAAATTGAAATAAACATCTTTGAGAATTTAGCCCACACTGTTTTCCCAATCAAAATGGTTTAGGTACATTATGCCACACATATCGTTAACATTTATGAGATTATTAGTCTTATGTCACTTCTTGTGGACCTGCCCCATAGAGGTTTGACAGGCCGGTTGCAAAATCATGCTGTGCACAGCTTCTAATGCAGACCTTACTTGGGTCATGCTGTAAGATACTATACAATAAGGCCTTACCTCTGTTTTTTCTCTAACATTGCACCCTTTTATTTCCCTAGACTCTCCAGGAACAGAATCAACAGTGCATTTTTACTGAGCGACAAAACTCTGCAGTTTGTGGGTATCCCCCCAACCCTGGCACCTCCAAGCCAACCTTCGTTACCTGTTTGGCTGATTGTATTTGGCGTTGTAATGGGCATCGTGACAGCTGGCATTTTGGCACTCATAATATCTGGCTTTATTCAAAGAAAAAAGTAAGTAATCCAATCTCAAAAACAGGCAAAACTACTTGGATTTAAAAAAATAAAAATAAAAAAAGCACTTGATCATTTTTACAGTTTTCCAGAAATATTTTCTTTGACAAAGCTGAAGACAATTTTTCTTGTCACCGCACTATACGTTGATTTCATGAGTAGCAGGTATTAGGACAGTAACTATCCACAATAAAATGAAAAGGAACTTACAAAAGAGACAGGACTTGCATCGACTTCTCTTACATGGAAGCGTAGTTTTTGGTAGCATTTCTTACACTCTGCAGAACCTTCTGTGGTGCTTCAAATCCTTAACCACTGGTCTCTTTTTCATCGCACAGGAAAGAAAAAACTATAGAAGATGAGGAAGAGAAACAAGAGAGAATTATGGAAAACGGCATCTCGTTTGAAACACTGGAGGGAAAAGACGGCGTGAACAATGGAGCGTACTCACATGACGAAGACCGATTAACACAGCTCTGAACACTAGACATACTGGCACTGGTATTTCCTGTCCAATTGCCAGCAGTGCACAAAAAAAGTGCTGTTAAGGTTGAGTTCATTGAGAAAACTCTCGAGTTGCAAAGTCAGATGCTTAGACTGACAATGTTGCTTATATTAAATAACACTACTTGTACTTTGATAACATTTATATCTTTCCTGAACTGGCAACATAGACAGTATGTCTAATTAAATTAATTTTGATCAGGTGAAGTTATCTCTGATTTCCTTATCTGTATTCCAGCAGCCTTTGGAACTCTTAAACTAATACACTTTATATATTTTAAGAACTGCAACTAATCAAAGGTTACCAAGTTATATTTGCAGTATACCTTGCGTTTCCAATACCTATAATATCATTTTGAATGTTTTAGCAGTTTACCACAGCTGGCACTGCTTGGGATCAACTGTGTAAAGTGTAAAAAGTGGATCATTTTATTATTTGTAATTTTGTTTTGTACAGAAAATATATCTGCGCGAAAAATTACATGTTTTCTTTGATAGGATAACATTGGATTTGTCCTTCAAAAAAAATAAACCAAACCTGTTATTGTAATTGAAATGTGCCTTTACTGTATTTTGTATTTATATTGATGTCACTATGTTTGTGACACATCACACCAACACATGACACACCTTACTTTTTGGATACAGGGTATGTATATACTACATATGTACTGTGCTATGTTTTATATCTAGCATGTTAAATAATTATGAAATAAATATATTACAGCTATGATTTGGTTGACCTTAAACCAGCAACATTTCCAAAGTAACAGACACAAACTTTATAAACAGTGAACTTCTAATTAAATTTAGAAAACAGGAAAGAATTTTGACTTAGGTCGGTATACAAGGTGCATTACAGGAATGAAAAACACAAGGATATATTTCTTGGAATAAAGCGTTCTGTGACCATTGCTGCTTTATTGTTTCTGATTGTATCAAAGGAAAAAGACTTGGTAGTCAGTACTGGCCCCCTCAGGGAAAAGGAGGTGAAGCACATCATGTACTGTTAGTCCCGTCTCTGGAGTTGCCTAGCAGGATATATTATTTGTAATAAAGGGTTACAAATAATGCTTTTAAGAATACATAAAATAAAAATACTAATTAGGATGCAGGATATCGCTTTCAGAGGACCCCCTAGATAAGACTGTAGAATCTCTAACCAAAAAATGTACCCTGACATATTTAATATCAAAAGAAAGTCAATTTCTTCTGAGCAACATAAAAAGAAATGTAGGATAAACTATAAAAGCGTAGCAAGAGTTATATACTATTAAGATTTTAATTTGTGTAAAATGCAGCTCAGGGCGGGGACAGAACAGCTTAGCCAAGCCCCAAATCCAGTTTAACCAATAAGACTGCTACGTGGGAAAACCAAAAGTATTCCATTGTCTAAAACAGTATAAAGCAATGACTTCACATCATATTTTGTCAGCTTTTTAATCTTCTAAGATGGATTTGCCTCCTGATGGAAAAAAAAAACAATGAAAGCCTGTGAGCCCTGGGAAGCTCATCGAAATCAAGCCATCGTAATGCTGTTTTAGTGTAATCTAGTTTTATCTTAATGTTCATTGTGTAATTGTTTTATTTGATTTTCTGAATGTATTGTGTGAGTGCATGCTTAATAATCCCATTGTATTGTATAGATTCCTGTTAATGCATTCACCCTGCGTTTTTAGATCAAGTAGTTATAAGAGTTTATTACATTATGTAAATGCGGTATTTTCAGAGAGCGATATTGAGAAAAGGTTCATATAGTATAATAAATGTGATTATTCTAATTATAATGGGAACCTGGTAATTCACAATCAAAGGGCATGGGAATATATTCACAACTGGTCAGCTTCCCATGGTAAAGTTGGTTTGAAGTTCAATATTCATTTGCTATTCACTACCATATCACCTAGACCTTTCAAACCCACTTTATATTGGGAAGCTGACCAGTTGTGAATGTATTCACATGTCCTTTGATTGTGAATCCTATAAATAATTTGTATAAATCAATACAATATCTCATATGCGTGTATAGTACAAGGGTGCTCTGTATTGGTTAAGGTTCATTATGACAGTTAATGTTGCATTCCTTTTAAAATACAGAACCAAAGATCTTCTATATACACAAGATGGTCAACTGCGCTGATTTAACATTGAAACTTCCATCCGAGCCGAAGTGGTGCATCCTGGGAATCCAAAGAGTTCCAGTGGCAAGTTTTCTCCTATCTCTATAATGTAGTCTGCCTCATTACCTATTCCAAGCTTTCTCTTTTGAAAACGATTGTATTTTTTAGCAAGATTCATCTGGATTTATTCAGAGACACCCCTCCCTAACACATATGAGTTATTATTTCTACTTTGTTCTCAATTTGCCTGACGAGAGATCTTTATCACTGCAGTACCTACCAGGGATTTAATAAGTTTATGTGGTACATTTCCCATTCATTACGGCGATCGGGCTGTCTGTTTCACAATTCACCTTTCCTATAGCCCGAATCATCTCATATGGCCCCTGCCAAGTAGCAATAGTTTTGATTCCAACAAGGGAAGAAGCGTTTGTGCGTTTTTATTGTAATGCTGCTGCTACCGGTGCTGAGCTGATTTGAGATTGTCCTGGGCCAAACAACCGACCAAATCGAGGTGATCTCTCAGTAGGACCACATGCTGCACTACATTTTTGGACGAGCCTTTGTGCTCTTTGCCGCAAAGCTGTCTGCCGTACAATAACTCGAAAGGGGAGAAGCCTGTCGAACACTGCGGCACCTCTCTCACTGCAAAAAGGAGGTAGGGGAGAAGCGACGCCCAATGTTTTTGCTCTTGAGTCATAAATCATCTCAGCATCTGTTTTAGTGTCTGATTGAAACGTTCCACCAAATCATCTGTCTGTGGATAATAAACAGATGTCCTGATGGGATGTATTTTTAAGATTTTGTAAACTTGCTGTAACGTGTTAGACAGAAAGTTAGTTCCATGATCAGTCAAGATTTCCTTGGGGATCCCCACTCTAGCCATAATCTGCACTAGTTCTTTGGCTATTACAGCTGTACTAGTGGACCTCAATGGAACTGCTTCTGGGTATCGCGTTGCATAATCTACCAGTGGAACCAAAGAGGCAGGGCGCACTAGACCCAGCACTACTCTCTAGCAGTCTGTGCATGTGGCTACATATTTTGAGACTTCCTTATGAAGCCCTACCCATAAAATCAAGCCAATATCTGTTCCCTCGTTTTGTCAGCTCAGAGGTGCCCCGCAAAAGGTATATCATGTACCAGCCTCATGACTTCAAGCTGACAAAATGGGGAAGCCATCAATTGTGTTACAGGCTGTCCTGTGCCCATGGCAAGGTTTACCCTATATAATAATTGCCCCTTGATAATGAAGTGTGTAAATACTGGCGCCCCAGCGCCTTCAACATCCTTACCTTCAATAGACAGGGCCTGTTCCCAAGCATGCACCAGTGTGGGTCATTCTTTTGGCCCCACACTAGCTCCGTGCTTGAGGGTCACCGGTCCGGTATACTCAGAGGGGCTAGAGTAGCCTCTGCCCTGGATGGCCCAGTAACCTTGCCCTCTCGGGCACACTGCATACCAACTCCCTTTGATTGGCATTTGCTACCACCTGAGCATTCTCCCACCACACCCCAGCCTTGTCTTATTAGGGTTCCCTCCCATTTTCCAATCCATCTCTCTTTGTTAGTTTTTCTTAGATGAAAGAGAGGGGAAAACATTTCAGCTTGAAAGGGAAAAACATCAGCATCATTTCCCTTTTTTTTCTGCCACGTTTACATGTGCAGTCGATACTGCCTTTAATTTGACCAATTCTTTGTAGTTTGGCCAGTCTCTGCCCAGAATTATTGGGTGTGGTAGCCTTTCCGCCACCCCGACTACTAGGTGCAGTTTTATCGGTCCTGCTGATAAATATACTTTTACTGTGGGGTATGTCATCGTGTTTCCATGGATACAAGAAATAACCATCTGACGTTGTGGCTGCCAATTGGCTGACACACCACCCAAGAGAACTGCCTTAATTAAGGTCTGCCCACACTTTGTGTCCACTAATGCATGGGTTTTCATGTTTCCTAAAACCACATTAACAATACAAAGCCCCTCCTAACCATTTTCCCTTTGCTTACCCGCTTCTGATGCCCAATTGCAAGTTGCCATGTCACACTCCATCGCAGATGGGCATGACCTGGCCTGCTGGCCCGGTTGGTGGCATCTAAAACAGGTAGGGGGGACAGAGGTGTAAGGGTGATGCAGTGCTCAAGACAAGGTCAAACAACAAAGTACTGGTGAAATGATGTTTTATTTATTTGTAATCCACATTCTGATGACAACAGTAAACAATAAATGACAACAGGCAATACACACTGTGGTGTATTACTCCGTTTAATCCATGGGTTCAGTCCTGAAATAATCGTCCCAATATTTAATCACCCACAATAAAACAAAAAGTCCGTAGTGAGTGCTGTAGTGCTCGTGGTGCAAATACAATTAATCGTGACTCAAGTGCAGTGTTGTCCAGGTTTCGTGCTGGTCTGTAGCGACAGCTCTGGATAGTGTTACCGGTCTAATAACAACAAACAAGTATTTTTAGACATGACAAAACAAACAAAACAATCACGATAAGAATACAGGTTCTCCAGTTCAGCATTAACCATAAAAAAGGAACACATCACCTTGCTACGTTCCCTTATATACCGTTAATCATGCCCCCTTGGTTAATGATTGCAACCGCTCCTCCAATCTGCAGCTGCCACATTGTTTCCCTTCAGGGTCGATGAGTTAGTGTACTGTAGCTCCGCCCCCTTTTTAGATAGTTGTCTTCTGCCTAACTATGGGAATTAATTGTCTGGCCATCCAGTCCAGGGCACTCTGTTCCCTTTCCACTGTACCCTCACAGGTCAGGAGGGAGATTTATCACCAAGAATCATTCTATCTCGGTCACAGGCACATAACAAGATCTTATGTGTGGGGCTGTGAGTGGTGGCCCATTTATTGTATCTCTATGGATATCATTTCACCCTCCATACAGATCACCACCAATCACCTCTTTAGTGATCTGATCGCCTTTACCAGTATAATTTCTAATTGGAGTTTAAGCCTGGCCGACTCAATGAAGTGGCTGATCAACTTTCTAGGACAACAGCAGAACAGACTCCGATGGGAGAAAATACAGAGGAAGTGAAGTTAGTGCTGATGCTCCAGAATGCCATTTTAACCCCACGACTTGGAACGAGAATCTAGATTGGAACCGGTTCTGCAAGAACTATGTCAACACCTACAGAAGGGTTGGCCCCAGCAGATTCCTGAACATGTAAAAACATTAACTGAAAACTAAAGCTATCCAGCATGTAACTACTTCATCCTAACCCCCTGAAGACAATGGTGGTGTTGAGCGGTTCAATAGAACCCTGAAAATAAAGTTGATTTGTATAGGTGATATAGTTGTGAATATCAAATTAATATAGAACTTCAAACCAACTTTATCACGATCTGAAATACCACAATGTCAAACACTATTAACATTAATAACTACACAACACCTACCATGGACATTGCTGCATAACTGCAATGATTGTTGTTGTTTTGTATATTTAAGTTACCTGAATGTACATGACTTTTTCTTGCATGGAATTTAAAAAAAATAATAAATTGTGAGCAATCAACAAATGATAGGCTTTAGTGTTGCTCTTCAATGCTTGTTTTTATAAATTTATGTTTTATATCCAACAATGGTGTCACATTTTAGAATTCTCACACTTTGTAACTTTCAGAATTTGAGAGCTCTGTAATTAAGACTGTTGAGCCATATCATAACACTACACACAGTGACTCTTGTATTACGAGTTTGTTTTCCAATCCTGGTAAACTGTGTCTCCACTTTGTTCTAGCTATGCAGTTGCACTTTACCAATTCTGCACACAAAGAAGTACATGTTTTTTTTTTTTATTATACAGGAAAAACATTTACAACCATCTGCTTACAAAGTTTATAGCTGCTCTGAGTCAAATTACTGTTTTATAGCAGAGCACTGCTTTACAGTTTAAAAAGAAACAATTTAGGAGGCATAAAGGGGATTTATAAACGAGCTAAGAGAAAATTAAAATCTGATTATGCAGCCAAAGCACTTTTTTATGACGTCTGAGACCTAGGTATTCTAAGGTTGGTTATATTTTATGACCTACCAAGCACAGAGGGCATGTGCATTCATTTGCAGCAAACAACATACTGCAATATAAACAATAACCTATATAAATAAGCGCCAGCTGACCAACATTTCAATCTGGTCAACATATCTTTCTAAGGGGGTGTTTGACATGTGATATAATGTTGTTATATTTGTATATACATCCTGTATCTAAAAAAATGTGAAACTATTATCATAAAGGGTTTATGGGTCCTCCTCTGATTTGACTGTCATAGATTATGATGGTAACTTTGTATTTTGTTCAAAGGCCAGAGAGATATGCTAGTTGATAATTGCCACAGATACTGTCTTAGTCAGAGTTACACGCGGCCGTTGTGGGAGAATGCCTCTCCATCTTGTGTTAATGTTGGCTTTGGCTGCATCAGCTGCGGCCCAGACTGAACAGGATGCTGCAGCCTTCTTGGAAACATTCGACAAAGAGGCTTCAGCTTTGATGTACAGTTATTCATTGGCATCATGGGAGTACAACACAAACATCACAGACGAAAACGCCAATAATCTGGTGAGTGCACTCTGGTTAACACTTGGCTAGTGAATTACTCAACTTTATCCATTGTTTTAATTGTTTTTTTTTTTAGTGATAAAGTATGCTTCATTTGCTGGATTTCAACATTCAAAATGTAGATACAGCTATTTTAATTCCTGAACTGTGGTTGGTTGCCAGTGGCCAGATTCTATTATCCAAACCTTGCTCTGGAAACCATTCTCAATGACAGCTGTACCAATGATTGTCCTTGTTCTCTATAAGTGGGTTTATTTGGGCCTCTGGCAACAGGTAGTAAATCATCAATACAGGCCGAGTGAGCGCACCTGGCTCACAGCAGGAAATAAGTCATCTCTGAGGTCAAAAGTCTAGAGCAGAATTGATTTAGAGAACCATCTATAATGTTGAACTCAACTGAAATCTGTTTCCCCAAACCTTTAATCTGTCTCAGACAGCGGTTCATAAGGGAAACCAAAACTGGACCTTGAGACCACACATTTTCAATAGAAACAATCCTGTTAGTGGCCCGCATTTACCAAAGCAGAATAAGCCTACTACACCAATATATGTGGTAAAGTTGCCAAATGGAGAAAGGAAAAATCTTTAATATGAGATTTAAAATAACACAGCAATGATTAAATTTCATACAGTACTTTCCTTTAAAAATTATGAACAGACTTGAATTAAATATGTGCATTTGTTTGTTTATATATTTGAAATTTGATTTAAGATTTGTACTAAGAAAAACACATTTTGTTATGCTGTCCATTTTTCTTTACCTTTTTCTGAGTTTTGAATTTATAAGCAAAGCAAACCAAATTGAGTGCCGTTGTTTCTGTAGCAGTATGGCGTGTTAAAGGCACAAAGGTGACTGAGATAAGTGAAGCCAGCACATTCTTTAAAATTATAACCGGAACAGCTGAGAAATTTTGCCAATAATTAAACAAAAAACTATTTTAATGATTGTAATAAAAAGGGAAAATGAAAGTCATGCCAAGATGAATGTAAGAAACATAGTTAAAAAGGTGTGCTATATAACATTCAAAATAATAGCGATTATTAGATATTAAATACTAAATATTGGTGAACCTTCAGACAAAATACATTACTGTACCTATACATATTATCGGTACAGTATAGTATGTATATTAGCAACATCAAAAGAGTAAACAGCCAACTTCAGAACACATATATAAGGGCTAGGCACAAAATTAAACGGCATTTATGTACTGTATGCTTAGGCTGTAGAAAATCCTAATTAAAATATGTAAAGTTCTGCCGTATCCTAGAGCAGATTATTAAAAACTTTATTTCCACTACGATAGACAGCCAGGACATCACTGATTACAGTTCTAATGGTTTATCCATCTTCTGTATAAAATATTTCATTATGACCTGTATTATGTTTATGTTGGTGTAATATTTCAGTACAAAACGCCCAATGCGAATTGTGCCTCAACACTGTAATCTAGTCACTGATCAGAAAGGCTGAAGATCAACTGGAAAGCTGCTCTGGACCAGTTTAATACAAAATATTTATTCAGTAACAGAATCAATGGTATACAAAACGGACTGTATTCTATTGGGAAGATTCTTTAACCCCATGCAAATTCTTTGATTTACTGTACAATAAAAGGTCTGCTGTCTAGGCTGAAACCTTCTGAGAAGACATGCTTTTCATATATCTATGAACTTTGCATCAATTAAATTGTTTTCCTGTTTAGAACAGGTACTGTTTTTTAACCATACAAATTAAAGTTCATTTTCTACGACAATTAGGAATTGGGAGTTGAAGAATGTCTGACAATTTGATAGACCTCATCTCCAACATCTTTTATAAAAAAAAAAGTTTTCACAAATCCTACTGTATTTTTACATAATGAATCATTTCTCGTTGTCTTCAACTTAATGTTTTGCTTTTCCTAAACAGAATGTAATGGGCGCCAGGTGGTCTGAGTTCTACAAACAAGCATCAGAAAGCGCTTCCCGTTTTTCTCCTGATAAAATTCAAAACCACACTATTAAACTCCAGTTGCAGCTTCTTCAAGAAGGTTCCACTCTCTTGCCTAAGGAAAAACAAGATCATGTATGTTTTTTTTTTTTTTTTACTGTACTCTACAGTTACTGAAAATCTTATTTTTTTTTAATACAGTGAGCCATGCAGTAAACCTTATAATACCACATACTTGCATATTAGAGTCCCCATAATCTACCCTATATGGAAATTACAGTTTCTCTCGGACAGTCAACCCCTTTGTTACAGTTGTTTCGGTTTTTCGTTTGCTGACTCAATGAACATTTTGCACAATCAGTATAACAAACTTATGAAATGCATTCATTGCATTCATACTTGGTTTCTCTCGCTACAAACTAATAATTAGTTATTTTAATGAACCATATTCGATTTATAAGACAATAAAAGCATGATTGCAAGGCATTAAAAATGTACATACTAATGCCCTTGTTTCTTATAGTACAATAAAAAGGGGTAGGGCAATAATATGATTTGCTACATGTGGAAATTATTTATTACACCATTATTGGCTCTTTTTTGTGCAATGACAAAAGCAAGAATTAAGATTATTTTAATTGTATAAAACTAGAAAGATACATTAGTTTGAAAACTCCTACATACAAATATTGTGTTTCTTGCTATATAAAAAAAGGCCTTTTTCCTGCAGGAGCCTAATGCATGTAATGGTGTGCATGTGTTCATTTTTAAACTAGGCTTCTGAACAGCAGTGTTTACATACAGAAGGTAATAAACACATGCTCTAAACAGTGTTTTAATGCTCATTTGGGTTTACAACTCTGTTATCGGTTAAATGCAGCTAAATCGAGTCATGAGTGAGATGAGCACAATTTACAGCACTGGAACTGTATGTCAACCAGATGACCCCTTCAACTGTTTAACACTGGAACCAGGTAATACTATCTTCATTGTATTTTCCAAGAGTTGAAAAGAGTTTTTTCACTGAATGAAATAACCTGCTATAATGTATTATGACACACCGGCAGTCTTGAAAGCTTCATTTCGTCAGTTCTTCGAAGCTAAACAATGTTGGGCACAGTTAGTACAGGTACTTGGATGAGAACTGTTAGGAGAGGATCTGTGAACACAATGCTCATTAGGGATCCCATTGCTTCTTTCAGTCATGACAAATAAAAAATGAACTACAATTTCCCCAAGCCTTTATCACAGGAGTCTCCGTTCTCAGCTGGTCCAATCTTGTTACATTAATGATTTGTTAGATTGCTATTATATTATAATGTAATCTCAAACTGCATCCTTCTAGGACTGGAGAAGATTATGGCCGAAAGCAACGACTACTACAAGCGTCTGCATGTCTGGGAAGGCTGGAGGGTTGAAGTTGGCAAAAGGATGAGACCGCTGTATGAAGACTATGTTGACCTGAAAAATGAGGCTGCAAGAATGAATAGTAATTCTAAAAAATAAAAATAAAAATAAAAACTATTTTGAAATCGTGCATACTGTTAATGCTTTACCTTAGCGGGTTCCAGGGGCTGTAATGGTCACCAAATTTGATTTATAGCGCTGCTGAGCATCTGAGAATTGTGTGTTCTTACAATTAACCCATAGTACAATAAGCAGTGGATCCAATACACTGTGCGTTGCTTTTTAATAGTCGTGAGCTTGATACAGCAAGAGCTTGACTGATAATTATCTAATGAAAATGATACCAGGAATCACCAGTTTGTATAGATGCATACTTCTACATTTGCATACTTGCATTTATGCATATACTAAACAAAATGTATTTAACAACAACAACAAAATGTAATAACAAAGAATAATAATAGAATTGGCAAGCAAAATGAAAAATAAATAGCATTGGTATTTAGTACGATACTGTAACTATGTTTTTGTTTTGCAATAAAGACTATAAAGACTATGGTGATTACTGGAGAGGAAACTACGAAACCCTAGACATGGATTTTCCATATGCCTACACCCGAGATCAGCTTATGCAAGATGTTCGAGATTTATATAAGGAGGTAAGATAAGTGTTCTGGTTTTCTGTTATTCTATTATCTGGTGCTGTTATTAAAACCTAGTTTCACAGTAGCAAAACAAAATAAAAGTTTTAACTGGACTGGCTGTGCTGCTTAGAGCAGACTCTAAACTTTGTATATTATTAGAAGTTGCCAGCTGCTGTTAATCAATTTGTCCCCTGAAAAAGCCTTCAAGAACATTGACAGCTCCAGGAGTATATATAGATGATCTGAACACATCACAATACTTCTATGCAAAACAGGGTGCTTCTCAGGATGGTCCTGGATCGTAACAGATGTATATGTCAAATGCTTCTGGAATTTGTTTTAATGACATGTTTCCCTTTCTCTAAACTTAAGTTCATGGGGCAGGAGCCCGGGCTATTAGAATAGCTTGTTAGATCGTAGATTGGGTTGGTAGAGCAGAGACCTCTAGAGAAAACATATCAAAGGGTTGTCTTGCTCAATCAGGAGTGGCGTGGCCTCCTTGAGGATGCAATATGTAGCGGAATGCAAACCTGAATCCCTCAAGGATGGAATAGGTAGCAGATGCAAACCTGAAAATAAAAGGACAGAAGAGTAGTTACCCTAGCTTTTGGAGAGCTGCTTGCAGGGAATCAGAAAAGGTAGAAAGTAGAAAGGTTAGTTAGGACATTGCATAGCAGGCTGTCCCGAGCGGATAACAGGAAGAAAAAACTTAGCCTCTGTTTTCGAGGTAAAGAATAACACATGAGCTGCAAAAGCATAAGTGTGTCCAGGGGTCCCCACTGACTCATACGATGAGAACCACCTTATCCGAAAGCAGAGGTGACGTTGCCTGACCTGAGGTCGGGGCAGTGAGATCACTTTCCCCCCCAGCGGGGACTGATGACAGAGGCACATGGTACAAAAGGAGGAGGGGAGGAGGAAAAAGCAAAACACTTGACAAGGGAGATAGGTATGACCAAGCTTTAAATATTAAGTAGATGAAGATCGTCAGGAACCGAAAATTAAAAGAGCTCTAGCTCCCGCCCCCGAACCTCACATAAGGTTAACATTGAAATAAAATAGAAATATTTCAGTTTCTTTATCTTTGATCATAATCAATGAAACACTATCTAAACTATCAAACAATAATAATATTCAACTGGTTTATGATCAAGGAATTATTAATAAAACACAAAATATATAAATTAGTAAATACATCTTGAATGCTTCTCTCTTAATAAATACATCTTGGATGCTTCCCTCTGCACCGTTTGGAGTAATAATGCAACATAAAAGCTTAAAGGTTTGAGCCTTAGTGATGTTGAGTTTGTGTATTATGAGTGTGCAATTATATAAAATAGAATAAAATCCAGTATTGAAATCCATACTGTATCTCTCACTCCAGAACTCCTTTCTACATGTGCGTATAGTTCTGACCACTTACAAATACCTTTTTGGGCCCAATTTTAAAGCTGGATGCAAAGGTGTCTTGCACCCAGTTTAGGACTGTGAGCCACAATTCCGATACGATGCATATCACTGGTCTCTGTTTTTGAAGAGAGTCTTAATAGAATAAAGCCTATAGAAACCACACTATTTGTTATATTGAATTTTTATATAGCTTTAAAAAAAGTGACATTTTGGTTAATTCTGGTTTTGATTTGCATGACTGAAAGTGGCTTCAAGGATTCTTACAGCTGTGAACACATAGGTGTTGGCAAGGTGGCAGCTATGTTTTATATGTTTCAAATCATTTTTTACATACAAATGTCAATTTCAGACACTGCCTCTGTATCAACAACTACACGCCTATGTCAGGGCAAAGTTGCACGACACCTACCCCGGGCATATCAGTCATACTGGAGGCCTTCCTGCTCATTTACTTGGTAAGAGGGTGAAAAAATATGGGAGTTTTTACAGTACATATTCTAATATGCTATAAATAGATAGCATATTAGAACTGGCTTACTGACAACTGTATACCACACACTTGTTTAGAATGTGAACAGCTGAGTCTTTAATTACTTCTCTTGTACATTTTTTTTAAATTTCCCTTTCAGATATATATATATATATATATAATATATATATATATATATGAACAAATCCTCGCACTGTTCGTTGCCCCTTTAAATTAGAAACAGGACACCAGAAATTGATTTTTAAAGCGCTTACGCGCACTTTTAATAAACACAAATGAAAATAAACAAACAGAAACAAAAACCTAACTCCGTTTTGGAGCTCTAACTTTACACCACCAGGTCCCTGACTAACCCACAGGACGGCTAAGCCGTTTACCTGACACACACCAAAAACTTACACACGTTTCACACAATACCTTTCTCTGAAATGACTGCAGGCAGACAGGCAGGCAGGCAGGCAGGCAGGCAGACAGGCAGGCAGGCAGACAGACAGACAGACAGACAGACAACACACAGACACACACACACACACACACACACACACACACACACACACACACACACACACACACACACACACACACACACACACACACACAACACACACCACACACACACACACACACACACACACACACACACACACACACACACACACACAGAGTCAGGCGCTTCACTAAGCAGCCTTGAGCAGACTGGCTGCCTCTCTTAAATACCCTGCACCTGGCTCCAATTTACAATTAGCACCAGGTGCAGGGGATTAACTAAACAATAAAACAATTAAACAATTAAGACACATTGCATTCTCACATGTTTTAGCAGGGAAGGATTTTCACCCCCTCCCTGCTATCTCACTATATATATATATATATATATATATATATATATATATAGTACATAGTTGAGTTTTTTTTTTTTTTTTTTTTTTTACAAAAACAATAAAATATTATTATTAAATTATTACAACAAACACACAACAAAGGGGTGTACAATAAGATATGTGTTATTTTGTGAGGCATGAGACTATAACCAAGATTACAGCTTTTTCTGTGCTTATAAAATAACTCTATACTGTAATTTAAAATAATATTTTTCATAGCTTAAAACAGCACTACTGCTTGCAAATGACAGTGTTAAAAAAAGTTTTAAAGAAAGCTTTATGTCCCGATGATACATTTGATCTATTGCAATAAGGACATCCTTTTGAGCAGAGAAAGGAAACGGTTTTCAGTAGATGACTTTATAAGATGAGCAGAAGAACTGTATTTTATTTATTGATCTGTTTATAGGAAACAAGTACCTAGAACATATTTGAAACCTACATTATTATGAGTATTATTCAAGCAAGAGTAGAAGGTAGATGTAATCAGAGGCAGGTGGGGGATGGCTAACAGGCTTGGGGCTTTAACTAATGACCATATTACAATGAAGCTATGCATAATGATTGTATTTACCCTGGAGTTTCTGTGTTTTTTTTGTTCAGGTGACATGTGGGGGAGATTTTGGACAAATATGTATGCTTTTGCAGTACCGTATAAAAACAAACCAGACATTGATGTGACCTCTGCAATGATCAGTCAGGTAAGCATTTGTTCATTTTATAATCAAGGCCAGTAAACAATGAACACCTAACTTACAGACAGTCCAAGCGAAGAATGGGATGCATTTTCTTCTCTAATTATTATTTTTATTTATGTTTTATTGGAAATAAATCTAAACTATGCCATATTTTACCTAACTTATGCTTTGCTATCTTTGCTTACACTGTATCATACTTTCATTATGCTTACAATACAAGTACAGTCTTTATCTTTATAAGATGGGCCGGCGACAAAGATAATGATGAAAAACAAGAAGGCAGGTCTTTTAATATTCACATTTTGCAGGAGAAGCTTGTTCCAAAGCACAACAGCTTTTTCCATTTTTCTGAAAGAGTTCAAGTAAATAATTCTAGTGGTCCTGCTGTTTCAGGGCTGGACTGTTGACAGGATGTTTAAGGAAGCAGAATCTTTCTTCACGTCTGTTGGCCTGTATAAAATGAATGATGAATTCTGGAACAACTCCATGCTTGAGAAGCCTCATGACAGGAAGGTTGTCTGTCACCCAACTGCGTGGGACATGGGAAATGGAAAAGATTTCAGGTACAGGTCAAATAGAACAATCGATTAATCACACCTGTTTGGCAGTGATAGGAAATTGTATTGAAAGACAATTCCAAGTAATAAAAAATAGTAACATGCTACTGCAAATGTTTCATAATGCCAGTAAATGTCTGATGTACACATATTTACTTACATGTAATTAGACAGTTTGAAAATATTTGCTTATATGTAATTGGAAGTTAACCAAAGGGAGTCATTTAAAATATTAACTTTGTTTTTAATGGCTGCTTTTTGGTATACTGTAAGCTTTCAGTGTTATTTTATTAAGTTAGCTAAAGAGAAATGTAATTTATTGAGTGCTATTTTATTTTTAAAAAACGTTTGAAAAAAATACGTTGAATAAAAAAAAAAAAAAAAGATAAACTTACTTGCAACTAAGATGATAAGATGATACTGCCCTTTTGGGGGGTGGGTGGCCTTGGAATGGCCAATGTGTGTTGCACAAGGGGGGGAGATGTATTGCATGTAGCAGGACAGGGGGCAGGACAATTTAATTGTTTTACTGTTTTGTTTAATTATTAATTATCACCTGCACTTGGCAATTATTGAAAATTAGAGCCAGGTGCAGGTGTAAAAGGGAAGCAGTCAGTCTGTTCTAGGTTACTGCTGTTGAGTGACTCAGTGATGTATGCCTGTATGCTCTGTACAGCGAAGAAAGCTGGGCTTAGACAGTACTTGCATGGGGAGGCAGAGCCTGGAACCAAGTTGCATCATAGTTTATCTGTCTTTCTTAAATATCTTCACGCTATCACTATAAATACATGTATCATTTATGAGCTTTTAAAAGACACTGCATATCTTAAACACTTTTTTTATGTGTGTGCAGGATAAAGATGTGCACTGAGGTGAATATGGGCCACTTGTTAACAGTTCACCATGAGATGGGACACATTGAGTATGACATGGCTTATGCCAATCAGACCTACTTGCTGAGAAATGGTGCCAATGAAGGATTCCATGAGGCAGTGGGGGAGATCATGTCTCTGTCAGCAGCCACCCCCAAACACTTGCAAGCTCTGGGCCTTTTACCTCCAAGCTTTGAGCAAGACCATGGTAAGGACCTGTATAGGATTCACTTTTACTGTGTAAAAAAGTATTTGAAATGAATAAAGCAATGCTGATGCTATTTTTAACTACCAAGCTTTTTCAGGGATGCTCCCCCAGAACCAGGTGTTTTGGCGTACATTATGGGATACTTTCTGAAGTACATTATAAACTACTTCAGAAACTACTTTTTTCAACACTATAGTAGCATTTTTATATATATATATTTTTAAACTTTCAGTTTTTTTTTATATTTATTCCGCTTAGTTTTTTCAAATATATTATGCCTTATCATTACAGCACAGGCAAATAGAGTCCATTTAGTTTGTTCTACACAGAGGTTGATCTAAAAACTTCCACTTTTTAAATAGTTAAAAGACCCCATTTAATTATCTCCTAAATTAACTTGTGGAAGCATTCAGCATCATAATTCTGCCTTCACCCTCACAACCACGATCCTTTCTGTCCAGAGACTAGCATTAACTTCCTGCTCAAGCAAGCCCTGACCATCGTTGGCACACTGCCCTTTACTTACATGCTGGAGGAGTGGAGATGGCAGGTCTTCCAAGGAACCATCCCCAAGAATCAGTGGATGCAAAAGTGGTGGGAAATGAAGTAAGTTGTCTGCTTCTTCACCAGTGCTCAATATAGTATTCTACAATTTTGTTTTCTCCAGTACGTAATTCCTCTAGAAGATGAAAAGATGCACAACACTTGCACTGATTAGTGTCTTAATCAGTGTTTCTTTTCAATCTACTAATTAGTGTTTTTAAGTTATGGATACATTGCTTATCAATAGCAGGATGCTTTCCTCTGGTTCCATACTTCTGAAACTCCCTGAACTTCAAGCCTAATATACACATCAACAATGTATTTTCAGGAGAAATCTGATTGGTGTGGTGGAACCACTACCCCACGATGAAACCTATTGTGATCCGGCTGCCTTGTTCCATGTATCTAGTGACTACTCCTTTATTAGGTAAGGCTGATCACAGTGTCCAAATTCACTTAAACGACAAAGGAAGGCATGAAGTCATAACATGCTTGAAGAAAGTAGAAAATAAAGATAGACAATAGACTTCAATAAAGATGAAGTCTTTGACTTAGTAAATATTTGGGAGACACTGTTGCCTGGGTGACTTTAGTTCAAATACGAAAGCTCACATGATACACACTTCACATCTTGTTTTAAGTCAAATAAAATTCAAGCAAAAAATCAGTATCTTACTGCAGTAATGCATCATCCACAAATGAACACTGTCCCCAGATTTGGTCCACTGGACCTGCAAAGCTATCCCTGACAATGAAATATAGTTCTTCCTGAAACCTTTGATCTGTTTGCAGGTACTTCACAAGGACAATTTATCAGTTCCAGTTCCAGAAAGCACTGTGCGAGGCTGCAGGCCATAGTGGGCCTCTTTACAAATGTGACATCACCAACTCTACGGCCGCTGGTAACAGGCTAAAGTAAATGAATAGTTTCTCTTCCCATTACATAATTAGGGGCCTGTAATTGTTATAATCCACAGCTAAAGTGTTTTGTGCCGTTTTTCCTGAAAGGGGTTATTAGAGGGACACTAGGTTTTCCTTAACGATTTAACAATATAAAATTATTAAAATATATTCTCAGAACTAAATAACTGTTTTTTTGCTTTGGCTAAATTGATTCCTCTATGATTATTACAAGGTTGATAGCTGGGAAGATTTTTTGCATTGCACAGCCTTCTCTACACAACACGCAATATGTTACAATGGTAATGTCCTTGACCTCTCTTCCTAACAATCACCCACAAGGAGTTTTTTTCAGAAGCATGTTCTGACAGTTAGCTAAGCTAAAACAACAACTGAGAATTGTAAAAAAAAAAACCACAACGTAAAATGTAATCACACTCCAAAGGCGTGAGAGAACAAACAGGCTTTCAGCCATCACTTACACTTTGCCAGGGAATCAGCATTTCTGATGATCCCTGGGAAAGCATTCCAGAGAGGCAGAGTATAGTGTGAAGTGCAGCGACCTCCTAGTGTGACATACCTGATATAGAGTATCCCTTTAGAAAGAAAGAAAAGACAACATTTTACATAGTCACCTTTTTCCTCTAGGGCCATGCTTCAGTTAGGAAAATCTGAATCGTGGACAAAAGCTCTACAAAGTATAACAAACGAGACTAGAATGAATGCTCAGCCTCTGCTGGATTACTTCAGTGAACTGCACGAATGGCTGAAAAATGAGAACACTATTCATAACAGAAAGATTGGTTGGGACTCAAAGTGGGATCCGTGTAAGTACATTGTATGTTATTATGCAACACGTTGTAATGTGTTTACTGTATCTGTACAAAGCAGTTTGACTGTAGCTGGTCCCCAACTGGATGTTAGTTTTCCTGGCTGGTCAGATTAGAAATATGGCCTGGGTTTCTGAGACCAGTTGAGCCGTAGCATTGGAAAAGTCCATTTAGAGGGCACATGGTGAGAATATAGGAGAGTTGGGTTCATATGCATAGAAGATATAAATACACTTGTTATTTTGGCCAAAGGCCTCCATTGACCAGAAATTATTGATAATAAATTGTGTTTTTGTTTGTGCGGAACAGGTTATTCTTAATTAAAGAGCTTGGCTAAAGGTTTCTCAGTTGTATCCTGACCCATTTCTTACTTTGTTTTCTTTCAGATTCAGAGGGTGCTTTAAAAGTGAGGATCAGTCTGATCACAGCACTGGGAGATGATGCAGTAAGTTGCTATAAACATTCCAGTGTAACTGAATGTAATAAAAGTATTAGTATAATTAAAAATGTATTAAAATCATGTATAGAAAAGCCATAGATGATCTCACAATGAAATCCATTGCAATACAATTATATTTCAATTGAATTTCCTTATAAGTGAAAGTATGTTTTTAATGCTTAATGCATTAATATCCAACACAACATACAATACAAATAATTGAATGGCTGACTGTAAAGAGTTCCTTGATGGAGTCAAGGGGTGCAGAATGGTCAATTATCTAACCAGCATAAACCAGAGGAATGTGTTTTTATTGTAGGTTTTATTTAAACTGGTCCATCCACATTCTAAAGACCTGTAAACATAATACTTTTTCTAGTGTAATACTGAAATTCCCCTTAAACAAATCAAAGAAAGATTTCAGAGAAATAACTAAATGACACACAAAGAACACATTACAAATCCTGAGATTTTTTTGGTTTCTGCTTTTATTTGTATTTTTTTCTTATTCACAACTCACTGTGAAGCTGTTAAGTACAACACTATGCAGCAGACTTTGCTTCCTAGTTAAAGAGAGTAGTGCATTACTTATTCACAGCAAGGTCCAAAGTGCTACTGATTGGTCTTAGCAAGACAGTAAAAGAACAAGAAATCCACACAGTTCAAGGTTGCTTGTTCGATAAAAGTACCCTACATTAGTGCACTACCTACTGTATCCAACTTGATGAGAAAACAGAAATTGTAATTTGCTGTAACAGTGGTGCAAAATCATTAAGTATGTTCTCCTGACACATTGCTTTCAAATCCTCACCTACTTACATGATTGCTGTATTGCTGCATAAGGACGGCCTCTGAAGAGTGACAATATAAAATCAAGCCAAACAAAACCCTAACCCTAACTCACATATGTGATGTTCTTTTTTCTAGTACAAGTGGGATGAAAATGAAGTGTTTTACTTCAGATCAGCAGTAGCCTATGCCATGAGGAAGTATTTTAAAGAAGAGAAGAGTCAAACAGTTAACTTTGGGTGAGTAATCTTTTTGATTAATTCCCTGGGATTGCGGTTCGGTGCATTAATGTGAGGGTAGAGGTTGAGGTCAGGATTAGAGAGAACGTTACGTTTAGATGGGAGGTAAATTAGGGTTAGAAATGAGGTTGGGATTAGTTAGGGTTGGAGTTAGGGTTGGATTTAGGGCTGGAGCTTGGGTCAGGGTTAGGGATAGAGGTAATGTTAGGGTTAGAGTTAGGGTTAATTCTAAAGGGAATCTGATAGAGAACAAGACACTCTCCAGTACGTATCAATTCCTTCGATAAACATGTCAAGGCAGTTCTGGATAAAAAAATTTGCTGGGCCGCTATGATAACTAGTTCTACATACCGCATGTACACTTATATCCATTGTGACTGTTGTGGTGTTGTTAGAAAACATCATATTTGTCTTTTCTTGTCTTTTATTCCAGTACGGAAGATGTTATTGTCTATAATGAGAAACCAAGAATCTCCTTCTATTTTATTGTCAGAGAACCGACTAACAATTTAACTATCATCCCAAAAGTGGATGTGGAACGTGCCATACGGTAAGATACGAGTGCACTTGGGTCCTGGAATAATGAGGACAGGGGTTCATTTGGGTGTGGCTCTGACACTGAAGCTAGGGATTAAACAACATGCAATCAATAACCCTTTTTTTTTATCAACGTGTTTTACAGATTTAATGAAGAGCATGTGTTTGGAGCAGTGGTGTCACAAGGGTCCTTTAAGGGATCAGCATGGAATTGATACCCTGCCAGATTTATGGATTTTAAATTATTTTAATACCAAAAACTAATTATTTTAAAACCATCATAAATAGTGATACTGTTGTATATTATACAGAACAAGTTATATATTTATATAGATAACAATTGTTTTATTCTAACATTATCCTACATTTGCCACGAACACCCTTTTTAATTACAAACTTGATTCTACTAAAATATTCCACAGGTATGTCTTTACAGTGAAACTCCAAAACCTCTGCTCTACATTCTTCAACACATCTACTGCACCAGCAGACAACCATACTGTTTGTATCTCCATCCTGTTTTTCCTTCCTGAGCAGCCATTAGCTTATCATGGTATCTTTTAGTATCACAATCACACTTTAAATTAAGTTTTTATAATTTAACCAGTAAAAGTTTTTTTTACAGGTTGTCAAGAGGCCGGCTTAACAGTGCTTTCCTACTTGATGATAAAACCTTGGAGTTTGAGGGTATCCTAGCAACATTAGCCCCACCTCCTGAGCAGCCTGTCACAGTGTGGCTCGTTGTGTTCGGTGTGGTTATGGGGATTGTTGTGCTTGCTGGAGTCTACCTGGTCATCACAGGATACCAAGCTAGGAAGAGGTAAGTATGAGGCTTGCTGTCTTCAGAATTCTATTCCAATGAAATCAAAGATAAAACAGACTTGTGTTGAGGACTTTTAAATTCACTGTTTAGTTTGGGTGCGTGAAAATGTGAACAAAACATATACAAACTGATGGTAATAGAAATTAGATATGATTTACTGCAATTAATTTGTCGTGTATATTTTAATGATTGTATTTTTAAAAATATACATGAAAAAAGAGAGCTGATCTTACAAAAATACTGTTGTGTATTCATGGTAATGATATTGATTTAATTACACAATGAACAAGTATAATTTTTCCTCTCATATAGAAAAGCGAAGGATCAAGAAGAAAAAGAAGCATCACAAAACCCATACGAGGAAGTTGGAATTGAGAACAGTGGTTTTGCCATGGAAGAAAATTATCAAACAAATTTCTAAATAACTTTGAAATGTTTAGAGTGCTGTATAATGGTTATATGGATCATCATCAAAGTATTCATAACTATATGTTTTATTGACTGCCGCAGAATTTAAGATTCTGCTGTTAACTGAATTGGTATTACCTACATTTTCAGATTCAATATTAGGGTGTAGAAAATTTGAAAAATTATTATACAATATAGATGATCATGGTAACTTAAAGCTTTTACTCCAATTTACACGAAGAACAAAGCCTAGATTTTGGGTTTTTTTTTTTTTTTTTTTTGCATCTGTGTTATGCCAGCATGCAATCAAACTTTCTAGGCGCGGTATATATACGTTTAAATTATTGCCGTCTAGAATTTCAGTATATTGTATGTGGACCAGCACAGCTATTCACACATTACCCCTTTTTAACTCTTTTGCTAGTGTGTGTTTGTTGTAAGTATTTTACACATTTATCTATGAATTGATTGCCGTTGCAAGTACTGCACTGTAAAGCTCATTTGTGTGGTTTTTTTTTTTCTGGCTCCCCTAAGCCTGTACATTTATACCACATACTGTACAGTGCAAATATTCCCCAGCGCTGTTACTTGGGTGTTGTCTGCAGCTGGCATTGAGATTGAGCTGAGAGTGATTTAAAATTGACACTGTTCATTTCTATATATTCTGAACCACAACTTTGGAATTTTCTCTGAGAGCACTCACCAAGGAATTGACTAAACAAACCATTTGCAAGTGACTTATAGTGACATAACACAAGACTTTAGACCAGTGCTGATTATAGGCCCAAAACAAAGTAAACCCTCTATAATACAATTAGGGGAAAAGCTGCTGTTGAAATGTATTGGCATCTCTGTAGTGTTCACTCTGAGAAAATAAATAAACACTGCTTGCAATACTACTGTTGTGGTGAGTTTCCTTCCATCATGCCAGAGACACATTCAGAAAGAAAATCATCAGGCATTAGTAGACCACGTATGCTTAAGCTTTAAGCAAAGAGTTTGAAATCTCTCAATCTCTCTCTCTCTCAACGCATGGGAAAACATTTTAATTAGTTTTCACATTCAACATTTTTTTTTATTTTAAGAGTAATAAAAAGTCTACACTGCAATTAAAAAAGGAAGTTTTCTTGCACCCATTTAGTCACATCATTACATAAACACATTAACAAAACCTATTTGCTACGGGATTTCTTTTGGCTATAATATGTATATTGCCTATAGAATAATTGGTCACATCGAGATTTCAGAACACCAGCGGGAAGGCCATATGAACCTGGTATTGATGCAGAGGACTGCAGTTACATGTGGAACAGTGGAGTTAAGCGTTTGCGTTTTTTTTTTTTTTTTTTTTTAAATCAAGAAAAAAAGACTGCTCAGATTTGATTTCCCTGAGTTTCATCCCCACAGTTCCCCTCAAGGGCTCACTTAAAAACCAATTCCTGTACTTTGCAGATTCAAATCGTCGCACGTTATCTGCATTTGCTTTCATGAGGAACACAAATTGCCAGGTGGGGAGGTCGTTTGAGATGTGCCTAAGCCTCTTTATGGCAAGCTTGGAAAAGAAATAACAATGGAACGCACATTAAACTTTGATAAACCTGTAAATACTGTTACTGTTATCCAACACTGTCAATATGTTGTGAAAAGTAGCTTTTTGAATGTCACAATATTTATTCTGGTATCCTTGTGGAATCCGAAAACAAAAGTAATCTTACTTGTTGCTTTTTAAAATTTTGCTAACAGTAGATTTTCCAGACATAGAGAAGCTACTTACATCAACTTTAAGGATCACTTTTTCTTTGTCTTTACCACAGCACAGAAAGCAGTTGCTTTTGGTGAAGTTCAGGACAACTGGTGTTCAAGGAAGGGTTCGTCCACGCAGTCAGACTTATAATGATAAGATGGTCATGTTGGCTGAAACATATGATAAGCACTTTCTTAAAAAAAAAAAATATATATATTATATATATATATATATATATATATATATATATATATATATATATATATTTTTTTTTTTTTAGAGATAAGATAGAGAAGAAATATGTGTGTGTTTTAATAGCTTCCCCATGTTATGTACATCCTTATGCAAGCTCCAGATGGCTTACTAGATGTTTAGACTTTGCCCCCTTTCTCGTATATAAGAACATAAGAACATAAGAACATAAGAAAGTTTACAAACGAGAGGAGGCCATTCGGCCCATCTTGCTCGTTTGGTTGTTAGTAGCTTATTGATCCCAAAATCTCATCAAGCAGCTTCTTGAAGGATCCCAGGGTGTCAGCTTCAACAACATTACTGGGGAGTTGATTCCAGACCCTCACAATTCTCTGTGTAAAAAAGTGTCTCCTATTTTCTGTTCTGAATGCCCCTTTTTCTAAACTCCATTTGTGACCCCTGGTCCTTGTTTCTTTTTTCAGGCTGAAAAAGTCCCTTGGGTCGACACTGTCAATACCTTTTAGAATTTTGAATGCTTGAATTAGGTCGCCACATAGTCTTCTTTGTTCAAGACTGAACAGATTCAATTCTTTTAGCCTGTCTGCATATGACATGCCTTTTAAGCCCGGAATAATTCTGGTCGCTCTTCTTTGCACTCTTTCTAGAGCAGCAATATCTTTTTTATAGCGAGGTGACCAGAACTGAACACAATATTCAAGATGAGGTCTTACTAGTGCATTGTACAGTTTTAACATTACTTCCCTTGATTTAAATTCAACACTTTTCACAATGTATCCGAGCATCTTGTTAGCCTTTTTTATAGCTTCCCCACATTGTCTAGATGAAGACATTTCTGAGTCAACAAAAACTCCTAGGTCTTTTTCATAGATTCCTTCTCCAATTTCAATATCTCCCATATGATATTTATAATGTACATTTTTATTTCCTGCGTGCAGTACCTTACACTTTTCTCTATTAAATGTCATTTGCCATGTGTCTGCCCAGTTCTGAATCTTGTCTAGATCATTTTGAATGACCTTTGCTGCTGCAACAGTGTTTGCCACTCCTCCTACTTTTGTGTTGTCTGCAAATTTAACAAGTTTGCTTACTATACCAGAATCTAAATCATTAATGTAGATTAGGAATAGCAGAGGACCTAATACTGATCCCTGTGGTACACCGCTGGTTACCACACTCAATATACAAATGCTACACTAAACTGTTGGCATAATATCTGTTTTTAGATAAATAAAAAACACATTGTTACCATGTTTTAATGCTTCCTACCATTTTATCCGACTGCTTTCACTGTTTGCAAATATGTACAGAATTACCTCATCATGCACAATCTGAAAGAAGATTTTTTTTTTTTTTTTTTTTTTTTTTAATATCATTAGAATTAGACTGAGGTCACATAATCATTGCATAACATTTCCATAATTAAGATTGTGTGTGTTTATATTTAAGCGACATAGAGCCCGTCGATGCGGGCTCTGCCGTGTGTTAGACGACAGCGACTGGAGTTATGCGTCCCGAGTCTAAAGCGACGGCGCTAACGAAAGTCAAGGTTATCTACCACACGCTGGAGCCCACATCGAGAGAGCTCTATCGCTATTCGAAATTGAGATATTTATTTTCTCTTTAAAAAACTTTAGAACCTGTTTACCTTTAACTTGTGATATTTTGCCTTCCTCTGAGGAAAATAGTCCATAACATAATTAGAATATAAAAACGACATACACGTAGTGAAAACGTTATTATTATAATTATTAGGCTAACATGTATTTATTGGGGTCTTACTCTATATGTAGTATTGGCACAGACTGGAAAAGTTTTGTCTGGAGGATTTTGAGAGAGGGTGTTGCTTGGATCCAGCAGATGACATAATTATGGACCAATCGTGTCTTTCCTGCTGATTTGCTATCCAGTAGCTGCGAATTGAGCCCTCCTTACGGCGTCCTGTCACAGACATGATTTCCCTTGTCTCTAGGCCAGCGTCGGAAAGTATGTTTAAGTAGCTTTTATGTTACCAGATTAAGGGAAAAAGCAGGTATCTGGTCGCGGATTGATTTTAAAATTTAATTTACAGTTAAGCACTTCAACGTTCCAGCGGGCATCATGCAAAATAGAAGCCCGCTAGATCTGGAAGCTGATTGGCTGTTCGCACCCAATCGTTTTCTAATACCATTTTTTTGTTTTATTTGGGGTCCAGTCGTTACAGTTGAAGGATCGTTAAAATGAGCCCTATTATTTTGAACACTTTTATTTTACCTATATGCAATTTTTTTTTCCCCATTTCAGGAGTCTGTACTAAGCTGATTTCACAGACCCCCATTAGCACTAATCTTGGACTACCTAATGCTGCTATTGTAGGTATACTGTAGCTCCAATCAAGTTATAATTAGTTCTACTGAAGGGCTGTGAAACCAGTCAAGTATCTCCTTTAACAAACCTGGAATGGATACTGTTCATCGACCAGTCTGCTCTTCAAGATGGACTGTCAGCACAGCGAATTATGCTTCCATTCATTTCGTTGAACTTTGATTAACAACCTGATTGAGTCAATTTCAAAGCATTAACGGAACGATTTTATTAACAAATTTAGGTTTGAAAATCACTTGCTACTAAAGCTGTCATTACTGTACCGCGAGTAATTATGTTGTAATTTATTTAATTTTGTTTTATTAAAAAAAAACAAAAAAAAAACGTTATCCCAGCAAACACCTACAGTGCAGTAAAAAGCCACTACTGTTACCTCACGTGACCAGGGAATGCCAGTTCTTTTGTAAATCTGACAGGGCCGGATTAACCCATCACTGGGCCCTAGGCAAACATTACACGTGTGCGGGCCCCCTACCCCTGAACACCCACTCACACACATCTATATACATTATAGCCTTTAAAATCAGATCTCATTTTACGTGAATCTGATAGAAAAGTAAACACTAGGGGATGTGCTAAAAACATTTCAGAATAAAACCGGAAAAAATTGAAGCCACGTTAACGACAACGACTTTTCCTGATTAAAAAGGCAGCAGTTCAAACAAGGAGCACCATATGAAGTTGAAAAAGGTGATAAACAGAAGGGTGTTCAAACTGTTTTTCACTAAGGGTAGCCCCACAATAGTCCACGAAAATAAATAGTAAAAACTAAACATGCCTGTACATGGTCGTGTAATCAAATACGTTACAGTTTACTGCACGCAAAATCGCAATAATTGGCATACAAGTAAGTTTTGGTGTTACACAGAGTAAGATGTCTGTATCCTATAGAATTCTGTACCCTTGATGACTCCAAACCGACACAGCTGCATTTTTTTCAAAGATCGCTGGACGTATTTACAAGTAATACAATGAAAATGTGTTTTAAAGCAAAAAAAAAAGTTGTATACGGTTACTTTAACCAAGGGTGTTAACTGGCACGCAAAGAAACTCCATGTGTATCGCTCCCGTTGTTTGCAATTGTGTTCCCTTCCCTCTCTGTATTTCCCGCGTTGTTTCACCAGGTCGCTGTGTTTCCCCTGTGATTGGCCCCGTCCCGCTGTATCAGTGGTGTAGTGCATGGTCTGTGTCTGCACTGTGATTGGTTCCGTGTGGGAGTCACTGTGTGTTCACGTGTTCTGTGCCCTGCCATTGGTCCGAAATGTGCAGTGGAGGACCAATGGGAGGTGTAAGCTCCGACATATTACAATAAAGGGGCGAAGCTAATGTTATAAGAAGGCACTGCGCTGCCAGTTGTTGTTTGTTGTTGTTGTTTGTTGTTTTTGTTTTTGTTTTTGTTTGTTGTTTTTGTTTTTTGATTGCCATGGCTACTCAGTAGCTGACAGGGAGCTGTGGGTGACTCGGGGGGAAAACGGTGCTGAATACAATTTTTGGAACAAGCGTGTCACCCTACTGTTTTCTGGTTGCCCGGCGAAATGCTACAATATATTTTTAACAACACTTAAGAAGGACAATGACAAGAACCATGTGTTACTGGTTTATAAAAACGTTACTTAACGATATAATGATCGTGTTTTCAGTCTGTTAACTTTAAACGTTCAATTACAAGATAAACCTTACAATAGAAGTACATTGACAAACACTTTTGGCCAAAATGTCTGTGCTAATGTTATTAACAGAATTATTATTATTATTTTACTTCGTAAGCACTGTAAACAGTGAATTGAATCATGTGCCAACCTAAGAAAAACTGTTAATTGTTTGCTGAAGAAAGTCTGGGGCATACATAAGCTTAACGTTTGCTTTTATTGTTAATACAACACATGATAAGAGAAAAACAACTGAATTTCACAAAAAGTGGAACAAAACAAATAAATACAAGATGCATACCAGACAGAGCGTGAACACGCATCTTTGAAAACGCGTCCGCGTGCAAAAGTAGCTCACGGAGGAAGCCAATATCAACAAGAGAATAAATATACTTTACACATAGAGACCCAATTGCATTACATTTTGTATTATTTTGTATATTGTCACTCGCTGTTAGTTGTGTTGATGAGGAACTTACTCCCTTCCCTTTGTAAACAGCTTCTTGTTCCGCGCCTGTGTCAGCCGACCGTAAAGAGTGTCAACATGATCGCACCGGTTGCCGGTTTTGCAGGTTAAGTTAGGTATTGTTAGCATACCATATCATACAAACGTACATTGCTTTTGATTGGGATTCGGGCTGTAGAAAAATGAGGTTTGTTATATTTATTTAATGTTGCATCGCATCGTTGTTATAGGTATAGTTGCACGTTTAATTTGCTTGGTCACTGTAATGATATAATAAAAACAAACTCACAGAATTTGCTGAATCATTCTACGTTCGCTTAACATTGTAGTAGCACTACTGTTCTGCAAACTGTCTCATTTTCGGTTGTCATTGGCAAGGACGGGAGACTGGTTAGTTGTGAGCATTACAAAACATCTTTAAAGAAGTCGCAAGTTTCGAGATGTAATGCTTATAAAGCAGTGACATGGGTGTTACTTTATGGACATTTTGTGTAGGCTAAGCGTAATCTTGTTGTATTGGTAGTTTATTTATTGTCTACTCAACAGGAAATGCTAAAAATGTAAATCTTGTACAATTTCTGTATGAAGCAGCGTAATGTTATGTATACCCATTTGAGACCGAGGTGCCGTATGACAAATATTTTACATTGAAGCTAGGTTCTCTAGGTTAGTTTCTTTATTATTATTATTTATTATTATTATTATTATTATTATTATTATTATTAGTATTATTATTAGACGTTCTTATCCAAGGCGACTTACAGTTGTACAATGTATCACATTACAAAATATTACATTACAGCCAATAGCAGCTATAAAATACAATAAAATCAGCAGTAAGAGCAAATTCAAATGAGAGAAAATAAAAAATACAGTAAATAATTACATTTGATACCGATTACGACAAAGAGCAACTTAAAATATTTGGTTATTACTTCCTTTAGATATTGGAAAGTCAATATTTTTTGTATCAAACTTACTTATTAAAATAAAATAAGTTTGAAACAGGCTTTTAATACTAGTCTGTGGAAGGAAAATAGTTTTTGCATGGCAGAGAAGTGTCACAGGCTTTTTGGATATCTTTTAGCAAAATATAATCAACTTTACTGGGTTAAAAAAAATGTTGGCTTCAGGGCAGTGGAAGTGGGGGCGGGAATCTGCAGGGAAATCGGTTTTCTCTTTGAACACTGAATGTCAATTAATGTATAACGTAATAGATTTAGATATTTGACAAAAATGAACCCAAATGTATGTCTTTAAAATATTTGGCCTTAACAGGTGTGAATAAGGTATTGAAAATCTCATTCTTAACAATGGCCCTTCGGAAAGTTGTCAAGACTGTCCTTAGTGTGGAACAACAAGAGGGCGTTGGTGCCAGTGTTCGCAGAAGCATAGGTCGGAAAGAGGTAGGTGGTAAGACATTGCCAGTGTGCTGAAACAAATCTCCAGAGATTTCAACATGTGCAGTGTTAAAATCCATGTCCTCCCAGAAGTGTAAACCTAAACTGACTGCTAAAAATATTGATGTGAATTTAGTGCTCATAAAAGCTGAGGGCCAGAAGGCACTGAAACAGCGCATACCACATATCAATTACCAGAACAACCTCTATTATTTAGTCCTCCTAAGCCTTTTGTTTTGTGGCGAATGTGAGGTTTTGTGATGGATTAATGACCATTGGGGGGCGTTGAGACCACCAAACTCATTTCAGTTGTAAACCAGAGTTTATCACATGCCTCCTGAGGTGAAAGGCATTAGAGACTAGGCTATTACTGCCCTGCTGTGACTCTTAAGGGCACCCTACTGAAAAAAAGATGTGCAGTTTTGTCCCTGGGTAGCCCATGCTAGGTTCCCTTTGGTGCCTTTGCAAAACTTTGAAAATCCAGTTTCAGTTCCACAAAAGTAATTTCTCTCTAAGGGATTTCAATGCTAACCAATGTCAATACCTGGGTTTCATATGAAAACCTTAGGCACCATTTTGATTCTAAATTCTTAGGTTTTAGGGTTGGGGCAAACATGTTTTTCTAATGAATGTTCTAATAGTCTTTCATTTAAAAAAATAATGTATCATTGTTACCTTATTGCACTTAATAAATCTAGTCCCCACAACATTGCTGTATGATATGACTTCCTACAGTAGTATTTATTACATTGGTTCTTTTCTCTTTAAATTCAGCTACAAAATTTAGATCCTTTTTTGATGTTAGATGAATTTAAAGTCTGCAAGCCAGCAGGCTTTCCTGACCACCCACACAGAGGTTTTGAGACTGTAAGTATTTTTTTTTTTTTTAACAATGTTTTATTTTTATTAAAGCAATACTTTATCTCTAACCCTCAAAAGGAAGGCATCTCCTTTCTTCTCCTTCGAATGCATTTTTTCTTTCTTGACACCCTGTCGCTTTTGAAAAATTTAATTGTTCTAGACATCTACTGCTTTTGCATTCTGGTAGCTCAATGGAAGGGGTGGACATCGTTTTTGTTCACCAAAACAACTTTTCTAGGTAAGCATCTCCTGTGACGGAAGCTTGTATGAAATTGCAAATACACTGCCACCGATTCCACCCCTCGTAATACAGTAGTATCTGCATAAAGGAACACCTCCTAAGAGAACACTTTGGATTAAGGAACAACCTTGTGGTGAAACTGAATTTTCCCATTGCTCCGCCTAAAGGAATAGTAACTTTGCTTAAATGAACACCTTTTTGGCACTGATAGCAACTAGTTGCTAACCGATTAAAAATTGATACAGTACTGTTTTGTAACCTGATAACTCATCATCATCAAACTGAAAGAAATTCAAATGGTTTATTCAATCTTTTCAAAACGGACTTATGAGCTGTTGTTGCATTTAACGGTTGTAGGGTGGTGCTGTGTTAATAACCATTGTGTTAAAAGTAATTATTGTATTCATAGGTACTGTTAGTCATTACAAGATATAAATACATTTGTATTATTGATTCATATTGGGATTGGCCTTGGCATATTATGTCCGGTGGTCAACTTTGTCTTAGAGAACAATTCTGCTAAGAGATTTGCTTGTTTCCTGAGGGATGTTCTCTTAGCCAGAGACTACTGTATGTCATAAACCATTTCACCTTGCACCTTCATATTTTCTGTGTTATGGAAACTCCTTAGTGTACTACCTAAAAGCACCCTTCACTTTGAACTGTGAGATTAGAGGGCTGCATGACAAAAACCTAAAGCTTTGAGATATTGGTACTGAGGTCAAACTAGCTGACTGGTGGTCTCCTTGTTAGTGTTTTTTAAGAGCGTAGCTAAACATTTTCTTAGGTTAAACAGTGGTTTGAAAAAATAGAATACATTATTAAATCCTGTGTAAAATAGTTGAAAATTCAATTAATCAAAATGGGATTTAAAAAAAAAAAAAAACAGTTAACAAAACAGTCCTTAAAATAGGCCTAATAGTTTTGTGACTAGGGCCCTCCATTCCTAATCAATACAGTTTGATACAAAAACAGCACCCACTGAAACAAGGTTTAATTTACCAAATGGGCAACCTGGGGGAAGCACTGTAAAAATTCATGGTATTAACAGAAATATTAAAATTGTAAATCTTTTTTTTTTTTTTTTTTAAATCTTGTAGCGATGCCATGCCAGTCTAAATGTACTTGCTGAAGAACATGTTCCTGGATAAACAAACTTGCCAGCGACATTATAAAATTATTCTCGCATTTCTTTCCATTGTCTAACTGCACCCATCAAAGCCAAAGTGTCCTAGATTTCTGGTGCTTGACAAGCCTTTAACAGCCCTTTTTATGTCACTTTCTTGTTCTGGTATAGACAATATCTCACCACACACATGTTTCCTTCTCTTGCATGTAATCATGTGTTCTGATTGTTTGATGCAAAATAGTGAAGTAATGTACAGCAGGCTGATTTGAGTAGCCTTTTCACTGCCCTGTGTGCTTCTGGTGTGTTGTGATGTTCCCAGGTTGCAATCCCTTTGGCATACTTAGTTGCAGTTCTCTAATCCAAGTTAACAGGATATTCTCAGATTGAGCTCAGGAAACTGCGCCAGACACAGCTGCTGACCTCTAACTTGTGGCTTCATTCAACCTGCAGGGTGCTAGCAATTGCTGTGATAATATATACAGCTAAAGAACATGATGTTAATGGTGTTGATCGCAGTGATCCCATTATATTTAACACATAATCACGTTACAGCTTGCTTAAATGATATATGTTACAATTGCAGTCAGTATGTCATCTGTATTACCAGTAGGCTTGTTGCGCTTCACCATGTATAACTTTGTATAATAGACGCATATGTAGGCAATTTTAGGTTTTTAGTTCACTATAAATTACTGGACGGGTCAGATGTTTATTTGACTGTTTTAAGAATTGCATTTTATAGTGTGAGTAAAATAAAAGGAGACATTTTCTTGGACCTAGAGCAATGTGATTAGAATATATATTTTTGTAATCTTCAACAGGTTATGTAGTTTGGCAAATTAAAATGTTTTTTTGTACAGAGAGATCATTTTAAAGCTGTAACAGGCTATCACATGCAAACTACCTGCAGAAATCAATTCTACTAGGAAGTTGAATGTGTTTTACATTACACAGTCTACAAAGGGCCGCTTTCTGAGAAACGTTAATTAAGTCTGCCCTATATTAGGTTCGCTCTGCCAATTGTACATTCCATTTGAACTAAAGCACTGATCACCTGAACTTACTTGGTACTTGCTGTTACAGTAAATTTGAATATTTTGGGCATCTCTGAGTTGTTTCCAAAAACAGCTGGCATGATAATACCGATTCATGAGTAAATGGTTGAAACTGTTTTAAACAATCTTTTAAAAGCTGGTTTCTTCTGTACTTTTGCCTGACAGAGATCCTAGGAATTACATTCATCAAAAAGGGATAGATGACATTTAATTTGGCAGGTTGCTAATTTCATGTGGTAATTGGATTACAATATATGGGCAGTAGCAGTAGTTAATCGAAGATAACTCGTTTCTGGACAGCTGCTTCTTGCTGATAGTAATACATATCATGTACAGTAATTATTCATTAGCAAATAATAACATAGTAAGATCGTGTGTGTCAGTATGAATGTGTGGAAATTATTCTGAATTTCTTCCATTAACTATTATAGTTGTATGTAATTACCTCAATTTATTATAAATAATATATCTGATACCTGCTAGGTTGAAGTAACTCCCCCTTTGGTATGTAATACTGAAAGGTGCCCCGATTCAACAATATCACTTGTATTGAATAGTATTCGGTCTGCCAAAGGTGAACCTACTCTATACATTTAGATGCACAAAAAACTCACAAAACTACTGACTGCCCTGTGTATTTGTTTGATTGTACAATTTGAGTTTTCAATATATTCTGCAGTGTTTCACCGTTCTCTTCTAATCCTTCAGGTTACTTATTTAATACAAGGCACTTCTGCCCATGAAGATTTTTGTGGTCACAGCGGTATAATGAAAGCAGGGGATTTACAGGTAAAAAATTAGTATTTCTTTTATATGGTTTTCATAAATCTTACCTGTTGTGCACTTCCATTCATTACATAGGTCTGAAATGTGAAGCTGTGAAAGCAACACATTAAAGTAAACATGTAATTAAGCAATAAAGAACACTGGGGTGTACATTATGTGCGATTTGAGAACTGCAATAAAGAGATCGTGATTGTATTTTAAAACATGATATTTGGTCCTTTTTAAATGAAAATACATTTCTATAACATGTCTTTATTCAAAAACAGCATATTTGAACCCCATGTATTGTAGCAAATGAAAGTGCCAAACATAAGGTGTATGGAATTACTGTATTTTGTTAGCTACAGTCACCTTAAGCAAAAAGATAATACATATTTGAAAAGCACATTTATGAACATCCTTTTATATATAACATCCCTTATATATATATATATATATATATATATATATATATATATATATATATATATATATATATATATTATTAAATGAAATTATAATTAAAAATTAATGACTGATTATACTGACTGACAACTTGGTTAAATTGTGCCTAAAGGGAGGTTACTATACTCATTACTGGAATAAAGAGTTGTACATTTGTATAGCCTTATAATTTCAATTGTTTCTGGCCAAAGTCTTCCAACTAACATGGGGCAATTTCTTTAAGCTTGGTCTCCAGTCTGGTCTCTGTTAGATCTGTGTTTTTCATTCCATTATGCAAGTGACACAATCTTTCAACAACAAAAACAGCAGCAACAGCTTGTGTTCATGTGCCGTAGTACTCATTTTACATTTAATCAGCACTTCAAGGTCCTTAAGAGTATTTATAAACAGCAGCCAGAACTGCAACGATGGACAAACATTTTGCATAACTTAGAATGTTAGGAATGAGACTATATGACGATAATTTAGATATTTTATTTAACATTGTGTAATAAAATAAACTACAAAATGATATTGCAAAAGTCTAACAGAAGCCATGATAGTAGTACAGTATTTCATGTTAGATTTTTCAATTTGTCAGTTTTTCTTTAAGTATATGGAAAACTACAAAACAGTATGCAATTCAATATGGTAACTTAACATTAATCAGCAGGCTTCATTCAACTTTATGAAGCAAAATTAGTTAATTCAATAGAGTGATGCAATTCTGGCCATAGTAGCTGTAGGTTGCAATTATAAGCCCCATTAAACTGGTAGTTGTTCAGCATTCTTCTAAAACATTTAAGTGAGGAAATAATGCATTAATTAACAGGCACTGTCAGAACTACAGACCCCAAAGTGACTTGACTTGTACTACAAGGCGGATATCTTATTTTTCATTATAATTCAATAATCAGTTAAGATGTTTTAATCGTACCTTCAAAAGGCCCTACCTTAGAACAGACCACATGTACCTTACCGTGTTTGGTCCAGAAATTCATTTCCAAGTAGCCTGTATACAAGCACAAAAAACGCAAAAAAAACCATGTTAAGAATAGGGTGAAAAGGGAAAGATTTAAAAAAAAAAAAAAAAAACGGTATCCAGGACTCGGAACCTAAATAAGGTAGCGACATAAAAACCCCCACGCTTACACAAATTTAAACATTGAAATCTCTATGTAATTCTGACGAACACAGCCAAAGTTATTGAAGTGCAGTTAGGGGTTTAACATTGAGCACCCAGCTCAACCCTAAGTATAACTGCGCTACTGTGCTGTTATTATATAGAAAAGAAAGAAATCCCTGTCATTGTTGGCATATATGTACATAGGCTATTAAAGTGAGTACAGGAGATATTTAGTGTTTAGGTATTTCATTGAGAGAAGGCGCTTTTACAATGGGTTTACTTTTTTTTAATGTGTTTTGCAGTGGATGACAGCTGGCAGGGGAGTTGTTCATGCTGAAATGCCTGTCTCAGATGAACCTGTCTGTGGTCTCCAGCTCTGGGTGAATCTGAGAAGCTCAGAAAAAATGGTGGCACCTCAGTACCAGGAACTGAAAAGCAAGGATATCCCAAAACCCAGCAAGGGAGGAATGACAATAGCTGTCATCTCTGGAGAAGCTCTGGGAGTCAAGGTAAATGTTGTTATACTCTATGTGAACCATACATTAATTTAGATTTAAACATAGTTTACATCCCATTCAATGTTCACAAATGTGATACCATTCGCTAGGTAGTTTGAAAACCATTTGAAAACTATCTTCACCACCCTTGCCAAGTAAAACATACACAGAGTGCTGTGAACGTGTTTGTTGGTTATTTGTCTGTCCTTATTCATGGATTAACTACAGTAGTCCATAATCCTTATTGGAGTATGTGGCAAAGTGGTTTGCAGTGCACAGGTGTAGAGGTGATGCAGTGATCAGGAATGATTTAAAACAACACAGTTCACAGTTAAGCAGCTCCTTATTTGGCTGGGTTGCTTGTTTTGCAACCATAAATAATAATACCTGGCTCTACACAACAATGTGTATTGCGCAGGTAAACCACGGAGTTCAGTCCCGAAATAATAATAGACACTAAACAAGACACACACAAACACAACACGGTCACAAGTCCAGAGTGAGTGCTCTAAGTGAAAGTGGTGATTTACAGCTTTATTCGTGCACAATGGTGAAGTGTACTCCAGGTTTAATTGCTGGCTGTTTAGCTACAGCTCTCGGATATTAGCCTTCTATAAACGACAAACGTAACAGTTTAATAGAGAAATAAAACAACACTCACTGGTCCTTTCATAATCATAAAAAAGGAACAGATTGCTTTGCCACATCCCTTGATATACCCTCAGCCACGCCCCCTTTGGTAGCGAGTGCAATCACGTATCCTCCAATCCATGACTGATACACCACCTACCGCATTAAGGTGATGACTTCTGGTATTGTAACTCTGCCCTCTTTCTGGATGGCCGACTTCCAACTGACACTGGAATGAACTGCCAAACCATCCACGCCGGGGCACACCCTTCCTGTTATACCATGCCCTCACAGGTCTGGAGGGAGATTGTTGACTAGGATTGACTCGCTGTCTATCATAGAATATTGTATAGGTTGCTGTACGACACAAGTTTATATCCACCCCTAGTGCCTTTCAGTGGGGTGGAAATGAACTTGAATTGTACAGCACCCTACAATACACTATCCTTTATAGTAGAAAGTTAAATAAGAAACAGTATAGCTACTCCTAACTTGACATCATGTCCAGCTGTTATGACATATGGCTTGATGCACAGTTATTTTTAGAGGGTTCATACAATAGCCTTTTATCTTTTTCCAAAGACTCCCTTACAAATCAAATATTGCAGTTCAAAGGGCTTATTCAAACATTTAAACAAATCTGGAAGATAATATACTTTTTTGGTATTTTTTTATACATGGTTTTGTATAAATACGATAAATGTAAGGTTAGGTATAGCAGGTGGCCTGTAAATCTTTTAACCCTCTATTGTGATTTATGTTTCTTTTCAGGCTGGTTATTTTAAATTGGAAGTTTGTGTTATTTTAGGCTGCATACCAAGAAACATGTCTGACACGAAATATGCATTGCTGGCAAGAGTACACAGCTGAACTCTCACTTCCAGGGTATATTAATCCAAGGGGTGCTTTTCTTATGAATTCAGTTGTCTTTGACTCCTCGTCTGCCTTGGGTTCAATTGTGGTTCAGCTTACAGGTAAGATGAGTTTGGAGGCATTAGTACTAATGGAGAGAAATTCTCCAAAGAATTGTACCTGATGTTTATTGACATTAAAATATATTTTCTCTTTGAGTGTAATTTAGAGTAGGAGAATATTGCAGAGAAGTGTAGCAGTGACCCTGGTTGAGGTTAATGTTTTCAAAACACAAGCTTTAAAACTGAGCATTAGGGAGTGGCATTCCATGTCAAGAAAGGAAGTAAGACACTTGCCAACTGCAGCACACTTTAGGAATGCAATAACAATCAAAAAAATGTTTCATGACAGCCTCATCGTCAAGTATGAGAATTGCAGATCATTTGTTCCGTTGGTAGGGAAGTATTGTTTTTGTGAGATGTTCATTTGTGTTAATTACCCCAAATTTCAAAAACTCTGCACTGGAACCTTTTTTTTTCGGGTATGTTATGTGCTACTTGCTTTCTGCTCCAAAGGATATGAAAATGGTGTGATATGAGGATTGCTATGTAGAGAAGCAAATCTTTCCACTACTTTATCCATGTTCAGTCATTTTGCTTGCACGGCTTGTATCCCAAGAACTTCCACGTCTTGCATCACCCACAGAGTTTTGCAGTTCGCTCCTAATCAGACAAAGGAAAGAAAAGTTTCTTTCACATGGTGCTGATGCTGCTGGTATTGCAAGTGCACTGCAGGGAAAATATCTTTGAAGGACTCCAAAAAGTGTGCAGATTGCAAAAGTCTTACTGGTCTTGCTTTCTTTCTACCAAGTGCTTTGCCTGACTCAATTCCACATACAATTCTGGCAATATTATGTCTCTAGAAAGGAAATAGGGGCTTGCTGGATTTAAAGCACAAACTGCATTCAGTAGTAAAAGGTTGGCAACATAAAAATATAAAATTCCCCAATCATATTTTTCAGTAGTACAGATGAAAGCAATAGTCTGCTTCATTCTACAGGAGATTTTGTTGGCCAGTACTTTCTATCATCACATTTTCCGCCGTACGATTAGACAGTTTGTGAATTCTCATGCCTAAGTGCTATTTTGATGTCCGTTTAATGTGTAATTTCTATCATTTCTGACCATACTTTGCTCCATGATGCTTCATTTCTGCAGATCTGAAGATCATCTTACTGTTTCTACCATTTGCACAACAGTTATAATGTCAAGAGTTAGAGATTGCAACAAACCTGACAAAGGTTTTGTTTTGCACAGAATGTACTGAAACGGTCCAACCCCCGAACTGAGTATCAGTAGAATTCAAGATGCCTGTGACCTGAACTGCTTTTGTCCCTTTGCTTGTTTCTGCCACATCCCTAAGTGTAGCCATAACTTGTGGAAATGTCTGTTTAAGATCTTTACAGGGAAGCCCATTGTATATCACATAATTTTTTTAGCTCAATCTTTGCTGTCCAGGCCTTGTTACTTGCTGGTTTGTTAAAAATGTGTCATGACGATGATATAAAACAATGCCATTTTTTAAGTAAAGAAAAAAAGTTGTCAGCCATCTGACTTTGAGCAGTCTATAATTGCTACAGTAGGTTGAGCCTGTGATTATAGGAGCAAATATAAATTGCTTTTGGTACTTTCTTGCGTATCTTCTGAACACCGTTAAACTGTCCACTCATTACCGGTGCCACCTTCATAGCACCGTGCAGCACATCTGGTGATGTCTGTGTTGCACTCCTGAAGCAAATCACAAATATAAGTTGTCAAGTAAGCAGAATACAACTTGCTTCCATGAGCAAAATCTATGAATTCCTCATGTTTATTTCCATCGTACATCTTTTGTTACATCTACCATAATCAAAAACCACTGATGGTATTACTTCACCAAAAATAGGATATGTTTTGGCCAGCAGATGTATAACTTCAAGAAGTTGCCTCTGTTTTTGTTGTCTTCATTTCCCTGCAGCTACACTGGGCTATTTTTTGACATGCTGTAAGCTCCATGGCCAAATGTCAGTGAAGTTTTGGCCGATACCGATAAAAATCCAAATATCGGCCAATAATATCTGTTGACCACTAGTTGGGTACACTACTGAAAAAAAGTTACTTATTACTCATTACTCGTAATATAATGCCCTTCACTTACACTCGCTTTCCTACCAAACTCTCATTCCTTTCGCACGCAGGACATAGGCTACTGCCTATATATGCACAGCTCTAAAAACTACAATACCCATGGTTTCTGAGACCATTTGTTCCGTTGCATGAGTGACATTTCAGATATTTCACACTGTACTTTCTTTCTGAGATCTGGCTAAATATTTGTATTGTAGGTTTTGGCAGTTACTTTTATTATTTTGTTTTATTAAAGTTGCTACAAAAAACAGTGACGGCTCAGAGTAGGATGGGGTTCGTTATTTGAAGACCTCTGGTGTAGCCCTCTTGATTTGACATCAGATCAGTACTAATCTGGAGAACTGTAGAGAAATAATTTGGGTGTTATTGTTATAAGTATACATTAATTGTTAGGAAATATATGGTGCAAAAATTGTTAGTCTTGTAATGGATTTTAAGATGAGTATTGTCTTGATACTTTCCTCTTTCTTTCTTTTTTCCAGTCCAAGGTTTATACAAGAACCCCAACCATGTATCTTGACTTTAAACTGGAGAAAGGAGCAAAACATGTGCAACCAGTTCCTATAGGTAGGTAAGCGAATAAATAACCTGGTTGAAAAGATAACTGGGGAATGGTTGTCCGTAACAAGCACTTTTTGTAAAATAAGTGATCCACATAATTGTCGAGTACATAACATGCTTACTGCTTTCGTCAGGTAAAAACACATTCGTTAAAACAATCTAAGTTTTTTTGTTGCCTTATTCAGTCATATGTCAGGTAAGCATGCCTTAAACAAATCACAGCACTAGAAACTGAAATCCCAAATAATCCACAGGTGTGGTACAGTATGGACATTAACAAGATGAGCGTTCTTCTTGAATTTACTTTCCAGTGTGTCAGTTCTGACACGGGAGACCACACATAACTGGTTAAAAGATAAGCCTCTTTACATGTGAAGCATATTCTCTTATGGGAATCCCATTTACTGCAACAGTTGGAATTTGGAAGCCTTTTAGTTATAGAAAATTGGACACAACTAGAAGGTCACATCTGAAAACAGTATTGTTGAATTTAACCTTATTGCATGTGTTTGAGCCTGGTTTAAGATTGTTGGTCTGCACAGAGTTTTAAAACGAGAAAAAAGAAAATCAAAAGCAATGACCAGCAATGTAGACCAACAACCTCCCTACCCCTAAAAACATATCTTTGTACGAAAATATCTAAATTCACTAAAAAATACCAAATTAGATCTAAGATGAGTTCACTACTGTGACTGGATTTATCAGTTGCACGAAATACCTTGGATGATATTATTATGTCAATTTTCAGAGCTTGTTTTCTGTACCTGGGTATTTCTCCAGTCTATTGAAACATGTTGTAGTTCAGGTCAGTTGGAGCTAGCAACTGTGAAATTCAACTATTTCAGTAAGATCCCCAACACTAAGTTTAATTTAATGTCTGCAGGTGTTTACCAAACAATGCTATTATAATTACTTATGTTTACATAATTCTCAGTTTTTTGGATTGCTCTTCTGCAGCATCTTAAGAAAGTCTTCAGTAGGGTCTAATTTGTAACACTGTTTTTTAAATTAAATTATTGTCAGAAATTCTAAGCATGTATTGTGTCTATTCTTTTCCACCCCCCACCCCCTCCCACAAAATCATAATTCAGTTACATCAGTTGCTTTTCTTTTTTATGGTTACTGTGTAACTTTTAAGTTAATTAATTAAACTTTTGAAAACTTTAAATGACCTGGAAGCAACAGTATATTAAATAATTTAGGCTAGGAAGTGCACTGTCTTTACGGGCATAGAATTTGAGGGTTAAATTCTTCATTTTGATAAGGCTGCTTATGTTGTGGGATTAACAAAACAACCCAGGGGTATTATTTTCCGTAAGAGAAAAAAAAAAACTAACACTTGGTATGTTTGTGCTTTCCCCCTTTCACGTGACTGCAGATACAAGCTGTTTGAAAAATATATCCTTAAAATCTTAGTCATGATGTGGGCACCCATTGTGTTTATGTATTTAAACATTTCTCGTGATAATATTAACAATTAAAACAGGCATGGATTGTTACAATGCTGTACTCGGTAAAAAAGTCATTGTTATCCATACAATATTTTAACAGAAGGTCAATATATTACAAAATATTCCCCACCTGGCTACATAGTAAGGCCTTTTTGCCATATTTCATATGTACAATGGCACCAATTTTGAAGAAAGTGCAAAGAAGAAATGCGTCAGTGAGTCAATAGAACAATTGTAACAGTATAAAACTAGCAACTAAGTATTGTCTTTGATAGTTCCTTAGGAGTTTTACAATTTAAAAGGCTTAATGATTATCCTTTTGTACAAGTTCAGTTATATAAACTGGTTGTAATCCATGTACATTTAATGAAGATTATTCACCAATTTAATTCATCTTTTGCTGCCAGTTAACAGCCTAACTTTACAAGCAATAATGTTCATGATGGTGTTGTTTTCTTTTGTTGCTAAGAATGAACCTATGCATGTTGTTAAAGTGGATTAAACCTGGTCAAAGCAGTTCCAGGGATTGGAATACGCAGGGTCCTGTGTGCGTGTGGGCAAAAAAATACATTTATTTATGGGTTTTATTTGGGTAAAAAATACATTTATAAACTATGGGTTTAATATTATATTATATTATAAATATATATAGCTAATATATATATATTATATATATAATATATTAAATACTCTGGTCACCGCCTGGTTATCCACTGTGGGCAAATTGTCCACTTCCTACATTTATTAAGGAATGAGCAACTTATAGTGGAAAATACAGGCCATTGCCTCTTCCTGAGCATATTCTTTTCTTAAATAAATATTTCTCCAGAAAAAAAAATGAAGGGTAATTTTCAAAATGAGTTGAAAATCCACATTAGGTCATCAGTGAACAAGATTTTTTTTTTTTTTTTTTTAATTACATTATATACAATGATCTTACTTTTTCAATAGACAAAGAGTTGTAATTACAGCGATCTTTCTCTGTTTCAGGATGGACTGCATTTATCTATACCCTTTCAGGATGTGTTCACGTTGGTAAGTGAATACAGTATACTTGGTGATATTGGAGTGAAAATGTAAAACCCTTTTCATGTGAATTGAAATGTGTATTTCTGCACAATACATTTTTTTTGTTTGTTTTTAAATGCTGTTTTGAAATGGAAAGATACGGGAATGGCAATATGTACAATTAATTTTGAGTTTAAATTTGAGGCTGTAATTATTCTGTCGTAAAATAAATGCCATGCTTATTAGGATCTAATAATGACAACATGATTTTGACCTCTAGAGACACCAAATAACAGGAAAATTTGTCTTCATTGAGTTAACCCTCATAAGGAAACATTGGAAAACTGACTTTCCTGGTAGCCTGGGGTCCAAGCGGACCCCAGCATCAAACAAAATATAACTAACAACTGGAGTAAATGAATGAATGAAAATGTGTTTATCAACACTTTATTTTGCTTGTCCTTTACTTCTAGCTATCATTTGGTATAATGTGTTGTTTATGCTATGAAATATCTGAACTAATCTTCGGTGTTCAATAATAAACTAACGTTACGGAATAGGTTGATCATGGTGGATAAACGGTTAGGATAAACTGTGGATATGTGATGGGCAGCTACGCGATAGATGTGTGTGTGTTTGTGTGTGTGTGTGTGTGTGTGTGTATATAAACAACGTTCTACTGGCGAGAGCCTTGCACTGTTCCTGTGGAATTCGGATTCAGGTATTTATAATGGTGTTATTATTATTACAATATTATATAGTGAGAAATGTGGGTGAGTAGGGTAGCCTATTGTAGATTTACTACGTGTTTTGAAAATGTACTTGTAACAGGGAGAGATCTGTGCTGACTCTGCTGGCGTGTTCACGGGCTGCAGGAAGAGGGCGGCAGTCGCCCAACAACCGCCTGTGAGTCATGGCAGTGACACGGGGAGGTGGGAAAGTGTGAGTGTGGACTTTCCCCCTCTCTGAATGGCCGAGAGGCGGGTCTTGGGTGATTGTCGGTCCTATAAAGTAACGCTCTGTTGTTTCCTCAGGTCTGCCCACTTAGACGCGCTAAGGGTGCGGACCCTTTGATTCAGGACCGGGAATCAGCGAGACAGAGAGAGAGAGCGGGGAACCCTTGGGCAGACCCCGGCGTATTGTGAAAGAGCAGGCGAGATAGCCGAGAGAGTAGGACGGTGATCCGGGTCGTGCGGGTAGCGGCGACCGGGATAACGCTGCCGAGTGCAGCACCTTTTATTTGTAGTTTTATTACTGTTTTATTTTTCCCTTGTTCTTTTCGCCTTCTGTTTTCATTATTATTTCTTTGAGCACCTGCGAGTGCATTTGCAGGTCGTGTACCAGCTGTGGTATTTCCGTGGTGCTGTCTATCATCGTTGATAGGCAGCCCACGGTCAACAGTGCCCTCTACCGGAGAGAAAAAAATACAAGGAAAGAAAAAGAGCCGGCCTAAAATAAAACTGGGCACCTGTGTGGTGTTTTCCAAATACACCTGTCTGTCTCCTTGTCAGTGAATTACCCACACCCCTTCCACACGTGGTGTCAGAAGTGGGATTCACTGGCACTGCCCCAAGCAGTGCAGCTATAGAAGGAGCAGACGAGCCATGGATGCTACGCAGTTTGCGGCGATGATGGACCTCCTGCGCCAGACGCTCACCGCAGCAGTGCAGGGGGCGGCAAGACCCGCAGCTCCAGACCCCCAGTTGCAACGCCCCACAAAAATGACGGCCGAGGATCGACCTGACGCCTATTTGGAGGTGTTTGAAGCTATGGCGACCTCGGCCGGGTGGGATCCAGCCCGGTGGGCTAGTTACCTGCTTCCTCAGCTCACGGGGGAGGCGCAAGCAGCAGCGAGAACGCTGTCCCCAGAACGGATGATGGATTACCCCACGCTGAAAACCGTCATCCTTAATCGCGTGGGGGCCACACCGGAGGGGTATCGGAAGAAATTCCGAGAGGAGCAGTTTGCGGTAGGGGAGCACCCACGAGCCATCGCCCACCGTCTGAAGGATTACGCACTGGGTTGGTTGAACCCGGAGCTGAACACCAAAGCCAGGGTGGTGGAGATGATCGTGGTGGAGCGCTTCCTGGAATGTCTAGCCCCGGAACCTCGGCTGTGGGTCCAGCGGCAGGCACCAGACACGCTGGACCGGGCGGTCGAACTTGCCGAGCGGTACCAGGCAGCGGAACCAACGCCCGCGAAACTGCCCGGGAGGAGTGCGGCTACTGGATCGTCCCCTCAACTGGCCCCGGAAAGGGCGAAGGGACTGGGGGGAAGGGGTAGTCCAGGATTTGGTCGGGGGGTGTCGGCGGGAGCTCCCGGCCCGGGTACTGGGGCAGGGTGGGGATACCCACGGGCTGCTGCAGTGTCGGACCGGGGTCTCGCGCGGACGCCTTATCGGCGAGCCCCTTTTATGGCTCCAGTGTTTCCCCCTCTTTTCCAAAACTTCGGGGAGAGAAACCAGCCCACCGAGGTGTTGGACGTGCAGGGAGGTGGGCCACCTCTCCCGGGACTGCCCCGTGATGGAGTGTGACCTCAGCCGACCAGGTAAGCACGTTCAATTACCTCAGTCGCTTCAGCACACGGGTTTTGTTATTCCTGTGACAGTGGATGGTACAAAAACCCAGGCTCTCCTGGACTCAGGGTGTAGTCAGTCTCTGGTACAGGAGAGCCTAATCTCACCGGGGCATAAACGTATATTGGGACGGGTGCATATTAAATGTATTCATGGGGATGTCCGCTCCTATCCCAAGATAAATGTGTGTATGACTATTGGCCAGCAGGTGACGCAGGTGCAGGTAGGATTATGTCCTCGATTGCCGGTACCAGTAGTTCTGGGACGGGACTGTGAGCAGTTTAAAGATTGGTTGGCTGCTCTGACAGCCCCGTCTTCTTTATTGGCTAAGAAAGAGGAAGTAATTGGAGAGATTTTTCCCTTTCGCGATCCAGAATGGTTTTGCCATAGATTTAAACCCCGTAAAACTAAACGGGAGCGTCGGATCGCTAAGAATGAGGGCTGGCAATGGAGGGAGTCGGAGAAGTTCCAGGTGGGGGCGGTTGGTGAAGAGTCCGGGGGGGAGGTCGCGGAGCCAGCGCAGGGGTCTGGCTCGGCTGCCTCTGCTCGGGACCGACCTGACCCCGAGTTGGAAGCCATGGGAGCTGATTTCTTAGCTCGCTCCCGTGACTTCCGACTCGAGCAAGGGCGTGACGACGTGCTGGGCAGGCTCTTTGACCAAGCAGCGGTGGTTAATGGTCGGGTGGTCGAGCCCAGACGCGCCGCCACGTACCCCCACTTTGAAATTGATCGAGACCTACTGTACCGTGTTGATAAATTACCCCAGACCGGTGAAGTGCGTCATCAGTTGTTCATTCCTCAGCCCTTTAAGGAGGATTTGTTGCAGCTGGCTCACGCTATTCCCCTGTCTGGTCATTTGGGAAGGGATAAAACTAAAGCAAGGCTTGTGTCACGGTTCTTCTGGCTGGGGCTGGATGGCGATGTTAAGCGGTTTTGTGAGCGTTGTGGGGAATGTCAGAAGGCCAGCCCTAGAGCCGTTCCACGAGCCCCTCTGGTGCCTTTGCCCCTAGTGGAAGCTCCGTTTGAGCGTATTGGGATGGACATAGTTGGGCCACTAGAAAGGAGTGCGGCAGGATACACCCACCTACTTGTCATTCTGGATTACGCTACGCGTTATCCAGAGGCAATTCCCCTCCGATCTATGTCCGCTAAGTCTGTTGCCAACGAGCTTGTGAAGGTTTTTTCCCGGGTGGGGATTCCCAAAGAGATACTAACCGATCAAGGCACCAATTTTATGTCCCGACTAATCCGCGGAACATGTAAGCTTTTGGGAATTAAGACCATTAGGACCTCTGTGTTTCATCCTCAGACAGACGGTTTGGTGGAACGCTTTAATAAGACCCTTAAGAACATGTTGCGCAGATTTATTCGTAGTGATGTGCGTTACTGGGACCAGCTGATTCCTCCCCTTCTCTTTGCGATCAGAGAGGTTCCCCAGGCTTCCACGGGGTTTTCACCATTCGAGCTGCTGTATGGGCGGAGACCCCGGGGCGTGCTCGATCTGGTCAGAGAGATGTGGGAGGAGCAGCAGGACAATTCGACCAATACAGTCCGGTATGTGTTGGACCTGCGCAAACGTCTTGAGTCTGTTGGGAAATGGGCGCATGACAATTTGCAGCAGGCGCAGCACAGACAGGAGACACAATATAACCGAGGAGCCCGGTTGCGCACATTTCAGCCGGGGGATAAGGTACTTCTTTTACTACCCAGTTCTGAGTCGAAACTCTTGGCTAAGTGGCAAGGACCCTTTGAGGTTACACGCCAGGTTGGGAAGGTGGACTATGAGATCTGCCAGCCGGAGCGACGGACAGAGAAACACATTTACCATATCAATCTTTTAAAGCCTTGGTTACAGCCAGAGGCGTTGTTAGTGGCGCATGCAGATGACGTCACGGACCTGGGACCTGATCTTTCTGTGTTGGCAAGAAAAGGATCGGTACAGATTGCAGAGAATCTGACACCAACGCAGAAATGTCAGGCTCACGGTCTGGTGGCAGAGTTTCCTGACGTGTTCTCTTCAGTCCCGGGGCAGACTCGAGTAGCCCATCATCACATTGATATTGAGCCGGGGGTGCTAGTTCGCCAGAGGCCGTACCGTATACCTGAGCGTAAAAGACAGGTAATAAAAGCGGAAATTGACGAAATGCTGAGACTGGGGGTAATAGAAGAGTCCCAAAGTGACTGGAACAGTCCGATCGTTTTAGTCGATAAGCCAGACGGGTCAACTCGATTTTGCATTGATTTCAGACGAATCAATGAGAAATCGAAATTTGACGCTTATCCGATGCCCCGAGTAGATGAGTTGCTGGAGCGTCTAGGCACGGCTCATTTTATGACGACACTGGATTTAACGAAGGGGTACTGGCAGATACCCCTGACTCCGGAATCTAGAGAGAGGACGGCGTTTTCGACTCCCTTCGGGTTGTACCAATTCAGGACCATGCCCTTTGGGTTGCACGGAGCCCCCGCCACTTTCCAGCGGATGATGGATCGCATCTTGCGGCCCCATCAGCAGTACGCCGCTGCTTACATAGATGACGTGGTTATCCACAGTGAGGATTGGCCGAGTCATCTGTGTAAGGTAGCGGCGGTGCTGCAATCCTTGCGGGAGGCGGGGCTCACTGCTAACCCAAAGAAGTGTGCCATTGGGAAGAGTGAGTCGGAGTATTTGGGGTATCGAGTAGGGGGCGGCCAGATCAGACCGCTAGTTGCTAAGGTGAAAGCCTTGGCTGACTGGCCGGTTCCTACAACCAAAACCCAGGTGCGCTCTTTCTTGGGACTAGCGGGCTATTATAGAAAGTTCATCCCGAGTTTCGCTACGCTCGCTGCTCCCTTGACAGACCTCACCCGGAAGGCTGCCCCAAATACGGTTCAGTGGACGGAGTCGTGCCAGAGGGCCTTTCTCGCCTTGAAGCGGAGGCTGTGTAGTAAGCCAGTACTATGCAGCCCGGATTTTGGTAAGAGGTTCACCCTGCAGACGGATGCGTCAGAGACAGGTCTCGGGGCAGTGTTGTCGCAGGAGGTTCGGGGAAGCGAGCACCCAGTCCTGTATATCAGCAGGAAGCTCCTTCCCCGCGAGAAAAATTATAGCACCATCGAGAAGGAGTGTCTCGCGGTAAAATGGGCAGTCGAGTCACTCCGGTACTACCTCCTGGGGCGACACTTCACCCTGGTTACAGATCATGCCCCCTTAGCATGGCTTCACCGGATGAAAGATAGCAATGCCAGAATCACGCGGTGGTACTTGGCCTTGCAGCCCTATGCCTTCAGGGTAGTCCACCGAGCAGGAAAGCTGCATCAAAACGCAGACTTTTTCTCTCGGGAAGGCATGGGGGTGTAAGATTTTCGAATGAACCGGTGGTGTCATTCTGAGGGGAAGGATATGTAACAGGGAGAGATCTGTGCTGACTCTGCTGGCGTGTTCACGGTCTGCAGGAAGAGGGCGGCAGTCGCCCAACAACCGCCTGTGAGTCATGGCAGTGACACGGGGAGGTGGGAAAGTGTGTGTGTGGACTTTCCCCCTCTCTGAATGGCCGAGAGGCGGGTCTTGGGTGATTGTCGGTCCTATAAAGTAACGCTCTGTTGTTTCCTCAGGTCTGCCCACTTAGACGCGCTAAGGGTGCGGACCCTTTGATTCAGGACCGGGAATCAGCGAGACAGAGAGAGAGAGCGGGGAACCCTTGGGCAGACCCCGGCGTATTGTGAAAGAGCAGGCGAGATAGCCGAGAGAGTAGGACGGTGATCCGGGTCGTGCGGGTAGCGGCGACCGGGATAACGCTGCCGAGTGCAGCACCTTTTATTTGTAGTTTTATTACTGTTTTATTTTTCCCTTGTTCTTTTCGCCTTCTGTTTTCATTATTATTTCTTTGAGCACCTGCGAGTGCATTTGAAGGTCGTGTACCAGCTGTGGTATTTCCGTGGTGCTGTCTATCATCGTTGATAGGCAGCCCACGGTCAACAGTGCCCTCTACCGGAGAGAAAAATTACAAGGAAAGAAAAAGAGCCGGCCTAAAATAAAACTGGGCACCTGTGTGGTGTTTTCCAAATACACCTGTCTGTCACCTTGTCAGTGAATTACCCACACCCCTTCCACAGTACTATACTAAACATTTTGAATGGATATATCATTAACCTAAAGTGCTTGATTTTAGCTGAGTCCAACTACCATAAGGATCAGAAATGCTGTGGTTCTGTATGAAAACTTGTATATATTATAAATTTATGTCAATCAGAAATGTTTAGCAAATAATACATAGATAGTACATAGTGCTTTTTTAATGGAATGTTGTTGTTTGTTTTGTATTTGTATTTTTGTAACGCTATGTCTTGGTTTTTGTTTTGTTTCCCTTGTGTTTTTTTTTATATATTTTGGTATATTTTAGTTTGGTTGGCCAAATCAGGTAACACAACCACAAAACTTGATATATTATAAAAAGCAACAAATGGGGCTGAAGTGTATTACTTTAGATTATAACTGCATCTCAGTGTTCTTGTGAATTTCGTTGAACTCGAGCTTCACGCTTGTGGTTTATGATGGCAGTCAGAACCTTTCAATACAATTACAACCTTGCAATTCACTGCAACCCATCTGTTATTCTAGATGTACACTGTATGCACTCCGAATTATCACTTAATTTCAGATATCTAAGTTAGCTATTGTTTTAAAGTTTCAGTAATTTTACTTTTTTACCCTTTTGCAGGTCCTGACAACGACCAGAGACAAATCGAGCCGCACCATACAGTTGTGTTGGATGATGGAGAGGGTATACAAGTGGAAAATAAGGTATTTCTTTCCTCCTCATCCCTTAATCTTCCCATTCCATTAGATTGTTTTTGCTAAGTTGGCAGAATTCTGTTTTATTGCTGTCTTGTATGGTTAGTGTTATTGGTGACTAAAAAATAGAGAAACTGGCCTACATTGTTGTTAGCGTTTTTTAATGTTATTATAGCAAATTGTTGTACTGAGGTTTGGCTGAATGAATAATTTAATGTTTGTAGAAATGCACGCATGGGTCAGCAGGAGTGTAACAAAGTATTCATAATGTAATTCATGGTTGTCTTAGACTGGTATTCTATTCATTAAATTACTGCATGAATGCCAATGCTAAGAAGCCTGTAGCCTATGTTGGTCTGCATCTTTCAAATTCAATACAGCAGTTCCAAATGTGAAGCTGGAGAGTCCAGTATTGAGTAACACATATTGTTTTTTCTTTTTTCATTAAGGATCCTGAAGTAGCACACTTTGTAATAATTGCAGGAGAACCAATTAAGGAACCAGTTGTAAAACATGGTAAGCAAAGTAACGTGATCAAAGTTAACATGGTAGTCTTGTGACAAGGGCATCTAGTCCTTGGTGACAAAGGAAACACATAACGTTGTTTTATGCAGGGACCTGTCGGAAGTGCAGGTTTGCAGCTCCTTTTCTCTCTCTCCGTCCATGACTTGAGAAGCTTAGAAAAGGAAAACTATGTCATTTTAACCAAAGCAGGCCTTGTTAGCCTTTGGATTATCTGGTAGGGCCTATTAAGCTACAAATTATCCAGTAGTAAGATAAGTGGAACAAATAAGTATAAAGGTTGCAGTCCCATGAGACATATTTTATAATGTATAGACACTAACAACATGTTAATATTTTTAAACTGGCCTTTATGAGCACATTTTTTGTGGGTAGGTATATCATTTGTATTCTAATGTGTTCATTTGATGGCTGTTTGCAGGCAAGGAGTCATGGAAGACTGGTATTGTTAGGCAAACTTTTCTACCGAAATTAATGTACCAGGTACAGGCTGTGCAACTCACTCCTTTTATCTGGCATCATAAAGATTCCTTACTTAATGCGTAGTTCTTCTTAGTTACTTCTTTAACACATAAATATACTGAATTATTCTTTTAGAGAATCAAAAATATTGACTTTATTTAAGACAGGATTACAGTTTTTTTTTTTTTTTAAATCTCGAAACCACTGTAGAACTGGTTTAAAGGATTCTTACATGCAACTAACTAATTTGTTGCTAGTTTTATATTTTTAATATTGTCCTTACAGAATAAAATGGGGGCCGTAGGTCAATACATTTGAAAACCCTTATCCGAATAACAGTTTCATCTAAAAAAGAGTTTGTAGTAAAGACGTTAAGTGTCTTCAGCTGCTGACCTGAGAGTTTAAACTGCGTGCAGTTTACTTTAGTATATGCTATGTAAGCAGTTTAGTGCAGAAACACAACTTGACAACTGTATCTAACCTTCCTTTTGGCCCAAAACTGCCCTACAGTCCGAAAGGTAAGATAAATACATTCTGTTTACATTGTTTATAACGGCATTTTTGTTTCATTTACTAGGTCCTTTTGTGATGAACACTGAGGAAGAAATAACACAGGCAATCAATGACTTTCGATCTGGAACCAACGGGTTTGAACGGGCTAAATTATGGAAGTCAAAAATACGATACAAGTAAACATTTTCGGCATATGTTTGTGTCAACAAAATTTGACAAAAACAACAAATGTGTGACGCTTGTCTAGCAACTCTTGTTTTTTTTCTTCTCTACTGTGCATTATTTAATGAGTAAACAAAGTTTTTGAAAGGCGTCTTGGTAGATAATGGGAAAAGGGTATTAAATATATCTTCAAGCTCTGCTTTTATAAATGCGTAGAAATAGCAGCCTTAGTTGGGAGTCAGTTTCTTAATTTTTACTGAGTAAGATCCATACAAGGACCTTTTCAAAGTTCTTTGCGAGTCTGTAATTCTTTTTGTGTTTTTGTAAATGTGAAAAATCCATTAAAAAATATAGGAATGATTATATGGAGAATTTGCCTACAATGGATGGATATAATTCAATCGCTTAAATGGCATTTTTTATATTGATTTATTATTGATTGATATAAAAAGTGCCAGTTCAAAAGATTTTACAGTTCATACTAGTCGTTTAAGTTATTTCTGTCAGTAGTGTACAATTTCTTGGATCTATTTTTTGTCTTTTTGACATGTTCGTTTCCCTTTCTCAGGACCAGCACCATGTTTTAACAAAAAGATCACGTACTGTGTGTTTATCTTTACAACTTACATAACATACTGTACTAAAGCCGTGTTTGGTTACAAGATGGCCTTCCATATTATTTAATTATTTCCAATTGGCATGTTGTAATGGTAACATAACCTTTTTTTTTTTGTTTAACAGGTTTAGTGTTCTCTTTGGTTTGGACATATGCAAATTACTGGGTATGCAAATTTCTCATCATCCTTAATCGATTATGTGGTCATGTAACGTGTCATTCACTACTAGACCTATAAGCTTTACTTCACAAGGAAGTGGGTGCAAACCAATCATGACAGTTGTAGCCTATAGACATTTACAAAATACTGTGACAATATTGTGACAACAGAGGTGGTACAGTAATCCAAATTACAGAAACTGTTAACACTGGAACAATGCGCTGGGAGCTACACTTAATGGCCAGTTAAGGCTTTTCTTACATTTTTTGGGCAGTTAATGTATTAGTTGTTGCTTAGTTACAGTATTGTAAAATTGCGAGGTGTTGTTTTCTCACATCAAAAACAAGGTAATGCTCCTTAGTTTTGCCACAGTTATCCCTGATGCGTATTTGATGCAGAAGGTGGAAAACAAAACAAAAAACACACCCTTTCCCGAATAAGATTTGTGTTCTCATTCATTTGGACTATGTTTAACTGGTGTGTAAATATTATGAAAATGACTAGGTATGCAATTTCTCTATGGTATCTTAATTCCTTTATGTGGTCACATGCTGTGTCATCCAGTTGACCTATATAAGCTTGTGAGAGGTGTATGTGCAATTAATTGGCGACCATGCGAAGGAGAAAGGACATCAGTGACTTCGCTAGGGGGTATATAGCGGGTGCGTGTTCTCATGGCACTTCTGTAAGCAAAGTCATTGGAGCTGTCAATGTATCCAGACAGACAGCCTCACGGGTGTACAAGGAGTGGAGATTTCATAGAAAACGCAGCAATGCCAAGAAGGGTCGAAAACGGATCATCAGTGGCCCAGCCAAAAGACGTTTGCAGAGAATTGTGAGGATGAAGAGAGGTGCTTCAATAGTTGAAATAACAACTGCCTTCAACAGGGGACATCATATTCTTGTTTCTACTTCAACAGTAAGCAGGGAGTTACACCGTATGGCCAATTAAGGTCATTTGCTAATCCTTTATCCAAGCAATGCAATAATTGGTGGTTTCAATATTGTCAAATGGTCATGTTTTTCTTCATTTAAAGAAACGAGTGGAAAACAACAGACTGAATAAAAACCAATTGATCCTCGCTAAGCATTAGTTGTATTTGTGAATTTTTGGATCAGTTTGTTAGAAGGTATGATTTAACTATTAAATGATATGTTTTTATTTGTACATACTGGTATAGTCCAGTACCTTTTTATATTTAATAAATAAAGAAATTCTGATATGACTGTGCATTTCTACCAGTGTATATGTTTTACATATTGTTCTTTCGTGTGTTTTGAAAAGTGAGTCGGAAGCCCGTCACATTGATCAGGTTTCTCCCTTATTGGGAGTGTATTACATTAGCAGTGCCATACTGTACACTGAGGAGGTGGTAAATTTACCTATAAATTGCATTAGTTCCAGATCACTTCATAATACATCCGTAAGAAATGATAATCTTAAATACACTACATTCTTACTACAATTTTTTTTTTTACTGAATTCAGATTGTTGGCCCACCCTACTTTTAACAGGGTTTTGGGTGCATTGCAAGATTTATAATAGTTATCTTGTTTTACATCAGAAAAGTGACAAGCGCATATCATTAAAAATGTGGAGGCTAAAACACTAAGCTCCGAGTGTGGTGGTTTCATATTTCAGGTTCATTACTCCCCAGGAAGAATGGCAGCTTGCACCACAAGTCAATAGGTTTCAAAGCTCATTCCATTGGCTGCTGTGCATGAACAGGGTTTGGGTGGGATCAAAGCCAATTATCTATTTATTTTTTTAACGTCACTGCTGTGGTCTGGTTCAGATTTAAACCACACGCTACTGCATGCTTTTACAAGGGAAGTGAATTCAAGGAAAATATCACAGAATTGGATTAAAGCTTTAACCAACTAGAAACCTGTGCCTGTTGAATAGAATTTCAACAGCAAAAAGGAAAAGACTTATCTCTCAAAGATGGAGTACATACTCTTATGAATAGTCTTCTATACAGATCACAGCATTCAAGGGTTGAACACTAGCTTATGAAGTTAACAAAACCTTGAATGGGAATCTCGGAGGTCTGTAATTGCTTCTTTTCAATATTTGAATTCTTCAGTAAATTTCCATACTTACCAGTTTTCTCCTTGCTGAGAATCTGAGTTGTGAAAATGGTGAAAATGTGTCTTTTGAGTACTGCAGCAATGGGGGTGGGGTGGGATCTTTTTACATATGGTACTGTATCTGAGAGAATTCCAATTATACTATATTATACTTTTCTAATTGATAAATGTGACTCATATTGCAGGGCCTTTCAGGTTAAATAGCTCTATTTCCAGAAAACACAAATATATCAGGATATTTTTTTTTTTTTAATTTGGGATCTACAATTATTTTACCCCTGATTTTCTCCTAATTTGAAATGCCCAATTATTATTATTATTATTATTATTATTATTATTATTATTATTTCTCCTTCACTGTGGCGAATCCCCACACAGCTCAGGGACCCAAGGCTCAGTGGGCGTCCTCTGATCCCACAAGCCAATCAGCGTCTTTTTACACCCAGGAACTCGAGAGCGGATGTCTGAAGGCTAAGCTGAATCCTACCTTCCCAACCTTGGGAGTGACAAAGCCAATGGGGTGCAAACATTTTGACCCAGAGTATTGCTGGTAACATTAAGACTGTCCCACTCAACCATAAATATTCAGTCTTTACTGCGTCACAAGCCCGTGTGTCTATCCTCCCTTGGTGGATCAGTGAGGCCATGCAATTTGTTGTGACACAGGGATGCTTTGTTCTTGTTCACACGTTTTTAGTTTGTACAATTTTTTTAGCAGCTTACAAAAAATAAAAAACTCTGCATTGTAATATAGCAACATTTTATTTTACATCTTTAGTGATCAATTTCAAAATCACCGCTGTACAGTATTATTGTTTTATTAAACCATTTGAGATTTAAAAAAGGGAGGCCTGGTCAAAGTGGTGGCAGAACAAATGGTTTAATTGCAAAGTAAAAAACAAGAGCAGCCAAAGAAAGAACAGATATTTGTCTCCTTTCGGGTTATTAAGGCCCCAAAGTTTGAAGTTGTTATCAAATTGTGTGTTGATTTTAGGAACCAAAAATAATGTGGGAGTTCATTTTGCACTTTCATTCCTCTTTTCCCTGCAGCTGTAGATGGGAGAAAGCGTGTTCAGTAAAACGCTGTCAACAAGCTGAAAAAACTGCCACTGTGTCCGGGAGAGAAAGCACCACAACCCCTGAAACAGGAAAAGAAGGAGCTAACTCTCTTCAGAGGACCGCTTCATAAACTTCACTTAATTTATTAATGTGTTTGTATTATTATTATTATTATTATTACAATGTAATGTAATCTAACTCTTAATCCCCTTACATGCAATATTAACATATGACTGTTGCTCGTCAATTAAGTAACCACTGAACATTTAATCTGCCCTTTAAAGATAGGATATTTTTGTATTTTTTTGTATGTGTTTAAAATGTATTTTATGAAAAACATTATTTGTGTGATTTTTAACTATATAGTATATAAATGAACAACAAGTGGTAATGTTTCTACATATGGTATTTGAAAAAATAAATAAAGCAGGTACGTTTCAAGCCACAAGTGGATTTTACTGGAACTTTACAGCACTGTTGAATCACCCTGGATTGCATCAACCACCTATGATTATCCCGGATTTACCCATAAAAATAGGGGTTTGCTGCAAATCATAGCGATTCCTCAGTGCTATAACATTTTTTTTTAATCCAGCTGTGGTATAGCTATGGCTTTTGTTTTTCAGTTTCATTTTTTTAGGGCTTAATTTGAGCTATTTTCGAGTTTTATGTATTTTTTTTTCCGGGGTTTTATATACTGTATGAAATTATTATTGTTTTTGGTTACTTTCCAGAATGTTTCGATGTTTTTTTTTTCTTCTGTCACAATATGTATAGTAACTCGACAGTACTTGCACACTTAAGGTCACAGGCACATTCTGGAGTTTTTGTGTATCTAGGCATGTTTTTACATTTCGCCACAATTTCCAAAGCTGTTTTAAATTCCCTCTAACTGTAATCTAGTTTTAAATCTCGCGAACAAGCCTTCTAATTGTAATCTTGTTTTAAACCTAGAAATTTGCTGCCACTCAGTAGTTGGGGTGAGTTTAAATATTCAGATCAAATCAATGATAGATACAAGTCAGGAAGGAGAGATATGGAAAGGGGTGAAGTCAAAAGCTGAAGCCCTGGGTATTATGTTTTCATTTCCGTCGTTAAACTACTTATTTTTGGTGTGGATTGCTGGATGTCAAACTTGTATTAAACAAAAAAACAAAAAACTTCTGGCCAGTGGACATTGTGAGGAAGGAATCCCAAAGTAGCTATTACACTGTCCAGCATCTAGCCAGTCTATGCCCCAGTCCCACAAAGCTGTAAATCAGTAAACAACAATGACACATTTTAGATGAAGCCTTCCAGACAAACTGATGCACCGTTATATGTGGTCTAACATAGTTTTAAGTGCCTTGTGCGTTCTGCTTCCAGAGGCCCATGGAGTGTTCTGTCGCAGTTTCATTGGCAAGTCTACGATCTCTGTTATATGCTGTGTGATAGTCTAAAATAAGAAAGGTCTGCAATGAGACTGTTGATTGAGTGTAGGGTCACTATGGGCAGCCAGGATGGCAAGGTGTATATGATGCCCCCATCTAATCCCTTAAGAGGCAACACTTGTGAAACGTAACTTCAATCTTCAATCATTTGGCAGCACTAGCCAACTGTGAGTGTAGTATCAGCCCTCTATCAAAATCTGTCAGCTTGCAACACAGAAATTCAGCTTTTAATGTCATCATTTCGATTACAAATTAATTGCCCCCTTTATTGGACAAAACAGCGTGCTGCAGATGGCATGTTTTACTGTTTTATTTTGTAAAACCTGTCCGTTATATGTGAACCCGGGCAAACATGCATATGAACAGATAGGACGCAGACAGTTAGCCGTGCGTCTCATGTCCACTTCCAGGTTCCGTTGAAGTTAAATGGAAACAGTTGTAAAAGTGTATTAATGAAACTAACAAACAGAAATGTATGAATAAAAAAACATAATAACTGCAGTACCGTACGCCGTACCCCTAACTAGTTATAGCGGTCACAATTTGTGTTACCCAATTGAAAATTAACTGATATACTGTATTCAAATAACATGAAATATTAACATTAACAAATAGCATTATATTAAACATCTGATTGAACTCATAGTACAAAGATGCAAAACAAAACACATTCCCTGACCGGGAATCGAACCCGGGCCGCGGCGGTGAGAGCGCCGAATGCTAACCACTAGACCACCAGGGAAGCTTCTACACCCGCCATGGACGACTACTCTAAGCAATCACAACCAGTCATCTCGCATTATGTATGATATGACGACAATTACCCGTAAATGTAAGAGTATATGCGTCCACGCTTATGTGCAGTAGAGTTGAAGCTGAAGACATCTTTAACAACATTCCTAATTGCCGAGTGCATGGATTACTTAGGGTCTGTTCGACGTACACATGCAGTATACAGATATAGACAGGTATGGAAAGAAAAGGTTTTGTCTTACGTACACATGCAGTATACAGATATAGATATGTATGGTAAGAACATGTTTTGTCTTTACACTGTAATCATAATTTCTAATCTCAGTCTATCTAGGAACAAGCAAAATAAATAAATAAATAAATAAACCAAAAAAAAAAAAACCCCACACACCTCGATAGAGGCTTTTATTGTTGATAATACGGTAGGTGCTTCTTTGACCAATTCCCAACACGCTTAGCGTCATCGTTGCAAAGCGGAAGGGACTGAACACACCCCGGAAAAACAAAGGGTTCATCGTGACTGAACAAGCTGGCGTGTTTCTGTCTTGAAAAGAGAGCGCTTTAACTTAAGAAGCATCAGGACACAAAAGGAAATACTACTCCGTGGTAGGAATGAAAAGATCATTATTTAAATCTATATCTAAATATAAAGCGTACGATGTCGTTTGTACTTCATTATTATTATTACTTCATTAGCGACAGTTATTTGCAGCCGCCTTGTTGCTTACACGCCTATTCTTGCCGAATATTAGATTGCCATAATGTTTAAATAACAATATAATTGTTGAATTGGGAAAAACGAAACCATGTACTAGTTACCAGTACACAGTACACATAACCACGAGAAAGACTGGACTACGGTCCTCTCTACCTTACTGTTTGTAAGCGCTTTCTTCCTTGGAGGATGGTAGAAACAATGTTGATGTGTAGTCTTCCAGAACTGAATTAATGGACCCACTCATTGCTAACACATGAATGGTAATGAAATGCTATGGCAGCTTTTAATTACAGACAGTACATTAATATCTTAATATAATATGAAAGTATCATTAAACATTAGCTACCACTGAATGCATTGTACAACTGCAAGACAGTTGTACTGACATCACTCGGCTATCGATGGGCTACTTTGCATAATTTATGGTAAGATAAAATAATTATAAAAACAAATTACAAATTTGAATGATATTGAATGATATAGTAGCTGGGTATACCAACTAATGTATTTCAATTGGAAAATAACGAACATCATCTATTTATATCCTAGGTACATTTGTGTCCATCTGGGTGTCTGACATACCGAAGACAGGATGAAATAGCTGTGACTGGAGATCTTGTATGAAACTATGGGTCGGAGGAAGGGAGAAGGGCAGTAGGGACCCATCCCTGACAGTTTCTTGGATTTTGCTGCTATGAATCTGAAGGAAGTGCCCCAGAAGCAGAATGTATGCATGGTGTCTGACTTCTTCTATCCCAATATGGGAGGAGTTGAAAGCCACATTTACCAGCTATCCCTGTGTTTGATTGAGAGAGGACACAAGGTGGTTATTGTAACCCATGCTTATGGAAACAGAAAGGGTATTAGATACCTCACTAATGGGCTAAAAGTGTACTACCTACCTCTGAAGGTCATGTACAACCAGTCCACTTCCACAACAGTCTTCCACAGCCTACCTCTGCTTAGGTATATCTTTGTGCGGGAGCGGATCACGACAGTTCATTCCCACAGTTCCTTTTCATCCATGGCACACGATGCCCTCTTTCATGCAAAGACGATGGGACTGCACACAGTTTTCACAGACCATTCGCTTTTTGGGTTTGCTGATGTAAGTTCTGTGCTGACCAACAAACTACTGACTGTGTCTCTCTGCGACACCAATCACATCATCTGTGTGTCCTTCACTAGCAAAGAAAACACTGTACTCAGAGGTGCAGTGAACCCGGAGATAGTCTCTGTGATTCCCAATGCTGTCGATCCTACCGACTTCACTCCAAACCCATCCAAGAGGGACGAAAATAAAATAACCATTGTGATTGTTAGCCGACTTGTTTACAGAAAAGGTAATTTAGCACAATTACACTTTTACAATAAAATGAAGCCTCAAAGTTTAGCTTGGCAAAATAAATATTTTTTAAAACCAGATAGGTCAGGGAGGTCTATTTAATAGAAGACTGTGTGGTCCAGTGGTTAAAGAAAAGGGCTTGTAACCAAGAGGTCCCCAGTTAAAATCCTGGCTCGCTCATTGTGACCCTGAGCAAGTCACTGAACCACCTTGTGCTCAGTCTTTTGGGTGAGACATTGTTGTAAGTGGCTTTGCAGCTGATGCATTGTTCACACACCCTAGTCTCTGTAAGTCGCCTTGGATAAAGATGTCTGCTAAATAAACAAATAATAATTTAAACAGAGCTGGATCTTTTAAAATACCAAATAAAATGCAAGTTTTTTAAGAAATGTTTTTTACAGCCATAATATACTTTTTTTAAACTGGTCGATGTTTGATTTGAATAAGATTGAGCTCTATTAATTATTTAAACAGTGGTGGTATTTAGGTCCGCTATCATTTAGATCAAGTGATTAGAATTCACATTATGTTTATGTTTACCGTTTTCCTTAAAAATGTTAGAAAATAGTGCCTAAAATATAGTAATGTGACATGATATAACAGAACTACTCTAAAACATGTATGATCCCCTGTGTTATTATGTAAATATCATGCAAAATTTGAAAAAAAAAAAACGCTAAAAGTAAATTAATAAATTCAGTGACAAATGCTTTGAATAAAGATTAAAGCAATTTCAAAAGACATTGAAATGTTGTGAATTTATTGTCTTTTTTTTGTATTTCTAAATGTAGCACTTTCGAGTGTTTTGTAGTGTGATACATCTGAGAACTATGCTATTGAAATATAACTAAAAAAAATTCAATTATACCCGGGATGGACCACTGCAGTCCCAGAGATCCGGAGTTACCTAGAAAACCTGGGGGACCTAGAAGGGTTACATTGGTTCAGTTAGCTAATTAAGGGTACAGGTGGAATAAAGACTTTGGCTCCATTTCATTGGTAAACATTTTGAAAGAACGAAAGTAAAATAACAAAAACATGATGCCTTATCGTATCAGATATATCATGTTATTGTAATAGATGTATGTGCTCATCAATATGTTTATTATGCAGTTCTCATTTATATTTTAGTTTCATTTGAAAAACAAGATATTTTATTGATTAACATTGTTTTTTTTTTTTTTTTTAGGAATAGATTTACTTGGTGGCATAATTCCTGAGCTTTGTCTGAAATACCCTGACTTGCAATTTCTTATTGGTGGTGAGGGACCCAAAAGACTTGTGCTTGAGGAGGTCAGAGAAAAATACCAGCTTCATGACAGGTAAAGTAAGATTACAATTCTTTGCACATTTTCCATTAACATAAACTGTCCTGTTTATGTTAAGGTATACAGCTATTTATGAATACTGTATACATTTATGAGATATTAATTTAAACCTTACATACATTTAATATATGTAAGACATGAAATTGTTCAAGTTCACATACAACTTCTGTGTCACAGCCCAGGTGAATAACATTGAATAATGTATTTTCTTACAGGGTACGCCTTTTAGGAGCCTTGGAACACAAAGATGTTAGAAATGTTTTAGTTCAGGGTCATATTTTCCTCAATACATCTCTAACAGAAGCATTCTGCATGGCCATAGTAGAGGGTGCAAGTTGTGGGCTTCAGGTAAGTCTGCTTTTTAAAGTTGCATTAACTATGATTTCATACTAATATTAGTTTTGTTTTCTGGAATTCATGTACAGCCTTTTAAGTCTTGCATAACAAAGTTAATCAGTGTTGTTCAGTTATGCTTGTTAAAATGTGTTTCTTAGTGGGTTATTGCATGTGGTATATCTTGGAAGTGACTTGCTGGAAGAAGGGCATTCAGTCTGTAGTTATTACACTACCCACACTGCTGTGTGTACAGCACAGAAGAATCAGTCTTCGCATCATCATTTAGAACAAATAAATTGCTGGTCGAGAGCAAGAAAATCATAACTAACAAAATAAATTAAAATAGGTTAATTAAAAAATATAAATCGGCCGTCAGATGTTTCTTCATTTTTGGGAATTTTGTTGTTACAATTTTCTTGCCCTCAGCCTACAAAATTGCACTCTGATTATAATTATAATGTCTGTTTGTGCAAATCGACTCATTCCAACGTGTTTGTTTTGTCCAGGTTGTTAGCACGCGTGTTGGGGGTATCCCAGAGGTGCTCCCTGAGGATCTCATTGTCCTTTGTGAGCCCACAGTGAAGTCTCTGTGTGAAGGACTGGAGGTGGTTATAGCCAAACACAGGTCAGGGAGCCTGCCCCCACCTGCTGCCATTCACAACAGAGTAAGGACCCTCTACACATGGAGGAATGTTGCAGAGAGGACAGAAAAGGCATGTATATAATGCACTTGTGTACGTTTGTGTGGGATTTTAAGTTTGTGATCTGTGACAGCTTACTGTCACAGCAGCATTTACTGCATGCTTAACAGTCTATTTCTAGTAGCTAAATCATATGGTGATGGTACAGACTAAAATAAAAAGCTCCTTGAACAATAAATACCAGTAGACTGAGATTTAAGTATGTTAAAGGCTTCCATGGAAGATATCCCTCCCTTTCTTATGGTCTTTGTATTTATAACCAGTGATCCATGTCAACTACTGATGATACATGTAAATTCCATTATATGATTGTTTTCTGAGTGGCATAGTAAACCATTGTACAACCAATGTCCCCTAGCTTGAAACTAAAATACATATTTTTCTATTACTTTAGGTTTATGACAGAGTGGCTAAAGAAGTTGTCTTGCCTATGGATGAACGGCTTAACAGACTGATGTCTCGCTGCGGGCCCGTTGCTGGCTGTATCTTTTCACTTTTCGCTGTCTTGGACTTCCTGCTCTTGGTGTTTCTGAGATGGCTCGTCCCCGATTCTAATATTGACATTGCGGTGGATGCTACTGGAGTTCGAGGAGCTTGGAGACAGAAGTCCACTCCTCCTAACACAAGCACAGGTTATGATTCAAACTGCCATGTAGCAAGAGACTTGAATTGCACTCAATAAGTCAATACCGTTGACTCGGTGGGTACCTGTGGGGAACGATTGCATGCTTTCATTACATTGAGTGAAAAGCTTTTCATCTGATGTTTAACACACATCTGAAATGTAATTTATTAAAATGACCTTCTACCTGGTAGTTTTTACAAAATATCTCATAGTTTTTGTTTCTTCTCAGGCGGTAGAATTTCATTTGTGTCAAATTACATGTGAGCTTATTATGTATGCTTTATTTCCTAAGCAAGTAAAACTTTAAAGGGCTAAACGTTATACAAAATAAAATAACGCCCTCTCTATATTGCACATATAGTGAAGCAAAAATGTAACTTTACGCCCCAGGTTCAGCTGCCAGAGCGGGGCTGAAGCATCGCATCTCCTGGAGAAAGCCGCAGCTCCTCTTGCAGCAAAAGAGTAAATACATTCGGAAAGATAACCACATAATATGCTTAAAATATTCATTTAGTTATAAAATGAATGTTAAATAAGATGTGTGTGCTATAAAGTGCCAGTGCAGCTTTTTTCAGTTCAGATACTGTATCAAAAGGGAGAGACAGAAACAGAAGTTTGTTTATAGTTTGAACACTGGCACTGTATTTACTGTAGAAATATTGCATGAATCACCGGTATAGGGAATTGGCAGACGTGCTGTAGGAGCGTTATAATCGAGAGCCTTGTGCACTTACATTCGTTTTGCGGTTGCAATATTTGCTCAGATGTTCAGTTTAGAAAGAAATATGTATTTTCATTTTTCAACATGATGCATAGATCCGTGACTACACTAGGTTAAAATAAAATCTCAGTTCTAGATAGGAATAACTAGATAGGAATATGCCCACTAATCAGGTATTTTTTTCAATTTAACTTTTTTCTGTCTTTTTTGAAAAGTTGCCGGTTAGCTGTGGTTGAATTATGAGAGGGGCAGAGCAGCTGCACAGTGAGATCTGGAGGGTTTACCACACTGTGGTGCTGAGCATGTATGGCAGTGCTGTAACTGATTTTGGAATGGAAGACTGATGAAACACAATACTGTTGAAACTTTGAAAGCTTGCTTGACAGGTACTGTTTGTATAACTTATTATCTAGCAGTCCAAATAGGGCTTTATTATATATTGCATAAATGTCTGAAATTTTGAAGAAATAGATTGCTTTTTGGACATTTACCGGTTAACCTTTTTACTGACGCGTATTAGTAAATGCAGGTATATCATCAAATAATGTATTTATGCCTGCATGTAAATGGTCAATTAACAAAATAATCATTAATGTTGATGAATATATTTATTTCTGCATACTGCAGCTGTTTGTTTGATGTTTTAATTTTATTTTTGAGGTGATGTTTGAACATTATATCTTTCCTGCTCCACAACCATATTAATTGTATGGAAAATGTAAGGTTTATGTAATATATGTTGAATAAAAGCAAACTATATTATGTGAATCTACAAAAGGGATCAGATTCTCCTAATGTATTGTTTGATGTAATGCTTGTATTATAAATGTTTGTAACCAAAGTCCATTGTTTCGCACTTCATTTTAATATTTAAGCATCACTGTAAATGGAGACTTGTTTTTAATGCAGAGGCTGCTTATTCAGCCGTTCAGAATACTGATGCAAACTTCATATTTTCAGTGTTATGGAGATTGCTCAGGCAAAGTCTACCGCGCCTTTCACGTTAACCTGTGATCTGTACAGCGTTTTAATCAAATATCCATTTGTCTTGAAGTTGAAATGATTCAGTCAAAATATGCCTTTCTCCTTTATTGAGGTGTTGCACAAAGCAAAACAAAAATGAGCCAACTAGAACATCTTGGTCTGTTTTACTCACATAAAAAAAAAGTGGAAGTAGCACAAGAAAACAGTAATAAAAGGTTTAGAGAGCCTGGATAATGAACAGCTTTAACTTCCTCCAATATTAAATACCGATAATTTACTTTATAGACATTTTCGATGTCCTGTCTGAAAACAGACCATTAAGTTTCACAAAGTCTCTGTAAGTCTACCATAACTGTGCATCAGAAATTATCCATTTTAGTGAAAAGCCTGTTTGTAAGCTAAATAAAACAGTTTTTGTCTGTTTAGTTAATAGATATTTGGTATTAGTTGTTTGTGAAAACTGTTGTTCCCCAGTGCTTTCTTCTTAGTACTGGTATTTTCTGTTAAACATTATTTTATGTTAGCTAAACATATCCAGTGAGCTTTTAATATCACCACCTGCTTAGTCACAATCTACAACCTAAACGGTTTGTAATACATTTAAAATTGTATGAACTAATTATATTCTTCGCAACGGAGAGCCGCGCCAACTGTAGCAGGATTTAAAATAGAAGTCATGTGATTCCAAGAATAGTCTAGCAAATCATTGCAGAGCTAGTTTAATATCAGCTCTAAACAAAATGGAGGATACTTCTATACTGGCTGCTTTTAACAATATTTATGTTGCTATCTTTACTTTGTTTTGTTTTAAGCTGTTTATCAAGATTTGCCTTGCTTTGCTGACTCAATTTTACATCGTCCAAGGAAACAGAAAGGAGGCTGCGAGAATTGCTGAAGAGATTTATGGAGTAACTCCAGGTAAAAATAGAATATTATTTAGCAGCATAGCTTACAATTGAAGCTGGATACTAGGTCATTAATATTAGTGTATACGCTTTAAATAGTATTTTAACAATCTTCAGATGAGATTCCTCTGTAAAAATATGTCTAATGCTTCATATGGGAGAGGGGAGGGGGGTTCTGGGTAAATAATTAAACTTTAAGTAAAGGCAGAAACTTTATAGGCAGCAAACAAATGTACACTGACAAGTAATTCTTGATTTTTCCATTTTAGGTAGAACAGACTTGCTTGTTTAAATTCACAGCAGTTTAGTTTATTTAAGGAGGAGTTATTATTTTCCTAAACTATGTGGTTTTATTTATTATTATTTATTTAACATTGTAGTAAGATAACATAAATTCATATTTGACGATGTTTTTCTATTTTTTTTTTTTTTTGCATAATTTTGGGATACCTCTTATGGTTTTGTTAAATATGCAGTATTTGTTTGTTGGATCACTGGTATAGAAAGTCATGTTGGATTTCTAATAAGTGCCTGTACTTGTGCATTTGCAAAACTTAAAATATTCAGCATTTCATTAACAAGGTGACCTGGTTACTTAATATTTACTTGATATTTAATTACCAATATTTGGAACAGGCTAAAAAAAACAAGAAGTAAACAAATACATAAATAAGTAAATACATACGAACACATGATATCTCCATTGGACGGTACATGTTGTTATACTACTGGTCTTTTATAAATGTGGATCGTTTTGTAGATCATTGCAGATCTGTTGTGAACAGTAGCTTGTACAGCAGTTGAAAAGCAGGTTGCTTGAAGGAACTGTTTATATCATGTGCTGGGGTAGAGGCCATGGCCCAAAGTGTTAGTTCCCATAGTCTTGTCACCCATCATATGATGCCCCATCCAGCCAGTTACACTGGACTGTAGTGAATTGTCTTTTCACCACAGCTTCATAAAAAATGGCCAAAGGACTATATAAACAGGTTGTTTATTGGACAGTTATGCATTGAACATGTGTCACACTCTCACGCTCTGACGCACTGGCAGAACTGGATTAGTCCAACTGAAGACCATGGTGGGAGCTACCTAATGAGCATCCAATTCTAAGGTTTTAAATCGAACTCTGGACGCAGAAAAAAAAAACATGTATGCTGAACATGAAGGTCTGTGAATATGTCATAGTGTCAGGGAAATACTGGAGACGTGGATTTATAATATATGAAATGTGATGTTCTAGACCTTGTGGCATTTGGTTATGATCTGATAAACTTGATTTTATACACATTTAGATTTTGACATACTGTTTATTCTACTGTGCATATCTTTACAAAGATTCTCCCTGTAGTATAATGCAGTTTGAGATTATGAGGACCTCCTGTATATGCTCATTAGTTTTTAATACTGTGTTGCTGTCAGCCTGTGAGTGTGGTTGTCATGTTAGAAACTTCAGGTCTGTTATGGTACAAGCTTCATTTACAGTACTGTAAGGTGTTTGCCAGATGTCTCCTTAAAAGCTAGGAGAACATTCAGCTGTCACATGATGTTTTGTTGCACTCTGGTAAAAGCAGCAATTAAAAATAGATCCCTCCTTGAAAGCAAGGCACCATGTCTGAAGATTTTACTCCAGTCTTGGATTGTTTTATAAAAAGGAGAACTGATATAACAGGAACCTCTGCTTTATCTTGGAATGCTAGATATGACCTGTACGGGAATTACATCTGCCATCCATTTCAAGGGGGTAAGTTGTTTAAATGATATTACAGGAATGATTTTTTTTTTGCTCAGTATACTGCTGCAATAAGATCAAATTAATCCTCTTGTGCTGAAAAAAAAGATAATCTAAGTGCAGCAGTGTTTTAAACAGTTAATTAATCTTAGTCTGTTTGTTAAAAATGGCCTCTAGAAGGAGACAGTTAAAAGGATCACCTAGTTTAAGAATATTTTCCCCTTTTAATCATGATTAATCAGTGTGTAATCTATGCTGTCTATTTGTGATACTTCTCTGTCCTACTGTAGCAGTTTCTAGTACCATACACAAAAGCAATTGGGCATTGATTTGTAGGTTGGGGCTTCCAATTACAATTGCTAAGGGAGATAGTAAATGCAGTGCTGGCAGTGTCCTGAGAGTTTTCCTTTTGTAAATGCTTCACACACCCCACCTTCTCCCCTCCCAATCGTGATGGTTCTGATCAGGTGCATGATGAAGTATACCTCCATACTCGTGGCAATGCTAGGTGGAAATCATGGTTTGAACTAATTAATTTCTGGAGGTGGGTATGGTGCCTGCTAAACCTGATACGGTCTGCATCCCAGACTAACTCTATGGCCTGGGCATATACAGCCACAGATGTGTTTTTCCTCAGGGGACGTATGTAATCTCCTTTTAGGCTGTTGACCTCAAGGCTAGGAAAGCTCAACGGAGTGACACCATTCAATAAGAAAACTAAAGAAATAAAACCATAGCATATTAAAAGCTTAATGGTAAAGTTGGTCAGTCAGGTATTTATTAATTAACTGCTTTGCCTATCTGTTTATTTATTTATTAGCTATAATATTCCACTTACATAGCCTAGTGCCTTTAGTATGAGAGCATCTCAGCAGGACCATTGCTTTCCTCATGTGTGTTTAATTATCCACTACCTATCTCTGAGTTCTTCAAATAGCTTTGGAGGTTAAGTCAAGAGAGTTTAAATTATCTAAGCATTAAATATATTTAATATATGAGGGGTCCTGCTGGAGTGGAGTACACCACCTATTCACCACTGCAAATCTTGCAGTTTTCCTGTTGTTTATACTGTGCATGTAGCATAGTTTGCCATGCTTTTTTATTTGCTTTACCATACCTCTCTGTGCTTTACAATGCTTTCACTATGCGTTATTACACTTTGCTATGCTTTTATGAAGATAAGTTCTAAAACATGCTGCGTTTCTCCTGAAACTAGATTAACTAAACTATTACTTTAAAAATAATCAACTATTTAAGTAAAACAAAACAAACAAAAAAAAGTGTGTGACCTTGCAGCATAACACACTAATTGCTTAGTCCTTAACAATATTTTTAAATCACATTACTGCAGAAGCTTAGTTTTCAGTTTTAAACAGTTTTTTTGTTTAATAGGGTTTCCAGTTAAACTAAAGTAAATGCCAACAGAACAGTTGTAAATAAACCACCTTTATAAACAGCTTTGTTAAAGCTATGTTAAACATACCATATATATATAATATTGGTTTAACAAGACATCACTGTTAACGTGATGCTGAATAATTAAAAATGATCAGATTTTAGTTAGAGACTAAAACCCCGACCCTTCCCCCGATGCTCATGTCTGCCCTAATCCCTTAGTTTGAATAACGAGTTTACCTGGTTCTCTTCAGAAAAGTTGTCAGACCAGTTTTCTCCAACAAGTTTGTAAACCTGACATTACATTTAAACTGTCTTCTGAGAGTGCCCATTTCAATTTTTGGGGGGGGTTTAGAAAATAAAAAACTTTTAGTTGTTCCAAAAAATCATCTTCAATCAGAAGAGCTTTTTGCTGCCGTGCTCCTCGTTTGTGGAACTCTATTCCAGTTGACACTAGGCAGGCTGAAACTATGGATTCTTTGTAAAATTGAAAACATACTTTTTGGAATTAGCTTTTATATAATTGGTTGAAGCTGGGGTGTAGCACACAGAGGTGCCAGTTTGACATACTGCAAATTTAAAAAGCACCTGCCTAGGTAGATGTACCTTTTATTGATTACACACTGTGCAATGCAGTTTCGTAACTGACTAAATTAAAGCATACTGTAGTTGTTTTTTTAGTGTCCATGTGAAAGGTCAAATTGAAAATCCTCCTCAAAGCAGCTCGTAGTCTAAGACAGCTTTTGGAGGCGGGTCAGTCGTGGAGTGAGATATAGTGGATAAGAGGACCCACTATAAAGGCATTTCAAGTCAAATTGGCCGTGGATCAGTTCAAAATGCTTTGCTGGGAAACATCAGAAATGCTCACAGAAATCACACTCTCAAAGGAATACTGGGCCAACCATCATCACATATATGGAGGGTATATTTGTAACACTTTAATGAGTGGTAAGTGCCGTTTCTTTTTCTCCTCCAGATGTTGGTTTGCCTGTTAATTGCAGTCTTTGTTCCTCATTTTCTGTTTACCGTGACAGGAATCCGCTTACAGCAAACAGCCTTATTTGCTGTAGTCCTTGAAAATGAAGATAACGTGCAGCGTCACAGAAATTTACCAGTGTGCTGCTTGCAGGAGACAGCTAATACCAGCTTCTACTTTCATGCAGCTGGTGGGAATAGATATTCTTAATATAATAAAATAGTTTTTTGCAATCTAGGCTAAACTTTAAATCCTGTTTATTATTTCATTTGGACTGCTTGGTTAATGCTGTAGTGCATAGTGAACTTTGCATTAATAGTAAGAACATGATTTTCAAACAACACAAACAGTATATATATTTTTTTTTTTTAGTATCACTCAAAACGTACGTGGTATTGAACCAAATAAGTAACACCGTTTTCTGGCTTCTGAACACTTTTTTGTTTGAGCAGCAGTAGTGAAATGCAATCACGTCTGTTATCAAAGTGTATAACGCTCACCAGGACATTGAAGACTGTTTGCAAGTTCCTTAAAGACACAGCAATGCTAGTCTTGAGGTTACTGAATAGGGTTTGTGTTTGTTTATTTAACCTTCCACAGTGTTTTGTGTTACTGTTGTTTATACACCACAAACTTGCTGTGTATCTGCAATTTGCTGTCCCATGCAAGAGCTATGATGTGGCAGTCATAAAAGCTCATTACAGTATAACTTCTGACTTCAAGTGTCTTTACAAAAAGCAAGTACTGTACTAGTAAACAAAAGTGAAGGGAACTTCAGCGCCTTTTTTTAAATTTATTTATTTATTTTTTACAACAGGCTGTGTACTTAAAGTTGTTGTATCATGTTTCTGGCATTTGTGGGTTTTTTTTTGGTTCTTTTTACACATCGTTGTGAATTTGTGTTTCTGTCCTGGCTCATTAATGACACACCTCTGCTGTACAAGCACTGACATTGATAAACACAGACTTGTCGTCGAGATGTCGCATTTGAGTGCTTTTGTCTAAAACATTTTAAAAGGTAAGACCATTGTTGAAGCAGACAAACAGCAGTGTGGTTGAGAGGACGACTTCTTTGGTAAAGGCTTGCAGAGAGGTGACTTCTTTACGGAAGGCCTCTGAGGTTTTCAAAGCCAGTCGGAGTGGTGAGAGAGTCAAATAAGTTGGGGAGCAGGTTATTTGTGGCCCAGGAATTACCTGGAAAGAGGAACAGTAAGTAGTAATGAGCTGGCTATTAAAAACTGTCGCACAGCGATATAAGAGCCATATTGATGCAGTGTTTAAAAATGTAAATTCTACCTTTATGGTTTCATCATTTCTGTTTCAAACACCTAATTTGGTCGACAGTTTTTAAGAGATTCACCAGCCCATTGACAGAAACATGAAAAGGCTGTAAATGGATCAGTCAGGGTCTTCTAGTATTTACCATAGTTAAGAGTCATACAAGGTGCAGTATTCTTGTTATTGGTCCAAATTAGTAACAATTAAAGGGGGTTAAGGTAGTAGGAACACTATAGTATGCAATACTAACGGTTGTAGGTTATGCAGCTTGGTTGTAGTTAAAGGAGTCTTGTTAAGCTAACCTGTTTCCAGAATAGCCTCTGACACGTTTGTCCTCCACACAGTCACAGACACACACTGTATTTTCTGCTTTGCAGGCTCCTGGGCAGACAGATCCCCACTTCATGAGGCTGCATTTCATGGCAGACTTTTATCACTCAAGACCCTGATTGCACAGGTATGGGTTTGAGTTCAGGTCACGTTAAAGAAAGATTTTTTTTTTATTTTTTTTTTATCATAACAGTCCATAGCTAATTTTAACTAGCTTGGGTGTGTACAGATGGGGACACCATTATGAATCCAGCTGCTTAAATGTTTCTTAAAAGTGATTACTAATTTACTTTCTGTGACAAAATCATGCAGCAACTCTAGCTGTATTTGATGTAGAGCACAACCTGTCATGTCTGATTTAACTGGTAACGGGTCCATCAGGTTTGTAAAAATATATCTCAGAGGGAGTCGTTATATTGTAATTGCTTTATTAACCTCAGGGCATTATACATTAATAATGTCAATCACACCGGTGTTTCTAAAACCATTCATGTTTTTCAATTCCAATTCCATTTTCCTGTGGCAGGGCAGAAGCCCCGCTGCTGTAAATAGTGTGTGTGGGATTGAATGTTGGCAGGGATGAGGTTAAATCTGTCCCTGCCAGCAATCACAGGGGTGGGGGGTTGTGCTGTGTTCTTTGTATTGGTTTTCAATGGTAATGAAAGTTAATGCCCACCCTACAAGTGATTTATTCGTTTGAATCTTTTATTGACCCTCGTGCTGTGTTTATATTTTGTTCCTGTTTTTGAGTTTATTTTGTTAAATAAACATGTGCATATGCACTTAAACTGCAGCTTTGTGTCTCTGGGTCTCTCTCCTGCCGGTAACAGCTTGGGCCGTGACTCTCCCCGATTCCAATTCCAGTTCTGTTTTCACCAATTCCAACACTTCATTGATGCAATTGGGAGTATTCTGCCGAAATTGCTTCTCACAGTGACAACAGTCTACTAAAACAGAAGTCACTGTCCATTAAATTGGATTCTAATGAAAGCAGTTGAACAATCACAACAGTCATTGTCTCTAAAATATCAATTCCAATTTGTTGCTTTCTTGTTTTCTTTTATTGAACATGTTTTTTTTTTTTTTTTTTTTTTTTTGCGGCTGAATCCATTGTGTCCTGTTAAGCTTTTGGTCCATCTGTTAATAGAGGGTATTGTATCTTGCATGAGTGGATATGACAGGTTCTGCTGTATTTGAAGAATACTTTCAAAGTGAGAATGCAATCCTTCAATGAAAGGATACTGCAGTTCTTGAGTAATGCAAGTTCATTAAAAACAAATTCCCGTTGCAAAACAGAGTACTATTCAGAGCTGCTGAACATGTAAGTAACGATCTAGGGGGCAGTCCCTGATTAGTTTTCAATTGTGACTTTTTTTTTTTTTTAGGGTTTTAATTTGAACATCACCACCATAGATAGAGTCTCTCCTCTTCACGAAGCCTGCTTGGGAGGCCATGTTGCCTGTGCAAAGGTTTTATTGGAAAATGGGGCTAATGTAAGTCAACAGAAAAATCCTATGTATTTCCTTGACTTGGTGCACCAGCTGCTTCCAGCTCAGCTTACTATAGTTATTGTCCTTTTGCAAGTTAAATGGGACAAAAGACCAACGTTGACTGTTTTATTATTATTATGGATTGTATCCATATTCACTCAATAATAAGATACAGAAACAGTAAAAAGAAACTTATTAGACAAACGTTTGTTTTTTTTAAGACAATGTTGAATAGTAACTCTGACACAGCTTGAATAATTCAAGTGGATCACGTGCCATGTTGCGTGACCCCAGAAATATTCATATATTGCGAACCAGGGGATTTTCCCATTTTTTGTCATTATATACATGTCAGATTGCATATTGCTTTTTTTTTTGTGGCTCTTCCCAGGTAAATTCAGTCACAGTTGAAGGCATCACTCCTTTGTACAATGCCTGCTGTAGCGGCAGTGCTGCCTGTGTGAATGTTTTACTGGAGTACGGAGCCAGATCCCAGCCTGAATGCCAGCTTCCTTCCCCAGTACATGAAGCAACAAAGAGAGGTAAAACACTAACTTTAGCTGGATGCACTTGTGCACTCTGACAAATACATATAGGGTTAGGTAGCATGAAGTGGGGCTGGCTGCAGCAAGTTCTAGAAAAAAAAAGTTAGTACTCGCAGCTGTGAGGACCACTGTTGAGTTTGCTACCGACGCTCACCTATTGTGCCAGGGTACAATTTAAAAATAAAAAAATAAAATGATTACTTCTCCGTTTCACAACAGGCAGCCTGATTTTCCTCCTGTAGATTAAAAATGCACTAGACAGTTTTTTTTGTCTTCACCAAGCTTCATGAAGATAGATATGACTGAAAAAATAATAATAATAATAATATTACAAAAAATAATAAATTGACAAAGCTTAGTACATTAAAAATAAGTCACGATTTGGTTTAGGGTATAAAATTATTGATCTTTGTTTTAAATTATTTATCTGCTTGGAATACCACTATGAATAATTAAATAGGTATACTGGTACTACACTGTAAAATAATTCTGGATTGTATTTAATACATTTTGTTTAATTAAGTAAATATCTACATATGTTCTTATATAATTTAGTTGGTTATCATGATATTTCTCTACCGATTATCAGTAATGGAAAATGTTGTTATTTTACAACACTAGGTAGAGAAATGGCAAGCTTTCACATGAATATTATTTACGTGTAGAGACAGGAAGCATTGGTTTTTCCCTTAGCTTGATTAGCACCTTGCTGTTACAGAGGGGAGGTTGAAAACAGTAATGTGCTTTTCAGTATCTGCTCTAATTCACTGTAGCTTTATTCATTAACCTGACTCCCCAGAATTTGGAGAACAATTTGGTGCTTGAAGGATGGGGCTGACCAATTTTAAGTAATCAATCGATAAATTCTCCTTTTGTGGAATTTTCAAATAAATCCAGATCAGAATTGTTTGTCTCTTGGCATTTGCAAAGATTGTGTTGTGGTTTTCATGTCGGCATAGTTTTACCTGCCATCTTGTGATACAATTTGGTATCTGTAAAGGGCTTTTTCTACATTCAAAAATAACAAATACATCAAATTAAATTAAAGGCAAACATAGACATAACTTTTGTATTTAAAAAAATAAAAAATCAGTGTAAACAAAAATCCTATTTCATACCTTAACCAAACATATTTCAAATAATTTGTCAAAGCTTAGTAAACATCCCAAGTGCAGAGATGATTTTGCTATCAGCGTTATCTGTACTTTTTAATAATCTGCTAAAGAAGGCTAAGGAGTGGTGTTTACATTTCATTACATCAGCAATCAAAGATGTCATTAAGTTGTAGTGATTTACACCTAAAATCAACATTGCATTAACTGCAGTTGTAAATTAAATGTAAATAGTCATAAGCCCCAAAAACTGTATTCATGAATCTTGAACAACAGACCGTCTTTATTTACACAAGCTCACTCCACATCCAGTTTCATAAAAACAGGAGGAGTTTCTTTTTTTTTTTTTTTTTTACATTTCTGTGTTTGTGTTTCAACTGATTCACAGCAATTTACAGGCATACCAAGGGGTGTGATAACCTGCCTTCCACACAATAGGAAAATAAACACACACAAGCAACTCCATACATCCCTAACAGGGCTGAGACACATTCATACACTGCTGAGAGATAGGGTAACGCCCTGCTGTGGCGTGGCTCTGGGGCCTGGCCTGTGTGAAGTGTTAATGGTGCTTTGAGCATCCCTGGGGTTATGGGCAGGGCAACCAACCCATACAATACAATACAAAAAATGCAATGTCTGTAGACAGCATAACAATAAAGAAATTCTCTGGGAATGATATTGCAATACTGTAGTCAGACATCACTATCATGAATTTACCACAGATCTCTTTATTGACATGTTTTTGTGCCCTCTTAATCATATTTTTAACGAATGAATGTGTTTTTGACTAGGTCATAGAGAATGCATGGAGATTCTGCTTGCTAATGGGGTAAATATAGACCAAGAAGCTCCCCACCTTGGAACCCCACTTTATGTGGCCTGTACCTGTCAGAAAACAGACTGTGTGAAGAAGCTTCTAGAGTTAGGTAAGTGCATGTTTTCTTGAAAATAATTAAAACACAAAAAAAACCCACTGCATCACCTGCATGCATTATTCCAGAGCAATAATATATAAAACAGCAAATCAGCAGTTAGTATTGATTTATATTATAGAGAGCACGGTCAGTGATCAACATACTAAACTATATGAGTTCCAGGTGCATTAGAGTGCATATTAACATCAGTGCCAATAAAGCATAACATAGGCCAGGGTCTTGTTGCCAAGTGTTTTGCTTAATGTGAAAAGCATGAATGAATACAGAGGCTAAACCACAAACCGAATGCTGGTACTAATGAAATATGTATCAAAACTGTGCTCAGAGAGGGACGCTGGATGTGTTTTCACAGAATACCAGGGTACTGTGAAATGCTACTATACTGTGTAAAGATGCCGTTTTGCACCTTAACAGGAGCCAATGTGGACCTGGGCAGATTGCAGGACACTCCTCTTCACGCAGCAGCCAGAAAAACAAGCACAAAAGTAGTGGAGTTGCTAATAGATTACGGGGCGGATGTGAAATGCAGAAATGTTGAAGGGAAGAGGCCGGTGGAACTCGCTGCCCCAAACAGCACGATGGAAAGAGCGCTTTTACAACGAGAAGGTATCTCCTTTAAAGAAGCCGTGCTGTGATATAATTATGTGCTACTGTGGATAGAACATTCTTGAAGAAATAGAGACTACGGTGTGCTCTTTTTTGTGACCTCCAGGTGTCAGTGTTATTCAGTTTTCTTTTTAATATTAAATTGGATATATTATTTTTAAGTAGCTGATACAGATGTTTCCTTTTTACTTGTATTTAGTCAAGAAATAGTGAAGAGGTTCTATTTTATATTGTTGTTCCTCATTACAGATTGTTCTAGAAAATGTGGCAACAATTGCAACAATGGAAGCTGAAAAGAACAGTTTTTTTTCTTTTTTTTCTCTTGGCTTTCCTTTTCTGCTTATCAAGTAGTTCATTTGAACACTGAGTTAGTTTACTGGTAGAAGTGACACCTTTGATTCAGCCAAGGTATAGCTTGTTAGTCTATAGTCAAACTTACAGTATTTTTCATCAAAACATTTAAAATTCCATACTTACCAGATTTTCTTCAGTGTGGTGTGTGATCTTGTTTTAATTGCATTATACCATATATACTGTACGTGTGGATTGTGTGCCAATATAATGCATTTGCATATATATTCAAGCAAATGGATATATTATCCAGGCCAAGATGGTGATTATGTGCTAAAGATGCCATGCCCTTCAATAATTTATTTTAGAATACAAATCAGTCCATTATAATACCCAATGGAAAACAATATACACTCCCCTAGTTTATGACATCAGTGAAGTACCACTGAATAGGTGTACAAAGCCTTGACATCACTTTTAAATGAACAAATATAGCTAAGAAGCCCCATATCATACATTACTTATTGTAACTACAGGGTGCATCTGTTGACCTTATTTGTTTTCCTCAGGTCCTGCTGCTCTGACGCAGCTTTGTCGACTTTGCATACGGAAACATTTGGGTCGATCACGACTTCACAAAGTTTCCAGGTTAGAGCTTCCAGGACGATTGAAAGGATTTCTTCTCTACAAGTAATTAGATTTGAAATCTATTTGTATATCTGACCCGTATTAACCTTCTATTGCCAGTATTTTACATACAAACTATATGTAGTGTTCCACATTACTCGCTACAGCTGGCTCTTTAGACCAAATTGAATGCATATAGATCAAGATTATCACATTGTTATTGAAGTGTTAAAATTATGCTTATTGAGATTACTAACAAATAACCAGATGTTTTTTTGTTTTTGTTTTTTATCATTTTCCAGAATTTGTTGAATGTAGATTTGAAGATCTCCTGTAAGATGCAGACCATGGAGCTTACCGTCAATCTAATCCAACTGTCCGCATATCATCCAAACACTCTATTATCAGCTCTACTGAATACTAATAAAGTAATGCAGCTAATGTCTTCATAAATATTACGATAATACTGATGAAGGCATTAGTTGAAATGTTTGCCTACTTGACTTAGCGTCTTCTAGTTTTACCCCGTATTTACCATTATTCTCATAATGCAACTGGATTGACAATAAATGCATTGATTAAAAGGGATGTTCTCAATCGATACACAGTTGTTCCTTGCTCACTACTACAGTTGTATAAAACACAACAGAACAACAGCAAAATAGATATACTAGTGGAGATAGTGAATATTTGTTGTGTTATTAACATCACAACACTTGACATTTTACCGCGACCAGTGCTTTATGATTGTGCATACTTCAAACAGCTTTTTTCAAAACTTATCAAAAAGATAGCTTAGGTCACACGTGAAATGAATTTGAGTGTTCTTAGTTATTAGTAGGTCACATCACAAAATCATTAGACATTATATGAAACAATATTGGCACTGGGCTGGGGACAGATAGGCAAGCAGACTGAACTTCTCCATCATCCTTCAACTGGATGGTTCTCCAGGGCAGAGTTTAGATATGTGAAAATTCACATTGTTATTGCAAGGATATAAATACTGCATAGAGCTTTCCTATTGCAGGTTATACTATGAACAGACATACCTGAGTTTGATACCTATAGCCACTGCTTATATGTAACATGCTCTGGCATGTCTTTCAACCTGTAGTGCCTAAATTGATTTACATTAGTTGGAAGCTTTACTACGGGAACCTTGCAATAACTGTACAGTCTTAAAATCTCCAGAAACACCATTTCCAATGCTAAAACAAATAAGAGACTAATACTATTCACAAGTCATTCAATGAAACTGCTGAGTTGTTTATTTTTGTACACGTACTGAATTAGGTGTGTCTTTACTTTTTGAAAAAAAATAGTGCTCATAATGTTTTAGAGTAAGTAGCTGCACTTGGAAATTTTGACTGTACGATTAAACAAACGTTCTACTTCTTGAACATCCGTTAATGCCACAAAGCTAAGGATTTTATAAATAATATAAAAAAACATTTTTAATACTTGTTTCACCCTGGAGGATGTTCAATATATTTCTATTTAACTTCAAGAAATATAACTGCTATTTTTTCTGTTAAATGTTGTGCAAATCTGTAAGCATTGACTAACAAGTTACTCTGGTAGTATGACTTTTTGTTTTGTATTATTCAATCGTTTTTATTGTTACTGAATTGTCCTAAAATACTATTATACAGTAAAACCCCATTTGTCTCAACTGAATCACCCCTTCCCCCAGTATCACATGTGATGAGGCCTAAACTCCTGTTTATGCAAATGCCTGTATCTATGTATTCTGTCTTTAGAGCTGTTGAGATGAAGGGTGTTCTACTGTAGTTGCTTACTGATTCTGTAGAAAAAAAATCTATGAAGTTGATTTCCAGTTAAATAAACAAAAAACAAAACAGATTGCTTTGTCTTGTTTGTTTGAAGTAGTAGTAAAGCTTTTCCAAGTCATTTTAAAACAAATGCATTAATATATTGTTTTATTAAATCTAAACCAGGTGAAAGGATCTTTAGAAATCACAGATTGGAAAAGTCATTCAAAGTTGTCAAACAATGTAATGTACTATGGTCAGAAGAGCAGTGAGTGGACAGGTGGCATTTTACGATAGAAAAAAGATGTGTTACAATAGCAGGTCATGCTGGATGAAAACATATTTCAGAAATTAAATGTTGGTTGGGAGACTTTTCTCCAGGGGAATGTTTTGGGGGAATGAGAAATAGTCAGGAGTTTTGCTCTCTTTCAATTACTGTATATGTCAAACACTTACCATGCTGCCACTGTAGATAGTGTCTGGTAGCATAATATATGTGGAAGCACTGCCATCTGCTGGTAAAAAATGTAAGCACAAGTTTAACATAAATTGTTAGTGTAACACTATTATGGATATGCATATAAAGTACAATAGTATCAGGCATTACTATTGCAATACAAAACACTTGGTACCAAGGACCATGCACAGAGACTGAAACAGCATTTATAGCGAACGTGTGGTGGTTTATTAAAACCAATCTAAAAGAAACATGAAATGGCATGTTTAAAAAAACTTCTAAAAGCTTCCCGTAGTAAAAGCATAGCAAAGTGTATCTGGTAAATGATTGATATAAACTTGGGAAAGCATTATAAAACTGTAAAAATACCCTGAAAAAAATACAATGGAAAAAGAAAGATGACCTGGTAAATTTTTATAAGGTAGTTTTAGCTGTAAAGACACCATTTAGGTCAAGTGAAATGCCTAATAAATGACTGTGTGCAGTAATTGTAAAACATAAATCTGACTCAAGTTCAGTGCATGAAATTGGTTGTCCTAACAGGTTTGCACTGTTTGTTTTTAAGTTGCTTCAGATTGTATTTATTGTATCATCTGCCCCTTGTCTTTTAATAATCACTGTTAGTGGATCTAGGTTCCTTTAATCATATCTATATCTGTCTTTACCTGGTTTTGTCTAGAGAATTCTAGCTGCCTGGCACTGAACTGACTACCTCGCTCCAGTCAAACCATGTGACATTGTGATGATTCACCTGCGCTGGCCCAACCTACTCGACAGCACTGAGGGAATAGGCAGGTAGGGTCAATCACGTTAAAGGGCTGTTTTGTAACATGATCGAATAGAAGAGGGGAAGTTCTTTGCTGGGAATAATTTCCAGCAAAGATCATAAACAGGTATTTACTGTAGAGAAAAACAGATAAGTGCACGCTGGATCAACAGAACCCAGAACAGCTCGATGTAATTGCAAATATCATAACAAGGCAAAGGGAAAAATTTTTTTAATTGCAGCCTATTTTCTCTTTAATTGATGAGAGATTACTGCACACATCAGGGACTCTCTCTGGAAACACCCCAATCCTTAAATCCAGAACAAATGATTACAATATAATATTACAGTATGTATTTTATATATTTTTTATGGAGAATACATTGGCTTTACATTCCTTCCATAGTTTCTGTCATGGATTCCAAGCTTCTAATACTACATGTATTGGAGTGTGTTTCGTCTCTCTCTCATGTCTGCAGACTCTACTGTACTTCTTATGATTTACTCCTATTTTATAAAGGGAAAAAAATATCACATGGAATGTTGTCCTTTGTGAGTGATGGGTCCCTTATCAATTAACACAGAGCTGCTTGGTGCCAAAATATAAAAAAGCATGTACACAGTTGTATGATCCTCCCAGTCACATGCTGTTACTAAGGAACAATATACCGTGACAGTATCTGGTGCCAAGAATTAAATTCCATGTTATTTTGTCTCGTCTTTATTGAATTTCTGAGAGGCATGAGAATGAATGACCACAAAGGGCTCTGATTTCCAAGTTAAACAG